>NC_134643.1:170061903-170688610 GCF_030463565.1 Pelecanus crispus
TTTTATAGAAAGTCTGAATCATATTTTCATGCTTTCCATATATTTAAGATACAATTATGCCGGTTTTCAACACTTGGAGGCTGGGTTAGTTTAGTATCTTATTTAATTACCACTTTGAGGTTTTTTCCCTATGACTCACCAGTTCTTAGGAACCAGTAAATAATCTAACTACTTCTCAGATGTAATTAAAAATAATATTGCATCTGATAAAAGTCAGCTGCTTCCAGCTATCACCTTTTCTATATGTGCCATGAGCACACACCTCTAAACTAATTTTATAAATGGTGTTCTTACTTGTGTTGTGCTTTCTGTCTGTGATTACTAATAAATTATGAAATGAGTTCATTAAATTGTGATTGGGTTACAGATTCCTAGTCTCTTGGATAAAGATTTCTGAGTAGGTTTACCAAACATTATACTTTTTATTTTAAATTATATTCTTAAAAGTATATTAGGATGCATTATCAAAACCATATTGACTACAAGAAAACCCCACCAAACTTAATTGATTGTAAAAGCAGGGCATCAAAACGTTTCAAAATCTGTGTTTCCAGCTGTAATGATTGCATCTTCAAAGACTTGACATCTTTCAGGTGTCTAAATACTACCAAGCAATACACAGGATCTGCCTTGGTGTACCTGCAGCCTTCATTTTTTATGTAAAAGATGTTCATTCACCAGAGCTCTTAACCCACGTGTGTTAAGGAGCTTTATAGATCTGTTCCATTCAGGAGCCACATAACTCTAAGGCACTTGAGCCCTATGTTATGGTATTTTGTCTTTTTGCAAGATCTGTCATAAGGCAGAGCTCCACAAAGGAAGGTGACTATGCATTTCCCAGGGATTTCAAGGGCATTTAGAGTACTAAATAACTTCAGGCATCTGGGCCTTATTTGGTAAAGCATTTTAGGGATGTACTTAAGCATTCTGCTGAATCAACGCCTAAGGTCTGAGTTTTTCCCATCCAGTTTTTTGCCACTTCATTGTCAAAGGAAAGAATGAGTGTCCTGGTTTCAGCTGGGATAGAGTTAATTTTCTTCCTAGTAGCAGGCATAGTGCTGTGGTTTGGATTTAGTAGGAGAAGAATGTTGATAACACACTGATGTTTTAGTTGTTGCTAAGTACTGCTTATGCTAGTCAAGGACTTTCCAGCTTCCCATGCTCTGCCAGGTGCACAAGAAACTGGGAGGGGGCACAGCCAGAATAGTTGATCCAAACTGACCAAAGGGCTATTCCATACCATATGACATAATGCTCATTATATAAATTGGGGGGGGGGTTGGCTGGGGAGCAGCGATCGCTGCTCGGGAACTGTCTGGGTATCAGTCGGTGGGTGGTGAGCAATTGCATTGTGCATCACTTGCTTTGTATATTATTATTATTATCATCATTATTGCATTGTTATTATTATCATTACTATTTTACTTTATTTCAATTATAAACTGTTCTTATCTCAACCGAGGAGTGTTTCTCACTCTTACTCTTCCCATTCTCTCCCCCATCCCACCGGGGCAGGGGGAGTGAGCAAGCAGCTGCGTGGTGCTTAGTTGCTGGCTGGGGCTAAACCACGACAATGAGTAAGGTGATTCCAACTTTAAGCAACCATAATTCTCTTTTTGTCAAATAAGTATAGCACAGAATGAGGCTGAGCTCCTACAGTAAGTGTCAAAAGTTAGGTAGGATGAAGTGGCTCTCATGAATGTCAAGCAATAAGGATCTACTGAGTTTGGTATGCTTTTTATGTAACCCCTTCACCACCAGAAATAGGTAACTTTGTTTTGGCAAAAGCAAATAAGTGACTGTCCCCCTTTTTTTTCATACAAAACAAAGCTATCCTTTTAAGCAAAGAAACAAAGAAGCAGCAAAAATCACTTAGAAATATTTAGTTTCCATAATGAAAAAATTTAGTTACAGCAATTTCTTTCCAGAATAATTTGACATTAAATGGGTTTAATATTAGTACAGATTTGCTTTGAATAGGTGAATATATCCTTTTCTGCTAAGTGATATGTGATATCTTAACACATTCATTTATCCTCCCCAATTTCCTCAGCCTACAGAGTAATGAGTACCAGATTATTTTTCCACAGCATAGCATATATGTAATTATTTTTCATTCACAGTCTATTAACAATATAATTTTTTGATGTAGCCTCCAAAGAACAACCTTAGCAGTTTATATAGGAAAATCAGTTTACATGGCTCATGACAATAATCTTAGTTATTTAAAAATTAACCCTTCACTCTGAAAAGCTTAATTCCTGTAAACAGTATGTATTAAGAACATTTTAGCATAATCCATGTTAATTTAAATGCCGATGAGGCAAGGACTGCAGACATACTGGAATACTATAAAATAAATGTTAAGGTTTAGAATAGAATGTCTTCTTAGAATAAGAAATCAAAGAAGCTTTTATAAAAGATTGAAATGGTCATTATTTGGTTCAAAACACAGCATTACACTCAGCAAAGGTTTTATCTTCCAGTATCTGAATTGTGATGAAATCATTGTGGTACTATTACCATCAATATTTATTATGCTACACTTTTAAGGAAATATCATATAAAATTTAATAGAAAGGGATAATCTTTCTATATGCTTATCATGATGATAGGATTTTAAAGGATCTCATGGATTGCTGAATCCAGTCCCTTTATGTTATATGTACCCCCATCAAAAATTTGTCAGGCCTTACATGACAATGAATTAGATTTCCAGTTGCTACTGCATCTATTGCAAGGATGTACTGGAATTTTGCTTATACGTGACTGACAAACGGTCTCCTAAAATTCCAGACTAAATTTATTCATGGCTGGTGACAAACGCTTGTTCTCATTCAACACCAACCCTTAGCTTAACATCTTCCTCTCTCCCCAGTGTTTAGTCCCCTGATGTCTTTTTAATGTAACTATATCTCTTCTCCTAACCTTAATTTTGGTAGGCTAAGTAAATTAAATTCTTTTATTCTGCTCTGATAAAATAAAATGCTCTTCATTCTCCTGATTGTGTTAAGATCCATTTTTGCATCTGTTCCTTCTTAAATTAACCCTTTTTGAATGTGAATGACCGGAAAAACACATAGGATTCTAGATGATGTCTTATGAGTACAATGCCTTATACCACAGTATTGAAGTTTTTAATACAAACGCTTCATCTAATAACTTTAAGATTGCACTTTGCTTTTCATCAGATGCATCACATTTGTCATATGTCTCAGATTAATCTTCAGAACAAATCTTTGTCTGATACGTTTTTTTCATTTCCAGCTGCCAAAGTCTCAGTTTATAGCAGAACATCTTCTTTGCAGATATGTCTTAGTTCTGTGTTCAACATGATTAGGTTTCATGACATTGTCATTGCTCCAGTCCTCAAGGACAGTGATACTCCTATTGTCTTATATATAAATGGTGCTTCCAACTTAGCCAACAGTGAATTTCTTCAAAGTTTTCCTGTATTTTGTGTTTAAATTCTTGCTGAAGGTATTAAGATTAGTTACAAGGGTAATCCTAAGAAACCCTACTGCTAACTTTCCAGCTCTGTATTTCTCCTGATGGACCAGTTGCTATCACTCATTTTCTCAGCTCTTCACCAGTTTTATAATACTTGAATTAATCCCCATTTTTCTACTTTGAGATATGAAATCTCTTGTGGTACCAATAAAATGTGTTGCTGAAATTCAGATGATAAAGTTTGCTGTATTTTCTTGTTCTGGAGAGTCAGATGATATAAAAAAGAAAAATATTAGATTATTCTGGCATTATTTATATCTGTAAAACAATGCAGTATTTTATCTTATTTTATTTTTATTTTCTAGGTCTTTGATTATTCTTTTCTTCCCAATGTAATCTAAATCTTATAGAGGACAGCCTAGTGAGATTGCCTGGATTGTTTTTCTGGTTGACTTAAGCATTTGCTATTCTTCAGACATCTGATAATACTCCAGATTTTAAAATAATTATATTCAAACTGCTTTTAGTTTCAAATGTCAGTTGTTGCAGAATAGTCAGTAAGATATAATTCAGTTTTCTAGAGAAAACTGAATTTTAGTGCATTGCACTTTTTTAGTTTTATTTCTGTGTTAGCAATGATAATTTTCATTTCTATACATTTATTCCTCTTAACTTTCCTGCCTTTGTCTCCACATCTGACATCAATTCCTTGGTGAGAACTGGGACATATTTGAGGTAAGAATAAATGGGCACTGACTTCCAGGTTACACAGCATGTATCAGATGCAAGTCACCAAAATCATAAGAAAAAGGAAATCGCGTAAGTTGAAAGTGGGGAATCTTGTAGGACTTAGGGCACTGACCTGGGGGAGACCATGATGGAAGGAAAAAACCAGCAGGAAGGAATGCATGAAGAAACACGCATATAGGAAAGATGAAAATGATTTGGCTGGTATAAAGACAAAGATAGAAATTTGTTTGGCTGATACAAGGAGGAGAGATTTTCAGACATTAAGAAAAATCTTGTAAAGACCTGTTTCTGCATTTGACCTTGGATGCAGCAAATAGCCTTACAGTGATGAGACACTTTAGATGAGACACTTTAAAAGCAAATAGCAGAAACAGCATAAACCAAATTACTCTGAAAGGGTAATTTCCCTGTTAGCAACTAGCAACAATAACACATGTAAATTACTTACAGATTTTACTTTCTTTAATTCTTAACAATGTTTGACGCATTGTATCCTCTGAACAACAGCTTGAAAAATTATTTGGGTTTTAAATATTTATCCTGAGGTGGTTTTATTTCAGAAATCGCATGGTTATCATACACTCCAGGTGTTTTGTTTGCTTGCTTGTTTTTTCTTTGTCTGGTAATAATATCGTGCTTTAAGCATTAGCAAGTATATTTTGTACAGTATGTGCTTCCTTGTAGATTACTGGTTATTGACTTTTTGTCTAAGTATCAAACAACACCCATTCAGCTTTGTAGATTTTCAGAGAGGATGTTTGTACCTGGGCTAGTTCCCTACAGAGAATGCAGAATGCATTTTTGAGCTGCATTTTCCTGACACATCCCAGATACCCTGCATAGCATAAACCAGATTTTTTTGTATCTTCCTGTTGCCTATCCAGCCTACAGGGGGAATTGTCAGAGACTGAAAGAGTTCATGTCTCAAACATTGTGGTGGGACAAGTTAAGGTCTGCACAGAGACAAGGTCTCCATAGCGATAAATGGGATGTGCAGAGCACCACAGGTGAGAAGCCATTGGCGGGAGCCGGGAGGCTGCGGGAGGATTCGCAGTTCTGCCCTCTGATGGCCGAACGTCACGCAGAGTTCATTTGAGGAAGGGGCTCACGACCACCCAAAAGACCCCTTGTGACCACCCCCCCCAAAACCCTGGTGTAGCGCCTGTGCAGAAGATGGAGAACATTCTGGAGCAAGCCTCAAGGGGGATGAGACAAGAGGTGGGGACTGGCCTATAAAAGACACAACTTTGAGGAGCCACGTGGCGCACCCCACCCGCGGAGGACCCCACGGTGCTGCCGCCCCTGCTCTGGACCGGGCTCCCCTGCCAGCGCAGCCAGAGGCCCTGCGCTCCGGGAGCAGCACGGCTACCACCAGAGGACTGCCGTGTTTATCGTCAACGTGGCAGGATCCAAGGGTGGTGATATCTCTCTCTTCTCTTTCTTCCTTTTCCTTTCCTTTTATAAGTATTTGGATCAGAACCCACGTTGCTTATCGTCCTGCTTTCCTGGTTCGGGTTGCCCGTCGCTGTGCTTTCCAAGTTCAGGTTGGTGTTTACTGTCAATAAAATGTTTAATTGATTGTCTGGTGTTGTTTCACCTTAATTTAGCCCAAGGGAATCACAGAACCCCCATGACCCTCTCTGGACAGTCCAGTTTGGGTCGTGACAGTAATTTGATCCCATATTTTCAACACCCTTGTTGAAGTATATATGTACAGGGGTTTCATGTGAACTAGATGGCTAATCTTCCATTACAGTAAATGGAGATTTACCCAGGAAGTTCAATGCAGCCTCAGTGGTGTTGAGCTGACAAAATGTAGGTGTCTACTTTAGGATGAACCAAATAACTTCTGCTCCTACTTTAGGCTTAGTTGCATAGGTATTTACAATCTGGAGAAGAAGCCAGCCCTAAATGACTACACTGGTAATGTATATCCAATGAGGTGCCTTCATGTAGAATTGCATCATTGTTTTCTTTAATATAATAATCTTGTCCAGTCACGTTCATGTCAATTTGTTGCACAAAGAACAAGATGGGAGCAGAAAACAACGTATTATCAGCAGGCTAGAGTGCGTGGAGTGTCCATGACAAACCCTTGGTGTCAGTGTTAAGTCTGAATTACAAGGTCTGATGTATATTTTTATTCCCTGAATGGACATATGTGAACTGTATACCTGGATTGACAGAAATGAAGCTCACAGAATCACAGAATGTTTGAGGTTGGAAGCGACCTCTGGAGGTCGTCTGGTCCAACCGCTCTGTTCAAGCAGGGCCCAGGACCATGTTCAGATGGTTTTTTTTAATAGAATCATAGAATAAGAATTGGTTTTAATACTTTCAACTTTTATAGTGTTCTGACTACATTAAAAACATAGTCTAAACTGGCATTTTGAATTCATCTTTTGGATTTTGTATTCCTGACTGAAATATTTTTTTTTGTTATTTTATCTAAATCAGGCAATTTGTTGAAACCTGTGGGCATGCTCTGGGTATAAAGGAATGACTTATAAAGGAAGACCAGGTGGAATATCAAGAAGAAATGAAGCCCAACTACAGACAAATGACAAAAAAGCTTTCTGAAATAATGCATGAGCAAGTATGTGCTGAAATTAAATTATGCCGTGGTTTAGCCTCAGTTGGCAACCAAGCACCACACAGCCACTCGCTCACCCTCCCCACCCAGTGGAGTGGGGGAGAGAATCGGAAGAGCAAAAGTAAGAAAACTCATGGGTTGAGATAAGAACAGATTAATTAAAATATAATAACAATAATATAGTAATAAAATAAATTGTAATGAAAAGGAAAACAACAAGAGAGAATGACACACACAAAACGCAGGAAAAACAAGTGATGCAACCTGTTTACCACCCACCGATTGATGCCCAGTCCATCCCCTGAGGAGCGATTTCTGCCCCCAGGCCAACTCCCCCCAGGTTATATACTGAGAGTGCGGTCATATGGTATGGAATAGCCCTTGGGGCCAGTTTGTATCAGTTGTCTTTGCTGTGCCCTATCCCAACTTCTTGTGCACCTGGCAGAGCAGGGGAAGCTGAAAAAGTCATAGACTAGTATAAACACTACTAAAATCAGCCAAAATGTCAGTGTGTTAACAGCATTATTCTTATAGTAAATACAAAACACAGCACTATACCAGCTACTAGGAGGAAAATTAACTCTATCCCAGCCAAAACCAGGATAGTATCCACCCTTATTCTAAACCATCTGTGTCACGCCCAGGTCCTATGCTTTCCAATACATTCTAAGTAATCACCACCACTTTTTCTGTCTTTTGATATACACACAAAAATATCATTCCTTTAGTCTATGGGCCATCCCTATAAATGTTTGTTGAGTTCATTTAGTGAATGACTTTGGGCTCCATCTATCAACAATCTTTCAGGGCAGGAGCCATGGTGTGTGGGGCAGGATGGATGGTGCGTGGTGTGAGATTTTTGCATGCTGAAACCTGTTCTGGCTCCATCACCACTGTACTTTGCTCGGTTTCATAAAGTTCATTCTTCATTAACCTGGGTGATTCTTACTGTCATACTATTGATCTGGCATATAGCAACCACGGTAGTGATGACATACAGTATTACATAGTGATTAACATCATACCATTCAGTTCATTGGCTATTTTCACCCAAAATCAAATCCCCTTGAGGTACTCATCGGACTTCCCCATCCTCCTGTGTTACCCACCATGCACACCCAGGTCCCTGAGCAAAAGCAATCCCACAAATGGGTTTCCTTTGCCCCAGGCAGGAGTAACCCAGACTGTCTTCCCCAGCATATTTTTACAGGCACTGCAGGGACCTTGTCCCCCTCTACAGTACTTAAAAGTTTCGATTGGGCAGGCCAGCCCAATTAATTAGCAGATTCCCCTAGTGTTGACTAACCAGGTGGCCTTTGCTAAATGTGTATCCTAATGTTTAAACATCCCACCACCCATTGCTCTCAGTGTAGTCATTAACAGTCCATTGTATTGTTCGATTTTCCCGGAAGCTGGTGCATGATAGGGGATGTGATATAACCACTCAGTGCCATGCTCTTTGGCCCAGGTGTCTAAGAGGTTGCTTCCAAAATGAGTCTCATTGTCTAACTTGATTCTTTCTTGGCTGCCATGTCACCATAGGGCTTGCTTTTTCAAGGCCCAGGGTAGTGTTGTACATGGTAGCATGGGGCACAGGACATGTTTCCAGCCACCTGGTCGTTGTTTCCACCATTGTAAACACATGGCACTTGCCTTGGTGGGTTTGTGGGAGTGTGATATAATCAATCTGCCAGGCCTCCCCATATTTATATTTCAGCCATTGTCCTCCATACCAGAGAGGCTTTAACAGCTTGGCTTGTTTGATTGCAGCGCACGTTTCACGTTCATGGATAACCTGTAAAATAGTGTCCATGGTCAAGTCCACCCCTCGACCATGAGCCCATCTGTTATGTTGCATCTCTTCCTTGGTGGCCTGAGGTATCATGGGCCCACCAAGCTATAAATAATTCACCCTTATGTTGCCAGTCCAGATCCACCTGAGCCACTTCAATCCTAGCAGCCTGCTGGTTGTTTTGGTGTTCTTCAGTTGCCTGACTCTTAGGTACATGACCATCTACGTCACGTACTTTTACAACCAGGTTCTCTACCCGGGCAGCAATATCATGCTACAGTGTGGCAGCCCAGATGGGTTTGCCTCTGCACTGCCAGTTGCTCTGCTTCCATTGTTGCAATCACCCCCACAGGGCATTTGCCACCATCCATGACTCAATATAGAGATAAAGTACTGTCCACTTTTCTTGGTCAGCAATGTCTAAAGCTAGCTGGATGGCCTTTACTTCTGCAAATTGGGTCGATTCATCTTACAGAAGTCCAGATAGATGACATCAGTAGCTTTTCCCTTGTCCATTGATGTAGTCACTCCATCATGGAAGGCCACTAGGTTGGTCAGGCAAGACTTGCCCTTGGTGAGCACTTGGTACACTGGAACAGGTCGCCTAGAGAGGTTATAGATGCTCCATCCCTGGAGACATTCGAGGTCAGGTTGGACGGGTCTCTGAGAAACCTGAACTCATTGAAGATGTCCCTGCTCATTGCAGGGGGAGTTGGACTAGATGGCTTTCAACGGTCCCTTCCAACTCAAACTATCGTATGATTTTATTATTCTATAATTCTATGATTCTGTGTTTTTATGATTCTATGTTTCTATGATCTTCCCAGGCACAGAGGTGAGGTTGACAGGTTGGTAGTTCCCAGGGTCCTCCTTTCTACCCTTTTAAAAAATGGTGCAATGTTTCCCTTTTTCCAGTCACCAAGGACGTCACCTGACTGCGACTTCAAATATCATGGACAGTTGCTTGGTAACTACATCAGCCAATTCCCTCAGAACTCTGGGATGCATCTTATAGAATTATACCGTAGAACCGTAGAATCATTTAGACTGGAAAAGACCCTTAAGATCATCGAGTCCTACCGTAAAATCTTATAATGGAATCATAGAATCGGTTAGGTTGGAAAAGACCTTTAAGATAATCCAGTCCAACCATTAACCTAACATTACCAAGTCCATCACTAAACCAGTTAAGGGTAGAGTAGCAATATCATGTTTCCTGGCTTGGTGGCTGGATTATTTAGAGTGAAAGTAAAAACTAGGAATCATTAACATTGGAAAGAACCTCTAAGATCATCATTCCAATCATCAACCCAACACCACCATGCCCACTAAACCATGTCCCAAAGTGTCACGTCTACCTGTTTTTTGAACACTTCCAGGGATGGTGACTCCACCACCTCTCTGGGCAGCCTCTTCCAATGCTTGACTACCCTTTCCGTGAAGAAATTTTTCCTAATATCTAATCTAAACCTCCCCTGACACAGCTTGAGCCCATTTCCTCTTGTCCTAAGCCCATTTCCTCTTGTCCTCTTGCCAGCTCCTATAGACTTATGTATGTTCAGGTCTCTCAGGTGGTCTCAAACCTGATCTATTCTTACAGTGGGAAGGACTTTGCTTCCCCAGTCCCTGCCTTGAGGTCCTGGCAGCCTAGGATATCATTAGCCTTCTTTGTGGCAAGGGCACATTGCTTATAGAATCATAGAATCATTTAGGTTGGAAAAGACCTTTAAGATCATCCAGTCCAACCATTAACCTACACTACCAAGTCCGCTTGCTCATGTTCAACAAGCTTCTCAGTCACCTTAGTGAAATTAGGTCCTTTAAATGGGGAGATCAGATACTGATAATAGGGATGGATGTAGGAACAATCAGTGGGGATACTAGCTAGATGAAGTCAGTAAAGGAGGTCAAGAACATCATGAGTAAAGTAGGCTGTCACTGAGTGGGAGAACTGGAAGGGATCATATGACTTCTGTGAGGGGTTAAGATGGGGATGTGGTGAGACCAGTGTAAATTTTGGAGAGCTGGTGAAGGGTATGGGGACTCTAGTGGGAGAAAGAAGCTGTAATGGGTCAGCAGATTGTGGGGTAAGTGAGAGTAGAAGTATGGCATTAAAACGGGAAAGCATAGATCCTGCCATATATGTGCTTCTAGGGGACTCCAGCACATTGGGAATGTTCATCTCCTTCAGCTTATCTGTCCTCAAAACACCTTTCACCAGCTCACTGTAGGTATTGGAATGACTCCCTGTCTTGGTACTGGAAGGCTACTTCATCCTGTACACCCTTCAAGAAGCAATTTTCTTTCCCTTCTCTCTCTTTCCATGTTAGACCTATGTGAGCTACCTGGACAGGAAAGAGGCAGTTTTCACCAGTGCACTTCATGGACAAATAATGGAAGAGAAAAAAGTTCTATTAAGTTAGATAAACTTAGAAAAAAGGCCTGAAAAATGGGGCCTTGTGCTTGAAGGGTTATCTCTTTTGTGGTGGTAGGCAAATGTGCTCTGGCAGCAGAGACCTGGGAGGGTACTGGGATTCTGGGTAGCACAGCTGATCTCCAACTCCTCAGACATATAGAGCAGGAAATCTTAAGTTTTATTTTAGTACTTTCCCTTCTCCACTGCTATGACCAGGTCCTGGGGAGTGAAATAAAAAAGAACACAAAAAAATCCAGGCTCAGATTCTGGAATTGTTTTCTGTTGTTTTACGTTTCTTCAGGAAAAAAAACCCAAATAAGTTAAGAACTTTCAATATTATCTTTAGATCATAATCTCCTCATGCATTTGACTCCCAAGTTATCAATAATATAAAGTATTATTCAACAGCAGTGTGGGTTATTTTATGTATGATTATCAGAAGGATTTATTTATTTGAGATTTATTTATTTGGGACTGATTTATTTAAGAGCTCTCTTTCGCACTTAGCATTCTTACTTCTACTTTCCATAGAACAGATTCCTCATATAAATCCCTATCTTAGTACACTTTAGCCTGATGTAAACCAGTAACTCTCAATCTCTGCTTTTGTTTGGGCTCCTGAATAAGGTATTTTCCAGCACTGGTTCTTTGAAAGAGGGCTGGGATATCTTAGCTTAAAGTTATGTGCATGGTTTTTAAAACAAATATAAGGTTAAGATCAGAAGTACAAGCAAATAATAGTGAACTCTTCTAGAAACAACAGCCAAAGCAACATTAGAAGAGTATAAATGAAGACCCTTGACTCCAAGATGATTTGGGTTTTTTTTGGTTTTTTCTGTCTTTTTTTTGTTTTGTTTTTTTGGTTTTTTGTTTTGTTTTCCAGCACAGGAAGCATTCCACTGGGACAAAGTCATTTAATAATAGTCAAACAGAAATCCTCATCAAAGGCCATGGAATTTTAATCTACATAGGGATTAAGTAAGGATTGCATTTGACCCTATTGGAGACAGGAACCCTGAGGTGTGAATTAATACAAAAATAGATAGATGATACAGTATATGATATATGAGAGGTACTGAGAATGAAACAGGGTCTTGGAAACTAAGATTAATAAAAATACTATGTATTTAAGATGTAAAGTATATCATATACTTCAAAAATATCAAATTATTTAATTTATTTTCATTTGGGTCTAAGTACATTCATTCTTTCTTGAGAGATGAGGTAGTCTTTTTGAAATAAGTATGAAACAGAGCATGTTCACCCTGAAAATAATTTCATGGTTATAGAAAAATACAATAACTAGAGAGCTCCTAAAACCAATTCCTCAAGGATCATGACACACCATTTTATCAGTTCCTTGGGAATTGAGGAAAAAGAATGAAACAATGCAATATACATTTTGATACTTTCTGGTATCAGAAGAGACACATTCTAAAAGACAGGAAAAATGCATTTTGGGTAAGGCTAAGAAGTGCCAACAAAAACTGCCTTAATACATGCCCATCATAAAGAGAACTCCTGTATGGTCCTGTTCAGTGCGCTCTTGAGACATAGAATATTGCCAGACTAGGTAAGTCTTTTCCAGTAGTAAGTTGTCAAAAAAACATTAATGAAAAATAGCTAAGTGTATACAGTACCTAAATGACAGACAGACAACTCTCCAACCTTTTAGACATTTACAGAACATTTTGTTTGGAAAACCAATAACACTTTACAAGACTTTATAAAAATGTAAATAATAAACCAGGGAAATATACAGATGAGGAAGCTTATAACAGCTAAGGTTCTGCAAGACCCACATGGGCTATCAGGATGTTTCCTTACCAAGAAAAACTACTGCTCTCCTCTACTTTGCCTTTAGCTAATGGAAGTTTTTCCCTGATAGAAAAAGAAAATTGTCTTCAATTTACTTTCATAAATACAATTCCCTTGACTTCTAGTGTTTCAGGAGGGACCAATTGTATTGATTTCAGAAAGTGAATTAATCAAAACAATTTGTATGCATAACTATCCTTTAGTACATTTCAGAACAACATTGCCATTTTTGGATCAGTGTGTTTGTAGTGTCCCCTGTCCTTTATGTTAAGCTTCACCACAGAAAGTATGCAGCAAGGAATTTACTCCAAAAATATTTCATATTGCTTAGATAGTACTTGCTGTTCAGCAGTTGGTTTATTTGGTAGCTCACTGTCAGGATGTTGATTAGAAAATGCATATCCTGCTTGAAATATGTGTTGTTTCATCTAGGAATATATACCAAGTTCACCTCTGTCAGTTTTACTGCATTTACAAGCAAGTTTCAATGTGAAAAGATAATCAGATGATAGGGATTTATAATGTGTGTTTCTTGCCACAGTAAAATGTATCTAGTGTATTCTACCTTTTTTCCCATTATGAAGAGATATGAGGAATAGAATAGACTAGACTAGACTCTTTCGGTTCGAAGGGACATACATGGATCATCTAGTCCAACTGCCTGACCAATTCAGGGCTGACCAAAAGTTAAAGCATGTTATTAAGGGCATTGTCCAAATGCCCTTTACACACTGACAGGCTTGGGGCACCGACCACCTCTCTAGGAAGCCTGTTCCAGTGTTTGACCACCCTCTCAGTAAAGAAATGCTTCCTAATGTCCAGTCTAAACCTCCCCTGGTGCAGCTTTGAACCATTCCCATGCATCCTGGCACCTGATACCAAGGAGAAGAGCTCAGCACCTCCCTTCCACTTCCCCTCCTCAGGGAGCTGTAGAGAGCAATGAGGTTCAGCCACCAACCCAGGAACCATGAAATCGCTGCTCTACTCTTAACTGGTTTAGTGAAGGACTTGGTAATGTTAGGTTAATGGTTGGACTGGATGATCTTAAAGGTCTTTTCCAACCTAAACGATTCTATGATTCTATGAGGTTGCCCCTCAGCCTCCTTTTCTCCAAACTAGACAAACCCAAAGTCCTCAGCTGCTATTAATATAGCCTGAGGGTGTTTTGGAGAAAACCACAACCTTTCACATTCTTCCTGTCACCCCATATTCAAAGCTGAATAAACAAATTACTTGATTTTAGCTGACATAGTTAGTTGCTTTAATATTCAAATAATTGAGGTTTTGTGTTGTTTCTTTTTTATGTTTTCACTTTTCCTCTGGCTAGAGTGATCATAAGCATTTTCTGTAATGATCAGTTAGAACACAACGTAAATTACAATATACTTTAATGTAACTGTGTAATTTAAGCTTGCAATAGACCCAGAAAGTTAATTAACCATCATGTATTTTGTGAAAGGGACAGAAGCCTCCTCAGACTTTCAATCTTTCTCATTCTCTCCTTTTGTTGGTTCATTGTGTACAAACTTGAATGTTCTAATGCCCTTCACTTGGTTTTACAACCTTTTCTCCCTAGTGACTCTCATCATCTCATATGTTTGTGAGTCTATGTCCATCAAAATCCCACCTGTATTCCTGATCTTTCTAAAACTTGAGGCCTTCTTTTCAGTGCTTGCCTGTTTTCCAAACAGTTTGTAATTTAATAAAGAAGGATCTTATTTTCCTTAGAGATTGACTGCATCCATTATTTTTGAGCTCCTTAATCCATGCCTTTTGACTTAGAAGTGCTGCTCTAAGTATTTAAATCCCTGTGGAGGAGGCTGCTTTGCACCAGTGATCACTTTTCAAAAGAGATTCAATACTGGTCCCTAAAATCACGTTATAACTTTGCCCTTTTTGGAGTCAAAGGAATCGAAAAATCTCACAGCATTTGGCCACAGCCAAGAGTAAATCATTAAAAATTCAGCACTGAGCTAAGATCAAACTCTGTACACTGCTCATGAATAGATACCCTTTGATACAACAGGCACCTTTGGAAGAATCATGAATACTTCGAAATTCCGTCAGAACATTTACGTATCCCAGTCTAATCCTGAATCCCATGGAACAAGGATTATATTTCATTAGGCACTAGATCCAGATTCTTTCTTCCTAGTTCTAGATATACGATATAGGTGATTATTTGAGGAGATAAGTTATCAGAACTTATCTTTTGAGAGAGACGGGCACTCTTTATTAAAATGAACACCCTTCCAAAGTGTTCAGAAGTACAAGCAATGTACAGATATGCATAGGTTGCTTCCATATAGTGCCTCAAGTGAGATGAGATGAATCTGTACTCTCAGTATCATGAGGCACAGAGACATAGACTTGTTTTAAAATATAGATTCATTTTTAATGTAGCTTCCAAAAATTACTTTTGTACTAAAGACCGTCAATTTAAAATAACATGTAAAATAAGCTATGATATTGAGAAATGAGCAAACCAAACAGGTATTAGACTGGTATACACAAATAAAAGATATTCCAGCTCTAAAATGAAGTATTTAAATAGATATTTAATCAGGGCAGTTCACCAGTAATGACACCAATTAATCAAGAAGTGAAAACACATTCACCTTGTAACCCCTCCCCCACACCAAACCCATTACATTTTGAAAGAGATTGATTGTGTTTATAAAAAAGCCAACACTGTAATTTAATTATTATAAGACAATGTCAAACAGCTTGTAAATTCTGAGTACTAGAACTACAGTCCTTGCTTAGACTAAAGTCTTGTACAGTCAATACACATTTTACTGTGTAAGGAGTACAGGATTGGGCACTACTCAAATAAATAGGAGCTACAAATTATCTTTAGAAGGCTAGGAGGAGAAAAAAACACATTTTTTTCCCCAAATAAAATAGAAAAGTAATGGTCTTAAAATCTTTTTTAAGTATTATAAAAACAGACCACACAAAACTTATACAGATGTGTTTGCCAAGACAGAGATTTCATCCTGAGACTCATTTTTATACAGATAATCAAAAGGAGTTTTACAGCAGAGTAAGAACTTTTCTGAGCCAAAGACATTATGAGACGGAGATTCTACAAAAACAAAAGAAGAGTTGACTTTACCAATGAGTCAGCTAAGAAATTAGACATAGCTATAGAAAATACAACAGCGGCACGTGTCTCTGACACAAAGTATTAAGCTATGTTAGTAAGAAACATAATTTTTAAATTTCAGTTTATTGCTACAGTGACTGGTTGTCTGACACTATTTAATCCTTTTTCTCCACTATACAAGTTAATTATATCATGATTATGTATTTATTTACACAGATCTCTCTCTTGTTACAGAAAAGCTGTGATGACTGCTTGCCTCCTTCCTCAGTATTTTCATTTTTTTTATAACCACTTATGGTTACAGTGTAGTCCTGCAATGCCAGCAAGGACAAGTAGCACACAGACACGTGCAGGATTCGGACAGATACAAGTAACCAGGAAGGATCAAGGAGAAAACACTTATAATTGGGTTATATCGGACTGATATACTGGTATGAGAAAAAGGAAATCTGAGAAAAAAAGGATAGAATTATCCTCCTTCCATTTAGAAACTTTCTGTAATGTTTTATAGTTTGCAGCATGGTATTCATGGAATGAAATATCTGATAGACAATGCTTTTAGAGAGAGGAAGCAGCTAAACAACTGATGTGTGTAGTAAAGGTGAAGATCTGCAAGTTTCCTGAGAAGATTAATTGGCTTGAATCTAAACTGCATTTCAGTGCCTCAAAAAATCCCAGTAATTTCATCATTGGTCTGTATTCTTAAGCACTCAATGAAGCAAAAGAACTCAAGCACTATACATTTCCAAATAAATATGAAGGGCCCTTATGGGATCATTATTATTAATATTTAAGATCATTATAGTTTAAATTTCATGATTTTTCAGATGTTTAAATAAACATCTCTAAAAAGTGCATATTCAAAAGCTGCCCACAGTCACATTCTTAACATACCTTTTATATCTTGAATTCATTGTAGCAAAAGTTGATTTTCTAAAGGAGAATGGAACCCTATATGAGAAAAAAATTCCCACTAGTAAATTTTGAATTCTCAGCTCATATATGGAAATCAGTGTGGTGGTTTGACCCTGGCTAGATGCCAAGTGCCCACCAAAACCACTCTATCACTCCCTTTCTCAACTGGACAGGGGAGAGAAAATATAACAAAAAAGCTCGTGCATTGAGATAAGAACAGAGAGATCACTCAGCAATTACCGTCATGGGCAAAACAGACCTGACTTGGGGAAAATTAGTTTAATTTATTACCAATCAAAACTGAGTAGGAGAGAGGAGTGAGAACATGTGTAGGGTAATGAGAAATTAAACCAAATCTTAAAACATCTTCCCCCCACCCCTCCCTTCTCCCGGGCTCAACTTCACTCCCAATTTTCTCTACCTCCTCCCCCCAAGCAGCACAGGTGGTTGCGGTCAGTTCATCACATGTCTCTGCCGCTGCTTCCTCCTCAGGGGGAGGACTCCTCACACTTTCCCTGCTCCAACATGGAGTCCCTCCCACGGAAGACAGTCCTCCATGAACTTCTCCAATGTGGGTCCTTCCCATGAGCTGCAGTTCTTCACAAACTGCTCCAGCATGGGTCCCTTCCATGGCATACAGTCCTTCAGGAACAGACTGCTCCAGCGTGGGCCCCCCACGGGGTCACAAGTCCTGCCAGCAAACGTGCTCCAGCGTGGGCTCCTCTCTCTCCACGGGTCCACAGGTCCTGCCAGGAGCCTGCTCCAGTGTGGGCTTTCCATTGGGTCACAGCCTCCTTCGGGCACATCCCCCTGCTCTGGTGTGGGGTCCTCCCCGGGCTGCAGGTGGATATCTGCTCCACCGCGGGCCTCCATGGGCTGCAGGGGTACACCTGCCTCACCGTGGTCTTCACCAGGGGCTGCAGGGGAATCTCTGCTGTGGCACCTGGAGCACCTCCTGCCCCTCCTTCTTCACTGACCTTGGTGTCTGCAGAGTCATTCCTCTCACATATTCTCACTCCTCACTTGAGCTGCAGTTTGTGTCCTGGTGTTTTTTTGTGGTTTTTGGTGTTCCCCCCCCCGGCTCCTTCTTAAATATGTGATCACAGAGGCACTACCACTGTTGCTGATTGGCTCAACCTTGGCCAGTGGTGGGTCTGTCTTGGAGCCAGCTGGCATTGGCTCTATTTGACATAGGGGAAGCTTCCAACAGCTTCTCACAGAAGCCACCCCTGTAGCACCCCCACTACCAAAACCTTGCCATGCAAACCAAATACACTCAGTTATAAATTACTGTATTCCCTTGGTGGTTTCCCTGCTTTAATTTTTAATGCCTTCTTCGCCTCTGTCTTTAACACCAATCATGAGCCCTGGAATGCCTGGAGTCCTATGTTGGAAGACAGTGAGTGGGGGGGATGATAAACTCCCAGTCAACCCTGAACTTGTTTGAGATTTGCTGCTCCAGCTGGATACATATAAATCTATGGGGCCCAATGGGATTCATCCCAGGGTACTGAAAGAACTAGCAGATATCATTGAGGGACCTCTCTCCATTATTTTTCAATGGTCTTGGGAGCCTGAAGAGGTCCCAGTCAACTGGAAGCTGGCAAATGTTGTCTCATTTTTCAAGAAGGGTAAGAAGGAAGACCCTGGTCATCACAGGCCAGGCAGTTGCACTTCAGTGCTTAGTAAAATTATGGAGGAGGTTATTCTGGGAGTTACTGAAAAATACTTGAGAGACAGGACAGTCAATGGTCATAGCCAGCATGGGTTCACGAGTGGAAAGTCCCACTTAACCAACTTAATTTCCTTTTATGACAAGGTCACCCATCACCCCAGTAGATATGGTGGGTTTGGATTTTAGCAAAGCTTTTGATACTGTCTCTCCCAGTATCCTTCTGGACAAAATGTCCAGTGTACAGCTAGACAAGTCCATAATACATTGGGTGAGCAATTGGCTGTCAGTTCGGGCTCAAAGGTTTATAGTAAATAGGGTTACATCAGGCTGGTGACCAGTCACCAGCGGGGTTCCTCAGGGCTCAATTTTAGGGCCAGTGCTCTTTAATATTTTTATGAATGAACTGCATGCAGGAATCAAATGTACATTAAGTAAGTTTGCTGATGATGCTAAATTAGGAGGAGCTGTGGACTCCCTTGAGGGTAGAGAGGCCTTACAGAGAGATACGGATAGACTAGAGAGCTGGGCAATCACCAGCCTCATAAAATTTAACAAGAACAAATGCTGCATTCTCCACCTGGGACGGGGTAATCCTGGTTATATTACAGATTGGGGGATGAGAGGCTGGAGGGTAACCCTGCAGAAAGTTGAATATGAGTCAAGAGTGTGCCCTGACAGCCAAAAGGGCCAGCTATGTCCTGGAGTTCATCAAGCACAGCACAGCTAGCTGGAGGTGATTGTCCCATTCTACACTGCACTCACGCAGCCCCACCTCAAGTACTGTGTGCAGTTTTGGGCACCTCAATACAAGAAGGACATCAAACTATTACAGTGTGTCCAGAGGAGCATGACCAATATGGCGAAAGGTCTTGCGGGAAAGACTTAGGAGGAGCAGCTGAGGTCACTTGGCTTGTTCAGCTTGGAGAAGAGAAGTCTGAGGGGTGCCCTCATCACAGACTACAACTTCCTCAAGGGGGGCAGTGGATGGAGAGGTGCTGATGTCCTCTCTCTGGTGACCAGAGGTAGGACACAAGGAAATAGAATGAAGCTGTGTCAGGGGAAGTTCAGATTGGACATTAGGAAAAGATTCTTCACTGAGACGGTGGTCAGTCGCTGGAACAGTCTCCCCAGGGAAGTGGTAACATCATCAAACCTGTCAGAGTTCAAGGAGTGTCCAGATGATGTTTTTAGTCATATGATTCAGTTTTAGGTAGTCCTATGAGAAGCAGGGATTTGGACTCAATGATCCTCATGGGTCTTTTCCAACTTGAGATATTCTTTGATTCTATGACCTGACTTTAAACAATTTTAGATTCTAATATTTCTGTGGAATGAAATGTGTTTCTTATTGCATCTAGCTGAACAGGTGCTATTGCACACCACAAAACTAACTGATGATTGCTAAGGATGCAGAATCAGCCCCTGAATACTGGATGACATAGAGTAAGCTCTAAAACTGTCTCAGAAAAAGATTAGGAAAGACACTGAGCAGGCAGAATGGCTCTTTCAACACTTAAAACAACTGGACTTGCTAAATTTAAGATCTTTTGAAGTCTAATAGCTCTTGGCAAGAAGCTTGACATATTCTCCAGCAATTACAGTAATTTAATTGTAGTTATCTTACAGTATTAAAGTGTAGTAGGCAATTTCCTGTAATAAGCTTGATTAAGATACCTCTCATACATCCACCATCAGAGTTTTAAGTCTGTTTTAGAAGATGAATCATGCCCCACAGAACATGTTTCTTTTCATTCCTTGTAAAAAGTGTCCAGATGATTAGCTCATAAGTAAAAGACTAATTTGTAGACACATATTTATTTGGCCAGTTGAAGATTATCCTTCATGTCTACTATACATGTTTGGACAGGAATGATTCTCAGACTTTGAACTCATATGTTGCCTTTTTTTCCATGTAAGAAAAATCAGTGTTACACTGCAATATGATTTCCTGAAATAGGAATTTCTCTATTTACAAACACATCACTTCAAGCCCCAGCAGACATTAGGTATAAAAGCAGCCTCAAACAACAAAGAAACACAAAGCTGGGGTGTGAGTCACATGGCACACACAGGTAGCAGTAGCAGGCATAAAGTCATACCAGAAAAGTAAAAGATGTCTTCTGAGCATTAGGTACTTGAGCTCTGGCTTATCCATCATTTTTCCAAAGAGTAAATTACGGTACCAACTTAAGCACAGAACCATTAGGTAAGTCCTAAGTAATTTATCTAAATATCCCAAGTCTTCAGAGGCCAGACCTTTTTAGTTGTAGTGAAGTACTAAGTCTTGTAACATCTGACTGAAAGTCAGATCTTTCTAGTGGCTTTAATTATTAGCTGAACCACAGCAAAATTCCAGTCTTGACAACACCAAAGGATAATATTTCTGTATGTAAAAGCATATATGCAGAAAGTTTAATGAATGCAAGTTTTTATGTTCTTCTTAAATATCCCTTCATCTACTTATCAGTCACAGTTATCAGTTAGGAGCTATATAGTAAGCAGAATCTCTTTGTTGGGTTATTCTTGACTTTTATGTTGATGCTTTTTTTAGCTCTGTGAGTTGTAAATCATTAGACAGCCTCATTTAGAAATGTCCAGGCTCTTTGTTAGTAAGGTCTGAAGATGAGTATCTTAAGGTGCTCCCTTTTCATCGATTCAGACTAAATGAAAAAGCTGTGTATTGAATACTCGAAAAACATTTCCTGTATTAAACCAGCCGTGAGTACAGGAAGCAGACTTCTGTTAAAATTCTCTCAGGTTTTAATATCCTTCAGCCTGAGCTGAAACATGACTTTGTTAAAGGTCAGTTTCCTGTCCATCAACTCATGAAGTTACCTGGAGATTCCTGAATTTCTATTTGTCTTGCTTCTCACATTGTTATCAACATTATCAATTTTCTAACTGTTATGATTTTGTTTCACATTTTCTTTCTGAAGGTATAATCCTCTGACAAAAGTGTTGATATCCGTAATAAGTGGAATGAGGATATACGAACGAAGCAAAGGTTAGGTTTGGTGCCTATACTATTTGTACTTCACATTCATGATGATGAAGGCTGAAACAGTGAAAAGCTAGAAATATGCATTGTTGCTATTACAGAAATGGAGCACACAAGAAATAGTGAAGTGAAAGAACTAATAGGCACTTACAGGCAATAATTCAAGAAGTAATATGGTTCATAGATATCCATGTCAAATGGCATGACTCTAGCTAGTAATGCCAGTTGCTTTCTTTGGGTGTTTAACACACATGGCACACTCTTTTCTCTCTGATAATGGTTCAGTCTTCTCTAGAAATAAAATGATCTGATAAAGCCATCACAAAAACATTGTGGCACAGCTACTCCAGACCTATACTGAGAAATGTTCTGTTCCAGCATGAAACTGACAGAAAATCATGAAAGAAGAAAAAAAAAATCTAAATAAAAACATTAGACACTAATATTTTTTTTTTTTTCCTTTCAGCAATTATTGGTTATTGCTACAAGTTATTGTTATTGGTACAGGTTTGGCCTACCAAGCCTAGGACTATGCATTATTTGTGCAAATGGTAAAATTTAGGCTGAGACCTCTTTGGAGTTTTTCCTCTGGGAAATGCTTCCTTTTACTATAGCTCAGCCACACATTTCATCTCGGATATGCTTGTGCTAAAGGAAGAAAAATATCAGTTTCAATTTAGCTCTCACAAGCCTGTCTGCAGTATGGCAGAATGTTAGGTATAGTGCATGTTCAAATCGGTAATGGTCTTGCTTTATATTCCTTTGTTGTACTACAAAGAGATAGAATCAGAATTTTAGAAATTTAAAGCAATTTCAATCTCCAGGTTGCCTCTTCTCCCAGTTTTTGAGTCCAGAACTCAAAAAGGACTTTGTTACATGAAGTATTCAGGACTGAAATTTTTTTAACTTTATGATCTATGGTTAGTTTTTAATAAAGATAAAAAAAGGGAAGGGAAGGGAAGGGAAGGGAAGGGAAGGGAAGGGAAGGGAAGGGAAGGGAAGGGAAGGGAAGGGAAGGGAAGGGAAGGGAAGGGAAGGGAAGGGAAGGGAAGGGAAGGGAAGGGAAGGGAAGGGAAGGGAAGGGAAGGGAAGGGAAGGGAAGGGAAGGGAAGGGAAGGGAAGGGAAGGGAAGGGAAGGGAATGTAGTACATACGAATCCAGTAAGTGTGTATACAACACTTTTATAGCATATACACAAACAAAATGTTATAACATACAAGGGATTCACAGACAATAAGCAAGAAAAATTAAAAGAAATAGAGACATGATGACAGAATCTTTGAAAGTTTAAGATTACTGTGTGTAGCATTTAAATAAAAAGACATTTTTAGTGAGGACTCTTACACCCACTGTTAATCGAATTCTTCAGAGTATAACACCCCCAGCAATATGAGCTGTCTTTCCATATTTGGTGTCATGATAATTTTTCCTGCCTGATTATAATGCATTTGTACTTTCTTACAGGGAAAGTGACAGGTGGTAAAAAATCCTTTCATGTAAGAGGAAGAAACATCATTTTTACTGTGTAGGTGTTTAGCTATTATTAAGGGAACTACTGGATTCTCCACTCCTTCAAGTCTTCAGATTACAACTTCAAGCCTTCTTGGAATGCATGCTTTAGTCAAACAAAGTTAAGAGTTAACATGTTAATTGCTGTTAGTAGTTAATTTACATTATATGTATGAGAGTAATGAATAGTTATGCCCTTCTATTTTCAATGCCACTCATAATTTTAGAGAGACCTATTTTAGTCTTCTTTCATCTCTTCCTTTCCCTCCTCACCATTTTCTAGTGTATTTACTGATTGCCTGTGGAGAAGGCACATTGTGGCTTTGATTGCCTACCTGCCTTTATGAACCTTATCCAGACCTTTTGCAATGGGAAGGTGGGGAGAAGTTCCCTAAATACACTGTCATCCATTGGGTTTACACAGTACCTTTAAGGATATTTTCTGCTTTGTTCTCCCTTCACTTCCTAGTCATTCTTAGCATTTGGTTTGCTTTCATGTTCGTTCCTACCAAGCACTGCTAGATTTACAGAACTACCTATCGAAAAATTCAGATCTAATTCCTGAGTAATATTACCAGTCACTTAGTGCTGTGTGGTCCTTTTGCACCTGTCAGCTGTGAGGTCCATTTTGTATTATTAATAAATGTGTTCACTTCAATACTCATGCTTTTCTCAAAACTGTTTATTAATATGCTGAACAGCATTGGATATCTACATCCAAATCCGTGACGACCTTCTCATCTTGAAGAACTAATAATTTCTTCTCTATGTCTTTTGTTATTATTTTCGTAACTTCATTCCTAGACTTTTTACAAGTCCTTAGTGGGACTTTGATCAATTGTTTTTTGAAAATCCAAGAGCACATTAATAGACATTGTGAGTCATGGGTTCCCTTTACAAAAGGCATTTCAGCTCTTTCTCAGTGTTTCACATTAGTTTGTGTGCTAGTTAATCCATTCTTTTAAACAGTAAGTACATTTTCCTTAACAAATGTGTCAGGCTTTTTGTCTGTATATCTCAGGATTTCCTTAGAAGATCTCCAAAAATTGGCATTTGCCACCTTTATGGTAGTGTCTTGGCCACTGCCAAGATAGTTTCAAGCAAAAGTGTCCATGTCTATTTTACCCCTGAAATGCTTTAAAACTCTTAGGTGACTACCATGTGGTCCTGGTAATTTGCTATAGTTCTTTTTGTCAATCTATTCTGCAATGTCTTCCAGCAATATTTTCCAGTTTGAAACAAATTCTCTAACACTTTTCACATCTCATTTGGGACTCCCTCCAAGTTTCTCCATGCAGACCAAGGATTAAAAAAATCATACTTTTTTATGCTGTGGCCATGGATTGCTTGAGTGCCCCCTCATACTTTGCTTGTATACTGATCTTAAAAAAATTCAGATGTAATTAGAACAGCCAGAATTTATTTGCAAGTGAATTTTGTAACAATTTGGTTTAGAAAAGATAATATATATAGGAAAATGAGGGTCAGAATTACTATTTTACAAAAGAAATATAGGATACTGGCCTATTGTGATAACAATTGTTTCTATAAAACATGTACCTGTTTCACTGTCAAAGTTGAAAATGGCACATTGTTTATTGTACTATATGTAATACCTCACATTGGCAGTTAACATTGCAGTCTAATACACACAAACTAGCATTTTGTGATTCAAACACTTCTGGTGGAGGAGAAAAAAAGTATATCTCAACAGTTTGCACTCATCCCTAAAGAACCTACCAACCCAAAATCAGTTGTCAAAAATGCGTTGAAGGCACATTGCAGGAGATGAAAATTCACTGGAGTATTCAAAGTAAATGAAAGATCAGAGCAAGCCCTCTGACTTTTTGACCCACATTCAGTCCTGTCTAGTGTAAACAAAACTTGATGTAGGTCAAAACATTGAAAATTCTGTTCTGAGTAAGCTTCACTTGGGTAAACAGGATGCTTGCTTTGAATTTTTTTGTTATTTTTCCCTACTGTAGTATACTCTCTAAACATGTAAATATATATGTTTATTTTTTTCTAAACATGATATGGATATTTTTATTTCAGCTAAAAAATGTTCTGGTGTTATTTTTAATACTCAGTCTCTTCAAGGTAATAATAAGAACCTCCTCTCTTCTCTTTATTGTTGGAAAAATGGCTTTTCTAGTCATTTTGCCCCTTTCACATTGTGAGCAAAGCTGAGACTAGATTACAGCAACAGATATGTGTCAGCTCTTTTATCTTGCCAGGGTTACATAAAAATCTCTATGCACAAATGTGTCAAACATTGCTATTTTCAATAATGTAATGGAAAAAAAGAACAAGCAGTATCCAGTGAACTTGTATATGCATAAATCAATTTTCAGAAATGCTACTCCTAAGAACTGCAGTTTGAGAGGCCTACTTATCTGAATGAAGTAAATATTTATTTATCAAAGATAAATTGTGAATATGTGATTCCTGACAATGGATGTGTTACAGTTCAAAAACAATTTCCCACAGGATCTTTTTCACTGCATTCAGACTAATGAGCATCTTCACAGAAATACTTCTTTCTACCTGTGGCAGTAGAAAAGAAGCTGGTAAAAACAGAGCTTGTACTGTATTTTGAAAATACCATTTGTGACTACAATACAAAACCATCTTTAATTCACAGATCTATGGCACAGATACATGAGCTTTTTTTTTTATTTAAATGAGATTTTAAACATGTTACTGGAAGTCAATTAATTTAAAACTATTCTAATTAAAATTTGATGGGTTATGGTATGTGAGTGGGAAGTCAATTTTTCATCTCCATGATTTTTCCTCAGAGACTACAGTAATTCTGCTATACATCATTATAACTTTGAACACTGCTGCAGTTTGATGAGATCAAACAGAATGATACAGAATAAAACAGAACACTCTGAGATGCAATGTGTCTCAATAAAACAGCAAAATATTTATCTCATTTTCAAACTATTTGAAAAGTGAATGAGATAACTTGTTCAGAAAGCTCTCAGCTGGTTCTTCAACATTTTTTTTTTAAAAGCATTGATACATT
Organism: Pelecanus crispus; assembly: GCF_030463565.1. Lineage (NCBI taxonomy): Eukaryota > Metazoa > Chordata > Aves > Pelecaniformes > Pelecanidae > Pelecanus > Pelecanus crispus. Next base: position 170,087,963 of record NC_134643.1, read on the forward strand.
TTTTTAAAGCATTGACAATTTTAAAGCATATGACAATCTTTTGCCCTGTTAGGCAATAATTTATTTTGTCTATTCGTTTTAAACAACTACCTCTGATGGAAATGAGTGATAAAAAATTTATGTGAAGAGGACCTTATAGATATCATGGTCCTCTACAAAATATGCTTTAATCATAGGTTTGTGTAATCGTTGCAGTTTATAAGTTCGTAAAATGAAAGTAAAATATGCTAAAACAATAAAATGCTGTTATATAAAAGAATATACACTGCCATTTACATTTTTAAGTAAAAAAGTAAATTTGATTGTTCCTGTCAATTTTGGTCTTGGATAGGGGTGTGTGTGTGTACTTGCATGTGTGTGTGACAGTGCCTGAAATAATAACAGTAGCAAACCCATTGAAATCTTGAATCACAGATGTGCATATAGGCCACTCTATCTTCATGCACAAAATTTTGGGGAATTATGCATGCTTATAAAGAAGAACATGTATTTCTTTATATATCAGGAGTGTAATGTTTTCAGCCTGCATTGAGTTTTAAGGTTGCTGTTAACCTAAAAATTGCATGTCTGTTTAGTGCTTTTTTGCTATCTATTTATTCAGTAGCTCATCCACTTATAACTGTAAAAAACCACAAGAAGCTCTCTGTGTGTATGTATCAACAAATATTATATAGTGGAAGCACAAAGTCAGAACAATTACTTTCAATAAACTGTAAGAAACACATATAAGTACTTAAAATAAATAATAAGGACAACTTAACTTACTATTGAATTTTCACACAGACTGAATATTGAAAATAAAAGACAATCTTTTTATTTTGACCATTATTTTTCAGTTCTTCCTACTGTGCTTCATAAGGGATCTTGCACAGCATGGGACAGAAAATAAGTTTTTGTCTTCATTAAAATTTACTAAGTTCAGTGAATTTTGGATATAGCTCTTTGCTCTTTCCAGATATTTTTCTGTGTTGCTTTCCATTATATGTAAAAATCTGGGTGACTACCATAAATAAATGTGGGAATAAATGCCCATCCTACAGATAGGTGGTAAGATCTTGTGTGTTATAAAGACAAAACAATGTCCAAATAAAAGTTGAAAAGCCTACTGTTTCTTGAGAAATTGCAGTTGCGTAAAATTTGTTTGGTGGTGTGATTCAGTGAGGATTTTCATAGGTGAGTTACCAATAATATACAGTGCATACACACACAGCATATCTAAATTATTTTAATTTTTTTTTCCAGCAGGTTCTGCTGTGGTTTAGTTATTACAAAGTTTGATATTTCTAATGCTGAGTACTGAAATCCAGTACTCTCAGAGCATTAACTGAAAGTGCAACGTCGCAGCGCCCTTCACCTTGCAGTGGCAAGCTCTGGCTGGGATCCAGTGCTGCTGGATATTTGTTGGTGTGCCTATGTGGGTGCGACACATGTTGGAGTGTGGGACAGGAGTGAAAAAACAGGTAGACTAGGGGAAGCCCATCTTTTGGCACAACTATTGGCTTGTGCAAGTTTAAATGGACTGTGAGTTTAAAACTATGTTACTGAGCACACCTGCTGTTTTGAGTAGGAAGAAATAGCACATCCAGATGTGTCAGGCCCCTTACAGTCTAGAATTATATAATTTCTTCATTAACCGGGAGGCAAATATGTTCCCATCTTTGTACTTCAAGTACTGCTGTTAGCTGAGATGAAACTGAGCCTACGTAACTGCCAGAATTTTGCTTCTGAACACCTAATTTTCTCTTTTTCTTTGAAGAAAGGGTACATAACTTGTTGATAGACATAAACAGTAGTCACCTGAATTATGGTGTAGTGCAAATATTATCCACATTCAGTTAGATTTCAAAGATTATAATGCAATACTAGATTTTAACTGGTTTGGATCCACACAAAAATATTTTAATTTATTTCTAAAAGTCTTTTAACAGGGAAAATAACATTAATTTAAGTGACAGCATGTTTTTTTTTCAAAATATTCCTCATTATTTTTAATCACTCAGCCGTTACCTTAGCTCCTAGCTACATAGGTTGTGTTTATGTCAGGAACTTACATCATGCATTGTATATTATATTATTACAAATTATGAAGTTACCATGTTAATATCTTTAACATTTTTTTAATATTCTGTAGTGCTGAATGAGCATTAACTCTAAAGGATGATCCAGCTGTCTATGGCTCCCTTTTTGCTTTAGCAAAATATAACAATCTGAAGAAAAATATACTACATCATACTGTGTAATAGGTACTCTAAAGAACTTTGAAGCACAGGATAGGAACTTTCCCAAAGCTACATGAAGCCCATATCTCAGTTTCACTATGGTTAATGATACAGTAAAATTCAGAGAATTACAAAATTTATAGTTCTTGGCATCTGAAAATTCTCCGACTTTCTCCCCAAAATTACAGTGTGCTGGTTTTGGCTGGGATAGAGTTAATTTTTTTCACAGTAGCTAGTATGAGGCTATGTTTTAGATTTATGCTGAAAACAGTGTTGATAATACAGGGACGTTTTCATTATTGCTGAGCAGTGCTTACACAGAGCCGAGGCCTTTTCTGCTCCTCACCCCACCCCACCAGCGAGCAGGCTGGGGGTGCACAAGAAGTTGGGAGGGGACACAGCCGGGACAGCTGACCCCAACTGACCAGAGGGATATTCCATACCATATGACATCATGCTCAGCATATAAAGCTGGGGGAAGAAGAAGGAAGGGGGGGACATTCGGAGTGATGGCGTTTGTCTTCCCGAGTAATCGTTACACGTGATGGAGCCCTGCTTCCCTGGAGATGGCTGCACATCTGCCTGCCGATGGGACGTAGTGAATTAATTCTTTGTTTTGCTTTGCTTGTGTGTGCAGCTTTTGCTTTACTTATTAAACTGTCTTTATCTTGACCCGTGAGTTTTCTCACTTTTACTCTTCTGATTCTCTTCCCCATCTGACTGGGGTGAAGAGTGAGTGCTTAGTTGTCAGCTGGGGTTAAACCATGACACAGCATAGTGGTTAGGAGAAAAAACTTTTCCAATCTATCCAGAGAACTTCCCACTTAAAACTGCCAAAGAGAAACATTACACATCTTTGGTTTTTCCAGAGTTCCATTTCCCCCAAAACCTATCTCACACACAGCGTCTTCCCCAGTCTCCCCAGTGAGACTCTCAGGTGCCTTCTCACTCATTCCTTCCCTGACCTAGCAGACACTAAAACTCAGTCTTCTTCCCCTAAAACAGAGGAGAAAAAAATACACTTCTTTTTTTGAATGGGTGATAGAGAGAAGAAAAGTTATTTTTAAAAAAGTAAATGTAAAATATAATTAAAAAAAAAAAGAAAATAGTACAAATAATAACTTATGTCTAACCCCTTCCATATCAGTAGTGGCACAAATCATCAATGTCACAGACACACTTGACTGTATTGGTACTTGATTTTTATAGCTGACTGCATTGATAACAGCACTTGGGATTAGTTGAAATGCTGTATGCTGGTGAAAGCAGAGCTATTCACTAGAAGGCTATCAGTACACTGAGCAGATTAAGGTTACTACTTTCAAATAACTTGCTTTCTGAAACTCCTTTTCTTCTCTTCCCCCAGATTTTAAAATAAATAAACAAACAAATCCTGTCTCTGAATTTTATACTGTCACAGAGCAGGGGATGACTGTAGTGGAAATTTTACAGGTGTTACAGAAATGAAAGTCTATCATGCCAGTTCATTTAAGCTCCATTTATGCTTAAAGTACTTACCAAGAAACTAAAAGTGAACAAGCCTTGCAGGGCCTGTTGAAAAGCATTAGCAATAAACCAGCCCCCACTGCGTCACTTAAAAGTTACAAGTTCTAATTTCATGTGGGAGTTATGGGGAAAGTTTATCTCTACTATGATTATATCAGGCTGATTTTATCACCCTCGTCATATGAAGTCTCCATTTTTTTTCATGTGTAATTGACACACATTGTGGATATGTCTCTAATCTGCACAGTTATCTACCTACATTGCTTTTCAATTAAAGTGTAACAGTATGCATTGCAATAGCATATTGTTGAAAGGCCACAGTTTCTGTATGTGAGCTAAGAGTTTTGCTATCAGAAAAAGGGTATGCACTGATTTTTACCTGACATTTCATCTCTGGTATAGCTCAGTATATACAAGAAATGTGAAAGAAGCAATCCTCAGTCTCTTTCGCTGACAAATATTTAATAGAACAGGAGTAGCTGTAAGTGTTGGTGGCCTAGGCTCTGAATTGAAATGTCAGTAGTAGCACTATAATGTAACCTCTACCTGTTCACACGCTTCAGAGAATGAAATCTGGGAGCTATCCCTGTAACAAGACACTTTAACATTTATCAGTGCACATAGGGACACACCAAAGAAACTAATGGCACAAAAATGTTTGAACTATTATTGCAAGAGGTTTTGTGGTAATATATCATTATTAGCTGCATTTTCAAAAGTCAAGAAGTTATGCATACTGAACATGGGATTACAGACTGCAAAGTACTACACGTTAGGCAAATTAAAGCATTTTTAATAATATATACTTTGTCCCTCCACAGATGAAATCTATATTCCAGAAAGTCAGTAATTACATTTTGGAGGAAAAAGATAATGACTTCTGCTTAATGTGTTTTTTTCAGAAAAAAAACAACCAAACAAAAAAAACCCAAACAAAAACCCACCCTAGATTTTTGTAAGTCTAGCAAAATAAAACATTCCAAACAAGCAGAATTTGTTTTAGTACCATCTTGCTTTTTCCATGTATCTTCGTCTTGAAGGCGAATCACATTTTTCTCTACGATGTCCAGATCAAGAGTTAATTCCTGTTAAATTCTGCTGCCTAAACAGGCCAAGAAGGCAGGATCTTACCCACAGTCCAGCACAAGTCCAGTCTGTGAACAGACTCCATATGAATCCACAGGGAAGAGTGTCTGGGAGCCCATCTATTTTGTCAATTGGATAATGACATAATCACTGTCTCCCATGCTCTTGCCTCTATTTCCACAACTGATCTACATAGTAATTTTCTTGCCCAGTCCACTCTTGTGTATATGTAATTATTAACTTCTTAGTTTCTGCTTTTCATTAAAAAAAAATCATTGTGTAATTTCATTGTTTCCCTGTACATTCATCCCACACTCACGTGCTTTATGGCTTACTTCAGTTTCTGTTATCTAATCTATCATACTTTTTCACTTTTCGTCTGAGCTTTAACATTTTTTCTGCTTCACCTCACCAGTAAAAGCCTCTTCCTCCTCCTTTCTGGGTAATCTGGGTCAAAATCATGTGCTCTTTTCAATAAATTAATTTCATTTTTCATGTTGTCTTCTCCAGTGTATTATTTAATAAATTACATACCCATGTCTTAATTAGGTCTGTATACTTTTAGACCTCAAAGGTCTAAAGGGGGGTCTGGGATGTTGATATCACACTACCCATGTACAGATTGGACTACTATGTGACAAAAAGGTTTAGGCTCCTACTGTCTCACCCCTACATGGTTTATTTGTCTTGAAGATATGAGTTAACTCTGCCATGCACAGTCTTCTACCCACTTCTTTATTCAGCTGAGTTACTGTGATCATTTAATAACTGAGTATATTTCCTATGCCCACTTCCTCACCTTCTCTGATAAAATCTCCTGTTGTTATATTCTCCTGTCTACACATTTAGTGTGGACTTTCTCTATGAAAAGGTCATGAAGCAGTCCAGCAAATTTAACTTTCCTGTTATAACCCCTTCACCTATTACCAATGTCAATGCTTCTAATCTGCCTTTCCTAAGAGGTTTTGTTTTGCTCAGCTGCATTAAAGTAACAGGTTTCAATGCACTGTTAAACAAAGGCCAGATGCTTTGGATATTCTTCCATTTTGAAACTTAGTAGTAAAATCTAATGTATTTATTTAATACCACTCTATGACTCAGAGAACAGACATAGATTATGTACATAAAATATGCATGGTTATCATGTCATCCTCTGCAGTTTTTTTCTCCAATTTATTATGCTGTATATATTGTCATATATTGGTGTGCAATGAAGAAAGAAAATGCTGTAAGTGTCTCTTTGTAGAGGCCTTAACAATGTATATTTTAAACCTTATAGGTAATTCTAGCTGTTACCTCCTTAAAACTAGTATTAAATAATACAAAGCAATACAAAGCCTATTCTTTGGCCCAGATGAACAGTGATTATGTATAAGGTTACATTCCATTCTGTCCTGTCAACATCTAAGTGCCTGTAGGTGGACTATCTATGCATTTATCACAGTCAAAGGATATCTGGGAATCTATTCTGTTTCTTAAATATAAGCACATAGTGCAATTTGAAATACTGAGCCATCACCATAGCTTCTTTTTCATATCTAATATGTGGCACTGGACCTCAAAACCCAGGCTCATTGGCTCAATGGATTCCAAAGACTCCAGATTCAAGTGACCTGTTTTAGGGATGGAGGAGTAGCTCTCCAAACTCTGCTGTGCCCATCTGGTAATATTTTCTTAAGCTCCAACAAAAAAAAAAAAAACCAAACCCAACCTACTAGGAAGAGGGGGAATGGGTAAGGAGAACTGAGTGTAATAGATATGACAGCAGAGGTATGGCATGTCTATATCCTCCTGGAGAGCCAGCAGGGACAAGGCAGAATACCTTAGGGCATCTCAAATGGTACACTTAGGTAACTAAATCCCACCCTGCACTGTTGATCTTTATTGACTATAGCAGGATGGGGTGGGTTGACTCAGGCCAGCAGCTTGCTGAGTCCCGCTGTCCCCAGCAGAATGGGGAAGAGAATCAGAAGAGCAAAAGAAAGCAAAAGTCATGGGTTGAGATAAAGACAGTTTAATAAGTGAAAGAAAGAAAAAACCCTAAGTGATACAAAGGCAATCACTCAGCACCTCCCACCAACAGACTGATGCCCAACTGATGTCTGAGCAACTGCTATCTTGGAAAGACTACCCCCAGCTTTTACTGCTGAACATCATGTCATATGGTATGGGATATCCCTTTGGACAGTTTGGGTCAGCTGTCCCAGCTATGTCCCCTCCCGATTTCTTGTCCACCCCCAGCCTACTCGTGGTGGGGCAGAGTGAGAAAAAGAGAAAGCCTTGGAGCTGTGCAGGCACTGTTCAGTAATAGCTAAAACATAGGTGTGTTATCCACACTGGTTTAGTTGCAAATGTAAAACACAGCACCATATGAGCTGCTGTGAAGAAAATTAACTCCATCCCAGCCAGACCTAGTACACAGAAGCTCAGACAAATCTTGATCTCTAAAACCTGGAGTTAAATCCCATCCACACAATCCTTTTTTTTGTTTGTTTTTCCCCCTAGCTCTCACCAAGTAAGAAATTTTACTAATTTTTGATACAGGCAAGTGAACTCTGGACCTTTTCAGAAAAAAAACCTGGTAGTGTGTACTCTATCAGAAGGCAAGACGTATCTCTAATGCTTTTCCAATCCATATCCATACCAAATGCAGTCTACATAGAATATGTCTTTTACTGGTGCTTTCACCAGAGAAATTTTTTAAAAAGAGGAAGAAGAGAGAGATAAATGAATGCAAAGCTGTCTTAGCAGTGAGCAGAGGTAAAATGATAAGATTAAAAAGAATGAATAAATTAGCCAAGTGAGCTGGAGAAGAAAGAAAGGAAGACAGCTGCACCTGCCATACTTATCATCAGTTTCTGATGATTATGTCAAAAGAATAATGATCAATATTACATTTTAAAAGATAAATCAGTTATTTTAATTCCAGGTCATTGTCAGAATGCATCTATGGTGGTCAGAATTATATAATTGCTCCCATTGCAAACAGGAGTGAGATAATTGGGAAGAAAGAGAGTTAGATTCTCAGGAGAGAAATATACTGTTATCAGAAAACTTCAGATCCTTCTGTGCCTTTTTCTGTACTTTAAGAACTCAAAATTTTATCCCAGAGCTAAGATTATGGGTAGATTGACAAATGGTACCAAAGTAATCTGTTCTCCTAACAAAGAATGATTGCAATAAGAAAAGAGAAAACCACAACCTTTATTGTCCTTGTGTCTATAATAGCATGAGTACTATATTCAAAAGGAAGCCTTGTTAAAAAGACCTGTTATAAAGACCATAATGAGAATGAAAAATGTTAAGGAATCAACCAATTTATCTAGCAACCTTTACATCCTTGTCTCATGGTGCTTTTCTTTGACTCTGGACATGGGATTTTGGTGACACTACTCTAAGTTACCTTGCTCTTTTGTCTGGTTAAAGATGATAGACAAGAACTTGTTGAACAAATCTACGCTGCTCTATTTCAAGGGTGGATGTGGGGAAAAAAAAACAACACACACTTTGCAGAGCCATTAATCGACATTTAGTTTGAGATATTCTAGGAGATTTAAAAACTGAGCAAGAATAATGAAGTGAAGAGGAGGCCTAAGGAGGAAGGGAAAGTCATTATTTATATAACTGAGTAAAATATGAACACATTTATTGGTTTCTTTCATCTCCAGAAAACTTTGTATGTTACTTGCCTTTGGTGGGACTTAGCTAATTTTATCTATCTAAAAAGGAAGTCACTGCGTTAACATTTGCCTTAGGTTCTTTGGAGATTCAGTGGGAAAAACAGCTGTTTCCAGATGAAGAAGGCTATTCCTAGCTCCATAGGATCTCTCAGTCTCTCTGTACTATATGACTACCAATATAATTCACACAATTAGTGCTTTCAGAGTGTAGCTTCCATTTCTGTCTCTGCCATATACCTTTCACATTTGTGTCCTTGGTAAGCACACCCCCCAACCTCCAGGAATTATTTAAATTAAATAATTCTTTATTCTTTATTTATAAATGTCATGGTTTTGCATCTTAATTTCCTGATGAGTGTGGCAGTGTGATCCAGCTCGCCATCTATCTTAGAGCTTAGTTTTGTGACAAAGCACTCAGATGTATGTCTATAGCCTATGTGATTAATGATCACTTGGCAAAACTATCTGGGTGAGTTTCAAAAAAGTCACATTTAAATATGATAAATATATATTTAATATAACAACATAACTAGGTTTGTGTATTTTGAAGGTATACTTACATATTTCAATATTCTCACTGCTACATAGAAAACTATCAAGATATAAACATCCTTATTTCAAGTTAAAAGTACATGATAAAAAATAAACATGAAATTTACAGGAGAAGTTGTCCCAAAAGCATTCTGCATAAAATAAATATCCAAAAGTATATAAATGCAGCAATGAAGAAGCCTGGGTCATGAAACTATAGCTTTTGCTATTTTTTGACACGTCTCAAGAAATAACTGGTGGCTGTAAATTTTTAAGACTGGTATAAAACCGTTGTGACAAGTTGAGAAATTGGAAATCAAAAGGAATCAAACAGTATTGTTATAAATACCTGTGATAAAATATAATTTGCAACTAAATATAATATTTTTGAAAATAAAAGTTTCTGCTTTTTTGCAAGGATTTTATAGTCAGATCTTAACAGAAAGATGCCATCTGCATCTTTTCACCTGATGAAGTTGGCATAAGTTATACATTTTAATCATCACCAGAACTCTAAATAAAACATTTATTGATAGGTACTAATCTTTTTAACATTCATATTTTTTTGCAGAATACAGTCTGTGAGTCCATTTTGACTCCCACCTGTCATGTGGTGGCCTGAGTAATCTTTCCATCTACAGGTAACAACAAGGTTGCATACGGATTTCAGATACTGACCCTTATCCAGGCCTATTTCGCCTTGAGTGGAATAAATCACAACTATATTTGGCTGCTGAAGAATTATTAACCTACTTTAAACCTATCATTTGGCTTTTTTCTTTTATAGAAAGACAGAGAAGCACCTCCAGAGGGTGATTCATCCCATCTGAAGATAAATGTCTAAAATAGTTGGGAGGAATCATCCTCTTGAAAGGGTCTATTTCTTCCCTATGACTACAGAGCAAGCCTATATGACCATGAAAGGAATGAAACAGACAGTGAAAGGAATTCTACGTATTGACACCTGAGTGTAAGAGTACCACATAACTCAATGAAGAACATGCTGAAATACCTAAGCAGCACAGGATGAGATTTATGTCCAAATTTAACCATCTGTTCTAAACTAGCCATCCAGGTTTGCTCTGTAGACAAAGCCACTAATATTTTTGGTGGCTCACTTGTGAGGTGGCGTTTCATGATGTGAAAATACTAAAACCAATTTTGGTCTCCAAGTAATTTTGAAATATGGGTATACACAATCATACTGGTATGGCCTTAACACCTGGGAGATTGCTTCATCTTCCAGAATGCACATAACAAGTACCAATGGTAAAATGTTCTTGGCATGGATCAACTTCCTTCTTCCCCAAGTCAGTAATCTGTACTTTTCTCCGTTGGCTTTGAGGAAAAGTGAGCAGTATCAGTGGTACAGTATTCCAAGGACTTTGCATCAATTAATACATACACTGATGTTACATTTCAGTTACTTAAGGAACATTAAATCAGTTCCCCTTTATTATCATTTTTAAATAGAACAGTGAAAAATGAAGAAGCCATGTAATTTTCTAGGGTGAAATAGATCTAGGTCTAGATATAAGTGTAAGCGTAGGCATAGGTGTAGGGATGTAAGGTTTTTCATTGTATGAGTCATATTTAAGTACTTAATTTTACACACACACATGCTCAGTATTTAAGTCCCAGTTTAGTATTATCTTGAACTGAGACCTGAATATTAAAGGGTTGTCCATGTGAATACCTTCTGTACTAGACTTTTGAAGACAAAGACTGTCATTACAACACCTCCCATCACTACCCAATCTCTAAGAAATTGGAACTAACTTTCTTTTGATTCTTCTGGGCCCAGTTTCAAACAAAAACAAAAACAAAAAAAAAATCTGCCCAATAAGTTATCATAAACGAGACTGATTCCTTTTTTAACTCACATTAGCTAATCTAATTTCTTCAAATAGTCAGCTGAGTATAATGCAAAAGAAAATCTCAAAATTATACACTTTTATATAAGCAGGGTTCTTTATTGATGGAAAGTCATTCTAGTTAATGAAAGATTTACTATCTATTTTGTAAGTCCAGGCAGTAGAACAAAACATCAAGAGTAACAGATTAAATGTTATATGTGTGATCATCATACTTAAGAAAATAAATAGACAAGACAAGAAAGCATGAAGTCAATATTTGTGTGTGGGCTATAGAGAACCACTGTACCAAAAGAAACATAGCTAGGCAAAAAAAGCCAGTTGAAGATTGTGTAGTGTGGCATCCATCTAGAAGCTGGACTACACGGCAATGTAAAGAGGGACAACATTCATAACATTAATGAGAGTTAAATTTTCATACTAGATTCCCTGGTCTGATCCACTCTGCACGCAGGAATCTGGGAAAAACATTTTCATGTAAAGGTCAATTTCTATTGATTTTACCTAGCCTACTGAAACCCCTGTATTACTTGCATAGTAAAAGAGATCCAGATTTGGCCCAATGTTTCTGGTTCAGAACTGAATTGCAACTGTTACGCACTGAGACAGTGTTATCAATAAGCACTGGAGAAAAAACGGGATCAATTTCTTCATCATACTAAAGCCTTTTTTTAGCTCAGTGACGACGAAGTACTCAGATCATTTGATAATCTGATTATCTCTGTACAAGAACAGATAAAATTGGGTAGATTGTTTTTCAATTTTCATTTTCAGAGTTGATTTTAAGGAAATCTTAGAAACATGATTTAAAGTCTGCTAAAATATGATCTGAAATTAAGGAACAATAAGGCTTTTACTGGTTTTTGAGATACATTAATATTTCATTATAATTAATTCATTGTTTTATAATCTAATTTTCATGGCAATATTTCAGGTCACCAGATATCCCCAAATTAATTTTAAAAAGTCAATTTTGTATTGAATACAGTGCAGTAATGAAATATTAGTCTACTTAGGGCTTATGTATGAAAAACATTGTTAAAGGAAAATTTGAGATCTAAGAGAAGGAAATAACTGCAATGAATATGTGCAGCATTTGAGCACTTACAACATTAATTGTTTATAACTAAAACAGCTATGCTGTGTCAATAACAAATAAACATCAACAGCACTTCTAAGGAAATGCCTGTAAATTAAGATCTATGGATTAAAGTATATCCATGGAGCTTCAGTGTCAGAAAAGTGCCCAGCTTATCACACAGCAGGGGTACCAGAGAAACAAGCTTTTCCTTGTATCAAACAATAGAAAACAAGGACAATCACATGAAGAAACTTCTATCTGCAATCAGAAATAAACAAAAAAAAAAGCCTTTTGTGGTTTAGTTTGAGAAGGCAAATCTCACAGCAGTAGTGAAAAAAAAGTGCTCATTTTCCTATGGCAGAGAATTTTGTGTGATCTTCTGAACTGCATTAACAATTAGCAATTTCCTACCTCCTATGGCTTCTGGGATGAAGAGGCAGACATATTGATCAAAATGTTAGTAAAGTTATCAATTAGCAAAAGATGTCTGAGTGGTATTTCAACACTCTTCCCTTTTCATCAGATGGAGGGGGAGGTGGGAAGAGAAAGGAGCTTCCTACCAGACCATCATTTTACTGAAATAAATATATTCTCCTTCACTCCTTCATAAATGAGCCAAAAAGTAGAGTTTTAAAAAATAAAATCTATTCATAACTTTTTATATGCAAAATCTTATAGGAGATACATAACACAGAAGAAATTTTAGACAGTATTTTGTATCATTTTGTACTTCAAAAAGTTAAGAACTGTAGCATGGTTTTAAAGACAAAAATTCCGAGTGATTAAACAGCAGGGAAAATGTAATGTGACTTTTTCTATTGCTCTGAATTCAGAGACAGAAGCCAAGTACAAATGTAATCCAGCCTTCTGATAATGTCAGACTCTGCAGCCTGATAACCTAAAAATGCAGTCTTCTCATTGCTAGCAGCTCTCAAGACTTCCTGGGCTTTGTGGGGGATAGTCTTGGTCTGCTTGGAGAACAACTAGAGATGACTATCGCCCAACGTGTTTTAGCTTTAGCTTAGCTTTGTACAGTTGCGTGGTGCAACACTTTTTGTAACAATAATGTTGGTATATTTCTGTAACTAACCAATTGTAAAAACTAGTATTTATTCTCTGGAGTTATAACATGAACTGCAAGAGTAGTAAGTCAACAACCCCCAGTAACAGCTGGGCCCATCTGAGTTACAGGATCCTACCTACTATGACACTTTTCTCACTTCTTGCATAGCATCTTGTTGTGTTGAGGACAGATAACAAGGTAAATTTCTTGGCCTGTTTTGAATGGACTGTTGCTGAGATACTTCTCATCGGGAACTTCTGGACATACCAATTGCAGGTACTTTAAGTGTCACCTGAGAACGAAACAGTATTTACTCCCAGCTGTTTGTTTAGACAACCAAATGCAACAAGCACTAATAGAAAGAAGTCTGATAATACAGGGATTGGGGAAATCATTGCCTGTAAGTACTTTAATTTTCAATGTGTTAAGTACCTGCCGTTTGTTAGGTACTTTAACAAAGTGCCCAGTTACAGAACTAATGAACTCATCTCTACTTGTATAAACTTTTGGTGTTAAGGTCCCTAATAACAAGACAGAGAAAATTCAGAGACCAATTCATCCTGTCCCAAGATTTGTCCATTCTTATTGTTTGTACAGCATGGCTACACAAGTAGCTGAGACTGGCTGCCAGTTCTTGAGATTATTAGTTCAATGAGCTGTATTAACTCCACAACAAAGAGTGTTCAACATTCAGCTTCCCCCTTCATTCATGGCAAGTGTTTCAGTGTGCTTTTGAGTACCACTACATGCATTTTATTTGAGCGCTAAAAAAACCAAAACCAAATAACTTTTGCAAAGCTTGCCAACTGTTAATTTTATTATTTGATTTGTATCACAGTATCAGTATTGGCTACATCCTCCTCTCTGTAGACAGGGGGCAGAATGTAGCCTCTAGCTCAGAGATGTTTTAGTATCTTTTATTAGTATTTTGCTAGACTCAGATACTGAGTTTGCAGAAAGGCTTCTTTTTTTAAAAGATTTTTTTTTTTTTCACAGAACTTCTTCTAATGCTCTGGAACAAAATGTTTTGCAGTTCTGATGCTGTGCTGTAAGGGCTTGAATTTATAGAAGGCAATGTGACATGAAACACATTTTTGTATATATTATATCAATACATTCACACTTGAGTAAAAATATGCCCAAGTTACAAAGTTTAAATCAGAATCTTGACCACCTTCTTGTTCAAAAGGTTCTGATATAATCTTTTAGGGCAGTCTCATCTCTGTCCTTAATAATAGTATGATCGATCTAGAAGTATTAAGAAAGCTGAAATTGCTTTACACGAAAAAATGAAAAAATAAAAGTAACAGAGCTAGTCAGAATCTATTCTTCTGTCAGTCATCTGTTAGGAAATATGAAGTCAAATTCATAGTATTACTAGAGTGAAATTATATAGAAATAAATTTGGTACTGTTGTGGTTTAGCCCATGTCAGCAGCCAAGCACCACACAGCTGCTCGCTCACCCTCCCCGCGCCCCCACCCCCTCCCAACCCCCCCCCGGTGGGATGGGGGAGAGAATCAGAAGGGCAAAAGTAAGAAAATTCGTGGGCTGAGATAAGAACAGTTTAATAATTGAAATAAATAAATAAATAAATAAATAATAGTAATAAAAATTTAATGAAAAGGAGAACAACAAGAGAGAGAAACAAAACCCAGGGAAAGAAAACAAGCGAAGCAACCGCTCACCACCCACTGACCAATGCCCAGCCACTCCCCAAGCCCCCATTGCTGCTCCCCAGCCAACCCCCCCCAGTTTATATACTGAGCATGATGTCACATGGTATGGAATAGCCCTTTGGTCAGTTTGGGTCAACTATTCTGGCTGTGCCCCCTCCCAGCTTCTTGTGCCCCTGGCAGAGCATGGGAAGCTGAAAAGTCCTTGACTGGTGTAAGCAGTACTTAGCAACAACTAAAACATGAGTGTGTTATCAGCATTCTTCTCATTCTAAATCCAAACCACAGCACTATGCCTGCTACTAGGAAGAAAATTAACTCTATCCCAGCCAAAACCAGGACATATACAAACTTCTGTCTATAAACTTAACATATAGAAGAAAGATTACTTAATGTTCAAAAGATTTGCTATCTGATAAATATCTAAAAATCATCAACTATCAGATTTAGGAATTTTGCAATTCTGATTTATAATTTCTAAGTACTAAACATCATTTCTGCATATGGAGCTTTTTTTATTCTTTCTGCAAAATTTCATGCAGCTGTAATATGAATGTTGGTTAATTTGTTCAACAAAAGCATAATATGAGTTTTTAACAGAAAAAATGAGACAGCAAAAAATGGAAGCTTATTAACAGAAAGTAATTATAAACATGAGAAACACACTAGCAAAATAAATGGGGAAGATTTAGTCCCCAGAAGAAAAAGCTGTGCATGCATTCTTTCATTTTTTATTATTGAGTAGTTTATCTGAAGAGACCTCAAAACTAGGAAAATACTATAAGGCAATTTTCCTCTTATTACGTTCACCCACTAAGCTCAAATTGTGCTTTTTTTTTTTTTTTTTTTTTTCCCTGGATAGGCATAAGCAAAGATTTCATTTTATAAAGCTGGATAGACAACAGCTTTAAAAAGTCAATGCATTCTTGTATTTAATTTCATATTCTGATGGATTCATAACAGAACTTTTCATCAGCGCAAAAAAAGAATGCCTGACTGACTTAAACATACTTGCTACATTCTCAAGAAAATACTAAAACTTTAGAGATTATGCACACTGTATTCTATTCAATTTCATTCCCTTTTTCCCTCACTAATATTTTTATTTTTTAAAGTTGGTTATTTATTTGGTTTAGAAAAACTACTTCTAACAGTAATAAGCTGCAGCAAATATGTCAACTTCAGTTAATAAGACACATCCTCAGTAAGACTTTCCTCATTTACCAACTTATTTTAAAAAGTATTAAAAATCACAGATTACTAAAGGAGAGCATTTTGAAGTAGATTCTGTTTTTGAAAATACATGTATAAAATAGACATGGGATCAAAATACTCTGTTGTTACACAATAATACTGCTATTATTTGGGGTACCAGTGCTTTCCCCAGAGATAAGAAAATAATTTTGCGTGTCTTCATCTTATTATGTCACCTGTTTCTTCTTCATTTCATTCTATTTCTTTTCTCTTTTTTATTATGCTCTAGAAAAAAGTAATCCCCTTTGTATTATGTGTCCAGAACATTTACAGATGCATTCAGAACTCTTTTTACAACACCTTAAGGATTAGACAGTGTTTTATTTCTGCTGTTTTAAAAAAAAATTCTTTCAATATCTGGCAGATATTCTGCTGATCAGATTCAAACAAGATGAATAAAAATACTCCCTCTGTTGCAATGACTTACAAGTTTTATTGCCTAACCCAATAAACTCAGAATATATCCTGTATGTTATTGGACATCGGTGAGCTGTATGATATGAAGCATTTTCTCCTAGCTAGTTTTATATTATCCAGTTTAGAGACAAGAAAAGTTCAATTTTACCATCCTGGTGATTTTTACTTTATTTAAATTAAACAGTGTACTTTAAAAGTATAAAGCTGGAAAATTTGGAGACCTACTTTTGAAGACTGACAGTTATAAAACAAGAGTAATAAGTAAAACGGAAAAGATGGCTGACATACCAATATGCTTTTTTTTTCCCATATATCAGTCTACAGTGGGTCCTAAAACATATCACAGAATATCATTTTAATTCAAAATTTACCCCCCCTTAAAAACCTGCTCAGAAATTAATATTTAATGCTAACTCAATATTTAAGTCAATGCACAATATGATGGATTCTTCACCTTGGCATGTTTTTTTAATGGAATTCTGTTCACTAGGCATAGGTATTAAGGCAACTAATTTATTCAGCATTACCTATGAAATACTTGCTATTAGTCCTAAGAAGTGCACCTCAACAAAAATCTGGCAGCTACATAAGTGCCTGAAAATCTGGATGCTTGTACTTCGTTCTTCATCAGTGCAATGGTAAACAAAAAAAA
Source organism: Pelecanus crispus (assembly GCF_030463565.1). Taxonomy (NCBI): domain Eukaryota; kingdom Metazoa; phylum Chordata; class Aves; order Pelecaniformes; family Pelecanidae; genus Pelecanus; species Pelecanus crispus. The sequence goes on from NC_134643.1 coordinate 170,105,001, forward strand.
CTTAAGTTCAATAAACTCACTGCTTTCCTATTTCAAACACAGCAATGAAGTCAGTAAGAATTATAGGCTGGTAAATGCCACCTCGATACCTGGAAGGTGATAGAACAACCTGTAAACCATTTCCAGGCGTATGAAGGACAAGAAAATCATCAGTACTTGTCAGCATGGATTCACAAAGGGAAAATCATGCTTGACCAACCTGATAACCTTCTATGATGAAATTACTGGCTTCATAGACAAGGGGAGAGCATTGGATAGTGTCTGCCTTGATTTCAGCAAGGCTTTTGATACTGTTCCCATAAGATCCTCAGAGACAAGCTGATGAAGTATGAGCTGGATGAGCAGACAGTGAGGCAGATTGAAAACTGTCTGACATGGGTCCAGATGGTGGGGCAACTTTGCTGATGATGCAAAATTGGAAAGAGTGACAGAAACACAGAGGGCTGTGTTTCTATCCAGAGGGACTTCAGCAGGCTGGAGCAATGGGCCGAGAGGAACCTCATGAAGTTCAACAAAAGGAAGTAAAAAATCCTGCACCTAGGGAAGAGAAACCACATGCACCAGTACATGCTTGGGGCTGACCAGCTGGAAAGTAGCTTTGTGAAAAAGGACTCAGGGGTTCTGGTGGACACCAAGTTGAACATGAACCAGCAATGTGCCCTTGTGGCAAAAGCTAACAGTATCCTGGGCTGCATCAGGAGGAGTGTTGCCGGCAGGTTGAGGGAGGTGATCCTTCCCCTCTACTCAGCACTGGTGAGGCCGCACCTGGAGTACTGTGTCCAGTTCTGGGCTCTCCAGTACAAGAGAGACATGGGCATACTGGAGAGACTGCAGTGAAGGGCCACAAAGATGATGAAGGGCCGGGATCACCTGTCCTGTAAGGAAAGGCTGAGAGATCTGGGACTGTTCAGCCCAGAGAAGAGAAGGCTCAGGGGGAAATCTCATCAATATATCTCATCAGTATGTACCTATACATAAGGGAGGGTATAAAGAAGACAGAGCCAGTCTCTTTTCAGTGGTGCCCAGTGACAGGAGCAAAAGGAAATGGGCACAAACTGAAGCACAAGATGTTCCCTCTGAACATGAGGAAACACTTTTCTACTGTGAGGGCAACCGAGCACTGACACAGGTTGCCAGGAGGTTGCAGAGTCTCCATTCTTGGAGATGCCCAAACACTGTCTGTAGATGGTCCTGTGCAAGTGGCTCTAGGCGGCCCTGCTTGAGCAGGGGGGTTGGACAAGATGACCACCAGAGGTCCCTTCCAACCTCAATCATTCTATGATTCTGTGATAAAACTAACCAGCCTAGAAGTGGAAAAACTGTATTAATTTATCTCTCTACCCAGCTGATCTCCTTGTTCTACCCAGCCTTATTTCTGTCCATCAAGATTTCTATAAAGGTAAGTGAGTGTGGCTAGAAAACAAGGTGCTTATATCACAAAATGCATTTGGAAGTCTTCCTCTCATTCAGGTCTGTCCATTTTTACAATGAAATTTTATCAGAAATTGGATAGTCTTCCTACTCCTTTCAATTAAACTTTAGCATAAAAATTTTGACTTCTAGTATATCCTTCAACTGCAATTTTTCCTTCCCACTCTTTCACTGTGAGATGACAGGTGACATGATACTGTAGACACATGAAGGATAGATCACCATTAGTTGTTTGGGTTTTTTTACACACCCAGAATGTACTTTCAAAGTGAATTTTCTAGTCATCCCCTTTTATTTGGCTTTAGTTCAGTTGGATGAAATTGAACTGGAAGAGTCACTCCAGGAGCGCACCTAATGCACTCCAAATGCTAATTGTCATATTGTCATTCAGTCCACAGGACCAGACTGGAGCTAGACTGCACTAAACCCCCTCAAATATGTATAGAGCTGGTCCTCCCAAACAAATGTTTTTCTCTACAAACCTCCTCATACCAGGCCACGCTACTTGTTCTGTAGCAAAGGAGTACTCCACAAAGGTCAAAATAGCGGTTGCTGCTGGGTTCAGAGGAAAGGTTAGGTGGGTCATGACTCTCAATCAAGTGTGAATAAAAGGGCAGACAATTCACTCATTTTGTAGGAGCTTCTAAAGAATCGTGTTTTATATTACAGTTTGAGAAATGAAGGTTAAAGTTTGTCTTCCTTTTACATAAATTTACATTCCTAATCACTGCTGACATGGACTGGATTTCATGGATAGCCCTACAGATAGTGGCAGCATGTTCTCCCATTACTGGCCTCTTGGATCATCCAAGGTTTCTGCTTCTCCTAAACCACAATAATCCACAAGATCTTCTAATCCAATTTCAGATATCCTGTAAATAAATAATATTTTTCTCTTGGAAACAGATGATCAGATTATCATGCATCTGTTTATTTTCATATGTGATATTCTTAACTGTACCTACTACTTGACTGTACACTTGAACTCATCTGTGAAAATGCAGTGATCTAATTTACCCAAGAGAACCATTTATATCAGTCTCCTTAAAATAAACATTACAGGAAGATCCCTGGTGTTTTTCCCACTGAGAGACTTATCTCATTTATGACATATGCTGTTTCTATATGATAAGGTACGTTATACAAGATGGATCAAAGCTGAAATAATAATGAATTACAGAATGAGCCAAATTTAAAATGCATAACTTTATTATGCCAGAAGTCTACATATCATTGTACATACTCTGCACACTCATGTGGTGGTAGCATTGGTGCTTATAGTTTATAATAAATCTAAGAATAGTACATTATTATATGTCCAGCATTCTACGTTCTTACAGTACACATATATACAGATACGTACATACATGCACACTTATACAAATATCTATAAAAATAACTCCATGGTTTGTAACTAAACTGTTTACTTTTATGTTTTATGATTATTTTATATAGTTTCTGGATGTCTGGTATTTAGGTATATGTTCAAATTTGACCTTAATGTTATCTGTCAATCTACTCTATAACAATTATTGTAGAAATATGCTGTTAATTTTGCAGTTTTGTTCTAGGAAGATGAGTTCTCTTTGTACTTGCAGTCTAATGTTACCAGAAATTCTATTTTACTTTCAGTTTAGAACTAAAACTGCATTGAACATTTTTTTCAAGCATTTTGCCTCCTGTTATTTAATCCCTTTGGTGTAAGTATTATGTCACTCACAAACTAAATAAGTAAATAAAAGATCATACTTAAGTACTTGTATCACATTATTGCTCTATTCCTGAAGTTAGGTTTACAGATTTCAAAAAAAATGACTATATAGTACCTTTTATTTAAAAAATGTATCTCACTATTCTTGGTAACTAAATTGCACGTAATATGCTTTTCATTCATAAGAAGATTACTTTCTAGGAACAAGTAACTGTAGCAAATACTTGATGTGTGTTCAACCTCCTAGGCATTCCTGTTGTTATCTCATTCCCATTTTCCTCTTTATTCACAAAAAATCAGAGGAGAGATTTATCCTATTACTTGGTAAAAGATGCATGATCTCAGCACTCTATTAAATCCTCATCATTGTCACAAGCTTGTTCATTCCACTGAAAAACAATACACGACTTTGCAATTTTTCCTCTGTGTTCAATAAGGGGGAAATCTGTGCCACACAGCAAATGTGTTTGCTAAATCTCAACAGAAACTCCCAGAACTAACTCTAACAAATTTGCAAAATAATAGCACATAAAAAATCACTTTCTGAATCTGCTGTTTGTCTTGTGATTATTCTACTGCCTTAAGCAATGACTAGTGGTATCACATCTCAGTTTGAAACCTTAGAGGAAAGGATTCACCCGTATTCACCTGTCCATTTTTGATCATCACAGTGATCCTTTTCCCAGTCCTTTGGATGGCCCTGCAGACCTGAGAAAAATGTAGTTTTTGAAGAGGATGAGTAGAGCAGGTTACAAAGTATCCTTCTTCTTCCACAGGCACTGAACAGTAACACGCACGTACCAACATTTTTTGTTTTACTGAAAAGTAGCGCCCAAAATGGCCAACTGTAGAGAATGGAATGGTTTGGTAAATTTCTGCCACAAAAACCCTCAACCCCAAACCCCCCAAAAGACTAAAAAAAGCATTTGGACTGGGTCTGGCAGTGGCAATGTGCTTCATGCTGGCAGGAAGGAAGCCCAGCTGGAAGGGGTTCATCAGGGATTCCTCAGGGACTGGCAGAGGTCCTGTTTCCCATTCCAGAAAGAAAATGGGAGTAGTGAGCTGTGATCTCCCAAAGACTGAGTTGCATTTAGTTTCATGCTTAGTCTTAAGAATGTAGGAGTTGAGTGATTTCGTAGCCTGTGTAAAAGAGCTTAGCAGGACACTTATAAGTGGAACACTAAGTGCATTAAGCACAAGAAAATGGATGCTACGAGATATTAGCTGACAAATGCAGTGTTCCATGGAAGCTGCATGATGACTGCCTAGACTTGAGGAAAGTTCTCCAGACTGCTTCTGTTGGTGGTGCCTATAACAGAGGGAGGCTAAAGAACCAGGGTATCTGCTGTAGGACCAAGGAAGAGGAAGGAAGGTGGCAAACAGATGGGCAATCTTCCACTCTTCCTTTTCATACTGTGCTTAGGATTATAAACATGGGATTGCTGTAAAGCTTTCCATAATCTTTGTGGCTACATCCAGCCTGTGATGTTCATCAGGTATTTCTACAGTAAAAGAATATAAATTATTTAAAAAAAAAAAAAAAAAAGTGTTTCTTTTGCCTCTACAGTTTCACAGTATCAAAAAAAGTATTTTCAATTCCATTCAAAATTACCATTTTAAAAACCAGACTATGCAGGTGATGGGCTCTTTTTAACTTTAAAGATTTGAAATATTCATTGATGCATAAGTCAAAAGACCCTGAGGTTACCACAATAAAAAAGGAATGAAACAGCAAAAAGAATTCTTCAGGACAATGCTTTCTTCATGAAATAGTTTATATGTTTCCTCAGGCATTTTATTTTGGCTGGTAGGACAAGCTGTACAAGTGAAATAAGAAGTGTGATTTTACAAACCGTCTCTGATTGTAAAGCTTAGAAAAAGACTCATTGCCTGACTCTTTGTATAGAAAGCAATTACTATTTTTACCTTGTTAACTTTCTCTTGCTGTGCTTGATAATGTATTACATGTATGTATCCTTTCTGGAGTTCAGCTTAAGATGTACTGCATTCTTTAGCCTCGTATTATGCTGAAGTGTGCTGGATGTTAATGAGATGTGTTATCATCATTCATCCAGACAGAGCTGATAATTATTGCAATGTCTAAATTTTTCTATCTTTGCACTATGCTTTTATCTTTTTATTTTTCATTAACATTATCCAAATGTGTCAAGCAGGGATCATGGTCCTAAATTCAGGACTCTGAATTATTTTAGGGGTTTACAGACTGATCTTTAACATAAAAATTAGATGAAAGGCACAAACAAAGGAATAGTGGTGAAAACATTAGGTCTTGTCAGGCACAGCTAAGAGTCCTAATTACTAGCTGCAGAAATATGTTACAAGATGAAGCTTTCCCCAGGATTTTGTGAATCTGAACTTCTTGGATGCAAAGAGGTTTGTTTTCAACTGGAAATACAGAGGCAGCTCCCACCTGCTCCACCCTAACCTACAGCAGCTGTTGCCCATTCAGTCCTGATTTAGGCTAAGGAGAGCGAAAACTCAGGTCTCCACTCTGGAAAAACTATGCTATCCAAAAGCTACTGAACAACATTTTGGCAGTGTCAGGACCATAAGGTTGCCTTTTCAATGAAAATAGTAGAGCCAGAAATGGTAACAGAGAGCATAGCTGCCTGAATACAGCAGTGAGTTTCACATACTCAGAGTTGCAAGTTCAGAGGTTAAATACAAGTGAGCCACAGTTTCAGAAATATCCCTCTCTTCTGTCCCTTGTGCATCCATCTCTGTACCATGAGGGTTGTGATGCCACTCCCTGGTGCTCTATTTCTCTGGTTACATTCAATATATTAAACTTAATATAAGGTTACAAATTCATTTTATAATTTTCACAACCAGAGCCAGACACCAGCATCTTATGTGGACATCAATATTATAAAAGGAAGGGAATCAGAAGGAGCAGAAAAGGAATTGACGTCCTTGTGAAAGAGTTCTAGACATGAGAGGTCTGATTCTCTTACAGATATTAAAATGGGGTAAATAGGACTTCAATATAGTTGAGAATTAAGGTATAGATACAAAAATCGTTTTGATCACTGCGCAACTTTAGAAACAATTTTGAGACTCTTCCCTCCAACAGGTAATTATCATAATTATTTTTAAGAGATAATGATACCTGACTCAAGAAACATACTGTGCGCTTCACTGCTCATTTGCTAAAACCGTAACAGCCCGGACCTCTTAGCTTACTTAACAGCTACTCTGACTTGAAGTTTGGTAGCATGATGCACAGGACAAAAGTTAGGAATACAGTTTAATAAGAAGATGGGCTGTGGTTATCAGGCCCAGGGCTTCACCAGAAGAGTATTGATCAGTTTGTTTCCATGCACCTGGCCACATTTATCCTCTCTCCTCCCACATTTGCTGTCCTCAATCTACCTTTACCTCTCCTTCACCTTGCCTTTGGCCTTTTCCCTAAGCATCCCATAAGAAGTTTTGTTCAATCCAACAAGGCCCTTCAAATATCCCAGGATGTCTGTCTTTTCCCATGGACCCATTGTATTCATGCTTGCCTCTTTTTACCAGTTACAAAGTTGTCGTTGAACCTCCTCAAGGCTTTGGGTGACTTCTTCAAAAGCCCATCAGGCAGTGATCTAAGTGCTCTGGTCTTTGCTAGTGTCTTTATTATCTCCTGATTCTTAGAGTTCGTGTATCTGGCTGTGTAATTTATTACTTCTCATGCCTCCTGCCCTGGTTGTTTCTACTAAGTAGTCCTTGAAAAGCTAGCCTCACAAACCAGATATCCTTACATTACACATACATTTACACTCTGAGGCTGCAGATCTCTCTGCCCACCTGTTCAGACTGGATCGTTACTCAAGTCACATACCACAGGGCTGTGTTCAAAGAGAAATCCAGTTTAAATAAAACCAAGCCAAGAGAGTTAGTGAAATAAGGAACACTGTCCACAGGCCCAAAACCCATACAACATGGGAAACGCACCACAGAAAGGTCCCCAGAAGTGAGTCCCAATTAATTTTTTAATAGCTAAACAGTTTACAATTTTGAAAAAAAAAAAAAAAAATACTGCTTTGTTGGTGACCATTTGGCTAACAAACCTACATAACAGGTCACAAATAAACTTTTCCATCTCATTAATAAAGACAATTATTATTTCACTTATATCTCTTTTTTAATTGAATATTTATTTCTAGTGTGTGAGTATCAGTTTTGTGTAGAATTCTAGCAGCAGTGGAAATGAAATGTTATTCTTCCATTTAGACTTTTGGAGCATCGTAAGGTTTCTGTGGCTTCTAAGAAGAAGAAGCTAGAGTCAAAGACCTGGGAGATCTCCCTGTTATTAAATATATATATATAAATTCTTACATGCACATATATATCCAAACATTCTCGTGTAAGAGCACCTAGCTGTACACAGAAGTGCTAAATTGACTCTTGGGAGTCCTCTGTTACTATAAAGCTGAAAAAGGCAAATATTGTGTTTTCTCCCATGAAAGAGTCATTTATGAGATGCCAAAAGCATAACGCACAACAGGAATATTTCTGCAGCGGGGCACATGTAGGAGCAGAGAAAGAACACCACTTAACGGTACTTCATTAAATTCATTCTCCCACAAAGTAAGGGTCCAAGAAAAAATATATGGGACTGAACAGAAAAAAACAGAGTGAAAATGTACAAAAGGTTGCATACTGTAGACTAGTGGGAAAAAAAAAAAACAAAACCAAAACCCAACCAAACTAAAGGCTGTAAGAGTTAACCGTATAAAGAAGAATAGTAAATAACCAGAAAAGAGAGGCATGGTCTATTATAGCTATGTCTATAAATGTCTGTGGCCCTTAGACAGAGGGGCATGGGCTGGCTTGTGTCCAAACGGCTCAGAGTTAGCCCCAGCAGCTAGCCTCACATACAGAGAGCCAACTGAAGATGTCCAAAATAACATCACAAACCTAAGAATTAAGCAATGAAGATGATCAGGAGTTCATCTCTTAATACTGTCTCCTGAGTTTTTTGGTTGGTTTTTTTTTTTTTTAGTTCAGAAGAGGCTAAAATGCAATCTAAAAAGATTAAGAGAAAAAAAAGATAGTGTAGGAAAAGCAAATGTCTTTTAAAGCAACCACATTTCTCATGAAACTTACCTCTTCTATTGGAGACTGAAATTTAAACATCTTATTTTAAAATGAAGAAGAGAAGTAACAAAAACGGACCACAAAAGACACAAGTAGAATACTATGAACTCCAGATACAGTTTTTTACAGTATGGAGTGGAACTTCCAAAACACAACCTGTCTTTAATTATGTTGACCCTGTGGAAAGTGCTGTTTGTTTCTAGCAGAGATGCAGTAGCACTTCCTAGGTTTTTTTCACTGAAGTTGCAAATGTAGAGATATGCCACCACAATAAGAATTCTTCATTAAAGTTGGTTAAAAATGCTATATTTCAGTTTCTTTTAATAAAACAGGAAGTTTTCCAAACAGAAATGTCAAGAAGCAATGCTATTTTTTCAAGCAGTAGCCCATATTTTAAGCCATTAGAGCTTACTAGCTCTTACTACCTTTTTTCCAAGTAACTCAGTTGCTCCAAGCAGCATATGTATAATAAAATGTGAATCTGTTGATTTATACTAACTTTGACAATCAGTCTATGACTTCTACCTGCAATATCAATTTTTATGTCTAATAAATAATTTCTAAGGCTATGCAAACTGTTAAATATTACTAATATTCACAAAAATGATATTTATTTCTCCAAAATAAAAACAAGAGTGCTGCTAACCAATAAAAACTCCTCAATATTGAGTGTGTTTATACGTGTGTTTGTGTAGTTAGTTTAAATTTATTAGTTGCAGTTTCTCTGAAATCACAGTTTCATTTTCCTGTTTAAAATGTGCATGATTGTATGGGAGGAAGCTAATGTGGAAAGACAGAGCAGTATCTCCCTGCTGCACATTAACCTTGTCTTGCATACCATCATAAAAGTTGTATGAGGAGAATCTGAATAATACTGTATTAAGTAACAATTTTGCAAAATGGACGGAAAGTACAAATGCTATAGCTGTATTGCAATTAGTAATACTTAACAAATATATGATGCTCTTATGTAGTTCAAATACACAATCATGGTGTTTTAAAATGTCACCTGGGTTTCCCAGCAAATAAACGTAACTCAGTAAATGCTATTCTTTTGAAATAAGAGACATTATCTTTCCACTAGATTGCAGACTTCTGTTCAAACTATGTGAATTAATCTGCACAGAATACCTGGTCAGTAAATTATGCTTCATTGTTTCACTTCCTACTAAATATAGAAGTGAAATGAAAATAATAACATTTAGTTTTAAAATGTTTTATAGACAAGTGTAACAATGATAATTAGTATCCTAAATCAATATTGAACTCAACAGAATTTTCATTAAAATACATAAGGCACAGGAACTAATGTTATGGGAAAAAAGCTGATTTGAAAGGGTACAGTGGAACTAACATAAAATGTGGTTTCAAGAAATACCTGTTGCACTAGAGAATTAGCTAGGAAATTATAGTGATCATTGAGCAATTTATTAATGTAAAAGAAAAATAGGCACTTGAGTACTTTAATAGCCATTTTTTACATTTTTTTTCTTTAAGTAATGCTTCTATCTTTCTCTGTTTTAAAAAACTGTGAAAATAAAAAATTTGCTTACTTATTTCATAAGCTCCTAAAGGTAACTAAAAATACTTTAAGCAGGCACAATTCACTGATTTCAGCCCTTTGTGTTTAACTGTCTTAAGTTATATTACTTATGTGTAATTATCATTTAGTTGGGTGTGGATTGTAAGCTATGTGGTGATAAAACAAACACCCACAAACCATATTTGCTGCCCATCTCCGGTCACTAGCGATCTGCTAGAGGGGATTTAAGTGTCATCTGCTGCACAGTTGCTCATATGGTATTATAATAATAAAAGCAAAACAGAAAATGGTCACCTGAAATCACCATGTATTACCACAGATTTACTCTGAGTGTACGAGCTACGTTGCAATAGTAGAGGGGAGAGCTGCATCTCAGTGTTAACTCAGCTAATAATAAAACAGTTAGCTTGGGTACTGATAGCAAGATAACAAGGATGGCATGGAGCACTTTGTGAGCTAAACTATCATGACTGTCAGGTGACTTTTAAGACCACGTATCCTGACTTAAGGTGCTCCCTTATATAAGATCATAGAATTGTATAATCATAGAACTATAGAATGGTTTGGGGCAGAAGAGACTTTCAAAGATCAGCTAGTCCAACCCACCTGCCAGGGGCAGAAACATCTTTCACTAAATCAGGTTGCTCAGAGGACCATCCAACCTGACCTTGAACACTTCCAAGGATGGGGCATCCACAACTTCTCTGGGCAACCTGTTCTAGTGTCTCACCACCCTCACAGTAAAGAATTTCTTCCTAATATCTAACTTAAGTCTACCGTCTTTCAGTTTAAAACTGTTACCCCTTGTCCTGTCACAACAGGCCCTGGGAAAAAGTCTTTCACCATCTTTCTTATAAGCCCCCTTTATATATCGAGATGCCACAATCAGGTGTCCCCGGAGACTCCTCCAGGTTGAACAAACCGAACTCTCTCAGCCTTTCCTCACAGGAGAGGTGTCCCTTCCCTCTGATCATTTTTGTGGCCCTCCTCTGGACCTGCTCCAGCAGGTCCATGTCTTTCTTGTGCTGGGGGCCCCAGAGCTGGATGCAGTACTCCAGATGGGGTCTCACCAGAGCAGAGCAGAGGGGTAGAATCACCTCCCTCAACTTGCTGCCCACACTTCTTTCTATACAGACCAAGATACGGTTGGCTTTCTGGGCTGCAAGCGCACATTGCCGGCTCATGTCTGATTTTTCATCTACCAATATACTTCTCCACAAGGCTGTGCTCAACCCATTCATCCCTCAGTCTGTACTGATACTGATGATTGCCCCAGGTCACATTTACATTGGCAGTTTAGCAGTCTATCAAACTCAGGGAAATATTTTAAGGCAGTATCTACATTAGCAAAGACTGTAGCCCATTAGAAATGGGATTTGTAACATGCAGATTTGTGGAATTGGCACTGTGTATTCAAAGTTCACGTTATATACATTTCAGTGTTTTATTGTGGATTAGGTCTGGTTTGCCCTGTCTTCCTTCTAGCTGTTGGAGTGTATTATGTGTGCTCTTGGAGAGTATCTTCCAATTTGATTTGTTCTGAAAGGAATCCAGTTTCCTTATTGTAAATATATTGGACTTGTGTGGCAAGGTTTTGGTAGTAAGGGGCTACAGGGGTGCCTTCTGTGAGAATCTAACAGAAGCTTCCTCTCAGTCCAATAGAGCCAATGTCAGCGGGCTCCAAGGCAGACCCACCACTGGCCAAAGCTGAGCCAATCAGTGACAGTGGTAGTGCCTCTGTGATCACATATTTAAGAAGGGAGGAAAAAAACCCTTCACAGTTGCAGCTGAAGAGAGGAGTGAGAATATGTGAGAGGAACAACTCTGCAGACACCAAGGTCAGGGAAGAAGGAGGGGGAGGAGGTGCTCCAGGCACAGCAGCAGAGATTCCCCTGCAGCCCATGGTGAAGACCATGGTGAGGCAGCTGTGCCCCTGCAGCCCATGGAGGTCCATGGTGGAGCAGATATCCACTTGCAGCCCGGGGAGGACCCCACACCAGAGCAGGTGGATGTACCCCAAGGAGGCTGTGACCCCATGGGAAGCCCATGCTGGAGCAGGTTTGCTGTCAGGACTTGTGACCCTGTGGGGGACCCACGCTGGAGCAGTCTGCTCCTGAAGGACTGTATGCCATGGAAGGGACCCACACTGGAGCAGTTTGTGAAGAACTGCAGCCTATGGGAAGGACCCACATTGGAGAAGTTCGTGGAGGACTGTCTTCTGTGGGAGGGACTCCATGCTGGAGCAGGGAAAGTGTGAGGAGTCCTCCTCTGAGGAGGAAGGAGCAGCAGAGACAACATGTGATAAATTGACCACAACCCCCGTTCCCCATCCCCCTGCACTGCTCGGGGGAGAGGAGGTAGAGAAAATGGGGAGTGGAGTTGAGCCCAGGAAGAAGGGAGGGGTGGGGGGAAGGTGTTTTTGAGATTTAGGTTTATTTCTCATTACCCTACTCAGTTTTAATTGGTAATAAAATAAACTGATAAAATAAACAGTAATAAAATAAACTGATATTCCCCAAATTGAGTCTGTTTTGCCCATGACAGTAATTACTGAGTGATCTCCCTGTCCTTATCTCGACCCAGGAGCCTTTTATTGTATTTTCCCTCCCCTGTCCAGCTGAGGAGGGGAGTGATAAAGCTGCTTTGGTGGGCACCTGGCATCCAGCCAGGATCAAGCCACCAGGGTAAGACAGCTCAACCATGAGAAAAAACGAGCACTGGCTGGGGCAGTCAGCAGATATATTTTAAATGTGCATTCTTGACCCAAACTAAAATGTTAAAGTAGGCAAATGTTTATGACACCTTGCACCTAGAAGTACATTGCTTTAGTGCAGGAGAAGGCTGAAACTTTAGCAAAAGTAAAGCAGGAGAAAAACAAAGCTCTAGTCCTATGACTTACTAATTAAAGTTCAATTTGCAGCTGCATTTATTCCACCCCAGCAGAAATTGGAAACCTGTATATTTGAATGCTGCAGCCTGTGCCAGGGCAGAACCAACTACAGCAAGAGCATTTAGGTTAACCTGCTTGACTTATCCAAGAAATAGATAAAAAACACTCTTACAGTCATGACATCTGAGAGGCTGAGAACCTAGTGCCTCTCTGCTGTTAGTGAGGGTCTCTCAGCCTCAAGGATGTAAATGACTACATAAGTGTTTCTAGTCTGTGTCAGGATGAAAACAAGTGCATTTATTTAAACCAGTATGTGAACCTTGCCTTCACATGAACTTAGAGAGCTCAAACAGTCACAGAGGAAAGACATTTCAGAACAAGTCCCTCACTGCGTCTCAGTGACCATGTCCTAGCTGAAGTGCAGCATCTGAGTATAACAGTGCAAATGGTTTTAGCAAACACTAACATAATAAATAGGGATATAAATTAGTGCAATAGCAATAAGCTATCATAAAAAAAAAAAAAAGAGCAAAGAGCATAGTCTGACACATGCTTGCCAATGTGATGCCCATCTACAAGAAGGGCTGGAAGGAGGACCCGGGCAACTACAGGCCTGTCAGCCTGACCTCAGTGCCGGGAAAGATTATGGAGAGGTTCATCTTGAGTGAACTCAACAGGCAAGTGCAGGTCAACCAGGGGATCAGGACCAGCCAGCACGGGTTCATGAAAGGCAGGTCCTGCTTGACCAACCTGATCTCCTTTTATGACCTGGTGACCCGTCTGGTAGATGATGGAAAGGCTGTGGATGTCAGCTACCTGCACTTTAGCAAAGCTTTTGACACTGTCTCCCATAATATTCTCTTTGGGAAGCTGGCAGCTCATGGCTTGGATGGGCGTAGTCTTCGCTGGGTAAAAAACTGATTGGGTGGCCGAGCCCAGAGAGTTGTGGTGAATGGAGTTAAGTCCAGCTGGCAGCCAGTCACTAGTGGTGTTCCCCAGGGCTCTGTTTTGGGGCCAGCCTTGTTTAATATCTTTATTGATGATCTGGATGAGGGGATTGAGTGCACCCTCAGTCAGTTTGCAGATGACACCAAATTGGGTGGGAGTGTCGATCTGCTGGAGGGTAGGGTGGCCCTGCAGAGGGACCTGGACAGGCTGGACCAATGGGCTGAGGCCAACTGTATGAGGTTTAACAAGGCCAAGTGCCGGGTCCTGCACTTGGGTCACAACAACCCCATGCAACGCTACAGGCTTGGGGAAGAGTGGCTGGAAAGCTGCCTGGCTGAAAAGGACCTGGGGGTGTTGGTCGACAGCTGGCTGAACGTGGGCCAGCAGTGTGCCCAGGTGGCCAAGAAGGCCAACAGTATCCTGGCTTGTGTCAGGAATAGTGTGGCCAGCAGGAGCAGGGAGGTGATTGTGCCCCTGTACTCAGCACTGGTGAGGCCACACCTGGAATATTGTGTCCAGTTTTGGGCCCCTCAATACAAGAAAGACATTGAGGTGCTGGAGCGTGTTCAGAGAAGGGCAACAAGGCTGGTGAAGGGTGTGGAGCACAGGCCTTATGAGGAGCGGCTGAGGGAACTGGGATTGTTTAGCCTGGAGAAGAGGAGGCTGAGGGGAGACCTCATCGCTCTCTACAACTACCTGAAAGGAGGTTGTAGTGAGGTGGGTGTTGGTCTCTTCTCCCAAGTAGTTAGTGGTAGGACGAGAGGAAATGGGCTCAGGCTGCATCAGGGGAGGTTTAGGTTGGAAATTAGGAAAAATTTCTGTATGGAAAAGGTGGTCAAGCATTGGAAGAGGCTGCCCAGAGAGGTGGTGGAGTCCCCATCCCTGGAAGCGTTCAAAAAATGGGTAGATGTGGCACTTCAGGACATGGTTTAGTCTAGTCTACCCTTGATTGGTTTAGTGTGGACTTGGTGGTGTAGGTTAATGTTTGGACTGGATGATCTTAAAGGTCTTTTCCAACCTAAACGATTCTATGATTCTATGATTCTATGCCCGGGTTTATTGTCAACAACACAAGAACATAACTAATAATGTGCCTAAATTACAGATGTTCCCTTCAGAGCATAAGAAATCTTGCTACCAAAATTTTCTGTACAATTAGTAAAGAGAAATAGCTTTTTCATAAGATTTCCAGGTGACAACACAATGTGTTTAAGTTAGGAATCTCCTTCTACCTATTAACCGTGAAAGTAACATTAAAAATGTCCTACATTTACTCAAGATTTAAATCTTTAACTGAGGGTCAGTAACCAATAAATCAGGGCTGCTTCCTTTAGAAAGACGAGAGCAGCAAAGCTCTCTCTCCACAACATTTGCACAACTATTGACACATTCACTCTAGAAGTGGGCCACTAGGTCCTCCTGAGCCTCACAAAGCTAAAAGTGACCTCTGAAGAGACTCCTAGCATGGCGCACTCACCACTCCTTTTGTTGATATGCCTAGCCAAGGGACCAGGAGAGCAATTAAAAAGGATTTGTGCCTTTTTAAAAGGGAATGCGTAGAAGTGGGATTCCAGTCTTTGCTCCTTGGAATGTGGATGTGACACTACCCTAGAAGAAGGAAATTGTTATTTTCAACCCATCTTTCTTTGTGTTTATTCATACTCCAGCAACTCAAGATATGGACTTTTGTCACAGTGTCTCTGCTATAATTACTGTAGCTGACATTTTGTTGACCCACCGGGGACTCTTTCCTAAATCTGGACTGAAAGAGATCAGGTTACATCTGCGCTCTGAGGTAATGTTTGAAAGTTGGTTTCTGGGACACTTTTGGGCCAATGAGGTAGGTGCCTTCTGATCTGGGTGCTTAAAGGTTTGGGTGCTGCTGGAAAGTAAATAGAATGAAGTGGTGGCTGGGACCTGAGTGGAAATTTAGCTACCCAGTGTACAGGGCAGCCAGGATTTAAGGGAATCAGATTTAGTCCTTCCTTCCTGTAAATGAGTAGAACAAGCATCCCACAACTTAGATTTCTCACTTTAGTTTCAACACTTACAATCAGTTTTGGCTGGTTTGGGACTTGTGCATGTGTGCGTGTGTGCATGTGTGAGTGGCAGTCTCTAGAGCAACTAGTTCTTTGATAGGAGCCAAACATTTAAGAGCATCTGTCTAATGCACTGGCTTCAGGCTAATCTGGCTGTTGATCACATACAATTATTTGGTGAATGACTGGATGAGGAGGCCTCTCCTCTGATTAAAGAGAGATTCAAGACAGTGTGGTTTTGTGTGTGTCAAGGGTCAATACATAAGAAAAAGCTTCTTATAGGACTCAAGCTGGAACTCATTACAACCTAATAAAATACTTACGAGGGGGAAAAAAAGAATCTATTCAAATAAAGTGTACATTTCCACAGTCTTTTCAATAACTAAACTAATACAAACAAAACAATTTAAAGTTAATATGGAAGAAATACTAAGGAAGGAAAATTAGATAGGAAAACCGTATTTACAAAATTTATCTGTATTCCACAGAGATTTAGGCAACCAATATGTGCCATATTACCAATAACATTCTTAGTGAATGCTCATACTTAAGTCATTTTATGTATTTGTGTTTTCTGTATATCAAGAGTATTTCCTTTTCTATAGAAATAGAACATGCTAAATTGTTGACTGTATTAAAGAAGAAGGTCTTTACAAGCTTGCTCTTTTCCTGTTAGCAGTTTGGAGAAGAAAAATAATAACATGATATATCAGCCTTGCCTCATACCTGGAAGGAATTGCTTTGAGTCCCCGCAAGCAAAAGTCTAAATGATTGACTCTAATCTAGGTGTAATCAAGTCCATTCACTCTATGCAGTCTTGTCTTGGAGGAATGTTCTTCTGCTGAAAAGCAGAATACAGCTAATTAGATTGGAATGAAAGCTGTGAGTTTCCATCTACTAGAGAAGAACTGTAACTCAAATTGATGTGAGAGAAACTGGCAGGGTAAGTGAAACGAAGTAGGTATGGTTCTCTGGGCCAGGCAGCAGAACATCAAGAGGCAGCTGGGATCACTTTTTAACACATGGACATTCATCATAGAAAGGGTAATCCCTAATATCTCATTTTGTAACTAGATATGTTCCAAACACAGGAAGGTGATTATTTTAAAGCCAAACAAGCACTGTAGATTTATATGTGTTCCTGGGGTTTCAAAAAGTAGGAAAACAAGGAAAATCTTTATTAGTTATATGCAGGACACTGATAATTGCTGTGATGACTATAAAGATGTGGAAAGATTGGTAAATGAGAAGAGAAACTCATTTATTTACAACATCACTTTAAGAGTACCATTAATGGCCAGCTTGCAATTTTAACTGAGGAAATAAGGTCTTGATTTATTTACTATGTTTTTGGTCTTAACTGACAGGGGAACTGCATCTTATGCAAAAGAAATCGTGATGTAAGAAGTTTTGTCATTCTTTTCCCCACATTTAATGTGCTATTTCATTATTTAGAACATAAAGCACACTTCTATTTTTCTTTGTGTTTGATATTTTCTGTCTCCAAACTAACAAATGAGAAATGTTCTTTTCCCTTGTTCTTCCACAACTGTTCAGTATGAAACCCAATTTCAAAAACTTCAACAGTGTCCAAAATATGAGGATTTTGGTTGAATTTCTGGGACTTCATTACAAGACTTATTTTTGCTCTTTCTGGCAAGGTAAAGTTATATGCAAGTAGAAATAAACAGGTTATGAAAGACATGCCTTGGTAAATTAAAAGTTCTGAGGTGGAAAGAAAGTCATAATAAAGTTTAACAAGTTAAAATATTGATTAAAAGCACCCTCTTAGTATGAGAAGAGAATGAAAGCAGAAGAAATTAAGCTCTTAAATTTTTCAAAGTTAGAATAAGTATTGAAGGAAAAACCTGAAACTGTAATAAGGCCATATATGCTAAATTACAATATATATGAATGAAAAAATAACACCTGAATTTGCAATGAAGTATCACAACAAAAAGTTACATTGTGTGAAGTACTAAAAAGTAGATTGATGGAATATTGGGGAGAACTTGAATCAATACTAATTTTTCACTGGTAAATGAAAGATTAATTGTCATGTCTTTTCCCTTTCTTACTTCTACAGTCTAACAGCACATAGAGAAAGTCAGAAACTAGGTTTAAACCCATCAAAATAAGACATTATAGCCAAATGTTTTTCAATCATTTTTTTCATGTGCTGTAAAACTATGAAGTTCAGTGAGCAATGATTACAGGAAAAAGTCTGTCTAACTAAATTGCTGTGGACCATTTATTTTTACTGCAGCAACTAAGAAAAAACAATTCTAAAAATATTAAGAAGTTATTAAATCATGCTTCTTGGCATTTAATAAGCTCCAACTATGACATGAAAATCAAGGTTTTACGAAACATTTGCAACTTAAGCTCTGTTGTAAATAGTGCACACCTATTTCTTACAGAAAGAAAAACAGACAGTGGTCAGTATAAGAATAATAATAATAATTGGGAATTTTTGTAATAATATCTGGCTGGGAATACCTGGCAAACTTACTTCTAATTGGAAAATGCTGAGCTTCCTATGCCTGGGAGGGAAGTCTAGTTAAAACTAATGAAGGCAGAATAGGAAGGGCAAAAGAGTGAGGCTAGCACGTTCTCCTGAGAGCTGGAAGAAGTGGCTCTTGAACCTTTGGTCTCTCATGTCTCCAGCGCCTGCTGTGCAAACAAGGGTGCTTCCAGCACCATTTGCCTCACCTCTTCTTTTGACAGTCTGTTTTAAAACAAAATATTGCTCTCCTCCTCTGAAAGGGCTAAAATGCTTACGCTAAGGCAAAGAATAAGGGTTATATATGATTTGCTGACTCGGGTCCCTGGAGAGGACCTGCAAACATTTCTGTCACCCTCCTCACAATTTCTAATAAATTACTTTCAGCAGCTCACTGTTCTGTGCTGGATATTGTTAATATTATTTTAATAAAGTCCAAAGGCACAGACTACTCTGCAGCTGCTGCACCCTTCTAGTTTGCATGTGTGGGTGAAAGCAAGCTTCTATCTGTTCAGCTTTGGTGCAGAGTAGGCACTTACCATTCAAAAACAGAGATGTGAGGGCCATATATAGTGTAAATGATTCTTTCTAAGGCAATTGCTGATGGCTATTCCCAGAAAGTTACAGCAGGGGTGATAATGCATTTCTAAACTCTGGAAAGGTCCTGTTTTGTTATAAAACAGGACTTTAAGGAACACTACTTTTTAAGGAAAAGGCTTAAATACTAACTACTCTATAGTAGAAGTTAAAAAAATTCTTGGAACTTCTAAAAGAAAGTATTCTAAAATGTTCTGAAAGTTACGAGAAAATGTTTTAATTTATCTTACAGAATTCTGTAGCAAGAAAATAAGTTTTATTTGAAAACTCTGTTTTTCTCTTGCAATACACATTTCAATAAGCTTCTTGTCCACTAGGCAATATCGGTTGCCCATTAACAAGCATTTTATGATAAACTGAGCTGCCCTTGAAAACTGAACTGGATTTGAAACCAGAGAATTGAGATTACTGCATTCAGTGGGCAGAAAATAGAAAAGAATATTGTCATGTTTTCTGTGGAAAGATGTTAAGACAACTTATTATTCTTTGCCGAAAACTAGCAAATGAATGCAAATAGCTCAACTCATCTCAGCAAGGACAAATCAGATTTTTCGTCCTTCTCAAACCATGTTACATATGTTTGCATTTATCCTGGAATACTGATACTCTATGATTAATTCAAAACAAGAAATTTAAACCATAATGGTCATTTTTAATAGAAGCTTGCAGGAAATTTTATTTAAAGGCTGCTGGCCAAAGGCAACATGGCTATTATATTCCAATTTGAAGTTTGTTTCTGTCTCTCTAGATTAATTTGATTTTGATTAATTCTGATACGGATTAATGAAGGCACTTGAAAAATTAAATTACACAACATATCACAAACGCCTTCTGTCATAGTCCTTCTATGACTTAGACTTTCTCAGATTTACAGAGAATGCAAAGGGGGATGAACTTTGCCTTTTGGAACCTGGAATACATTTGGCTTACATTCAGTTTGAAGGCCTAATAAAGATTTTGTTTCTGAAACTGTTCCAAAATGTTGAGAATTTATAACTGCATTGGTCTTGAAAGTATTATTATATTGACAACTAAATAATGTTGATCCAAGTTAGATTTCAGACCACTTTTACATTGGGGCAAATCTACAGATATTAAATATAATTGTTAAAGAATATACTTAAATAAGCACGTGATTAGATGTCTCCATAGACTCATTTAATGGAATCGAATCATGTTAAAAAAATATTAAAAAGTATCTGTCACTAGAGAAAATGAAAAAAAATTGCCTCACTATATTGTTGGCAGCTTTATGGATTTTACCAGTTTAAACTTGTAAGCAGAGAACCCACAATATTTTTTTATCAATTCATGAATGTGCTCAATGTTTACATGATGATTCCTCTCCAAAGATGAAAGGATGCATGAACAATAAATAAATTGTGACCTTCCTGCAAAATGACTTTACCTTTAAAGATGGATCAGGTAGGGAAATGCTTGGCTGCAGCTAATATATTAATATCTATTAAGCTGACAGAAAGTCAATTTCACAATAACTTGTTCTGTACCAGAAAGCAACAGTAAAAGAAAAAAAAAAAAAAAACCAACCCAAAAAGAGGACATTCAATTTGTGCTTTCAGGAAATGTCATTGTACAATTTAATAGGAAAAAAGTCTTCATAGACTGTAATGAACAGGCTGCACATAAAAAGAAAAAAACTATATATATTCTTATCATGCACTGGTTTAGGAGTTCACTGATTACCAAGTTCAATGATCGTTTGAAGTCAAGCGGCTCAAGTGTCTTCAATAGCCAACAATGCCTGACAGGAGTATAATTTCTGCAACTCCTAAAGTAGTACTGGGAGAATGTGAAATTGTATAGCCATCACAACTAAACAGTCATTTAGAAATGACTGATAATAAAGGACAGCTAATATCATTCATCATGCCAGTAAATTACTAGATACTTACAGGGGTGCATGAAATAAATAACATTTGACTGAAAACAAAACCATCATGGAAGCAGTCTTAAAGACAAATACAGAAATCAATGTGCTAAGAAAGATACCCCAGAAATGCAGAAAACAGGACATTTTGGAGTCTGGAAATAAAAAATACCATACAGATTTACACAAGGATTGCCTTATCATATTTTTACTGTACTGAGATTAATGTGAGTATCTACTGAATATATTTCCAACAGCTCAGTTATTTTAACTCAATGCACATGTGCAGTGCAAAAAGAAACTGTTATATGATGTGGTCATCTAATTATCTAGTGTATAATATTAATGGGTTCCAAATGATAGAAAATATAAAACTGAAAGCTACTCCTTAGGCTACAGTCACATATTATGAAGGCATTAAAATTAAACAAGTGATAGTAAGAATCAGGCACTGAAATTCAGATTGGACTTTAACTCTTCCTAAAACTATAACCTGAAACTAAATGTGACTTTAATGCGCAATCTAAATGCACCTTGGTGCACATTGGTGTTCCAGGGGGTCCAGAAATGCCTTACAGAGAAGGGAGAGCGAAGTTTCCCAACTCAGTATGATTAAGCACTCCATAAATCTTTTCAGTTCACAGAGCATGGGCATTTTTAGAGTTTGAGCTAAAGTGATAAACACTGTCCCAAATATGTTATTTCATAACTGTTACTTAAAGCATTACTCTTTCAAGATTGCTTTTTCGGTGCTGACTTTTACACAGCTTATGTATTAGAGATATATCCTTATATGGTGACTATTACATTAAACAGAGATTAATAAACTTGTAGGCAAAACCACAGTGCAATGGAGTGATATCTGACTTGCAAACAGAATAATACAGGACATATCAAAAAAGACAAATAGCAGGGAGCCCACTGAGCCAAATGGCACTTACACCAAATTCCTGCAAAGACTCCTGTGAGAAGTGACAAATCCTCTGGCCTTTATATTGTTGACCAAAAAAAAGCCACACTGAAATATTTTAAACAATTAAACAAACAGCTGCTAATTGTTGATACAATATCATAAAGTTATATTAGGAATGAGATCTGCTAGAACAGGAAAGCCCATAGGGGTGTCCTGTTTTCAGCTAGGATAGAGTTAATTTTCTTCCTAGTAGCAGGCATAGTGCTGTGGTTTGGATTTAGGATGAGAAGAATGTTGATAACACGCTGATGTTTTAGTTGTTGCCGAGTACTGCTTAAGCTAGTCAAGGACTTTTCAGCTTCCCATGCTCTGCCAGGGGCACAAGAAGCTGGGAGGGGGCACAGCCAGGATAGTTGATCCAAACTGGCCAAAGGGCTATTCCATACGATGTGATGTCATGCTCAGTATATAAAGTGGGGGGGGGTTGGCCGGGGAGCAGCGATCGCTGCTCGGGAACTGTCTGGGTATCGGTCGGCGGGTGGTGAGCAATTGCATTGTGCATCACTTGCTTCGTGTATCATTATTATTACTATCATTATTATACTGTTATTATTATCATTACTATTTTACTTTATTTCAATTATTAAACTGTTCTTATCTCAGCCCAGGAGTGTTTCTCACTCTTACTCCTCCGATTCTCTCCCCCATCCATCGGGGTAGGGGGAGTGAGCGAGCGGCTGCGTGGTGCTGAGTTGCTGGCTGGGGCTAAACCATGACAGGGGGACTAGAAAAAACTGTTCTAATAGGGTTTTCATGAAAGTGCCTCAGAAGAGAGATTAATCTAGAAGTACCATAATAGGTGCAATTTTCCTTATTTTAGGAAACACTTTGGTATGATGTCCAATATGAATCAAAAAGTTCAAAGGGTTATGAAGCATTGTGAGTGTTTAGATTTGAATACAAACCTGTTTGATGGGACCCCTGGAAAAAGACAATAAATTCTGTTCACGTTGAAGTGAGTATAGCTAATACTAACCCTTTGTAAACTTAACAAAAGCACAACATATTTGTGATAGCAATTAAGTTCTGTGTGTCTGATCTGGTTCTCCGTTACACTTGAACAACAGGTAGAAATGTGTGCATGCAGCACCCCAACATTTCTCTGTTTTCATCGTGTCCCTGTGACACAATGAGGTTGTGATGCTGAAAAATATTCCTTAAAGTACATCTTTACTATAGCCTCAAGCTTTCATTCTATAGCTGGAGTTGATTAAAAATCCATTATCAGTGGCTGATTGGAAATATAAGTACATACTAGTTTTCTTCTTCTTTTCATCTGCTCTGTCTAAACAAGTAGATAACACATCAAGAAGACAACTGGGTACCATATGTATGCAAATCTTTGCCCCTAGGGAAGAGTTTGGTTAAGTTTCTCAGCAATCATTCTTAGGATTGAAGACTTTAAACATTTTTGATTAAATGACCTTGGCACAAAGACCAGGACTGTACTCATGAGATCCACTGATGAGATTCTCATCAGTACAGAAAAGGATTGGAATATCTCACAGGAATAACCGGATGATTCTGGTGACTGAATAACAGTAATTGGATGAAAATCATCAATAGTATAGACTGACTGAAATACTTAGGGACTGAAAAGAAAAAAAAATAAAGAAATATTGCATGTATTAGCTAACTGCAAGATGCCTATGAACCATCAAGATAAGGCAATGGTGGAGAATAGCAAGTATTATTCTGGATGCATCACATGAATTATTTTTAGTACAGTTCTACAGAACTTCTGTAAAACCACATTTTGAAATATAAAAATTATTACTTTAGATTGGACTTAGTACAGAAAAGCTACTTCACTGAGGAGGGAATTAAAGAACTTATTTTACATAAAGAGATATAAAGAGTTTAACTTCTTTAGTTAGGTAAAAGACAGGCTTATATAAAATATCGTTGTTTTCCATAAACACATCAAGTGGATAAAAAACAATTAAAGGCAAAAATATGGCTAAGCTAAAAACCAGTTTTCTTACGAGAACAGCTGATTAGTAACTGACCATAATCTGGGAATCAAATGCTTCTAGCAAAGCAAAAATATTCTGGTACAGTCTTCCAATATAGGTGGTGGCTGCAAACTTGCGTTATAAAACTAATGCATCATGAGTGGAATATAAGGTAGTGTTTGAGTGCCCCCAGTGTCCCTAACTGATTCCCTACATATACATTTGGGAGTAAATAGACAGAGACTGGTTCTGATTAAAGCAGGTATGGCACAGCTCACCTACACACAGTGAAATTCTCCTCCCTTCTCCCGAAAATACTCACATGCAGATGGCCTATTCAGACTTACCCTGCATTTGTGCTAACATGCAAAGCATGCCCAGAGTATTAATTGTTTCAGGCCAAAATTGTGCCATCCCCATGCTAGCAATTCAATATCATGGACAGTCAAGTGACAGTGCCCCGGCCTGAGCTTTGACTTCATTTAGTGTAATAACATAGAAATAATGAGTAGAGACTGTGAAGCTTTATAGCTAACACAGCAACACAAAAAGCAGCTGCTGCTCCATCAGTGACCTTCTCAATAGAGCAGTTGTAAGACAACACATATGTCTGTTGGGAAACTTATTAAACCTTTTCAGTTAAGCAAGAAACTTCCAGGCTCTAAAACTAAAGCAAATAAGCAAAAACAAAACTAGCATTTGCTTATATAACACACCAAAATTATAGATCCCTACCTTCAAAGTATCTTTACTAGACACATGATTCAATAACACTGAATCCATACCATGGTGATCTGATGTTATGTCACTGCAGGTTTCCTGAATGCGTTACACAGACATTTGACCTATGCTCTTTAGTCGTCATTACTTGAAGTTTATCGTGTGTGGAATTTCTTTTGTTAGTTAAAATAAAGTGAAGTACACACTTCCAGATTTGATTATGGAAATTTACTGTGACTGTCCCTACTTCTAGTGTCTCTTTGGCATAGGAAGTAGCTCTTAGAAATTGTTTCCCTAACTTTTTAGGGGTGGTGTTGCCGAAAATATATGTGCTTATATGTACAGTTAATTTAGATCAGCAAAGGTTTTCAGACTGATAGAAAAGCTTGGCTTTTAAAATCAGTGATAAATTAAGTACACTAAATGTTATTCTGCATAATAATAATGTTTATTTTTGCTCATGGAATAAATTATTATTAATAAGAATATTATCTGTGGTAGGAAAAGTAATATTATTAAGCTGGCTTTTGTAAATGTGAATGCTAATTATGGCTGTTAATCCAATGAGACACATTTCAGAGGTGTGGATAATCACCAAAATTTTCACCTTTCTCTGAATACATAATGAAGCATCAGAGACTTATTTCTAAGCATATCAACTTCTGTCAAGGGTTTTTCATTACAACAAATATTGCTTAAGTTAAACTTAAGTCTGCCATGCAACAGATAGCTTTGAAGTGCTGATAGGCATCATTTAAAATGTATCTTTGCAGAGACCTCTATCACAGTGTGTGAAAAGAAAAGAAGGGAATATTGCCAGCTTGCATAATGTACTTGGAGAAAGTTTTTGTGCTCTTTGTTAATTTAAATCTGGAGACTGGGAAGAAGTAAAGCATAGGCAATGAAGATCATTATAATTAACATTTTTGATGCTTCTTGTCCTTACTAATGAAGAACTCCTGTTAACAAAGTGGGGAAAAAACTTGTCATACTGTTGGGAGGTATGTGGCATCTTGAGTGGGAGGACAAGAGCTGATACATATACATACACTGTATATATAGAGGAATGTATATACACTGTACACATACATACAGAGATACAGGGGAATGATTCCCTTTAAAGAGAAAGTCTTCATTAGTTTTTGCAAGTTTTGTATATTGCAGACATAGACAAGTGTTACACTAGTAATCTGGTCTTGAAGCACATATATAGCACATGTACATATTTATATATTTGTGTGTGTGTATTTCTGTTTTCAAAAGATTTCTTTTACATTCATTTCAGTAACTCTTCAAGAATATGAAAAACAATCATTATTCTGCTCCATGAGCAGCCTAGCAAATTCTTCCTTCAACCATCAGTTATATAAAGTGAATGCATCCGTTCTAACCTCTGTGCCATAGCATATACATTTCTGTCACAGCAATTTCTGCTTATTCATTTACTGAATAAAATATATAAATACATATATTCCAGCATGCTGTGTTGTATCTTTATCTGGTTCTTGCTGAAATCAATGAGAATGGAAGCATGTTCTCAGTACTCTGCTATGCTATACATGTATTCCCATCTGTCTATTTTTACATTACTGTTTACTGTAGATTTTGCTATTAGAGTCAGTATAAATGAAAAACCCAGAGTACACAAAAGTCCCACTCAATATTTCATTAATGCCTAGAGAACCTCCTGTCTTTAAAGGCAATAGATCTTTTGCAAGAAAACAGAAGAATGATCCTTCAGTTTGTAGGAGGATCCTATGGTAAGTTAAGCTCATTTCTCACAGCACCGGGAGACCCTCTTCTTTCACTAATTCCAGTAGCAGTTCAGAGCACTACATCTTGCAGTAGCCATTGCTGGAATGTTTATTAAAAGCCTTTTCAACACAATAGTGTGCTCTGAGGAGTCTTACAGCTCTCAGTACAGTCAAGGAAAAATTGAGGTGCTCAAAATAAAGTCTTTAATCCAGTTATTATCAGGTTGGGGCCTCATGCATTATTTTTTACGCTGAACAAGACTACTATTTTCTAGCCCTGTCTTGTCAGTGTCCTGCTGAACTGCCACATCACCACTTTATAACTACACAAGTTTTCTAGCAGTTGGCTCTTGTTAGGTTCCCATTGTAGTCCAGCCACTGGTACTCTTACAGTCCAGCTCAACTGTCAGGGACAAATGCAAAGGTAACTCTGAGGAATACAAGGCCTATAACTGGGGAGTTGCATACTCCAGGTTAACGCTAAGTCCAACAGTGTTAAGGAAGGCCATTTTGCAGCTTCCAAGGAGGACTAATTGAATCAAATATACATCCAGTCTAACTCCAAAAGCTCCTTCCACAGAAAATGGAGAGAAATGGTCTCGTCTAGGAAATGATTCATCTCAATTCCAGGTACTCAATTAAATTGCCTAAACATGTCTAGTGACATCTGGGCTGATCTAGGATGTCCCACATGTCCTTCTGCTGATGTGCCAGAAAGGCAAAAATCTGTTGCAGAACCTATAATATCTGGGTTTTTTTTTTTCAAATGTCAGGAAAGCAGTTTCAAACATCTGCCAATCCCCAGGTTTTGGATGTCTTAGAGCATCTCAAATGGCTTTAAGTCCTTGAATTCAGGCAACTGAGTTTAGCCCTAGATGTCTATATCAGAATGAGATGTGTCCTAGGAATGCTTATTTCTTTCCTTAGCAAAGATATTCAAGTGTAATTAGGTCAAATACAGATGACTGCAGTTAAGTGAGATGAATACCACTCTCAGTGGTAGCTAGATACTGCTTTGAAAAATACCAACCACAAAAGGTATAGGAGCACTTTTATTATTACTCTCTTACCCTGCCTGCAGCTACGCTGTAGAGACTGAAACTGCAGAACTTCCAGGTCTTTATACCGGGGAAATCATGGGGTGTCTGAAAAAACTGGCTTGGAGGCAATTTGCCTCTGATATGGTATATTTCATGATAATCATATTGTAAGGTGTGTAATTAATGCACATTGTTCTTTCTTAAGGAAAGGTTTTATTAAGCAAACTATATTTGCAGATATGCGAGAATGGAGTAGACAATTTACTCGCAATAACAAAGCTATAAAATTTCAGTCAGAACATCCTTTTTTCTTTTTCACCCAATCCTTACCTTTTTTAATTTAACTGTAAATAAGCAGTAAATACCATGCTCTTCACTGTTGCTTTGAATCAGTATTGTATTTTAATGCAATTCTGTTGATCTAATAAGATTGTCTGGCCAGCCATCAACAAACAATAAAGACAGGAGAAAAAAAAGGAAATTAATTCAAACAGACACATTTTAATGGGGCTAATTATGATGCTTATAGATAATGGTGACATTTTTGGTTTTCTACTATTTTTAAGACTGTATAAAAACATATAATGGGGCTTTTGTACCTAGGAACATTAAAGGGTGACCTGGAGTGGTATGTTTATCAGGTCTGTTTGTGCAACTCTACAATACATGAATCCATAACACATGCCCTTCAGAAACTGAAACGTGCCAGCTGAGCACTGGAATGAAGTTCCACAATCTGTATTATGTTGGGGATGTAATTTCAGGTTATGAGGTTTGAATGGCAGAACAGATTACTGGAGAGGTCATGTATGCTCCATGAAATGTTGCTACAGCTGCAAGAGAGAAGGTTGTTCAAACTGAACACTAGCTTTAAGGTAGCAAGGCTCCTGTTTGGCAGGACAGTTTCTGGAGCTCCCGAACTGTTGCACATAATCCACAAAGGCAAAATGAAGAGACTTTCAAAGGAAATTTCCAAAGTATGTTTATTTCCTTGGACTTTTTGGAGCTGGGGTACCCATGAATAAAGACTATTAATATCTCCCATTTTATTTTATTTATTTTTTTTTTAATTATACCCCTAATGTGGGGAGGTTGCAACCACATTCTTACATGCTAACCTTGGCTCAAGTTTTGCTGATGAATTGCTTTCTTGTTTCTGTTTTCAGTCCTGCCAATCATGATTGGTAATAAGCAAGTTTATATTTTTGAGTAAATCTAAAACTACAAAGTACAACTAAAATTAATCAAATAATTTCCTCTAGTAAATCAATAATACACTATTTTACTAAGTTTCACACCACAATTAAAGTACTGAAAAGCCTCCTGAACAGTAAAATGGATTTTTTTTTTTCCACTGATAGCTAGTACCTTAGAGGATAATATCTCTGTTAACAAAAAAAGGGGGATAATTAAAATCTTTACAAAGCATCTGTCATCCAACTATACTGATTAGGGCTTATAAAAGATAACAGATTATAAGAATATAAAAAAAAAAAATCAGAAGTTCCCACACAAAAATAAAACAGAGACTTTAGAGAAAAAATAGTCAGTGTTCTAACCTTCATATGTAGCACAGATGTACTAAACCAAAAAAAACCCTAACTTTGAGTACAATTTTGATGTGTAAACAAAACAATCATCATGTAGCATTTGCTGAGAAAAATCAGAATGATGAGATAGAGTGTGGATCACAGATTACTGCACTTTAATTTCTAAATGAGCTTAGACATCTGTGAAATTAAAACCCCAGGGCGGACAATTTATGTGACACTATGTTGGGAAAGAAACAAAGCTTTGAGATGCAAATTCCAGCTTTCCATTGCATCAGAGCAGGTAACCTTGCAAACAACCTTCACACAGACCAGTCTTCTCCACTCTGACTGATGTCTCCCATATGTATCTATTTCTCCTTTCCGTTTTCCAATCAAGTTGACAGCAATTCCCCGTTCATTTTCTGAAGAGACTGATAAAAGCCAGGCTGGACCTGTACCTGTTATTAACCTCTCTTGTACCATTACTACTTATTTTTCTCCTTTGAGATGAACAGTTACATTGCACTTGCTGATCTTTGCATGTGAAGTGTTATTACATAAAAACGGTACTGCAAATGTCAGACTATTACCGGGTCATTAAAGTCAAGTCATGATATTTAAAAATTTGATGTTCTTTACCTTTTTAGGAGTTAACCAACATATATTATGGGTTTATTTGTCTCTGTTGTTTTTGTCATTGTTGTTGCTTACATTAATTATTTGTGAATAGAAGAGCACATATTTGCTATAAAAAGCCATGAAATTTAATTTATTTATTCATGTTATTGAATGAACTATGATTTAATCATTAACAGTATTTACATAATTATTTTCACTGGCCAGTTTGAGACTCCTTCATTATTTTAAAGGAATAATTTTGAACTCTGTATATGCACAGATAATTATTCAAATTTCTTCCATAGATATACTACAGGACGAGGTAGGATGAGATAGGAAACGGCCTCAAGTTGATCCAGGGTAGGTTTAGATTGGATATTATGAAAAGTTTCTTCACCAAAAGGGTTGTCAAACTTTGGAACAGCTACCCAAGGAAGTGGTTGAGTCACCATCCCTGGAGGTATTAAAAGATGTGTAGACGTGGCAGTTAAGGACATGGTTTAGTGGTGGACTTGGCAGTGTTAGGTTAATGGTTGGACTCAATGATCTTAAGGGTCTTCTCCAACCTAAATGATTCTGTGATTCTATGATACACAAATAGAAATGCCATTGTTTTTTCTCTATGGAAATAGGGCTTTCTTGCCTACCAGTACCTTTACTGAATCTTCTTTTCAGTTATGTACACCTTTATATTTGTTACAAAACAACGTTAAAGAATGTTAAGCTAAGCAGAGAACAGATATTTCTCATTTTCAATTACAAATAAAAATATTTGATAAAACGTATAAAAGAAAATGGGCTGATACAATATTTTGCAGATATGAAATAACTGCAAATCTCAGCTAGTTGCTGAAACTTATCACATGTCAGAGAGGCATTCTAAGATGCCAAAATTTGTGATACTTTCTTATATAACTGCAGCCCCCAGAGACAAATATCTCAAAACTTCATTAGTTTTTGCAAGACTAGCATCATTTTGTGCCAACAGCTGGGAAAAAAAAGATTTAAAAAAAGATGAAGTTCAAATACTTGCCATGTTTGATTTGAAATGGAACCAAAATTCTTCTGGGAAGCCATTCAGAACAGAGTTTATGAACCCAGACTCCATCTTCCACTCACATACTCAAGTCAGATTCTCTAAATAAATCAATCCAAGAATATTTTTATTTAATTTCTTAACTTCTCTACATATCACAGGAGTCTATGGTTTCTGCAGACAACATATTAATATGAGTTATCAAGTGCCTTCTTTTAGGTATCACATTGAAATTATTCTTATGTAAACAATATACATATATATGTATCTATTTCAAATCATCTGTTCAATATACTTGATGAAAAGAGGTAATTTAGAAAGTCTTCTATGACAACCTTCTTTGGTTGCTAGTATAACAATTTTTGGGAGGTTACTGAAGAACCCTGTGTATGTACTTTTTACCAGATTTTTATAGGTGTTTTTATAGAGGAATAATATCAATGACATGCTGGCCATCTGCTGTCCAGCTTTAAGAAGTGAATTTTTATCCCTCAACACTAAGAAGATATCACTCTTTCCCTGATATATCCTTCATGGACAAATGCTCTTGAAAACTTAAAACAAATCCCAAAGGTACAAGTCATTTTTTACAGTGACAATATTCAAACTCACTTAAAACATAGTTGGTGATACCATGCTAGAGAAAATGTTTTGTGTATCTTTTTCACACTGCTGAGAACCACTACTGAAACAAATTCTTCACAGATGGAAAAATATAGAAGGACAGTTTTACAAACTAATGGTAAAAACAATCAAGTAGTTCTTAAACTCAAAATATGAACTGCACAAAATTGTCATATTACTGTAGCAATGACTCTCATTTATGAGAAAAATGGCACAAAGCTGTCATAGATTGTAAGCAAAGTAAGCTGTAAAAAAAATCACATAGTAACTCTAGCAGTCAGGAAGATCTAAGCTCCAGAAGTGATTTATTACCTTCTTGGGAAAGTGAATGGGCACCATGTGATAAACTAATTCTTAGTATGAATATTTTTCTGGAATGCTTTTGCTTCATGTTAGCACAACAAGCTCTTGCCTTAGTTGCTGGATGTGATACAACCAACCAGGAACAATGAGATCTACATCACAAGGTCATTCACACAGTGAAATATGTTATTCTTCCTGGTAGTACTGGGGTGGAGAAGTTTGCAAAATGTAAGCCGTATGGCTCTTCATTGAAGGCAGATTATGCCTTCACTCGTTTTTCTGGGGCATTTTCTATAGTAAGCTTTATTGCTTCTTTATTCTACCAACGAAATCCAATGTCAGCGGAGTGCTAATTAGAGACACTCTGATATTTGAACTGTTCTTCTTTTTTTTAAAGAAATCCTCATCTTTTTTGTGTTGGTCTTAGACCTATGGACCAAGGCTATGTAGTTCACTGGTGGCTTAATCCCATACATCTATGAAATCTTTTAGACCTTTGAATTTTTTTTTAAAGACAGTGTGTGTCTTCACTTTACCTTTACTAGGACAAGGCTGCATAATCTACCTTTATTTTTGAAATAAACTTTTCTCCAGAGTTTTGATGCTTCCGTCAGGGAAATATTCCCCTGCCACACTTGAGAGATAAATTGTCTAAATGAACTTTTTAATAACTTTTTACACAGTATCTAATTGTGGACTAGCCTAGCAGGCAGCCTCAGCAGGTGCATTTCTATCAAAAATAATTTCACTGCATCTTCTATATAATTGAATTGACTAAGTTCTGCTGCATCATGATGTTTTCTCTCATTATAATGACAGCTGTGATATATTGCAAGTTAGCTGCTTGAGCAGAAGAAAAAAGTGAGAAGAAAAACCATACATTTCAACCATAATTCTTCAGACCAAGCATCTGAGGGGAAAAAAAAAAACCCAAACAACAAATCATTAACCCCAAGATAAGTGGCAAATAATCCTGAATATTAAATATTTTTGTTCAAGAAGTACCTAGACTGTTCTAGGAACATTCACCATATTAGGAGTCAAAAAATTCCTTTAATGTTGCTACCTGCCCTCAAAATATTATTCCTTGTGGGAAAAGAAAAAAATGCCAATACCTTAAAAATCCTCATGGTGTTCTTCAGTTTCTTAGCAGTGAAATGAGCTCTGAAGTTCTGCCTGGTAGTGTACATGGGTTTTTATTTCACTTTTCTCACCATGAACACCCCTTTCAAAACATTCAGTTAATATAAGCAGAAAATGTCATATGAATCATCTGAGTGTCATACCCTAAATGCAATTTGTAGCCATTTAGAAAGTGCCCTAAGAATAACTTACTCTTTAAAAAAGGGAGCTTATTCACTAAAAAAAAAAAAAAAAAAAAGAAAAAAAAAAGAGTACAATAACTGTGTGTCTATATTTGTTTTCAAAAAAGTACAAGGAATGATTTACTGTCATTGAGAACTGTGACTATTGAATTAAAGCAGCTCCATATAGTACCAAAATTATAAGTAGCTTTTATACTCAGCTGTACTGCAGTGTGTTCAATCTTCTAATAATCAGAAATAACCTTCCTCAAATAAGACTTATTATACTACCATAATTGTGATTTCTTAGTCTGAACATTACTTTCTTTTTCTATTTGTAAGCATATGCGGCACAAGATATATACAGTTAATAAAACTACTGGGCTATTGAGCAACTAATTCATTTGTCATTATCAGTTCTCAAAGATTTCACCTGAACTGAGAAATTGCTATTGTTCTAAACATGTTTTTAATGCTTATCATAAGAAGTCTTTGTATGATTATATTATACCCCCCAAAACATGTTGCCTTTGTCAAAACATTTTAGATACACAGAACTACTATTTTTCACTACTCAGTGCAGTACTTTTCAGAAAAAAAAAAGAATGATGAGGTTAGATATTTAAGGAAAAAATTTAGTCTTTTCAGAAAAGCAGGACCAAAGAAGAAAAAAGTAAATTAGTAGTATGCATCTTATGTGAGGCCCTTTGCATTACACATGGTGTGGAGGGGCTTCTTTTATAGTCCTTCATATGAGTGACATACAGACCATATGAACTTCTCAGTGGTCAACAGCCTGCTCCCAGCTGCCAAGTGCTCTTTGCCTCTAATATCAGCTAAAAGGTCAGGTATATGATGGTGGAAGGCTAGAGAAACCTCTCAGGAAATAAAAATGCATGCTTGTAGGGAGGTTGCTGCCCCAAAGATAATTAATCAGATTTACTGCTTGTTCATGGCACAGACTGATTTTTTTTAGAAAAGATGACAAGCAGGAATAAGCTTCAACATTCAGGCTATAACACCGGCTTTAGTGGCAAAGCCCACTCCAGGCTGGAGAGTGGACTAAGCCCTTGATCTCCATTGACTTTTATCAAAGTTTATCAACCTGACTTAAACATAGACAAAAGCACCAAGAGTCATTTGAGAAGCCAGGAGTATCCAAAACATCCATTGGGGTTCGCATGTATTGCAGAAGTCTTACAAGAGATCTGTGTACTTCT
Organism: Pelecanus crispus; assembly: GCF_030463565.1. Lineage (NCBI taxonomy): Eukaryota > Metazoa > Chordata > Aves > Pelecaniformes > Pelecanidae > Pelecanus > Pelecanus crispus. Next base: position 170,138,733 of record NC_134643.1, read on the forward strand.
GGACCAGCAGAAGGAGATACTCCAAGAAAGTCAACTGAATTTCAAAATACATTAAACACCATAATTACAGCAACCAAACCATGTCATAACTGTCTGTAGTCAAGTTAGGTACAATAACTGGTATGGTCAGTAGATCCCCCGAATTCAGTTCAGTTGCCCACACACAGACAGTATGTGTGGGCACTACCTGATTACCTTGGGACAACTGAAACAAGGCCCTACATTTAATTACTTCATCTGGAGTTTTACTTGTGGCACAACTTAATTACTTGACTGATAACTGATCTTACTTTCAAAAAACATGAATTCTGGTTAATCTTTCTTAGAATTCATTGAAAAGAAAACTGGAATACTATAGAAAAGAGGAAGGGAGGTGTAATGAAGGAAATGTATTAAGAACAGAATTTTCAAAGGTTTTAGGAATTATTTCTTCAGGTAGGTAGCCATTTGTTTCCAACCATATGTGAAAGGTTTTCACCGATTTGTGGAAGTACATTGCATAGGAATCAATGCAAACTTTGGGTTGTTCTTCACAGGCATCATTGTTCATCCTTTACAGACGGAAGAATTTATGGAAGTTGTCCATCAGTGCTTGCTCTAGCAAAACTTCAACGTACTCAAGAAGCAGAAAAAAACATTTAAATAATAACACAAATCTGATTTAATAAAGTTTTTGCACAAACCTTAATATTATACATAAAATTTACTATAATCAGATATAATATAGAATAATTCAAACACCTCTATTTTCTAATGTTGGACAGGGTATTAATGTAGCAGCAAATTAACTATCAGATTCTGAAGATTTTCTGGTATGTGCTATTATTGCTGAATCTTGTAAAGGAAACTATTTTTCTTTTATTTTTGTCTTTGCCACTAACATTCTTGCTGTCTCTATTTCCAGGTAATACCACAAGGAAATTGGTACAATCTCAATGAATGTTCAGAATAGTTTGTATTAACTCATATTATTTAAAGGCAGTATTTTATTTCTAGTATCACAGCACCTACTTTTGATTCTTAGATAATAAAACCATTATCTGAAATATATCTGCTAGTATCATATCATCTTGGAGGATACTACCTCAAAAAATGTATGATCATTTACCACTTTTCTCAAAAGTATTTATGTTGTAGCAGCCCTGTTTCAGATATGCCTTAACCTATGTTTCATGCAATTTCTAGTTCCATACCTTATGAGGATTTCCAGAGTTGAAAAATCACCACAAAATAGCAATTCCACTTTACATGAAAATCTGACTTCTCTTAAAAGTTTTACCTGTCCTGAAACTTACTCAAGATCTAAAGAAGTAAAAAGATTATGGGAATTGGTTTGGCTCTAAGGAACCTAAATATCATGATCTTAAATTGGAAACAGGTTTATGTAAAATTCAGTAGGCTAGAATCCAAGAGTTCACCTTCACCTAACCTCTCAGACATTGAGTATGTGGTTCATCTGATCTACAACAAAGGTGTCTACATCTGCTTTTATGTGGTGCATTAGGGAGCTTTTGGATGAACAAGACAAAGAAGTCATCATGGGAACAGAAACATGGGAACAGAAACAAACCCATAGCTTTTCCTTCTCCCATGGGAACACTTACTTTAACCAGCTGAACTATCAGGACTTCCGTTTCTTTATTTCAGTTTTGCCCCTTCTGCCTAACATTGCTAGCTGTGCAATGGCATGACTGTTAAAGTCACCATGTGCCTAAAGAAAGACACCAAGTGCCTGTGCAATCCGTAGCTTGAGAACTGCCAGACTCTCATGAGGATTCAAGCTTAAACCCCTGGGGACAGGAAGAAAGAAGTTCCAGATATTCCAGTCCTGAAGCTCTATTCCACCACTCAGATAACAACTGTTTGTTGAGAAAATTTGGGCATGTCAGCATACATTATAATGCCTCCTAAAATGTAAATTATGTCATAAAAAGTGAGATGCTGATGAAACTCCCTGAGTGTAGATATGAACAAGCTGATCTATGCAACCTTATCAACCTATCTTAAAAGCTGATGTGCCATTTCTTTTCACATTTTGCCACAGACCAGATGTGCTTTGATATACAACATGTGTGAACAGCTAATTAATATTTAAAAGTGTCATTCTGGCATAATCTGTATAAACATACATTTGGAATACCCTACATCCTGTCAAATACAATTAAAAAAAAATCCTGCTAACTGGCTTATGATCAGTAAAATGGCTATGAAGGTCTATATGGTTGCACATGATGCAAATACTTCTGGCTTTATTGAAGAAAACACAAAATCTTTCTGTCATTTTTGCTATTTCCTCTTTCAGAAATTAGATTCACCTTCAAGCATTTAAATACAGTGAAAACATACTTCTAACTAACAGCCTTTGAAAAATACTGGTTATATCTATTTTCTTTAAAATAGCAAGTTTATTCTTCAAAGTCAAAAGTCATGCATAAAAACTTCCTTACAAGAGTTTTGATGGTTTAATTTATATATAATTTTAAACATTAAACAAACTGTCCCACTGAAGAAAAAGAATGTAGTAACAATTTAGTTTTGTAGAAAAGGAAAACAAAATTATATCTTCAGTTCTGAAATAGTACTTAGTTTGAATAAATATTTAATATTTATGTAATTATATTTTGAGTAAACTATAGTTAAATTATTTATAAATTCATAACCTCAATGGTAATATTTTTTTAAAAGGTGTTTGTCAGAAGTGTTACATCTACAAATTTTATTAATATTTATTTGCAAATTAATCTAAATTTCACTTTATTTTGGTGTTGACACAAAAATTGGGCCATCTGCAATGAATCCTTTCAAATAGTTCAATTGCAGACAAAATGTACAAACCAGAACTATTCAGCTGCCATACAATTCCAAAACAGCAGCCTTTAATCATAGCTGCAGCTATGATACAGAAGCACAGAGAATCGAGGAACTAGGCATGATTTTCTCTGAAGCTTGAAGCTGATGTTGGTTTTATCTGAAATCGCAAAAGGGTAGGCAATGCCATAATGCTCAGTGCATTGCCATTCTATCTTTACCAGTTCTTTGAGTTTTAACAGTTCACTGAGTGGAAGAATGTGGATATTCAATAACATCTTAACTTTTATAGCCAACATCTTCAGGAGCTTTTCTGCAACACTGGATACAGTACAGCTACAATCAAAGAAGATCAACCATAACATTTCCTTTTTAGTTAATTAGGTAACCTTGAATATGATAAGCCATTTACTCCTTTGTAACTTTTCTCAGACAGCTATATTCAAAATTTCAGAATACATGATAAATATTTAGTACCTATATATATAAGTGTAATCACAAATAACTTTGTAAGCAGTAACTAAGTTGAGAAAACATTTTTTTTTAATCCAAAACTACCAATTAGCAATAATAGTAAATTACAAAATCTGAAAGATAAGGCACCTTGTAACATCTAATTAAATTAGGATCGTTTGTGGAGCTGCACATGTGAAAAACATACTTTGTAATGAACAGATCAGTGGTGTGGGAAGTAGGGGATGGTCTGACTATTTTAATCATAAATTGATGTCTCTTATTCAGATCATGGACACTGGTGTTATAGCTGAATGGAGACATAGCTGAATAGTTTTGTAAGCAAATATTTTCTACAAAAGGCCATACAAAAGGCACTGACAAAGTAGGGTGAACAGAAAATAAATATAAATCCAAGAAAATAGTAAACAGTTGTATTTTAACAACTTATCCTAATAAAAACCCCATACTTTGCTAGAGTATTTAGTGGTACAGCAGTAATATGTAGCACATTTTACAAAAGTACTGAATGGCAAGTAGTCATGTGTGCTATATTTTGCAGCAGAAAAACTCAAGGTACAAGTAACTTGCCCCATATCACACAATATGTAGGAATTCTAGACCTTTGTTTCCAAGTAATGTGCTAAAACTTTGTCTTTCTCTTAAGATGTTAAATACATCAGAGAAATAATTCTCTAAATTGCTTATTTAAGTCTATAGATTACAAAATAATCTAGTTTATTTAAAATATAGATATTCTATATTGCAGGCAGTAGCTTAGAGTATTAAACTACAATCAATTTTCTCAAGTAATGAGTCTTATTTAGTCAAAGCTTCCCATATTATTTTGGTTGGACTTAGCTGTGCAATCAGATATTCCCTAAGAAGATCCTGAAATCAAACATGTATCCTCCTTGGCATTATTTCAGTACTTTCCAAAGCCCTGCTTGCAGTTGGTCATCTAGCTTATAGTTCTGTAAAGGTACTGAAAGCTATGCTGTTGAGTCTTTTTCCAAGTGTATTTCAAAACCAGTTTTTTCCTACACAAAATATACTGTATCTAAGCAACTTTGGGTGACTTCTATATTTAATAAAGAAGCAGTTATGTATTGCACACAATGGTCAGCAGCAATGTTGATTCTTTAGGAATCACACAGTATTGCTGACTTTCAGAGATACATTCAGTTATATTATCATTCATTAAATAATTGATAAAGTCTCTACCATAGACATTTCATTATTTATCTAGTCCCAGTTTAAAATAATTTCTTAGGATGCAGTAGAGATCCTGCCAATCATGGGGTTTTAACTAATTTTTTTTTTATTGTCTTTTAAAACTCACAGACTACTTTTGTAAAAATAAGCTTCATATCCTGGATTACCGATTGCTTGTCCATATAAGCGTCATATTCTGCAGTTTGTAACTATCTTGTTTTTTTCAGTGAGGAAGGAAAGGAAGGGGGGCAACTGCTGACATACATTAGCCTGGGGTTTTAGGGGTTTTTTCCCCAGTGCATTAGTTGGAAAACTTCCAAAAAAACCCAAATGAGGACAACATTTTTCCCCATGTAAAGAGGAAAAAAAATATATTTTTGGTATATGCACAGATGTGGACACATCCAGTCTGAACAAGCTATATATATATGGGTGAAGCAAACAGCAGCAGTAAACAAAATTCTCATAAGTGACACAACTCTATTTTCTTACTGGCTCCAGGAACTCCAGGTACAAAATGGCTCTGAACTATAAATACAGCAAAAAAGTTGAATCACATCTTTTGTACAAAATATATGACAAAGGAAGAGATGTTGACATTCAGTAGCCTCTTTTCTCACTGAATCTGCTGTTACAGCAATGTAAAGTATAGCATTAGATCATGAACTATTTCAAGAGCAGTCTTTCAAAGGAGATCACTTGCATTTACTAAGGACATTGAATCTGTGCTCAAAATATGTTTTGCCCCACCGGATTATGATTTAAGCAGTTTTGTCATTGAAATAACAGTGTGTTTTCTGTATTAAACAGTTGTGTATTGCTGGTTTGCTGTGTTGAAAAGTTTATACCTTTTATCTTTGATGCACTTGCATTTCAGAGAAACATGAACTCTGTTTATCGTAAGAAGTTTCTAAAGCCCTTCCCTGTGGAAGACAGGTTGTACATAAACATAAGAAGCTGTATCATAAAACAGGAGAATCCTTCCTTTATTCATATTCAGCTCATATTTCTGGGGGAAATCCTGACTCCCAATGAAGTAAATGGGAAAGTTGTCACTGACTTTGTTAGAGCTGGAATTTAACTCCTCAAATTTGTCTCCTCTTATCTTCAAGAATCTCGAAAAATTCTCATGCCTTTTCCTCAGACTCCTACTTTACTTATTGCTTATTGTCCTTCCTTTGCAAATTGCCCTTCAGATAGAAAGAAGGCAGTGTATCTGCAAACTCATTTTGTGTTTCTATTAAGGACTAGACCACAAAGGCACCTGGTAATGTCGCTGCTTGTCTGTATCACACGAAACTTTCCAAGTTCCTGCCCTCAGTAACTTACAGCCCTTAGCTAACATTTGAGTTAAAACCTTCTCTTTGATTTTATGTCTAAATTGCTCCTTTGGGGAAAGAACTAGTTCACTCTATTCTGATTAAAAATAGGTGGAAGAGCATTCTCATTTTTTTATGTCATCACTTTGAAAATGCTTTGTCTGAGCAGCTATGGCCATATTAAATTGTAGACATTTCTGTGATAGTCCATGAGCAGAAACAGGTATTGCTAGAGTCCAATTAATTCTTCAATAGATGTCTAAACTGGGTCACAAGACTTAAAGGAGTCTGTATCTGACTGAATGAGATAGAGGTGAGGAATGGTGGTATACACCAAATAGTAGAACAGGGATGTGGTTTGCTCGGTCCTGTTACTTTAGAGCTTATGTAGCAGTCACTTGCAGATCTGTAGCTTACTCTGAAGCAAAGTTTTAAGTATTCTTGTATAAGTATGAAGAACATCCTCAGAATATCTGGAATTTGTCACATATACTAACATGACAAGATTACCTATCACTTTATCAAGGGATGTGCAATAAGCAGAGGTCAGACCTGACAATTTACTGTATGTATCTGGTAACTTGGGAAAGCCTATGAGTGATAGGGGCTGATGGACCCTTAACACTGAAAAGGAATCATCTGTGTTCCTCTGTCACGAGACACGTGCTGGATGCCTGGCTTTGGTAGTCAGATATTGTGAAGCTTAATTGACAATGAATTCCAATATGAGATATTATTTAAGGAACACATGTTGAATGGTATAGGTAATGAACTTCCAACTCCAAAGAACATGAACTATTTCAACCTCTTCCATTACAGATGAGATTACTTCTGTTGTAGAGCAAAAAATAAATCGCTTTTTAATTTCTTACAGCCCATGAATTCTACCTGCATTATTAATATTTGCCCTTTTTCTGTTAGAGCAAGTACTCCCAATAAGCATCTGAGTTGCTATAATAAAATCCTTATTAAAAGAAGTATAAAATAATGAACAAACTGACTTAGATAAAATGTATGCTGAAAGAAGATGCTGGACAGAGTATATGCTTGATATCCTTTCTCCCACTATGTGCTGTACTACATTTTGCAATATCAATAACCTAAGAATATATGAGTAAATCCCTTGCTCCAGGGTACTATTCTACTGGATAGATATGAAAACTTGAATTTTTCTTCAAAATATTGAAACCAGACCTATAGCTATTATAAAGAAATTAGTGAGAATGATTTCTTTTTTTTAATATAGATATGTATTAAAAACAAAGCCAAATTTTACAGAATTCTACCCATTACCCATTTATTTTAACTCTTTTTTTCACTGCCACTTTTCCGTCCTAATACTTCCGTAATGTTCAATATTTTCATACTAAACTTTTTCTCCCCAAGAAATGATAGTCTTCCGGTTCTAAATTCTGTAACATACTTCTTGATTCAGTTTATCTGCTCACTTTCACCTCAGGTCATCTCAGGTCACTACTGCTCACATGCCCAGCTGGCCTACCCTGACTGTGAGGTACTGCAAAAGCCTTACCCACCTTATTGGCTATGTTTATACTGCTAGATGAAACACAGACATACATGGTCCATTTTCTAACTCTGAGGCCAAATAAATGGCCTAACTGGGCCATGTCCACACTGTACTTGATCCTGCCTGTCCTATGTGTCCCCCTCAGATTTATCATAAAATTAGAAATTTCTGTATGCTTTTTTTTTTTTTCATTGTAATGGACGGAAATAATTTGAGGGCTGTGCTGAAGCCTATGGGCACAGCTTTCTCATAGCATAAAACTGAGGTTGTGGGTAAATGCTTGTAGGGACATCTCAAGGTGCAAAGCCTGCAGGTATAGCACTGAGTGACTGGGTAGGCTGCACCATAGCCAGGAGCTAAACTTGCCTCTGCTTTCCACTGCTCACACTGCCCAAGGCAGGCCCAGCACAGCGCCTGCCCAAACTGGGCCTGAACAGGGTGCTGGAGAGTATGGCAATTGCTTGCTTCCCAGGTCATAGAAAGAATCAGAGAATCATAGAATGCTTTGGGTTGGAAGGGACCCTTAGAGGTCATCTAGCCCAACCCCCTGCTGCAATGAGCAGGGACAGCTTTAACCAGATCAGGTTGCTCAGAGCCCCGTCCAACCTCACCTTGAATGTTGCCAGGGATGGGGCCTCCACCACCTCTCTGGGCAACCTGTTCCAGTGCTTCACCACCCTCATTGTAAAAAACTTCTTTCTAATGTCTAGTCTAATTCTATTCTTCTTTAGTTTAAATCCATTATTCCTTGTCCTGTCACAAGAGGCCTTGCTAAAAAGATTCTCCCCATCCTTCCTGTAGGCCCCCTTTAAGTACTGGAAGGTCACAATAAGGTCTCCTCGCAGTCTTCTCTTCTCCAGGCTGAACAACCCCAACTCTCTCAGCCTGGCCTCGTAGGAGAGGTGCTCCAGCCCTCGGATCATTTTTGTGACCCTCCTCTGGACCTGCTCCAGCAGGTCCATGTCCTTCTTGTGCTGAGGGCCCCAGAGCTGGACGCAGTGCTCCAGGTGGGGTCTCACCAGAGCAGAGTAGAGGGGCAGAATCACCTCCCTCGACCTGCTGGCCACGCTTCTTTTGATGCAGCCCAGGATACGGTTGGCTTTCTGGGCTGCAAGCGCACATTGCCAGCTCATGTCCAGCTTTTCATAAGGTCTCTTCTTTTCATAGGTCTCTTTTAGAAACATAGATATAGTCCCTGAATCCATATAATTTCAGAGCTTATATCTGTGTTTAGGGAGAATGACCTAAGGTTCTCTCTTTTAAGATGTTCCAGGATTTTTCCCAACAGGTACGTCAGTTGCAAGATAAAATGTCTTTCCCACAGGAGAAGAGGAAAGGACAACTCTTGAAAACATATAGAAAGACTTTTGGGGACTGTCAGTTTTCCTGCTGCTTTGCACCTTCTCTGAAAGAACATGGCTCTAAAATGAGCTCAAAGTCTGCCTGTAAGAGCTTAACTCATTGTTCCATTCAGGCAAAACACAATGTGGTCAACTTTATAAACCACAAAACAATACATTCTTTTTAGGTCTCCCCCCTCAAAAAATCATTAAAGCAATTTCAGATACAAATTAAGAAAAAGTAGTGCAATACATAAATAGCCAGAATCTACAAAATATCACATTACAAAGCAGAGGTCTACCCCAATTTCATATTTAGATTGCATAAGTTGTTGAACCTCTAAACTCCAAATTATTAGAATATCCCAAGGTTCATCCAGCATTGCTAACGTACCAAAAATAGTCAGCTGTGACTTCCATACCTGAAGTCAAGTCATCTGTACTACTAAATAAAAAGTTTTAATACACAGTTCTTTATGCTGGCCTCTGTGTGGCTTAATCACAACAAATCTCACAGCTATACAATTTTTTTTAAGTAAGCTGAGATAAACCAGGTTGATGTTAAATACTTCTGTAAATCTCTTGGAAGCATCGCATCATGGTTACTGATTTTCTATTTTTTTCAAGAATAGACATTAATGGTGGTGCAGTTTTATTAAGGTCTATACAGCACATATATAAACCTTTAAATACAGAAGATAATCCTGAAATTTCTCTGGCCTACCTTATTGCTCTAGCACGCTCTTCTGCGCCTAAATAGCCATTGGCATCTGGTAAACAAGTCAGCCTGCAGAACGGGAGCTGAAAATGCTTTGAAATCATAGTAGTGAAGACATCATTTAATGCTGGCATATGCACAGTCCAGTATGCTGGTTTTGCTTGTTCTTTAAACAAAATCATCACCATATCACAGGTGGATGAAAATATTTACCAAGATTCTTCTTCCATTTAATCTCAGCAACTTCTTTTTCTTTTCTAGCTTTTTTCTTACCTAGCATCTATTTTCCAGTATTCAAGTGCTAATATACCTCACTAACTGAAATGTGCAAAAAGATTTAGTGTGATGGAAAACAAATTCTTCTAATTTCAACTCACACAGCATATCTGTTTTATTAATAGGTGAGCAGTTATTAGAAGATACAGGTATATACTCATCATTTATTCAGGAACATATAAACGTATATGAATCATGGAGGGAGGAAGGGATATTATTCCCATTTCCACATTTTCAATATAGATGATACTTTATCAGATCTTATAAATCTAAGCTGTTCCATGTTTTATTTCTGCTCAACTGTACATATTTTTCTGGAATTAAGTTTTTATTTATATATGAACCTCATAGCAAGTTTTGTTAACTTAAAAAAATAAGGGTTGCCGTATGCCTTCATAAACAGAACTAGTCACACTTTTATTTGCTTTTATTAGTTTGCTGCATCAACACAGGACAGATTATTTTTGAAAGGTACAGTTTCATACTGCCAAAGAACCTCTGGAGAAAAATGTATCATTTCAATCTTGTCCATTTCATGAGAAGCTAGTCTTTGAATGAAGTTTGATTATACAGGGCCAGTTGTAAAGCAAGACAACAATCTACAAAATGCTGGGGCTCTTTTATTACCCTTTTTAATACTTTTTCAAGAAATAGTATAACCAGAAAAAGACATATGTATTATAGTATATATGTATTATAATGAAAATTACAGTAACAAGCATAATGAACTACCTTCACTTTACCTGTTTCCTTCTCTGTTGGTGTACATTTTTATTAGTAATATATTAAATGTTGAGCTGAAATTCTTTATATTCCAGAAGTTACAGGAAGTTGCTCAATACACTATCAAGATAAATAAATGTGCATTTGAAATGGATATTTCTAACAACTAGATTAGACTTTCAGTGATCTTACTTGCATATAACTATCTGTTCAGAATGCAACAATTCATAAAACGAAACACAGCTTTAGTGGTGTTTGGATTGATAAATATTCTAATCTCTTTCTCGCAAGTAAATAGTGATAAATATAAACTGTTAATGCCATTTAGCATTCTGAATCACTAATTTCAATTTCTTTTCCACTATGTACAGTAATATTTTCTTTATTATTTTTGCTTCTTTGCACAACATAATTTTGGTTAATAACAGCAACGTAATTCAAACTTGAATGAGGAAGATATGATAAGCCTTATTATCATTCCTCATAATACCTGATTGTTTACATAAATTTAAAAGTTGCTTAAAACAATCATTGAAGATCTATGCTTTTTTATTTTTTTAAATAATCATAAAATTAGACTACAGAAATGAGAATGTTTAAAGCCCAGGGATAATTATATTTGTTATGCTGGCTGCATTGGTATAGAAGTACCGTGAAAAATCACATTCTCAGTACATATGAATTAAACAGAAGCAAGACAAATTAACAGACTATTCAGTAAAACATCCTTACAGAAAAGGAATATTCACATCATACCATTATCACAGAGAATAAACTATACACCAGACGCTGAAAATTTTAGTGTTGCCAGTTAATGAAAAAATAAGAATTAGTGTACCAAATCTTCTACAATTAAGATGAATTAATTTAAAAATCAGTGATGAAAACTAATGTAATAAACTTGAAGTGTAGTGAAAAATAGCTTTTTATAACCAGAGATTTTATAAATTAACATTTTCTGTAACAAAATAGTGTTTAGGGAGTTTAAAGAAGTATATGTAACACTAAACAAAATGTTGATCTTGGATTAAGAAGACAAATTACCAATTTTTAATTTCTGAAATGAAGTTTTAGGTATTACACCATATTGGAAATTAGTGAAAACACAAATAATTCAAAATTTCTGTGTGTAAAAAAATAGCATTTTTTACTGAGCCTCTAGAAGTGATATCAAGAAGAACAATGAAGTAAACAATAACTGAATGCTAATAACAAACACTTATCATGATATTGGTACATTTTAACTTTACAAATCTAGGAATTCAGAATTCTCTAGATATATCCTAGGTGCTCCAAAAATGTAGGTTTAAATTCAGTGCTAGTTTAAATAGTTGGCCCTTATCTACTTATTGGGTGCAGTGTCTTATGTGTTCACCTGGAAAAGCTGTTAGTGTGACTGCATAGGAAAAACTGGATTTTTTTCCACAGTTTTGATTTCACACAAGTCAGTTTCCCAATCTCAATGTCCGCACAGCTGCAAAAATGCCCGTACTACCACAGGGGCAGGAAGAGGTAGCTGGGGTGACAGAGGTACACATGGTGAAAGAGACACCAAGAAAAGTTAGTGACGAGCCACAGGTGGAATCACCTGAAAGCCCCATCAAAATTACAAGAAATTAGGGCTGTTAATTAAGGTATCTACTTTAGATACAGACATGTAGTGTCAGATTCCCTACCCTTTTCTTCCCAAAGTATACATTTAATGTAGGTAAATAGGATAAATGTCAAGAAATATCTAAAAGTCTCGCTGTTTGTATGAACTGAGAATTTTACTTCTAAGAAGTACTCCAGAGACGTCAAATGAATGTTTTCACGTATATCTACAAGCAGGAATAAGAATAAAAGGTGTTTCTTTTCTTCTTATTTAATACCATAACAGAGACTGTGCCTTTTTTTCCTCTCTCATTTTCAGCCTAACAATAGAGCTTATTTTACTGTTTCTTTCTAGAAAGTAGCAAAAAAGAACAGAGTAATATTTTCCTCGGTTTTCTGCAATGTTGCTTGGGGAACTAACCATGAGCCTTCTATTTAGACCCACATCTCACATCTCTACTATGATAGTCTGCAGTGTTTTGCGCAAAGATCCTCTGTTACAGAGATGCCTTTTCCTCCATGGTGTTATGAGCTTCTACCAAGACATAAGCAGTTAAACTGCCATCTTTTTTTCCTGGTCCCTGTACTAATAGAAAAAGCTACCTGTAAGCTTAGCAACACAAAATACATCACGGGTTAGGGATTCAATTTGCATTTCCAACAAAACAACACTAGCAATGCCTAATAAAGTAGAACCTGAGAGGGAGGCTAGCAAGGTTCAAAAGGAACAACATGCTCTTTCAAAACTTCCTAGGTCCCAGTCAGTTTGCATCTGGATTTTGGGAAGCTGGAACTCCTCTAAATCTTAGGTCAGAGAAAAAAAATAGGGCAGACTGAAACTTTCTTCTGACCATCTTTCTTCTGTTGCTAGGATAGTCCTTTGGTTCAGATACTCAAATGGTAGATGTCATATCACTTATATATGTGAAAAGTATTGTGATGTGGAGGGCAAGGGGACTCTTAAGTTACACACAGGAAATGTTTACTTTTTTTCCTGAAAGAATAAATGTTAACAAATTGCCCTAAAAATTTACATTATAAAAGCTACGCAGCACAGGGTAGTAATTTTCCACCTTATGAGCATTGCCACAGGATCCCAGCACATTCAAGCTCATTCAAGCACATAGGACAAAAAATTAAGGTTCACCTCTATTATTTCTTAACTTCCAGGTGCTTGACTTTGCAAATCTAAATTAAATTCTTTTAATTTCTTTTTTATATACATATATTATGAAGGATGTAACTGGATCAGAAAGGAGTTAATAACTACATCATTGCAACTTGTTTGCTCCTGGGCACTCTTTCCATGTAAAAGTGGAAGTAGTTTAATTTAATTTTTTTTTTTCATTATAGAAGAAGGGACAGCTCACTTATTACTGAATGAAGCCCACTACTAATGAACAATTTAATTGATCAAATTATCATGCAAGCTTTCAAAAATCTTTAAATTTGAATTATATAATGATGCCTTTTTTAGTTATCTTCTATTTCTAATACTTAAAGGATATTTTTTAGCTTCTCCCACTAACAGAAGTTTTTTCTTCTCACCTTCACTTCAAATGAAAACTGATTTTCTCATGTATCCTCATCAGAGAGAGACTAAGAAAATTCCCAAACTCTGTGAGATCTGAAATAAAATCAACAACAGTAATGAGTGGTCTTTTTCAGTGGTAGATTAGCAGGCTATATAGATGCATTTGAGGTAATTAGCTAGTTCTCTGACAGAAAATGCAATAATCACATGACTTCTGGATGGACCCTGATCCAGCACAAGTGAACCATTAAGCAAATAAAGTCTTCGCTAGACTCACATGTTCAGCATGTTGACCTCAGTTTGCTCCCTCAATTATCTAAATGCAAGTCAGGCACTCACAGTCCAGAGGAAAAAAAATAAAAAAGCAACCCACAGCTAGTAGTAAGATGGACCCCCTTCTTACCATGGATATGTCAAGAAGGAAACTTTCCATCTTCACCAAGATAGTACCAAGGTCTGGCTACATATTAGCTGCAGCAAATCTGAAACTACTACTCTTTGGAAACACTGTATGTCAAAAAGTGAGTCCTTGCTTTTATGTTATCACCCATGTGCAAACTGATTAATAACTTACAAAATAGATATAATTAAAGACTTTACATCTACCCACAAATCTGTGTGTCTTATGCCCTTAGATCATTACAGTTGTAACAAAACTATACCTACAGAGGTAAGTTTTCATTGAATTAAGTCTGGATGACAGCGCTTAAGCAGGTTATCATCTGCACCCAAGATATTTTTGGGAAAAAAAATAACCTGGAAGAATTATTCAGAAACACTGTTTTTTTCTTTTTCTTCCCCACACCCCTCCATCCACCCAGTCTGATCAAGTAACAGTTGGGTTACTTTTATTCCTCCCTATGTTCAGAGGAATGCTGCAGGATTTGCCAGAAGTCTGGATGCCCTGGGAGAGAAAGTAAGAATATGCAATGACCAATGTATAGTCAATGCCACTTATTCCTTTAAAAGGTGGGGTACAAGTAATATATATAAAGAACATGTATAATTAAATAAAAGATCTTTGAAAGAACACGTGATTTAATTTAAATTGATTTAATTTAATGAAAACATATTTTGAAGGCCCTGTGACTCAAAATGACAAATTGGGAAAATATAGTTCACAAGAAGGAAAAAACAGGCAGGTAAAGCCAGCATTGCAGTGCTTTAGCACTCATTGGAAATGTAGGCACAGGACTTCCTTAAACTTACCTCTTTCATTTCTGCAGCTTATTCTTACCAAGCTCTCTTAATTTTGGGGAATGAGAAGGTCAGATTCTGAGCTCCATTCTAATAATTTGTCACAGACAGTTATGCTGGTTTTCCATGGTTATTTTTAAGCTTCTAACTTGCTGGCCTTCTGGTCTTTCTTTTCACTCTGCTGCTCTCTCTTCCACTAATGACTTCAGTTGTTATTTGTGTGAGGAAATAATGTAGGATTTGATTCATGGATATTAAGGCTTCTACAAGAAAGCCTCTGAAATGAAAAATTAAATTATGATGGTCTAGAAATTCATGTACTGGAAATGAGAATAGCTATTGTTTCTGATCAAGTTTCATATTTAAGAAAAGCTCACATTCTCTGCTATGTATTTAAAACTGACAGAGATGTAAGTCCTGTGGAGGTATCTGGGGAAACCTCACATTGGAGTAGTGCAATAGGGGAATGCATGTATAGGTAAAGTGTAATTCTGCACACATTTCTATAGAGACAGATGAATATCAGGTACAGTTTGCAAGGCATTCTTGAGCAAAATCTCTGTAGTAATTTAAAAGTAGTTAGACATTGTACTGAGGGAAACTAGAAGTAAGGACTCAAGCCTGAAAGAAGAAAGTAGGTTGTGTGGCTTTTGGAACCAAAATGTCAGCTGAATTAAATTAATATTAAATACATTTGTTTCCTTCAGGAAGCCCACAGAACTTCACAACATCAGAAAGAGAAAGAAAAAAACTTCAAAAAATGACTCTTGCTTTTTTTCTCTCTTTTGCTTTTTTTATGTCTCCTCTCCATTGTGCCCAGCATTTATGAGATAGAAATGAAAATGTGTTCTGTAATTTAAGTGGTGAAATAGGGTCATTAACTGAAGATATATTTCTTTCCGTACATCATATGTAAATGTACTGATCTTCTAAAACTAAAAACTTTGCTAGAAAACAGAATTTTGTCAATGACGTTTATTTGGCTCTAAAAGGGAATGTAACTAATGGATACCCTAGAAGATCCTGAACAATTATCTTCATTTCAAAGGTACTGTAACTAAAAAAATGAGAAATGTCTCTACTACATTAGAAATAGAGCTCTATTCCTACAATGCCAAAAATGGCTTTCTGCTAGCAATGAAATTTTATAAAATGCAAGACTTGCCTATCCCTCAAATGAAAGATTAGCTCTTGATGAGTAATAAAAGGGAGAAATGCAAGTATAAGTTTTTTATCTTGTAACCTGTTCCAGTCTTCTCCTTCTAACCCAGCAAGTATTCCCCTGGATTAGAACGTATGAGTATTTCTACTCAAGTTGCACCATGCTCTGTGTGGAGAATTAGCTTTGCACCTACATATGTATTAACAGTACACCACCAGGAAACTCATGGTGTTGAAATTTACTGGTTAGGGACTCAACAGGTTTTAAGGGTTTAAGGTTTCAAATAAGTCTAATCTGGCTGGATTGACAAACAGAATCTGCTAATAATCAACACATGAGCTGCTCCAAATTGTGGAGATTCTTCAAAGACATCTTTAAGGAATGCATGAGGGAAACAAAGATTCTCTTACTTTTTCACTATCTTGGAAATGGCCGAGATGTTTCTTTTTCCTTCAAATTTCCACACACAGAAACAATACACTCGCAAAGCTATAAGCAGGTAAGAGCAATGTCTTATAACAGAAATTACTACATAATCTTGATTGCCTACAATTTACCAAAGTAAAAACTATGGACATTTGTAAATAACTGAGGTTAATAAACTGTCTTCCTCCTCTTCCCCCAATAAGTTCTAAAACAAGAGTACACGTTAGAAGTATCAAATTGTTTAGAAAGTTAAAATCAGCAATCATAACTTGTTTGTATAGGACAGATTTTTCATTTTGAGTAACACCTTCCTCTGCAAATCCTTAAAATGATTTCCATGGGATTATGGTGGATTAAGTGACTGTTCAGGGTATGACTGGCAGAATTAGGTCCTAAGAGATTTCCTGTGCTATGCTGTGATCCCTGAAGAGAAGGAGTAGGAATTACACTATTAAAATTATTAAAGTTAAACAGCATTTATCATTTAATATATACTTTAAGAAACGTTCCTGCATTGGCATGGGGACAGACAAGATGAATTAGAACTACATATTTTTCTCATGTCTAATTCTTTTGATACTTTCAACTTGATCCTTGGGAAAGATATTGCTGTTTAATTTTATTTTTAAGTCCAAGAAAGTATAATTATTTCCATTACTGAATATTTTAAAATTAGCAGCTCATACAATAAACCCATTTGCAGACAGGTTGGGGTTTTTTGATTGCTTGTATTAATTTGGTTTTTTTTTGCAGGGGAGCTGTTTTTGGTAGCAGGAGGTGGGAGAGTATAAACCCATGGACTATGTGATGGGAAAAAGTAGAAACTGGAAAATTGTACTGTGATTTATTTCATGAAAAGAAAATAGAAGTCCTCATCATACACTGAAAATGAGACATTTGAGACACTGAACAAAGTGAATTTGCTTAATACATCACATCAATAGAGAGATACCAAATGAAATAACTTGATACCCCATCCACTGCAAATATTTTCAGTGTTCAGTAACTTTCATTTCCTTTTATCTTATCTGCTTCTTCAGTACACAGTTTGTTACTGAAATATTACAGTATTCAAAAAATTATTCAAAATGCTTTCTGTAAGATTTTTTAGGAGAACAAGTAAAGCATTCTAATTGTGCATCAAGAGCACTGTAGGGACCTTTGAAACTATAAATACTCTACCAAATTGCCTGTGGTCCTGATTTCATTCATATTTCTTCATGATTATAGTTAAAAGACAGAACAAAATATACCTTGCAACCTGAGATATCTGCAAACAGCAAGTGAACCTAGGTGACCTAAAATTCCCTTATTCTTGTCTTATTTACTTTTACTTTATGTTACTGCTTTTGTTTTGCTTTGTTTTGGGGGTTTTGTTGTTGTTGTTTAAATTAGCTCATTAGTGTTTGGGACTCTGTTATGGTTTTTATCCCTAGTTACATCTGATATAATCTATAAAAACATGCATAATCTATAACAACATACTAAACCACATTTAAATGTGAGATGGTGTTGAAGGGCAGGATTTCTGGAGCCACCATAAACTGGAGGACAGTACTTACTGAGTTCAGTGGTGTGAATGTGTAAGTGGAATCTGTGCTTGTGAGGTGCAAGAAGACTGTCATGTTTAAGGGCAGACGTTTCTTCAATAAATAAAATGACAATGAAGAAGCACAAAGATGCCTATACCAGGAAAAGCTAACCTCAAATCACTTTTGCTTTTACTTTCATTTCCTTTATTCACCTTGGTCCAGCTCTGTTTTCCAAAAAATCACAGTAATTATATCTAACTGAAGGAGATTTGTATAATACAGCTATAAAACATGATGTATGAAATCATTTCCTCTTGCACAAGAAGATAGTGTTCAGAAAAACCCAAGAGTTAGTGCATCATCCAGATAGTAATATAGGTAAAATATTGCCTATAATCACAAGTGTATGCCACCTGGTATGTGTTCAGAATCACTGTTACTGCATGCTAATCAGTCGTTATCATACAAACATACTCTTGAGTATGTTATTGCCTCATCTGCATGGACAAACTGGGGTCTCAAACATACAAAGCAATTTTTTTTTTTCAAAGTGCAGAACGGATCCTCACACCTGCTTGAATCTCTGGCCTTCTTTAGAGACCTATTGCTTTCCTTTTATAGCCTCTGCATTTATTCATTTTATTCTCACTGCTCATTATTTACATTCTTTCTCTAGGTCTCTGTTTCTGGTTTTCATTTTTCTCTGCTTGTTTTTCTTGCTTGTTTATTTTTGCATCTCCTTTCTAAGAGCTCGGCCATCCCATGTAGCTTCTACTGATTGTGCTTCCTACTTTCCGTTAAACATTGCTTGAGTCAAGTGGGATATCATGTGGCTATGAGACATTTCAGAGGTACTAGCTGGATCCCAAGCTATGGGATTTCTTTCCCCAGGCTGCCCTGTTCCCAGGGCTTATTCTGCCTCCTCTTGCATCTCCAAGGCATATGATTCTCTCATCCTCTCCTGAGATCCACTTCCTCCCAAAAGTCTACTCTTCTTCTCCAAAACCTGCCCTTCTCCAAAACCTGCCTAATAGATGATGCTGGCACTTTTCAGTTCAGTTTCGCAGCACAGAGCTGCTCAAATGGGGTAGACACAGAGGCAAGGTCTTGGTTCAAGCTGTTCTACTCAAGGAAATGAGAAGGGAGAATAGGTTGGATCAAAGACCTGGTGGGAGGATTTCTGAAAGCCATACAGGGCTGAGAAACTGTGATCATAGTACCATCCACCAGTCACAAATACTCCCCTGTGTTTAGCTGCTTATGCAGAAGGTGTATATCTTTTTCTTCTTTTTGGACTGCAAATGCTTTGTCCTCCTTCCCTTGGACAAAGTCATCAAAATAGGCACAGGATTATTGCCAGGATTATTGCTACCTTAATCTAGATCCATCTTGACCCTATAAGCTTGAGTACATTATGCCTATACATATGGTGGCCCTGACTGCACCATTAAAGGTTTGCCACAGGAGTGGAAGAGGGTTTTTTTCTTTATGGTTAATTAATCAATTTATAGGCAGGAATACAAAGAAGAAGAGATTATATTTATTCCACTGACATATATGTGTTTACCCAGAAAAAAGCTGTGAAGCTGTTATTCTTTCTGCAATCTATTATTATGCTTTTTCTTTTGAAATTAAGTTAAACAAACTATACCTAAAATACTTTTGCATAGGTTAATGAACTACAAACAAGTGCAAAATTACCTAAGTTGTACTTTAACATATTTCTGTTTAATTAATAAAATTAAAATCCTGGTAAGGGGAAGGATGAGTAAAGGCAAAAATTATCTTTCGAGAAATTGTGTAGAAATTGGGGAGCAAAGTAAATTTTAAAACCTGTGAGGAGAGTTACTAAACAGATGTGATATAATTGCCTATATCTTATATGTACCTTTTTCTACATACCTGTGTCTTTGTGTCACTTTGATCATCAGTGTCCCTTGGACTGTACTTTGAAATATGTAGACAGAAATAATAATGAAGTATTACTGAGAGGAATGCTTTGTACCAGTCCTGTGATTGATATATATGACAACAAGCTCAGATCATCTGCCAGCAATGACATTTCCCAGACCCAGTGCTTTCAGGTATAGAGACATGGAAAAATTAAAGGAAATGAGTTCTGGTTTTACTTCCAAGACTGATTAATAGGATATCCAAAATCTCCCACCCAGCATCAAACAGATTTGCATCTTTATGGCTCATTTCCCCTCATCTTCCTTTGCTTCTCCCACTCAAACACCTTACTGACCACACAGTTCCCTCCAGAACTACTCTGGCACTGTTCTCATTTTTCTTTTCTTTCTAATTTTAGTTTTACTTGCCTTTAGAGTACCTATTTTGAATCAGTACAGATTGATTAATATATAACATGCCTTCCAGAAAACAGAAGAAAACCAGCAAAATACGTATGAGAGAAAAGCAGTCAGAATAGTTAGGACAAAACAAGGGCTGAAAACAACCAGCAATGTATCATTAGCATGTACCACATTCTAGAATCCAAACAGGTTATTAACTCTGTAACTTAATAAAGTAATTAATATAATTCTGAAGTGCTAAGCATGGGGAGTGATGGAATAGGATAGCCTCTTGTATTTAGGCACTGAGAATATAAATCACCACCTCTCTGTTACGTTGCTTCACCCTTGTCCAAATTAAAAGATCAGTCAAGTTTCGATAGTATGTCATCCAGGATGATATAAATGCACATCTCATGTTAAAATAGTCTCTCCTACCATGACAACATGCCTTAAGTTAGCCAAGTTACCATCTACAAAAAGTTTCTTTTCTTATGTCCCATAAAAGAAAGAACTATAGACATACATGTTTTGGTATTCTGACCAAGCAAGCAGATGTAAAAATTTCGAAGAAATCTCATTATATAGGATAACAATTTACTTACGGTCAAAACATACAAGAAGGTTAATGATTAGGAAAAATAATTATCAGGAAACAATATAAGGAAGGTCATCATTTAAGCAAATGTGTTGCTGCAGTTTACAAGAGCATTAAGTCCGTAGCCTTGGCCCACAGTCCTTGGCCTGCTACCTTCACAAATGTCTTAGGAATTCCTTGAAAGGATTTTCCTCATGAATAAAATTATAATGAAATTGTTCACACTGCTGTAGTTAACGTTGCATCAGCAGTTTTACTGTAACCCTTGGTTTTATGGGTTCATGACTCTATGGTAAACATGTGCTTCAAACTGAAGCTTGGCATACCAAAGAGCAATCATGAAAACAGTAATTCAAATATCAAGAAAAATGTGTTCATTCAGTTTCAAATTTTGAAAGGAAAAGAGTTCAGATAAGTATAGCAGTCTAAAAATTATTTTACTCTTTGAAAACTAAGAAATGTGTTAAGTTTTTACTGTGCCTTTTTATGGTTGTCCTGGTTTTTAACGAAAATAAGTTCATCATGATAGACTGATAGTATTTCAAAATTTTCATAAGTATTTTAAGTTGTACACAGTCCTTTACGCATGTCCACAACTTTGTGTCAGCAAATATTCTGCAGTAATTTTAACCTATTAACAAAAGGTCATGTGTACAAAGGGTATTTTGTCAAGGTTGACCATAACAGCTTTAAGTCTCTGTCGTATCTTTCATTCAATTATCCATAAAATAAGATGAACAACACTAAGTAAAAGCAGAGATAAAGATGTAATGCTTTATAGAAGGAATAATGGCTTTTCAAAATTAATACTGTTTAGCCATATTGGTCCTCACAGAGCTGCTAAAGCTTCATCATATAATAACTGTACCATATGCCAAAACACAGATGAGAACATAAAGTCAGTAGTTACCTTAAAAGGAGTCAGATATGGCCTTGAACACTCACTGAGTCGAAGGAATGGATGACTTCACTGCACTAGAAGGTTTCCACTGGGCAGGAGGTGAAGATAAAGGGCCTGGTCATATTCCATACTCTCTGACAATTAGTAAGGGACCTTTTCTGTGGCAAAGAACACAATTTGCCAAAGCAAAATGCGTAGTAACTGCTCTGTTGTGCTCAGTAGCACCGGGGAGCTTCTTTCAGAGTGATGCACCTCTGTCGTCTTGTTAATATGAGTGAGTCTGTGGCTTTTATTTAAGCACTTGCTACCACAGACCTGTGTCTGCTGCAGGACTTGAGATGAGCTCCAAGCTTTTTTTGCCCACAGTTCAAAGTCCCATATGCTGTATGGAGGACATTCTTATTTCTGTTGAGATGCCATATCACAATACACTAGTCATTGCATCTTCAACTAGTTTTACATTGCACTGTCCCCAAAGAAATAAGGGGCTTTATAATTATAAACTGACTCCTTTTAGTTTATTTATTCATTGTATAAGAGCAAAGAATGTTTTAGGTGCCTCACAAATGTTGAAGAAGGGACATCGCCTAGAGTAATTCTTAATTTCAGGCTACTTTGTCAGTTTCCATTTGAAGTATTGCATTAAGCTAACTGTTCAAAAATCACCCAAAAGAAAGTCCACAAGACTTTCTTTCTGCTAGCAATAGAGACAAAAAAAGTTGTAAAATACAAAGTTAAGAGGACACTGGCAGGATAAATGTCATATTTTTAAAGTGGATGTCATTTCCTTTGCTACTAATAACATTAGATTTATAAGACCGAGAAAGGAAAACGTAATTTAATTTTTACCATTTGTGTTGTCCATTGGCAAAGGTCAGTCCCTTCACAGTGCAGTCTCTACCTGCATCTGATAGTATGTGAATCAGCTCACAACCAACTCCACCAAAAGAAACAAAGAAAAACAGCATTGAAAAAATTGAATGACACAATTTGTAAGTGATAGGAGAGATGCGGTTTTGTAAGCCTTGAGCTTTGGAATGATACTAAGCAAGCATACTGAGTACAGGGCACATATCCACAAGGAACCAGCAGAGTTATGTATTTAGTAACAACAAAATAAGGCAAATTGCCAAATTTTCCATCTCAGCAAAGCTACTACAGTAGAAAAGCTTTTACAGCAAAAGAACCGTTCCTTTTTCCCACAGCAGCTGGAGGTCTCCAGACAGTTTAGAAATCCTGGATTAATGATTACTAATTCACCTTAGACTATCTTCCTCTGGTTACAACAAATGCATTTGTGGCTGAAAGAAATCTTGTTGCTATCTGGCTACTTATCAGTATTAGTGTTATATTATGTAGACGATACTAACTTAATGTAAAGAAAATAGTTCACTTTGTTGTTCAGTGCTTAAGTAGTAACCCTGAAGAGAGCAACAAAAATCTATTATAGCAACCAGTAAATGTGTATTGTGCCTCAGATCATTGTCCAGAAGTGTCAAGCTACTATAACATTAAATATTGCTTTCTCCACTGAAGAGTTAAGGCAGTCACTACAAGTAGCAGGAAAGATGACAGCATGACAAGGCAGCTGTGAGAGCTCTTGGCAGCAGGTGCACTTGGCTACAAAATGGAAAGGATGAATATAGAGATACCAATGCTGCTGGAGTGCAGAGAGTGTATGTAAGCAAGGCACAGACACATCAAAGTTGTTTACAAATTCGTGCAAAGCATAGCTGGCTCCAGCCAAAACCAGAAGCACCAGAACAGACCAAATTCTAATATAAGAATACAGAAAACAAGCACTGCACTAAGCAGGTGACAAGCTAAAAGTCTTTTGCTCCATATAGTTTCTTGACTTTTCTGCAGAACACTAATTCTTCCTGGAATAAGTATATCCACTATAGGAAACTGTTGGAGAGCACAGACATTTCAGTTCAGTTGAGCAGACCCTTAGATTAATATACTTAAAATGTGATCAGATTTTTAGAACTTTAGTAAATGTTATCAAAAGTCTCCTTACAATAATATATAGAAAATTTGTGAGCTAGAAAAGGTTTTGAGAATAGCAATACAGGTGGAATCACATCAACAAATCCAAACAGAGGTTCATGAAGAAACACTGACGTTCCAAAGGAAAAAAAATATATTTAAGTTGATGAGCTTTTTTCTTACAGGTGACTAGAAAATATACAGGATAAAGAAACAAGTTCCCCAGGTTAATTGTTGGCTGGAGTTAAAAATGACAGTGCTTCACTCCACAATAGACTAAGCAAATCCATAATGTCCACTCTGCATGTTCATCATACAAAAATTAGTCAGCTTCCTGTGGATTACAGCTTGCTGAAGTTGTTCTGAACCATAACAGTGTTATCGACTTGTTCAGGGGCTTCGTGCCTTTATTCATTCGATAGGATCATTGAGAAATTCTGTGACCAGTCCCAAGGGGGAGGGGCTGGAGGACTTCTGTTGAGTGCTTGAGTATTAAAGAGCACCTTAGCCAGTCCCTCAAAACAGAACACTCAAGGAAGGTGTCAAGACCTAGACTTAGAACAATATCTTCAGAACAATGGTTTATGAAGAGTAAGGTGCATCCATCCAGAACAAGACACTGAGGCAAACCTTTGCAAATACAATAAAAATAAAGCTTCTGCCTGGAAAATCACTCTGATTCTAAACACAGAGTCCAATTGCTGGTTACAGAGCAACAGCTAAAAAAATCTGACTGCAGTGCAAATGATAGCTATTAATGTTCTTTGTTGCCTAATCTCATAGTATGAAATAATTGTCTGAGATTTTGATTTTAGATAGAGATTTCAACAGGAAAGAAATTTCTAAGCAGAAAAATAATATATTGCTGCTTTGCAAAACTTAATACAAAAACTTTTCAAGCTTTTAGACATTTATCATGTCTATGTAACTAGAGAAACAATCTCACTACAGCCTAAGTTTTGCATTTAACAACAAAAAAGTTAAAAATACATAAAGTAAATTAAGTGCTATGGAAAAATAAACACATTTAAAAAAATTATTTCTTTCATAATTGAATTATTTCATGTTACTCACAGAAGGCATGTTTCTTTTCATTGTTTCCATTGGGCATCCTAACTCTTAAGTAGAGACAGATGTTTTCTTTGAGGAACTGTTTTAGATAGTAAATAGTCTACAGGTAACTGATGGGTCAAGTCTGTAGGAGCCCCTTAGAGGTGGAAAACATTCTTCTGCATTTGTAATATTAATGCCTAGTTTATCCTTGCAAAGAAGCAAAGACTATGTTTCATGTTTAAGTTAGAAATCTGTTTTTCAATCAATTATGTCAGCACTTTGAGTTCTGAGCACAGACTGGCACTGTCCAGGATAAGAAATGGAACAGACTGGATTTGATTTACTAGGTTCTTCTAATAGTCATACTTACTGGAACAGACAGAACGTATGTATCTTTAGACTGAAATCAATCATGAAAAATTATACTAGAAATATGAAGAAAATGACATGCAGTAATTATTATACTACATGAAACTTTCTTGAGATATTAATAATTTTCCATCTGTTTACTTATGTTCTTAGAATTTTCCTCATGAATGTACTGGAGATTCAGCTCTCCAGTGTTGCTAAGAAAATTTACATAAACAGTGAGTTCTCAAAGGACTTCTCAGATGTTAGTAATGAAAACTTGGCAAACATGCCCACTATCATATTTTAGTAAAAAAAATACAAACATAGTTGTTTTTTAGAAAAGGAAGACTGCAATGTCATGTGCATAGTTATGTAATGCACTGCATGCAAGGTATGAGTGCATTATTTTTAAAAAACAAGAATTGTCTTTCACCAAAAAGCATAGGTTATTATTAGCTGTATCATCTTACTGACTCAGTAGACAGTGCATTAAAATCAGCTAGTTTTCACCAACATCAACTCCATTGACCAAAAAAACCCCCCAAACCACCAGTCATATGTATCACTAACCTCATCATACATCTGGAAGTCCAAATCTTCCAAGTCTTTTCTAAAAATGGATTTCTATATTACATATCTATGATCTGTGTTTATCAGTCAAACTCAACCTTTTTACAAGTTAAACTTTTATTAGATTGCTTTGGTTCATCAGAAATTAAAATATATTATTTCCAGTGCTTTCTGTTATTTTGCTATAGAGTACCTCTTAATTTGAAAAAAAAAAAATCATAAATAAATCATATTCCTAACATTTAGGCACATAATTGTCTTTGAGCATGCAGTCTGTAAGAATCCTAATTTCTATGAAGAAAACCACAAACTTGGGCATTTAGGAATCAAGATATGTTTGGTTAAAGTGCCTAAGTTATTTTTTGAATATCAGGTTTATTCTTGAGGCTGGATTTTCATCTGAATATATTTAGATATCTTTCAGTTTTCTGTGTGCTCTAGAATCTCTCTCTTGTCATCATAGAAAAATAGCTACATACGGAGAAAAATTCATCCCAGTTTTCTTAATTACATAACTTTTCATCAAGAAACCTTTATTTAGAGTTATCTAATTTTTTTGATAGAATATAAAGGGAATATAGATTACTCTAGATCTAGGAAATAACTTTTAAAGTGAGACAAATACAACTTTGTATCACTTATATTCATTGTTTGAACATGAATAGAATAAAAAAAATATGTATAAGTCTTTCATACTTGAACTGAAGGTTAGTTATACATAAGCTAGCTAATAAAATTTGGAGCATATATTTCAGTTACATATTTGGAAAAAGGATTAATAAAAAGGTTGGTAAATGAAAAAAATTATCTCTGAGCATAAATACTTTAGACTGTTTATAGTGTGATGCATTGCAACTTTGGATGTTATTTCTACAACACAGGGAAAAGGTCTTTCTCTATATTGTAGACATTCATAAGAGCATAATATCTTAAAGTGTCATCTCCTGTGGCTACACAGAGTTAAACTCAAGAATGATATAGCACCTGGCCTTATTTACTGAGTAAGCCAAATAGAAACTGCAAGGAAATTATCTTTTCCCTATACCCTAAGCATAAGATTAGATGGGTTCTTAAGTTACTCTTTAACAACTCATGCTTCATTATTAACACAAAAAAATCATGCAATAAGAATGTGTTGAGCTCATGCAAAGCAGGTCAGAATTTTTCTTCTGGGACAAATGTCCTTACAAGGTAAGTAGTAGATAAAATAATTGATTAGAAATGTAATTGGATTAGATTTTACCGATTAAATGTGTAGTATTTATAACTAGTGCGTATATGTATAAATGTCTGTCAGTGTGTATGTGGTGGGTTGACCTCAGCTGACAGCAAAACACCCTCCAAACCTCTCACTCACTCCCCTCTCCCATGGGATCAGGAGAAAATAGAAGGAAGGCAAGAAGATTCAGCGTTCACGTCAATGACAATATATAACACTGGTTTCTTTGTGTGTGTCTGGACATGAGTATCTAGTCAGTAAACCCATTTTTTTTCTTACTTCAAGTTCTAGGTGATCCACTCATTACTGACAGAAATGACAACAACTAAAAGCTGGAAAAGCCATCAGTAAGACTAATATAGTACATCGGCAAACACTAAGCTATTTGACAGCTAGAAAATTATGTTCTAGGAAGGATTTTTTTTGTTTTATTCAGAAATATTTCTTTTACATGAAAAGTAGATTTCCAAATATATTTACATTATTTTGGTTTCTTTGCAAATTAATGGTGTTTTAAGAGCTTGGTAAAAATTTAAAAAAAAAAAAAGTAATTGGTTTGTCCAAAGACAAAGATTTGGAAAAGAATCCTGACAGATATTAAGCAGCAAATAGAGAACTCTCTATAATAAAACTGAGACAATTACTGTATCAGTGATTGAATAACCTATTCATTTCGCCTTTTAAAGGATAAAAAGAAAGAAAAGTATTTTACAAGCTGAACATTCTTACATTTTAGATGTAGCATATTAAGTCAAGATCTCCCCATTCAGACTCCAGAATGCTCTATGGCAAATGCTCCACCTCATTCATATATGAAGTATATGTGTTCATAGCAACCTCAGAAAAATCAGAATTAAGGGGTTTTTTTTAATGTTTGCAAAATACAGGTTATATCAGGATCCTTAAGTCTACTAAGTCTACAGATCAGCATGACTCCAAATGACAAGCAATATGTTTATACCAAACTTTGTAAGTGAAATTATATAATTATGTCACTGACTTCAGTCTGTCATATATTTCTAAGCTTGCTATTGCATAATCTTTCCTTTTGCACTAGCACCTGTAGCTAATACACATTATGCTATACTCTAGGCAAAATGGAAACAAATACAAACAAAATATGACCCTTTCTTCAAAAAGCCTACAAAAATTTTTCTAGAGCTGTGTCTGTAGGTTTAAGAATGAAACACAGAATTTATGAAGTCTTGTACAAAAACTGGAGTACTGTTTGTCACATCACATTTCTATCATGTAACCCACTCTATCTGAAAACAGAAGAAGAAAAAACCTATAAAGGAAAATATGAAAATTTCCCTAATTATGATTTTATGTTTCTGATAGCCAAATACAAAATATTTATGCACTTAAATTTATGTTTACTTATGCATTTTTATGTACTTGCTTATATATTTTATAATTTAAAATTATGTATTTAATTATTATTTAATTTCCAGGTTTATTCTGATTTAATTCTTAGGCTCAGCTAAAAAAAAGGAAAGAAAAAGAAAGAAAGATTGAGTATATAATGCTCTTCAAGTTATAGAGTATAATAGGACCATTATGTCTCATTGCAATTTTGAAAAATAATGATGTTTCTTTTCAAATAATGTTTCATATCCATATGACTTTCATAAGTCTTTTCAGATTATCCAGACTCAAATAATTGTTTCATTCTAAAAATAAGTTTTCATACTTCTTGATATGGTTGTCAACATGTATGTTTTTTTCTCTGGAGTTTGATTACTTTAGAAAAAATTGTTAGTGGCACTGTATAGGCTGGGGTATAATTCAGGACTTCAATAACTTCATTTATTTGAAAACCTTTCTCTGTGGTATGGGTGTATAATAAAATTTCTGTAGGGATAAAGCTCTATAGACATATATAGCTATATATACGAAATTAAGATAAACAGAATTCATTTTCACCTATGCAAGTACACCTGTTGAGATTTCTGCTGCCTTTCAAACTGATCTGTCTGTCTAGTACTCTTTGGTCTTGATGATAGAGAAGAGGATTTTACCATCATACAAACATATATTCAATCCCATATCTATTAAATATTCAAGATATTAATCTGTGCTGGTTTTGGCTGGGGTAGAGTTAATTTTCTTCATAGCAGCTAGTAGGGTCTATGTTTTAGATTTGTGAGCAAAACAGTGTTGATAACACAGGGATGTTTTAGTTATTGCTGAGCAGCGCTTACACAGAGTCAAGGCCTTTTCTGCTTCTCACACCACCCCACCAGTGAGCAGGCTGGGGGTGCGCAAGAGGTTGGGAGGGGACACGGCTGGGACAGCTGACCCCAGCTGACCAAAGGGACATTCCATACCATATGACATCCAGGGATGGTGACTCCACCACCTCTCTGGGCAGCCTCTTCCAATGCTTGACTACCATTTCCGTGAAGAAATCTTTCCTAATAGCCAATCTAAACCTCCGCTGATGCAGCTTAAGCCCATTTCCTCTGGTCCTATTGCTCACTACTTGGGAGAAGAGACCAACACCCACCTCACTACAGCCTCCTTTCAGGGAGTTGTAGAGAGCGATAAGGTCTCCCCTCAGCCTCCTCTTCTCCAGGCTAAACAACCCCAGTTCCCTCAGCCGCTCCTCATAAGGCCTGTGCTCCAGACCCTTCACCAGCCTTGTTGCCCTTCTCTGGACACGCTCCAGCACCTCAATGTCTTTCTTGTAGTGAGGGGCCCAAAACTGGACACAATATTCCAGGTGCGGCCTCACCAGCACCGAGTACGGGGGAACAATCACCTCACTGCTCCTGCTGGCCACACTATTCCTGATCCAAACCAGGATGCTGTTGGCCTTCTTGGCCACCTGGGCACACTGCTGCCTCATGTTCAGCCAGCTGTCGACCAACACCCCCAGGTCCTTTTCAGCCAGGCAGCTTTCCAGCCACTCTTCACAAAGCCTGTAGCGTTGCATGGGGTTGTTGTGACCCAAGTGCAGGACACGGCACTTGGCCTTGTTAAAACTCATACAGTTGGCCTCGGCCCATCGGTCCAGCCTGTCCAGGTCCCTCTGCAGGACCATCCTACCCTCGAGCAGATCAACACTCCCACCCAATTTGGTGTCGTCTGCAAACTTACTGAGGGTGCACTCAATCCCCTCATCCAGATCATCAATAAAGATATTAAACAAGGCTGGCCCCAAAACAGAGCCCTGGGGAACACCACTCATGACCAGCTGCCAACTGGACTTAACTCCATTCACCACAACTCTCTGGGCTCGGCCACCCAGCCAGTTTTTTACCCAGCGAAGAGTAGGCCCATCCAAGCCATGAGCTGCCAGCTTCCCAAGGAGAATGCTATGGGAGACTGTGTCAAAGGCTTTGCTAAAGTGCAGGTAAATGACATCCACAGCCTTTCCATCATCTACCAGGTGGGTCACCAGGTCATAAAAGGAGATCAGGTTGGTCAAGCAGTACCTGCCTTTCATGAACCCGTGCTGGCTGGGCCTGATCCCCTGGTTGACCTGCACTTGCCTGTTGAGTTCACTCAAGATGAACGTCTCCATAATCTTCCCCAGCACCGAGGTCAGGCTGACAGGCCTGTAGTTCCCCGGGGCCTCCTTGCGGCCCTTCTTGTAGATGGGTGTCACATTGGCAAGCCTCCAGTCATCAGGGACCTCCCCTGTTAACCAGGACTGCTGATAGATGATGGAAAGTCGCTTGGCAAGCTCCTTTGCCAGCTCCCTCAGTACTCCACTCTTGGGTGGATCCCATCTGGCCCCATAGACTTGTGAGCATCCAGGTGGCGTAGCAGGTCATTAACTGCTTCCTCCTGGACTATGAGGGCTCCATTCTGGTCCCCATCCCTATGCTCTAGCTCAGGGGCCTGAGTACCCTGGGGATGACCTCCAGCCTGCTCACTCGTGGGGCAGGGTGAGAAGCAGAAAAGGCCTTGACTCTGTGTAAGCGCTGCTCAACAGTAACTAAAACATCCCTGTGTTATCAACACTGTTTTGGTCACAAATCCAAAACATAGACCCTACTAGCTGCTATGAAGAAAATTAACTCTACCCCAGCCAAAACCCGTAGAACTGGTAACTTTTTAAATGCCGGTCAGGGGAGAGAGATATTAGAGGGAAATATGCAGTTCTAGTTTGATCCCTCAGTAGCATGGGTATTACTGAAGTCGTTAGCCAAGCTAGATAAAGATCCTCAGAAGCACAGCTTCTTGCACTTAAGATATAAGATGTAATTTTTTGACCTTGGTTTGTAGCGAATTAAAAATTCCAGAGCACACGTCCTTCTTCCATGAGGAGAGAAGAGGAAAACAAATATGATGTGACAGACTATTAGTCATGTTGCTTAAGGTAATTGGTGACCTTGTGGTAATAACCATGATACAGAAACCTTTGTAGAAGATAAAATCATAGCAAGTTCTCCTTTCAATAATCAGCTAGTAGAACAGAATTATCTTTTATCTATTTTTAGCATCAGTTTCCTCTTATATAGCTTCTTCAGACACCATACATTCCTAGATGATCAAAACTAATCCACATAATTTTTACAGTACAGAAAAAGCAACTGTCATTTTCAGTCTTTGACCGCCTTCCCTTATAAAATACATTCCTGCTCAGTGTGGGTCTATTTCAGTTAAAAAAACAAGGCATTTTCTTATTTTTATTACAAGGCATCATACCAATTATTTCTGTGTGTTTAACTAAGCTATATAAAGCAAAAAGAAGGATGTATGTAGTTAGTCAGTGTATGCTATTCTATATATGCTGCGAAAACACTACTATAGATTGGACATAAATTTCAATGTAAAGAATAAAATAATTACAATAAATATTCACAGTTTGTTCAATTAACTCTCTAGTAGTTTGGTTATTTATATTTTTATTGAGCCATATTATTAAAGAATCAGAACCTGGTAGTTGGAATGAATTTAGTAGAGAAATCAATATTTGACATTAAATGTGCTAAAAAATTTAATTTGGTTGCTTTTTATACAAATAAGTGTACTCAGACCAAACAAGCTAACTATGTTCATTCTCCATACTCTATGGCTCACAGCCCAATACTCCACTGATAAAAGAAAAATACAAGAACTGGTCATTTTTACAAAAACAAAGTCAGGCTTCTGACTGCTTTTTCACTCTTCATTGCCTCAAAAACAAAAAAAAAAGAAAAAAGGAGCAGCAATCCATTTACTATTTCTTTGGTTCTTGAACTCTTGGCAGAGACCTGTTATTTTGTTTATACAGATTAAGAGAAGAGAGCAGATGTGTGTGTTGTATAGTCACTGATTTCATCAATATGATCAATACAACTTAACTTTTTAAACCAATATTTACTGAAGCTGCAGATGGTCTCTTTGGCTTAGGAATGGGGTTTGTTGCTCACATATGAAGGCACAGTAATACCACAGTGTGTAGTACGTAATATCCCCTTCCTCCTTTCTTGCCCTTCCTCCCCCTCATTGTAGAAGAAAGCTTAGGAACAGGAATAAATACAGTCAGGGTTATGATGAGGACTATATTTCTCTATGATCCCAAAGTCTGAAATCTGTTGAAAGGATTAGGGTAGCTAAAGTTGTGTCAGCTGTCTCAATTTATCACAGTTTCTGGATATTTGCTGTCCTGTTAAAGGCAGAGTTCCATGAGTCATGGGATTACAAGAATATGTCTTTTAATACATTTTTAGCATTGCTTATAGTTGTGGAGAAAATTTGGAAAATTTTACAGCTTGAAGCAATAAAAGTGGAACAAAACAAAACAAAATGAATTAAAATGCTCAGGAGGAAATTCAAACCTATTAGAAATTTGATTTTTGAGCTGTTAATTTTTGCAATGGATATTCAGGAAAACCTTGTTAAAGTAGCATGAGGGACTGCTTGTTCAAAACATGACAGAAGTGAGATTATGTCCAAAGCAAAGGAGAGCTAGTAGCTGGCTTCAGATATATGAGTGAAACCAAAATGTTCTGTGCTAAGAACAGTCAAAGAGTGCAGTAAGAAAGCAAAGGATATGGTGAGAAAAAACTCTGATAATACACTCCAGAAAAAAAGCCAAGGGATAGAGTACTTTTAAGACAGACATTCTGAATTATGAACAAAACAAACAAACAAATAAATCTGCTATTTACTTCTTACTATACACAGGAAAACAATGAGACATGGACTTCTATTAATAAAAAAAAATCAGTTTATTTCAGTGTCAGTTTATCTTCCTTGTGAAAATGAACTAACACAAAATAGACTAAATGCTTAGGTCACAGTGAAAAATGAAGCACAGATAGTGTAATGAAATATGACATATCAAAGATTGCAAGACAAATTTTCCAGTTTTCCATGGTAAGAAAAAAAATAAAAGATTCACATTACAAACAAGAATAGATAATTTGAGAAACCTTTTATTTTTCATATTTGAATATGAGAATAGATATTCTCAATACTGAGGATCGCATGGCCTACTAATTGCTAAATCTGATAGTACACTAAATATACTATTCAGTCACTTCATTCATATTTACAATTTTTAATCTTGCTTTAGTTAATTCCTGGATTACAAAGACTGGATACCATCTAAGTACATGGGTACCATCTAAGTACATGCTACTAGGATATTTTTAATTGAAAATGAAAATTTTGAGGAAAAGACATTCTTGCTGAAAATTGAACCTGTTGTAAACCAATAGTCAAAAAATATGAGAAAGAGCAGAGTCTGAAAACACACTATAGTTCCCTACATAATCCCATGAGATATGTACCACGCGCAACCTTAATAAAATATGCTATATTTCCCTTTGTCTTTGTAGGATTCTTATATTGATGTGTTGAAAAACTCTTCATCAGAGAGTATAATATGCTAATACTTCAGTAGGCATCCTGTACATAAACTATGGGTTTAGTTGTAAAATGTCTCACTATTGTGGCTATTGTGAATTAAAAGAACGAAAAAAAGAATGTGCAGAAAAACTGTTCATGACTGTTTGCCTTTGGGAACTGTGATTAGATTGATGTACTCATTTGTTTAAGAACAGAACACTTGGAAGTTAAAGAGGTTGCAATGATAATCTGCTTCATATTTCCCACATCTGTATTACCTTTCATGAGGTAATAGGTATACATTGGAATAAGAAACAAAAAAGGCTTGATAAAATAAGGCAATTTTTTTTTCTTTTCTTAATTTTAGATACCTCAACCTCACAGCTTGGGTCTTCAGATGTTCTGTTTTCAATCTCAGTTTTGACTTCTTTTTTTTCCCAGTGACCTGTAAAAATTATCTAAATTGAAATATGTGTGAGGAAACACTCCCACGCAAACTGCAAAAGTACATGCATGTTCTCCTTCTTTCTACTTTTTATCTCTGTTGTAATTTAATGAAATAATAGTGAAATTTAGATAATTTCATAAAAAGGAATATTCAGGAGTGGTCCATCAAAGTATTTAATTTTAATTAGTTTCAATATTTTCTCACAATATTTACTAGTGCTGTTTTCCAAAATGAGACAAGACTGAGAAATGGGCACAGCTGTGACTAAACACTTTGTCACACAAGATTTTGGATCCATTATACTTTTTTATAGATGAAACCAAGGCAGTAATAGCACAAATAAGCAGTTTATTATTGCAAAATTGTAGTGCACAGTGGCATAGTATTCACTGGCCATATCACTTGCCCTACCTATGAGTCATGAGAAAATTCTCTGTTGCATACTAAATGCTTCAGCCACACAGTACTCTGACTCATAGGTACCTAATATTTGGTGCTTCTGAATAATACATGGGTCACTAAACAGCAGTAAACATGGAACCCATGGACTGTGGTAGAAAATGTGTTAGGTGTTTGCTAGTATCAAAAGTAATTTTTTGAGGTTCTATTTTATTTCCAAACATACCTTTATTCACAGATATTTTAGTTGTATATAAGGTAGATATATTTTGAATAAATCCTATTTTCCAGATAAAATTGTTGTAGTTACTGGTAAGAAGACAGTACTTTTGAAACAGATGGGCTACAAGATTTACTCACTTTACCATCTTTGCAAAAATGCAAAGAAGTTTTGTGCATCAAAAAATTTCTGGTGGTGCATTCAAGGCATAATTTTTCCTTTTAATTATATAAATTTAACTTAAGAAAGTAAGTGTATTTTATAGCCTTAGCTTTAGGGTGTGTGCTTAGTATTCACAAAACCGTAAGATGCAAAGATGAGATGTTATGGAGAAGTAATGAAAAAAGAGTTACCATGATAGTAAGCAAAACAAAAACTCAATGTGTTGTTACTACATAACATTTTTATGGTGAGTCTAGTAAAAAGGCTAAGGTTCAGTCCATAGGACTACCGTCATGTAAGACAATTTGCTATTATTAGACCAATTTCATAAGTGTATTCAAGTCACCTGAGTGTTCCAGCAAAAACATTCGCTATAAGAATATTTAATGAAAATTATAATAGACAGATAGTATGTGAATTGTAGTGGTGTCTCATAGTAATTAACTGTTCAGTATTCTGTCATTTGATTCTTGTTCCTCCCTACATACTCCTTCATTAATTTGAAAGAAAGGACAGAGTGATCAGTTAGTGTTTCATGAAGATAGTTAAGAAGGCATAGGTTTCAGTGGTGTAAAAGGCATCCTCAATTTCCCCACCACCTGGCAGTGCTCAATGTGCCTTTCAAAACCATGGCTCAGAGGCCAGGCTTTTATTGCACATGGTAACTTCTGAATTCTGATGACAAAATCTGTTACTGCTGCTAAAGAGATGAAAGTTATTTCTAACAGCAGAGCTAATAAGCACACTGAACAGGCTGCATAGGTGTTCTGGATGTGGAAACATCATCACTTTTGACTAGTGATGGGAAAGTAGTGGACATAGGGGCTTTTTATTTTAGCAAAGCTTTTGATACTATCTCTCACAATGTCCTTGTGGATAAAATGTCCAGCATACAGCTAGGCATGCACACGATATGATGGGTGAACAACTGGCTGAAGGGTCGGGCTCAAAGAGTTGTAGTAAATGGGGTAACACCTGGCTGGCAGCCAGTCACTAGTGGGGTTGCCCAGGGCTCAGTTTTATGGCTTCAATGTTTTTATCAATGACCTGGACACAGGAGTTGGGTGCACACTAAGTAGGTCTGCTGATGATGCTAAATTAGGAGGAGCCATTGATTCCCATGAGGTTAGAGAGGCCTTATAGAGAGATGCTGGTAGAACAAAGTGCTCGGAAATCACCAACCGTAAGAAATTTAACAAGGACAAATGCCAGATTCTGGACCTGGGATGGTGTATTCCTGGATGGACATATGGATTCAGGGACAAGAGGTTGGCGTACAGCCCTGAAGAAAGGGATCTGGGAATTTTGGTTGATCATAAAGTTAATACGAGTCCACAATGTGCCCTGGCAGCCAAAAGGGCCAACCATATCCTGGAGTGCATTATGTGAGGTGCAGCTAACTGGTCTAAAAAAGGGATTGTCCCACTGTACTCAACATTGGTGCAGCCTCACCTCAAGTACTGTGTGCAGTTTTCAGCCCCAGAATATAAGAAGGATATAAAAATATTAGAATGCGTCCAAAGGAGAGTAACAAAGATAGTGAAAGGACTAGAGGTTATGACTTATGAAGAGTGGCTGAGGATATGAGGACACTAAGTTTGTTCAGCATAGAGAAGAGGAGACTGAGGGGTGGTCTCATTGCTGTCTACAACTTCTTCATGAGGGGGAGCAGAGAGGGAGGTGCTGATCTCTTCTCCTTGGTGTCCAGTGAGGGGACGCAAGGGAATAACTTAAAACTGCATCAGGGGAAGTTCAGATTGAATATTAGGAAAACGTTCTTCACTGAGAGGGTGGTCGGTCACTGGAACAGTCTCCCCAGGGAAGTGGTCACAGCATCAAGCCTGTCAGAGTTCAAGGAGCATCTGGACCATGCTTTTAGATATACGGTTAATTTTTAGGTTGTCATATGTAGAGTCAGGAGTTGGACTCAATGATCCTCATGGGTCCCTTCCAACTATCATTCTATAACTGACTGAAAACCCCTTCTTCTTTTCCCCAACCCCACACAGAGTTAAGCTGGGCCTGCTTCTAATCAGGCAGAAGTATCATAAACTCTAAACATTAGCTGATAAACCTGCTTGACCTCAAGACATGAAGTCTGTATGTAATAACTGAAAAAAAAAAAATTTCACTGATAATGCATGGTATAGAATTTGCATTATACATTGCTTGTGATTAATAATTTTTTTCCACATTTTGTAGCATAAAACCCTGCACAGCTTAAATTTCAAGAATGCATTCTTCTTCTCCGTTTGGTGACACTCACATTTGACAGTGCATTGCAGTGTCCCACTGGAAAACATACATGCACACACACTTTGAATGTATTTGCTTGCTTTCTGATGTAGGTACCACCCTATCTCTGAGGAGAAACAATTAATTAATAGAGAGCTTGTTCAAAGGAAGTGTTTTAAAGTGCTTTCTCCTATTGTATTTCT
Organism: Pelecanus crispus; assembly: GCF_030463565.1. Taxonomy (NCBI): domain Eukaryota; kingdom Metazoa; phylum Chordata; class Aves; order Pelecaniformes; family Pelecanidae; genus Pelecanus; species Pelecanus crispus. Next base: position 170,175,988 of record NC_134643.1, read on the forward strand.
TTATAGATTATCAATTTGAGCTTTTTTGACCATCAGTGGGGCTCCACAATACCCTTCTCCCTCTTCTTCTCTGTCACCAGCAAGTAGAATAGCTGTCAAGAGGTGAAATGTTCAAATTGTTCCTAAAATAAAATGAAATAAAATAAAGCATCTTTTTAGATAGACCTTTTGGGGAAGTATTTTTTGGCTGCCCTGTTTCTTTATTGCCTGGGGAAAAGCCTAGTTTCTAAAGCTAGTGATGGACTGCTCACTACCAGCATTTTCTTAAAGAAAAAGAAAGAAAAAAAAAAGAACCATGACATTGCAGTAGATAGATGATATCAAACCGCTCTGCGATTAACTGGATGTAGAAGAAAATGAAATAGTAACCTAAGGAGACTATTTTTTAAGTGATTTATACAATATATTAAACAGTGGGGAAATCCTTTCTAGAAAAACCCTTTGGAGAAAGAACTTGTACTCATACTGAAGTTTGTTACAGTGCTGTAGCACATAAATATCCAAGCTGGCAAATACTGTGCTAGGGTTTCAGTTAATGAAATTATGCCATAAAATAACTATTTCCTTTAATTCTCAATATCTAGATGTTTTTACTTCTTTTTTTGTAAAAATAAAAAATATTGCAGAATCTTATTTTCTTACCAAGTTAAGACCTCATACTTTTAGGATACTCACAGTAATACCTGCCCAGGAGCAATCAATCAAATGCTGTACCTGATAATATTCATACCCTTCTCCCCTGCCATCAGTCTTTGCTGTTTGTCAGCGAGTGCTACAGTGGCATCTTCTGGCATACAGAAGAATTAATTGCCTTCTCACTGTGAAAGAACATTGCTATTAAAAGGGTAAGTTAAGAAACAAGCTTAAAGAACTGAAATAAAATCACCTGCTGTTCTTCAATTATTCTGTTCAGACCAATCGAAACAGTAATGAATGATGAGAAATTAAAATCTAGTTCTTTGGTAAGTGGCCATTTGGGCATGAGAGTTTATGTGGGAGGCAAGAGTTTATGCTTCTAGGGCTATTAGTATCCTAAATAATGACTTGTAATTGTATTAGTTGACATAGGATGACAAATGGTAATTAATTAGAAAAAGGAGGAGCAATAAAAAAAGAGGAAAAAAGGCAATAGATAGGACTGACTAGAAGAGGAAAAAAATTTATTATTCTCTTTATGAATCCATCTCTCTAAACACTTTCTTTTACGTTTTATGACTTACATTTAATAGAAATTGCTGCACAGTAAAATAAATTAATGTTTATGGATTTGGGGATAATGACAGTTGTTAATGAACTGAATATTATATTTGATATTTTACTAGAAAACTACTTTATAACTTCATAAAAATGTTACTGAGTTAATAGATTTTATCACAATCTCTTTAATTATATATTATATTTTCCTTTTTTATTATATATGCTATGACATTATACATCACACATCTTGCTCAGTGCATTCAAAGAAGTGAATCTTGAGAAGCAGAAGCAGCAACTTCCTCAGTCCACTGACGAGAGCCTTAAAGTGCAATCACTGGCAGCTCAGTCCTGGGCCATTGTCACTCAGCACAGGTCATGAGAAGTTACCATTTATTTCTAGCATCTATTGAATTTTTCCCTTTTCTGTGGAAGTTGTTAACAAAGGTATGAATCACAGGACCATTTTTCACAGTGTGAAACTACTGGGATTTTGATAGTTGGTGACTGTCTCAAAAGAACTAGTCCTGAATCTATCAAAAATACTCGGCTTAGAAACAGGAGCATTTGAAGTCCTGAGTGTACATAAGCAGACCTACAAACAAAATGTTCTCTCTGATTTTTACTTTTTAAAATCTGATCAAATTAAAAGTACATTAAAATAAGAATTCCCAGAGCAATACACTTGCTAACTTACTGCAGACAAAGCTGTGAAAAAACCTAAGTTTTTGCCATCTGACAGGCCAAACCCTTCCAAATTTTGCCCGTTCTGTAGTGTAAGTACAGCAGTAGACTCACAGTTGAGCCCACAGGGCTGTCCAGAGTGCCGGCTCATGACCAGGGCTGGATTAAGCAGCAACTGATTAAGCTGAGCTGATTACTTCCTCAACCTGTTGGGTTGGCCCCGCGTCCAAAAGTGATTCCCCCTTGATAAAGACCCCTGTGGTACCCAGCACACTAGCACCCAGTGTGCTGTTGCACTGGGCTTGTGTGGCCAGGTGCTGGCAGTGGAGGGCTGCAGGGGTGGCTTCTGAGGACGCAGTTAGTCTCAGTCACATCCAGTGGACCCACCACAGGACACAGCTGAGCCCCATCAGTCAAGATGGTAGTCCCTCAGGGAAAATGTATTTAAGAAAGGGCAAAATGCTGCCTGGCAGTGTGAGGAGTGAGGGGGGAAAAAAAAAAAAAAAAAAGTTGAGAGAAACAACCCTGTGAACACCAAGGTGGGAGAAGAAGGAGAGGGAGGAGGTGCTCCAGGCACCGGAGAAGAAACTCCCCTGCAGCCAATGCAAAGCACCTTGCAGGAGCTAATAACCACAGTGCAGCCTGTGGAGGACATCATGCTGGAACAGGTGCATGTGCCCCGAAGGAAGCTGCTGCCTGTGGAGAGGAGCCCGTGCTGGAGCAGACTTATCCTGGAGGAATTCAGGCTGTGGAGAGGACCCATGCGGGAGCAGGGAAGAAAATGTGGGGAGGAAGGAGCAGCAGAGAGGAGCTGTTATGAACTGACTGCAACCCCCATTCCCTGTCACCCCTGCACCACTTGGTGGCAGGAGGAGGTCAAGGCGCTGGGAATGAAGCAGTGAAGTTGAGTAAAAAGGGGCAGGCGATTTGGGGAAAGTGTTGTTTGTTTTGTGTTTTTTTTTTTCTTACCATCCTACTCTATTTTAATTGGCAATAAGTTAATTAATTTTCCCCAAATTGAGTCTTTTTTTGCTCATGAAGGTAACTGATACCTGATCTCCCTGTCCTTATCTCGACTCATGAAATTTTTCATCTTATCATATTTTTTTAATCATTTGTTGAGGAGGGGAGTGAGAGAGCATCTGGGTGGGTATCTGGCAACCAGACAAATCAACCCACCACACCTATATTAACATATAGCAGAAGCACATTTGGTTTGCCTTAAAGTGTTGGTCTCTAAACAGTTATGGCGTGGTTCAACTACACTGGCTAGAGGAGATACGGCTCCAGAGGAGGCAAGGTGGGCAGCAGAGGATACCTTCTCAGCTAAATCAATTTGCAAATAATAGTCAGTGGCCAATATTTAACAAATAATAAATGTTTTAATAAATCTCAAGTACTTCTGCAAGTCAATGCATGATCAATATTTTTGTCTATAACTAGCTTTTGCTGAATAATTTGATTAGAAACCCTTCATCTTTATTAATAGTTCCTTCTTTTTTTTGCTAATGACTGAATTTATTTATGTAAGGTATCAACACAATATTGTGTGTTTATTTTGCAGCTATTTAGCTCATATGTAGCTTCTTCCTTTAAGAACAATGGTCATATTCTGATATTGCTTTCTGGTATTTCATCCAGCTGTCTCCACTCTGTCTAACAACTGACATATTATCCAAATGTCACTGTTGCAATCCATAAGACTCTCTAAAGGATATTAGGCTTTCTATATCACTATCACCTGTGCAAGTGCCCCGAACTGTTTCTCACATCCTAAAGCTGGTCACAGGATCCAGCCTTTGGCCTTGGAGCTGGAGTCTTACACACATCAGCATTTCTATTTAAGTCTATAAATGTTGAAAAAAAAAAAAAAAAATGAAAAATGGTGAAATAGTGTCATGGTTTAACTCAAGCTGGCAACTAAGCACCACACAGTGGCTCGCTCACCCTCCCCGCCCAGCCCCCAGTGGGATGGGGGATAGAATCTGAAGGGGAAAAGTAAGAAAACTCATGGGTTGAGATAAGAACAGTTTAATAACTGGAATAAAATAAAATTATAATGATGATAATAATAGTAAATTTTAGTGAAAAGGAAAACAACAAAAAGAGGAACAAAACCCAGGAAAAACAAGTGATGCAACTACTCACCACCTGCCAACAAACACCTGGCCTGTCCCCAAGCAGTGATTGCTGCCCCCTGGCTGATTCTCCCCAGTTTATGTACTGAGCATGACATCATATGGTATGGAATAGCCCTTTGGTCAGTTTGGATCAGCTATTCTGGCTGTGCCCCCTCACAGTTTCTTGTGCCCCTGGCAGAGCATGGGAAGCTGAAAATGTCCTTGACTGGTGTAAGCATTACTTGCCAACAACTAAACTTCCATGTGTTATCAGCATTATTCTCATCCTAAATCCAAACCACAGCACTATACCAGCTACTAGGAAGAAAATTAACTCTATCCCAGCCGAAAACAGGACAGGCACACACAATAAAGTCACTATAGTCACTTGAAACACAGTTCATAGAGTCAAAAGAAAGTAGTGAGCACATACTGAAAGAGAGTCCTGAAATGATCTGCTAAAATGACAGCATGTCTAGGCAACTGAGTCCCACCCGTACTACTAGGTGTCTGATCTAGAGGGGAATCCTTCCATGAGGATTAGGGCACAAGGAATACTTTTGCCCTTGTGCCATCTTTTCCATGCATTACTTCCTAGAAAGTAAAAATCAGTACTCGTGCCTATTAGCAGACTAATTCTAGAAAAGAGGCATCACGTTCATAGGCCAGATTGGAATTATACAGATGTCGAACCGCTTCCCTTTAGAAGAACAGAAGAAAAAGGAAACTCAGTTGCTGCCTTGCAGATGCATTTCTTCACAGAACACAGGTCATAACTGAGTATTTAAGAATAGATTCACCCTTCTTTGGGAAACTTTTGCTGATTTTTTTTTTTTATATTCACACACTTTTTGCAGATTTTAAGAATGAGATCTTGCATAGTCACATCTCCCATATATATTATTTTGAGGAAAAAAAACAGTGCTAAGTTTCTGTAACAAACAGAAATTAATTGATTCTTTTTTATTTAAAAGTTAAAAAATGGTCTGAACATGAATTACGGAAAAGCAGATTATTTAAGGCATTGGAGTTATAATCATTAATAGTGGAAGACGCAAATATGAAATTAATCTAATTTAAGTCTCTGCACAGGTTGCAAAGGGTACTCTCAGGAGATCACACTGATTTTTTTTAAAGAATATAATAAAGACTGGAGATACATGACAGGCAGAGGAATTACCTTTGATTATAAACTACCTTTGAGTATACAGAAGTGTGACATTTATCATGGTTACAATCTGTTTAAATATAGATTGAAAGATAAAGGTCTGATGCGATTCACAACTTTGAAAAAAGCAGATTCTTTCATAAGCAGATTTAAAAAGTGTTTTACAGTTCCTTTTTATTTCAGTGAAATCATTCCTTTTAAATACAATAGTCATGAAACTTTTGATTTGTTGTAATTTTAACATTTATTTTCCTGTGTTCCAAAGACAGTTTAATAACCAAACACACCATGGGACTCACAGCCATTCCCACATCCTTTTTCACTAGTAACCATTTTCTCCATCATAGAAGACAGAAAAAAGGAATGAGTTCTTCTAGCCAACGAGTCTTTTCAGAGAACTTGAATTCCATTTTACAGGTCTTACTGGGTGTATTTGCAAGTAACCCCTCTATTTCATGTTGTAACAAATCATTAGTGATCTTGACAATAAGACTGTAAAGTACCTCATTGAAAAATATTTAACCCTTACCTAAAAACAAGCAAAATGAAATAAAAACCAGAGCAAAACCAAAAGAACCTATCTTAGGGAAGAACTTGTCTAACTATCTTTAGATATCTGTACTTGAGCTACTGAAGCTTGAGTCCTTTTACAATTGGTTGAGAGAAATAAGGATTGTAGGGCACAATTCTCATCCTAACAGAGGTGCTTAATATATGCCTAAAGAAATGTGCCCTTATGTGTTCATTCATTTCCAGTGAGACATATATATTTGTTTCTAGTGACTATAAAAAGAACCTAAATTTATTAGTGCAAGCACAGGTGTTTACATTATAAATTACTAACATGAAGAAAAATCCTATCCCTGTACCTACTGTTATTAAAGTAAGATTATTTTCTGAGGAAAATAAAGAAATGAACAGCAGTGTATAGCTGTATTCCAACATTCACATTTTGATTTTGGGTCATGAAAATGTAGGGATTTTACTGTAATATTAAAGTAGACAATCTGATCATTTTAGGGAATTGTTATTAGAATATGATAAACTTTTCAAACTGTGTAGAGGTTATCTTTTTATTATCTTTCCTTCAAAGTAGTAAGAAGATTCAGTTTCTACCAAAAAAAACCCAACCTCTTTTTTTTTTTTTTTTAAAACATTGTTTATGAGGTCTTATGGCAGTACAGTAGAAATACACTGGAAGAATGAAAGAGTCATCAAAAGATAATAAAAGCTATCACACACAGTATGAGAAATGTGGCATCAACCATGGGATGCTGCTCTTTTTTCTTTTTTTCCCCCAAATAAAATTATATTAAAATATGGAGTAAAAATGCAAAGCAGGCCAAATTCCCAAAGCAAATATTCAGATCTTTGCTAATTTTGTCTTCAATCCCAGCCTTTCCAAAACATGAACAAGAGTTTAAAGATCAATTCACTTGTGGCAGACTTTAAAGGTAAAATTCAAAATTGTGAGTTAAAGAAAGATCTCTTAGAGATAATAAAATTACACATAAGGCCGACTAGAGACAAAAGTGACTCTTCAGAAGGTCTGTTTTTCAAAAATATCTTGACTTTTGGATGCTTATCTGAAGAAAAAACTTGTACATTTTTTGAGGCTTAGACATCACTACTTAGAGAAAGGGATTGATTTAAACACAATTGCTTGAAAATAACATTTTTTTTTTTGTGGAAAAACTCATGCTCATTTTTATTTTGTGTAATGGGAAACAATCTAAATCCTCATCCACTGCATTCATGGATAGAACAGAAACAGTGGTTTGGATACTGTGATCATCTCAAGAGTTATAAAAATATCTTCTTTTCAGATCCCAAATATATTATTATTATAAAACACATTTCAAACAATATTAGAAATAATAAGAAATATTGAATCATTTAAATATGATCAATGAATAATTAGAAAGATAGTATTAGATATTGTTTCAATGAAATAATACATGCAGTTAAAGGCTCCTATTTTCTGGTAACTTCAGAATTAGTGGTATTATTATAAGGTAATTCCTGTTAAAATATAATTAGAACTTTCTAACTCCTACTAAAGTCATTATGTGGTCTCTCTGGAAAATACAAGCTCCTGTGAAGTCAGTGAAATGATGCCCATTGACTTCAGAAAGAACTTGATCATAACTCATTTAAAATGTATTAGCCTTATTATTTTCCAATTAGCCAGACTTTGCATAAACAAGCAGTACACTTTGACTTGGTTTTGCATAACTCAGATGCACATGCAAAAATAAATGCTACATAACTTAATCTAGAGTAGATAAAGAATTTTAGTATTTCATATGAAAAAATGCATAAATGTGCACTCTTTTTTTTTTAAGAGTTAGACACAATATCTTCTTTTCTCTGAAGAAATTTTGAAAGTTCTTATCTGTTAATAGGATGAAATATAAACCTTTTTGAAGTTGTTTTAGGACAACAAAGACCTCAATTCAGGTCAGTCACTAGTGAAGTGGTTGTTCTGTTTTTCCCCCATATGCCAGCTGAATGACTAACCACAGCTCTAGCGACTTAGCCTGATTATTATCTCCCTCTAGTTTTTCCTAATCTATCCAAGTAACTAAAGAGTCTTTGGACCAGAAAGAGACAGACTTAAAATAGGTAAAGATAGGAGTCAATGTACTTGGGCATAATCTGCTGCTTTTTGAAGGACTAACTTTAACCAGTTTTCTACTGGCTTATTTGAGGGGATTGGATTAGTAAATGACACAACTTTGATGATATCACTTAACACATCAATACTGTTCTCATAGGCTAATATTAATTGGGAGGTTAGGGGTACCCTACCCTTCCTTCTCACAGGAAGACTGTCATAATCTGAGTTCTTCTCTCTTTCCCTTGTCTTTTGGGGAACTGAAAATCTTTTGAAGAGAAAGATTTATTGTAATCAGTACATTCCTGTGGAAAATTTACATTTCAATAAATCAGTGTTTTCTTTCAGCAAGAAAATAAATACTATCAATACATATGAAGTTCAAAGATTTTTCTGTATGCATGATCAAGTGTTGGCACAGAAATACATAATGATATAAATTATTGAAGCATAAACAAAGCCACAGTGATACACAAGTTCCAATGACTTCCACCAAAAAAAAAAAAAAGAAATATTCACCTGTGGACTCCTATGCATAGACCTTCACCAGCCTATGAAGTTTGCACAGGTAAAGTTGCTGTGTATATAATGACATGGAGCAGTGAGAGAAAAAACAGACTAATTCCATTTGAAATGCCATCTAAAAACTGAGAAAAGTTACAAGACAACTTCCTTGTATCTTATTTTGCAAAAAGAAGTGACTTGCACGTTCATATTATCCATTGGAAAAAAACAAATTAAAACATTTCAATTTTTTGTTATTTCCTATTTAAAGAGTATCACCTCTCTCTTTTGAACACAATCTTTTGTCAGGAGTCAACATTTGTACTTCTTGAGTGATGAATTTAACCTGAGTAATGGATTAAAGCTGTATTGTCAGGTTGCATCATTAATTCAAAAACAAATAAGGGGAAGAATTACATAAAATTTGCTGAGGGAATTCATACAGAGGCAGAAATAAAGTCAGATAATATAAAATTTTGTATTTTTCAACAGTGCACTGCCTGGTATTAACATGTTACACTCAACAGGAAGATTGTTATGACAGAGCCTACCACAAACACAAACAAAGAAGCACAATTACTCTTCAAAGGTTTTAAGTTATCAAAAAGCATTTAACAAGCATACTCACTGGTCTAAAACACACCACATCAGAGCAGTGTAATTATTACAAATGACCTGCATTAATAACATGAGGTTATATTTTGATGGGAATTACCTTATAATAATACAACTAATTCTGAAGTTACCAGAAAGTGGGAGACTTTTACTGCATGTACTATTTATTTGAACCAATGTATAAATATTCACACTCAGTTACCAGTAAAGAAACAAATTTTCCAGCAAAGTATCAATGTATATTGCTTTCTCATTCTTTCTTTTATATTTCCTGAGGAAAAGGAATAAGATAATAGATGTTATAGCTATTTATCTGGATAGAGGATGGCCTAAATGCTTTCTTACTTCCACAGCAGTAGAAGGAAAGTAGCTAGTGCCACTCTGACAAAAGTGTTAGTGTACACCACCTGCCTGTTGAACAAATTCTGACTTATTACTTCTCAATTTTTAGCAACCTTCCAATAAAAACTCCTGCCTTCTGAACTTGAACACAGAGAATATACTCTATGTCCATTTCTGACCTGTATGCTCCTGTGAAGGTTACAGCTCTTCAGGAGCTCCTTTTTGAAATAATCAGGGAAATACAGAATATGGTATTGTGTGGTCCAGTTACAATGCAGGTTGTGTATCACCTGAACTACCTTTAAACTAATTGGCTACACATAGGAATAAAGTTGGCATCCCGGAGGAGATAGTCACTTTAAGTGGTACTGGAGTAATAAAAGGGTAATTTACCAGCCCTGAGAATACTGGGAGTCCAATTAACAGGGCAGGAAGAAAAGCTCACTCATCTCCATGGATTCATCCACTTCCTTCTAACTTTTCCTTCTCCCCAGCAGGAGTAGCCTTCAATCTGTTTCCTTGGATAGAGAGGAGAAAATAATCCAAAATCTTATGATTGGTCTCCCAGATATGTAGACATTTTTGAGCTGCTTGAACCAACAAGTTACATACTGAATGAAGAAGTAATATGCTATTTGCTTATTTCACCTAATTTTAGGCCAAAAAAACACAGAAGCAATCACAGAGGACCAGAAAGCCAATTACAGATACAGTCCTTGCTCAAACAGACCTGACAATGAATAATATGTCAAGTCTCCCACTGTGGACTATAAAATTAATTCTGAATGGTACTCCTATGAAACGTGGTGGATAGAAACACGTTCTGTGTGAAAGCTTGTTTTTGCCTAGAATTAGTGCAGAAGTCACAGTGGGTGCTACAGTGGGGCAAGGCACTCTCTTCTCACATTTCAAAATGGTGTGGATTGTTCTGTAAAATCCCTCATTTCCTGCTCATCCTCCACAATCATCTTTCAGACATGTTCTCTCAAAGACAAACCACCAACTATAGACAGAATTAGGAGACAGAGAATACACACAGTCTATTTCTGGAGAATTTTGTAAGGTTAAAAAAGTCTGCATTTGATTCCATTAAAATGCCTCAAGCACCATCATTAAATGTCAGTTATTCTAGCTAAACAAGAAATGGTTAATCCATTCCACAAAATACAATATGAAATCTGAGTATAAAAGCAAGTCTTAAAAGTTAGTGCAATATTTAGACCAAGTTTGGGGCTCACCACAAGAACTCTTTTTTCATTCATTTTTAATAGAATTGGGACTTTCTGAACTGAATGAACATATAAACAATGAAGTCCTGTAGTCCTTCCAAAGACACCTGAATAAGAACACTTCACATTAACAATGGGGGATTAGGGAGAATACTGTTGTGTGTAAACAAAATAAAACCTGAAACCCTACTCAGACATAAGGGATCTCTTCCTTTACTGAGGTAATACAGAAGGCAGATGAGAGTTTAAAACAATATAACAGATGGCAAACATCATAACAGAGATTTTATTGCTTTCACTATCTGGAGCATTCCACCAGTCTTAAGTCTTTCAACCCTGAGATGCTCACAGATAGTAGGAATCTAATGAGAAGCCCTTCACATCACTTCCATGATGATTTGGACCCCATTGCTTTGCTTTTGGAGCTGAGGATGGTGAATGACATGGAAATAGCGGAAGAGGTTGCCCGGAGCCCACAGGAACAGATTAACTTTGTTACCTGAGACTATGCTGACAATTTATAAGACTGAAAGTAAAACTTTCAGAGTTGTCTACTTATTAGTCTGTGTCTTCTTTGTTTAATTAGATAATAAATGTTTAAGGAAAGGGGTTGTGAACTGTGCAAGAGACTCTAGTTTTGGACCATATTTCTATTACTTTAATATGATTTACGTTCTGATACAAAGATAGTGGCCTTCCACTACACTGGGATAAAGGTGTGCTCAAAGACACTAGTCAATAACAAGCCTATTGATAAATAGCTGTGGTAGAAGCATTGAAATATTTTGATGTAAATCAGCAGATCCAGACTGGACTTTTCAAATACAAAACCCTAAAAAATACTTTGCGGGAATATCAGGTCATTAAAGGAATTATTGTTCATTAGACTGTTTAATCTATTTTATTTGCATACATATATTTTTAAGTTTGCTTCCTAATGAGTTAAAATAGAGATTAAGACTGGTTTAAGATTAAATGGTATATACTTTTTAAGATGTATAAAAGTAATCCAGGCTCTTCATTTAACATTTTACAGTCGTCTTCTACTTCAGACCATGAATCCTCATTCTTCATATTCAACTCCTTCAGTGAATTTATCTCAGCCTAGTCTTGTGATGATTCATTGTGGTGGGTTAATCGTGGCTGGATGCCAAGTGCCCACCAAAGCCACTCTATCACTCCCCTTCCCAAGTGGACAGGGGAGAGAAAATATAACAAAAAGCTCGTAGGTTGAACTAAGGACAGGGATATCACTCAGCAATTACTGTCACAAGCAAAACAGACTCGACTTGGGGAAAATCAGTTTAATTTATTACCAATCAAAACTGAGCAGGAGAGATGAGTGAGAACATGTGTATGGTAATGAAAAATAAAACCAAATCTTAAAACACCCTCTCCCCAACCCTCCCTTCTCCCTCACCTCTGTACCTGGGAAGATCATGGAACAGATCGTCCTAGAAGCTATGCTCAAGCACATGGAGGACAGGGAGGTGATTCGAGACAGCCAGCACAGCTTCACCAAGGGCAAGTCTTGCCTGACCAATGCAGTGGCTTTCTATGAAGGAGTGACTGCACCAGTGGACAAAGGAAAAGCAATGTATGTCATCTACTTGGATTTCTGTAAAGCGTTCGACACAGTCCCCCACAACATCCTTCTCTCTAAATTGGAGAGATATGGGTTTGACGGGTGGACTGTTCGATGGATAAGGAATTGGCGGGATGGTCACATCCAGAGGGTCGTGGTCAATGGCTCGATGTCCACATGGAGACCGGTGACAAGGGGGGTCCCTCAGGGGTCCGTACTGGGACCGGTGCTATTTAACATCTTCATCAATGACATAGACAGTGGGATCGAGTGCACCCTCAGCAAGTTTGCAGATGACACCAAGCTGAGTGGTGCGGTTGACACACTAGGAGGATGAGATGTCATCCAGAGGGACCTGGACAAGCTGGAGAGGTGGGCCTCTGTGAACCTCATGAGGTTCAACAAGGCCAAGTGCAAGGTCCTGCACCTGGGACAGGGCAACCCCCGGTATCAATACAGGTTGGGGGATGAAGGGATTGAGAACAGCCCTGCGGAGAAGGACTTGGGGGTACTGGTGGATGAAAAGCTGGACATGAGCCGGCAATGTGCGCTTGCAGCCCAGAAAGCCAACTGTATCCTGGGCTGCATCAAAAGAAGCGTGGCCAGCAGGTCGGGGGAGGTGATTCTGCCCCTCTACTCTGCTCTGGTGAGACCTCACCTGGAGTACTGCACCCAGCTCTGGGGCCCTCAGCACAAGAAGGACATGGACCTGTTGGAGCAGGTCCAGAGGAGGGCCACAAAAATGATCTGAGGGCTGGAACACCTCTCCTACGAAGCCAGGCTGAGAGAGTTGGGGTTGTTCAGCCTAGAGAAGAGAAGACTGCGAGGGGACCTTATTGCGGCCTTTCAGTACTTAAAGGGGGCCTACAGGAAAGATGGGAACAATCTTTTTAGCAAGGCCTGTTGTGACAGGACAAGGAACAACTGATTTAAACTAAAGAAGAATAGAATTAGACTAGACATTAGAAAGAAGTTTTTTACAATGAGGGTGGTGAAGCACTGGAAGAGGTTGCCCAGGGAGGTGGTAGAGGCCCCATCCCTGGCAACATTCAAGGTTAGGTTGGATGGGGCTCTGAGCAACCTGATCTGGTTAAAGCTGTCCCTGCTCACTGCAGGGGGGTTGGGCTAGGTGACCTCTAAAGGTCCCTTCCAACCCAAAGCATTCTATGATTCTATGATTCTTCCCAGGCTCAACTTCACTCCCGATTTTCTCTACCTCCTCCCCTAGAGTGGCGCAGGGGGATGGGGAATGGGGGTTGCAGTCAATTCATCAGACATTATCTCGGCCGCTCCTTTCTCCTCAGGGGAGGACTCCTCACACTCTTTCCCTTCTCCAGCGTGGGGTCCCTCCCTTTTGAGACAGTCCTCCCTGAACTTCTCCAACATGGGTCCTTCCCATGGGCTGCAGTTCTTCATGAACTGCTCCAGTGTGGTTCCCCCGCAGGGTCACAAGTCCTGCCAGAAAACCTGCTTCCCTCTCGCCATGGGTCCACAGGTCCTGCCAGGAACCAGCTCTAGTATGGGCTTCCCACAGGGTCACAGCCTCCTTTGGGCACATCCACCTGCTCTGGTGTGGGGTCCTCCACAGGCTGCAGGGGAATCTCTGCTCCGGCACCTGGAGCACCTCCTCCTCCTCCTTCTTCACTGACCTTCGTGTCTGCAGAGTTGTTCCTCTCATGTTCTCACTCCTCACTCCAGCTGCAGTTTGTGTCCCATTGGATTTTTTTTCCCCCTTCTTAACTATGTTAACCCAGAGGCTCTACCACTGTCAGTGATGGGCTCGGCCTTGGCCAGCAGTGGGTCCATCTTGGAGCTGGCTGGCATTGGGTCTATCAGGCATAGGGGAAGCTTCTAGCAGCTTCTCACAGAAGCTGTACCCCCCCTGCTAATGAAACCTTGCCACACAAAGCCAATACATTCATTTCGGTCCTATGTGCCTAATGGCAGATGGATTTTGATAACAAACACAGTTCTAGATAAATACAGTCATTTTGTTACATTTGCCTTTGCTGCCTAAACCAGTCTTTTCCTCTTCTTGTATCCCAGTCAAGTACTTTGAATGAACATTACCTCAGTGAAATCATGTGTTATAGTGTAGCTATGATTTCTACTAGTTATTTTGTTCAGTGAACAGTTACTGTTCAATTCCAGCACATCTATGGTGGGAATGGCTGAATAACCAACTGAAAGAAGCAGCTGTACAAAGAAGTGATACCGTGATCACTGTTGCAATTGCATTTTCTTTCAATTCCACTTGTTCATGGAATTGCTTTTTACTGAATTAATGTTATACTTATCTTATTTATCTTATCTTCTTATTCTAATTAGGAAAAGACTGTGCCCAGCCCTGGGTAGGCCTGCCAGTGGTGAAAAGCAAGATAGAAAAACCTCTACAGAATTTGCGTATTTCCAGGTATAGCAGTGACTTCTGCTCTCCTTGAATTACGGAGGCTAAATGAAGTTTCTGACATGTGCCAGCTTTAAGTAGCTTTTGCCACAGAAGATGCCATCAGAATCAGATTTTTTAAAAAAGCAACTGTAGTGAAGTGGGTGAAGGATCAGAAAGAGGAGAAAGGATGTTTGAGACGTGAGAATGCAGTATAACATCAGAGAAGAGACAGAGGCTGGTTTATTTGAATCACAGTACATTCTTTTTATATGGAGATCGCAACATAAAGCCTTTTCAAAGTTATTTTCCCTCTATTACATAGTCTGAACAAGAAAATAATGATCTACAGATTAAGTAGTCCTAGAAAGAAAACATTTTGGAGACTTTTTTCCTCAGACAGGATGAATATGAGAGACAAGATTTGCCTGTATATATACACCTTAAGCACAGACACCCTCAGTATTTCTACTAATATGAGCTCTGAACTAGGAGATCTCTGGTTGTAGTGAAGAAACACCTGTGTTGCATGTTAAAATGAGAAAAGAAAGACAAAGCAATAGTAGTGCACTTTTCAGAAAATTAGTGGTCTTGTTAAAAGTCTTATGAGAATTTTGATAGATGGTATCGAGTACCTCAGAGGAGTGAGATCAGGATTAGCCCCTCCTCACAGAGCTATTTGAAAACAGATTCAAATCAATATATAGGTGATAAGTATTTGCTCTTATTACCTCTTGCATTCTGCAGGGTTTTTTGAGGAGGTAATTCATTGTGACGCATGAAATAGTCCTGTGGGAGCTCCTGGGTTAGAGCAGAATAAAACTAGCAAATGAAGTGTCAAGACTTTATACTACTATTTATTTTATACATTTAAAGTACACTATCATTTCTAGTACCATTCCTTCAAATAGCTGCACCAACTTGCTATATTTTAAACATACTTTTGAAGAGTGAAGCAGTCAGCACAATTGCAGGGCTTTGAAACATTGAATGTAATGTAAGGATTAACTGTTTGATGTGAAAACCAGAATTTTTCAAAATACAACATAATTTAAGCACTAGTGTAATGCTAGGGCTATCACTTCTGAATCATAAATACCAGATCTCTTCATCGGCCTTCCAAAGCCTGTCACCACACATTTGTCAGTCTCCAACACTAAGTGAGAACAATTCTTACATCTGTGACACTGAGTGTAGAAATAAGTCATCTTTGACTTCAGAGGCTATGCGTTCACATAAAATTGCTAGAGGTTTATCTTGGCAGAAACATATCTTCTCCCTTCCACTCTGTTCCTTCCAGGTCTGAGAATCATACATATGTTCAGAAAGCAGTGACATGGCCTCAGAAAAGGTGGATGTGTCTTCACACTTCTTATTTTTATACAAAACAATGTATGTAAAAAGGCTACTTCTGTATCATATTTTATCAGCTTATTTAGATTACAAATTTGTTGCAGACAAGATAATTTCCTTGGTGAAAATATCTGGAACAGCTAACAAAAAAGAGCCTGGCCTTTGGCGAGGACCTGCAGACTCTATTATAATACAAAATGTCTAGTAATCCCCCTTTCTTTCCTGGCTGATTATGGGAGAATGCAAAGTTGCCCAGAAGAAAAAGGCTGTAAAAAGTTTCTTTGGTGAGGAAAAAATAACACTGTCTGTATGCCTCCATGTATCAAAAGAGTGTAAGGTAAAGTGAATTACTCATGTGCATAATAAATACAATTAAAATGCATATGTTACTAAACTCCATAAATGTTCTTTTTTCACCCATTTTAATGTGACATATTAAAAAGAAATACTTATGAAATAAGTTATCTGTTGTATAAGTCATAATTCTTTTTTGAGCTTCAGAAGTTATAAATGCATTATAAAGTCCTATAATAATGCTTATTTCTGACAAGAAAGTAATTATCTTGTTTCTGGAGTTTATTAAAACTTCTTGAAAGTTTTTTAGTTAACTTCTTTATTTTACTTTTACTTAAAAGTTCTTCTTAGACAAAATGACTGTAACAAGCTTATGTGTTTAAAACTGTAACACTACAAGTTGACTTCATATTCACACATGCAAACTATCTGGTGCTTCAGTTCAATCCTGGTGTCATTTGTGTCTTTTACATGTCTACTCTCACCCATTTATCAACATAGATGGAAGACTAAGTCCCTGTACTATAAAGAGGACTATGACCCACATTTATGTTTTCTTTGCCTCACCTTATACCTGTTTTCTGTCTTTATGGTTTTCTTGCTGTTTCTTACAAATTGAAAGTTAACAACAATGAAATACTAGGAGACTGATTTTTCTAACATGTAATTTTTCTTCTGCTATGATTCCTAACTTGCTATGTGAGTATTGGCCAGCTCAGTCCATTCTGTCTCTACCTGTCCAGTTCTACTGCAGCTGAGGTCTGTTTTTCAGTTTAAAAATGTGGTCATGTGTCCTGGTTTCGGCTGGGATAGAGTTAATTTTCTTCCTAGTAGCAGGCACAGTGCTGTGGTTTGGATTTAGTAGGAGAAGAATGTTGATAACACACTGATGTTTTAGTTGTTGCTAAGTACTGCTTATGCTAGTCAAGGACTTTTCAGCTTCCCAGGCTCTGCCAGGGGCACAAGAAACTGGGAGGGGGCACAGCCAGAAGAGTTGACCCAAACTGACCAAAGGGCTATTCCATAGCATATGACGTCATGCTCAGTATAGAAACTAGGGGGGGTTGGCCGGGGAGCAGCGATCGCTGCTCGGGAACTGTCTGGGTATCGGTCGGTGGGTGGTGAGCAATTGCATTGTGCATCACTTGCTTTGTATATTATTATTGTTATTATCATTATTATAGTATTATTATTATCATTACTATTTTACTTTATTTCAATTATTAAACTGTTCTTATCTCAACCCAGGAGTGTTTCTCATTCTTACTGCTCCGATTCTCTCCCCCATCCCATCAGGATAGGGGGAGTGAGTGAGTGGCTGCGTGGTGCTTAGTTGCTGGCTGGGGCTAAACCACGACATCATGTTACACTGGTAAGCTAGTGTTTTATAATGCATAGAATCAGCATATAACAGTGGAAAACCTGACAATGATCTGTTATGGAACAGAAGAAACAAAGTAAAATTGTACAGATGTACAGCAATTCTTGAGCTTGACTTCTGAGTAAGATTACAACCGTTTGCAGATCAGAAGCTTATGAAGGGTCGGATTTGAACAAATCTAACATTTCAATCTTGTTCACACTGCGTGGTTTTTTTTTTTCTTTTTTATATCAGTTTACTTAGGACTATGAATATAACTTTCTATAAACCAAGTTTGGTTGGTCTGCCATGACATATATGATAAAATACAAAGCATATCTAAATACAGAAGAGTACTCAGACATTTCTGGTTATTTGTATCCAACTAAAAAAAAATTGGAATGCACAAAAAAGCACTAGAACTAACAAGCTAACACCGAGGATCAAACATACTGTAGTCAGCCTCTAGGTTCAGTTGAAGTTCAGTCATGCTTTTTAAAGATCAGTAAGCAATATCACCAGAGTAAATCTAGCTTTTCAGTTTAAAACCAAGGAGTTCAGGATCTGACTTAGCTTGACATTGATAACAGTCACCTGAAGCTAAGAAAATTTTACCAGCTTAAATCGTGATGATTGTTATCTTTCATTTTTTAATTCTAGTTCCTCATGTAAAAGTATAGATCTTGAGAAGAGAATTTCGTTTGCTTACTAAAATATACTCATTATTTTTTTTTCACTTTCAATTTCACTTCTAATTCCTAAAGTCCTACTTATATATCACAATGATGCAAAAAAAGGATTGTTCAAGCTGTTTCATTTACCTCAAATGCACACTTAAGTGATTTCTGAAGAAAAAGATTTTCCTGGTGTATATTGTAACAAAATTCTTACTAATTGGAAAGTTTTAACAGTTCTATTGTACACAAAGTCCATGTCAGTAAACATATGTGATACCCCAGAACAAAGTAGTGTTGTCTCGAACTCTTTCTTGGTATACATTCGAGGCACCTTTTAAGGTGCATTCCAAATATTAAATGCATGCCAGCATAAATCCATAAAATCACAACAGCTCATCAAAGGTACTAGTAACTCAAGATACATGCACAAGTCATAATATTGAACAATATGGACTCATATTTTTGTTAAGTAATATCTTAGAAAAGGTTCAAATGAAACAGCATTACATGCAAACTGCAGTATGCCTAATACATAGTTTATAATTCTAGAGATTTATAATACATGTAGTATAAAGAGAATATGAAGGCTAATTATATTTTTGACATTTTGAAAAGATTACACTAAGTATATCAATGTGAAGAAAATTCTAATGCAGTAAAAGAGGGTGAAAAAAATGTACTATTCTCGCAATTCTTTTGCCATTTAATACTGGCTTAATAACCCTAGTCATAATCTAAGGCTATTTTACAGTCTTTCCATACCATAGAGTGTCATTATCAAACAGATATAATATATATGATATAGTATTCCAAATTACATCTGTTTTTAAATATTTGATCTCTAACTTCTTTTTTCAAAGTTAAATCTTCAAAGGCATGCTCGGGAAGTAAGTGTCCAAATCTTTTTTCAGATCTCTTAAAATCTCATCTACAGAAGCTATAGCAGGAGTTGAAAATGTATAGACAGTATCAGTGCAACAGCATCTTCAGCTGAATCCAAACTGACCTGCTAAGGCATGCCCCAAGATGTGCAGTCACACTTCTCCAGTTGTTCAAATCGGAATTGCACAAGCATACACTACAGCCTCTCTATGGCCACATTTCTAAGCTGCCTTTTAACTGTCAAGTCAAGAAGGACCTGGGGTTCTCACCTAAGCTTGCAAACTTGGAGTACACTCAAATTCAGTAAAAATAGATAAATTCAGGGATTGACACCACCCTTGACTTCTTATTTATTAGCATTGAATTTTGCAATGCAAAATGCAGGAAAAAAAGCAAAAAAAGCAAAATGCAGAAATGCAATTTTGATGATACCAGGCATCTATTCCCATCATCTCTGCCTATATTTCTACACTGGGAGGAGAAGATGTGTAGAATAACATCTGATTCAGAGAACTTGTGCTTCAATCCAATTGCTCATGCTCACAGCTCCATGCCACTGAAGTGCACAAACAAATGATTTTTTGAGGAAAATTGTTATGAATGTGGTTCAGGGAAAAAAACTAAACCAAACCAAACCAAAACAAACAAAAAAACCCCTAAAACACAAACAACCAAAACAGTAAGAAAAGCAACAAGAAGTTTAAGAAGTAATAATAGCATTGATGTTGATGATGGCTACAGTACATTAGTTCTAATAGTTCTCCATGAAATTCAGCTACCACAACTAAACCTTATGTTTTCCCATAGTTCCATGAAAAATTAGAACAATATCTCTGCTTAACTGCCAAACCTTTTACATTTAAGTAGTAATTCACAGGGACATGTCATTGTAACACCTTTTATTTGACTAAAATACCGTGTTGAGGTCAGTCTATATTATAGTAATGGGTATTAATGTGTTACAGTGAAACTGATACTCATATTCATGCCATGCTCATAGAAATCCTATAATTGCAGTCCTATTCCTGTAAATCTTGGAAAAATTATACAGACAACTTTCCCACACCTTTTCCAAGACAACTCACTGGTATTTCTCAGTGGATAGTATGCCAATTCACTATTTAAATGCATGAAGGAAACAGAATCATGGACTTACAGTCTGTAATTTGCAGGACTCTTTTGACTTCTCCACTTCCTGATCCTCCGCAACCATCTTCATCGTCACAATCTCCACTGATTTGTTCATCTAAACCTCCACCACTGCCTGTTTGTCGGAGATTCCATTTATCATATTTCGGAAATGATTTGCCCTGCAACAGCTGAAGACAAGATACAGTATGCAAGTTAGCAGCACAGATGGAGAATTTCAGTGAGTACTCAGAATTTCATCTATGTGTCTCTAGTAATTATCTGATTTAAAAAGAAAACTCCAGGATCCACAGAATGAGAATTCTGATTTTTATTCCCCCCTCACCCCCCTGTTCACAGCCGAATTTAAAACAGTGGTATTTGGAGATGTATACTTCATTTTTAATTTTAAAAAAATCTGTAAAATGTCTGTGTCTATTGCTAGATAAAAAAAGATCAGCCACCAATTCCTGGCCCAGAGGCCAAATGGAAGGGAGGACATGTCTTCACTCCTTCAGGCTAATCCCCTTTAAAACAGACAAACAGCATCCATACTACATAGCAACTGGCCCTGGATCTTTTCAATACCCATGTGGTGTCCACATAGCCTTAAGCTACAATTATTAATTTGTGTCGATTTATCAGTTTGAAATATCTGGAATAGTATGACAGCTGTGCTGCAACTCTGTATTGGTGAATCCAAAATATACATGGTCTGTGCTCTGTGTGTTGCGACAATATCAAATACCTGATCAGGGAGCAGCCGACCAAGCTAGTACAGTTCGAGCCAGTGCTAGCCCGGAGACAACTATTTCCCAAATCACATCCAAGCATTGTTTTGGGAGAACTAATAAGGGTGACCTAAAGCAAAGCAAAGGGATAGCTGATACTGGCCTAAGCAGTGTAGGTGATTTGGGTCCAGCACACAAGCTTGTTCTCTGGCTCCTTTTTATTTATCACTATAGACATGGCCAATAATGCCAGCATGGTCTAAAAGACAACAGGTAGAAATCTTTAACTCATTTCTCCGTTCTGTTGAGCAGAGCTGAGCCATCACCAGAATAATGCTCATCTCTCTCATTTATCGAATGTACAAATGCTGTCATCCAGCTTTTTAAATACTAAGTGGTAGGACTGTCATAAATACGTACACAATGTGCCCTCTGCCCCATCCAGATTCATTTCAGTTTACATATCAGATAGATAGAGACTTCATAATATCTAAAGAAACAGGTTCTTACAAATGTTAAAAATTCTTATAACTTTATCTAGTCCAAACTATCAACCTGGAGCAGGCTCATGCATTGCAGTTGCTTCAGTCTAGCAAGACTTCTTTACACTGGCCAAAAATTTAGTGGCTCAGATTCTTTAATTTAATAATCAGATGTTTTTCTCTCCTGAAAGTAGCTACTAATTAGTCTGAAACACTCAATTGTTTTATACCTTCAAAAATGTGGTTGCTTTGTTGTTCAAGCAAAATACTTGACATATTTTTGGACAATATACTCAGTTTATTTATGGAGTATGGAGTTGCTTCCCTGACTACCTGATCTATTAAGTGCTGTACAATGCCCAGCAAAAATATTTTAATCACTACTATAAATACGTCACTCAAAGCCACTTGAAACACTGTATAAGAACAGGAGAATGCCATTCACCACTGAATCAGCAGAACCAATTTATGCAGCACTTTTGATTCAAAAGTTTTATTAGACAGTTATATGCTACATGAAAGACAAACTACCTAGCTAAGACAAAAAAGGTTCCTTTGTATAGCTGCCTTGCTCCCTGCTCATTGTATAATCCATGCCATACTTCTGCCAACATAGTATTTATGGAAAAAAACCCCCACAGCCAGTTTAATTAACTACACCCAGGTGAACAGGACACTTCTCTTAAATCTTTGGCCCAGTTCAAATCATGACACAGCTCCAAAGCCAGCTGTATGATAGGGTACTCTTTATCCCTGAGTTCTGCGGCATAAATGTGGGAATGAACCTCCAACAAGACAGATTTTCAAACAAGAGTTGCTGCCAAAGTTTCCATAGCATAGAGCCATATATACATACATTTTTTCAGCCTGAGAACATGCATCCCCCTCTACATTCTGTATCGCTGTCTCAGTCTTAAAAATATATTGGCTTAATAAGGTCTTTATATTTTGCTGCTTCTCTAAATTTCAGCCCAAAGTAGTTATGTTCTCTTTCTTCTTCTTTATTTCCTTTCTACTTATTATGCATTATTGACTTATGTCTAGAAATCTGAAAACCCAAATGATCCCACTGAACTGCTTTAAATGCAGGTTCAACATTGACAAAATGTTCTTCAACTTTTTCTAAACTTTCCACCCTACTTGAAAGAGTAGAGGTTAAGAAATGAACAAGCTCATTTGTAATTTGGATTCTGTTATTCTCTTCAGTCTTTTTAGTTGTACAGAAAGAATTATTGTCTCCATATAAGTTCACAAATCTCAGTGCTGATTCTCTACTAAGCATCATTTAGATCTAATAAAAATTCTTTACTAAATTTATACAATCCATGTACTTCTTCAAAGCTAGTTTGATTTACATTAGAAATAAATATAAAAGGCATTTTCAATTATTATTTTGTTGTGCTGGAATTTTTATAAAACTATTATTTAAAAGGCAAAGAAACACAGGTTATAACTGGAGAATTTTGTTGTATACGCTTACTGGGTCTTCCAGATGAATAAGGAGGTTTACTAGCTCTATCCTGTGTGCCCCAAAAAAACTAGTACAATAAATGTTCTTCCCTTTATATCACAGGTTAAAATAATCTCTTTTTCCTTTAGGTGTCCAAAAAGGTTTTCCATTCTATTAAATTTCTGTCTTTAACAAAACAAAACAAAACAAAACAAAACAAAACCAAACAAAACAAAACCCTGTGAGTTTAATCATGCATTATTGTCTTTCAATTTCAAAGAAAATAGCAGCAAATGTTATTGACAACCATGTTAGTGTGACTGAGTTATAGCAAGGATTATGTCACCAGTGTTGTGAGATTGCAGTAGGCATGCCAATAGTCCAGGCTAGATTTGCTGGATCTTTCCCTTAATTTTGGTGAAAGTTTGTTGAACTAAGGATTTGATATCAAAAACATGTCCTCTGCTGGTGGCATTTTATTTTCACAGAAAATCTGTGTTTTCTTACCACTACAGTGGTACATGAGCACAGGTGAATGATTCGGGCTTAAGTCAACTGAAACGTCCTTGGGAATCTCCACTTTCACACCTTGCCTATGTAGCTTTGGGAAGCTGGGTTTCTAGCTTAGATCTCTCACTGCCTAATTGCCTAAAAGTCCCTTGTGATTTTCACTGATGGCTTAGTGGAACGCTTTCTTTGACACAAACAGCAATTCTTAAAAAGGTGATAACACCAAAAAGTACCATTATTACATTTTTTGAAATTTCATCTTTTCAAATGAAAATACAGGTTTGCGTGACAGAAGTTACATTGTTGTAATAAAGTACTTACAGCATTCTGTAAATATGTGTCTTGGTACTATATAACATTTCAGTAAGAAAAAAGAACTGCTTACAGCAGCTACAGAGGCATCTGTAAGGGTATTTGAAGCTTCCTGACAAATCTCAGAGTGTAAGCATAATTAGGAAAATTATCACTAATAATGTATGGTTGTTGTATAGTCCTATAGGGCCTGGTAATTTTTCCACATTATTTAAGATTTTTATTAATGACCTGAAAAGCAGTATAAAACACAAAATGGCAATGATAAACCTTCCAGTGTTACAGGAACTGGACAACTACTGAATAACAAAGAGAAGTGACAAATTGCCTAAGAAGATACCTCATCTGGTAAGCCAGGCAATAGAATGAATTTTTAAACACATATTACAATAAAATATAGAAAAATGTAAATTTGCAAGTCTAAATATTGTATTACATGCATATTAGAAGATAAAATATTCTGTTCTGCAAAATAATTGTGGTTGTCCTGAGTAGCCAGCAGACTATGAATTATCAAGACTAGTGTTCGAGCCAAAGATTTTAGTGGGATGTCTTTGGGGACAGAAATAGGAATACTAAGTCAGATTAGGTATGTTATATTACTCCTAAATCCAGTTCTTGTTTCCTCTGTTCAGAAAGAATAACACAGAATTGAGCTCTATACAGGGGTTAAAAAGGAACAAAAAAAACCCCTTTTGTTTTTAACCAAGGAGGTCATCCTTTAATGCACAAAAAAAAAAAACCACCTCAAGAATTTATTTAACCAGCCTTGCAAGCACCTACATGGCAAACACAGATTTGACAGATTTGTGTAGCAGGCCAAAGCATATGAAAAGAGCAAATGAATAAAAAACTTCTAGTTACACATTCAGAGTGAATCAGTCATCTATATTATTAATATCATACATTTAAAAAAAACCATGAGGGTTGTTCTATATAAAAATAATTTATTAACAGTTCTGGCCAGGTCCTTTAAAAAAAAAAAAAGTTCTGGATCAAACAGTTTTTGGTCTTAATGTGTGAATTAATTCAGAGGCTCAAGGACAGGGTGTGCAGAAGGTTAGACTAAATAACAAAAATGGCTGCTTCTGGCTCTCAAAAATCTATGAATTCATGTAAATAAATCCAGTTTAAATGAGAAGGTTGGATTCTTTTTTACTTTCCTTTGCTTACAGGAAGTTACAAGTGATTTCATCTCTCATGAGTGATGAACAATGAAAGGCAAGGGAACTTATGTTTACACTATTGAAACTGATGTGATATTGGTTCTCTTTCAACAGAAATCTAGTATCCTATTTACTTATCTTACACATCATATACCTTCAGGGGAAACATTGATTTTCTATGGATTTTGTTTTATTCTTTTTCAGTAAAAACATCTTGATGATACTCTGTTGCAGTCAATGTGAACTAAGCTCAGTCATATTTCCTCTCTTTCATTTATGTGCGTATCATAAGTGCTTGTGGAGGGAATCCCAAAGGATCCCAGTAGTGAATCCAATTTACTTAATCAAATCAAACCTAGAAGAATTATTTCTAGAAGCATGACTATTTTGAACCCTTTCAAATGAGAGAAATAAACTATGCTAAAGTTTATTCCTCTACTTAGCATTACATACCTGAATACTTAAAAATACAGCATTTCTCTTTAGTGATCTCATTAAAAACTACTCATGCCTCTGTAGGCCAGAATCTCCTGCAGGGTTTCATTTCCAATAATGCGAAAGATCCTTAAGAGAAATGTGTATTCGAACTTAGAAGTCCAGCTTATATTAGAGACTTGTATTTAGATAACTAGTATTACAACTCTTTTAGTCCCTCATGATGGTGCCCTGTGGGTTTTTTTTTTTAATGCTGTAGTTTTCTGTGAAGTACATCAGCCCCTTTTTAATTTTTTGCTTTTCAGTGAAATTTTCAAAGAGAAAAATGAGATTTCTAATCAGCTATAGCCTTTACATCACTGAGATGATGCAGAAAGCACAAGCAATGCCCATAGTGCTATGTCAAACCAACTGCTTTCTGCCCAAGATCCAGGGCTAAAACTCTGCATTTCAAGACTTCAGACTTACTCTACTCCATAAAATCACCAGCCAAACAGCAGCCTGAAATTCTGATGGAAGTAACACAACATTTCTCTCTAGTCTAAGACAATTCATCTGAACACAGAAAGAAATAAACCTTCATTCTGCTTACCGAACATGAGCAAGGATCAGTAAAGTGGCTGTGAGCAAGCACTGCACCACACAGCTCTAACTTTCCCTTTGTGCTTTTTTGATATACCTTTACTACCTCAGGATCAAAACAGTTGCTGCTTGAATAGTAGGAAAAGGAATTACTTCAGCTTATTATTATACTACTCCTTCAAAATACAGACATTTTTTCTCAGTAGTTGTTTATGTAGCATTCAAAACCACTCAGTAAGCAACCAAAATTTTCACAGAAAGTTAACTACTGAATTAGGTAGAAATAACAAATAATTTCACTGAAGGTACAGTTCAACAAAGCCGGGTTGTGGGCCCAAGCATTAGCATACACTGTCCATTTTGTTCCATCATTAACATGCTTCCTGGCCATGATAGATTTGAACTGATCCAACTAGCACTTTCCACAAAAATGCTTGACCCCAATTTGAGTCTTTGCATAGTCTAGGGACTGTTCCCAACAGGCAGCCTGGGTATGGCTATTCTTCTCTGTGAAGTAGGACAGTTGCAGTCCCTGACCGATTTTATTTAATATAGCAGATACAATTTTTTGGGATGTCTACAGTGCTGAATAAAAGAGAACCCAGGAATGAGCTAGAGCATTAGATAATGAATGTCTACTTTTCTCAGTCTTGGTAACTTACATCTATTTTGGAATATTCTGACCAGCTCTCCCTGAGGTAAATCTCTTATTAAAGAGACTAATGGTAAGCACTGGGGACATGAAGCAGTATGTGTTCTCATACATGATCATCCTCTTATTTAGCAGTATAGATACAAATCCTAAATGTAATTGTCCCTCAACAAATATCCTTTTCCTAATTTATTACATTATTAAAGACAAAGTCTTCTCTGCTGTAAAAATCTTGCTTTATGTCTGGGAGTGCATTTTACAGCTAAAACCCCTCAACTCAGGTTCTCAAATGAGTTCTGTCGTGAGCAATTACTTTTCATTCCAGTTATTACTGGTTCCAGGTGAATACAGGAGCAAAAGCTTGGCTCTTGTCCATCGGTGCAACCCCTGCTAGCACAGTTATGCACAATATCAACTTGTGGTTTTTTTTAAATATTTAAATTTTTTTGTCCTTAAAAAATGCATGTCTTGCTAATATCTCACTGTAGATTTAAATCTTCCTCAGAAAATTAAGTAAATGAGTCAGGCATTTCTAAGATAACAAATGAGAGCAAAATTAAACCCCAGAATAATAGCTTGTATTCTTTCTGTCTAGGTAGTTGAAATAACAGAACAAAGTCACATTATATATGATCAATGTTTAGAAACTAATGTTCTTTACCCTTTCACCCATCCATGAAGACAGCATAGCTACAAGCAGAAATAGATGATAATAATAGTGAAAGAGAAACATATAAATTTCAGAAAAAAAAATGTCACTGACCAAATTTCATTTAAAATACTTCTAAAGCTATAGTAGGAGCATCTTCAATATCTGTTCTTTAGAGCTATGGATCTACTTGGATTTTTTATTTCACTGTTCTTTTTTGTTCACCTATTTCATTGTATTCCTTTGAAGGTTATTAGTATAACTCCCTCCACTAGACATTACAAATAATTTTTCAGATAATTTGCAAATAATTTTATCCTTTACCTTATCCTCATGTGCATTTGTAGACCTTTTTCCCTTTGCAAGGGTGGATACTAACAGATATGACATATATTAGACCATTTTCTTCTGTCCTAAGAGTGGACTGAAATAACATTCTTCAAAAACTGAAATTCTTTCAGAACAGACTATGTGAAACACTAGATAGCTTACTATCAAGTGGTTTAATGAACAACTGACGTCTAACAAGAATAAATAAAGGGATTGATTTAAATAACATGGCATACTGTGATCAGATAAAGCTCCTCTGAACAAGGTTACTCAGGATTTTGGGTGGCTTTTAGCTCCAGAAGCATACATCTCAGTGTAGATCTCAAAAAATTTAGGTGTTTTTCTGTAAGTAAGGTGTCTAAGGTCCTCAGTAGTAATTTGTGTGTTAGAGGCTTGGTTCAATTTTCTAGACATGGTTGTCTAGTGCCATTTGAGATGGCCTAGAGTACCTGGGGCACTACGTGTGTGGAGAGATGTGATGGAGATTTTGCAGAAGGCCTTCTGGAGCAGCAGCTAGAATGGCTCCAGGTATCTGTGTACAGGCAATTGAACCATAATCCTAGTCAAAAGAGACAACAGAAAGCACGGAGCTATTCAAATGAGCAATGGCAGGTGTCTAAGATGAGATTTATAGAAAAGAAATAATTACAAAAAGGTTTTCCAAGTGAATTCTTAATTCTTTTAGCCAGACATCACGTTGTCTTTGGTAACAACGCAGGTCCTAGCACAATTAGACCAAGTGGACAAAAGCACAATGGGATCCCAACCATTAACTAGATGCTGTAGCTATAAAATGGAAGTTTTCATTATTTCTTTGTATGTTCCCTCTATATATAAATGTACTGCTAGCAAGAATAAAGAAAAAATTATTTGTTTTTAAAAATGCTGATTACAACTTAAGAATTCCATTTTCTGGAGATCTTCAGAAAAGTTTCAAAGCAGACATTTTCAGTGCTAACTAGAACTTATGAAACCACATGGAGAATTAATCACAATTACATATATTGAACTCAGACAGTTTCAATTACTCTGATGACTATCATTACACAGGACAGTTTTGCAAATAAGAGAAGAAACCAAAGCATACCAAGGAAGCTGTGGAATGGAAGAGAATTCACCAACCTGCAACAATTCATGTATATGGACATGAGTAAATGAACATTAGCTCATTATCTTGCACTGGTTTGTACTGATAATGCTATCAATCAGTTATTAGTTTGGCTGTTTCTTAGAAATAAAAATCATGACAGTAGAAAAACAATAAATGTTTATTTTATTCTTTTAAGAATAAAATATTCTTTTAAGAATAAAATATGTATTTAATGCTTCAACAGGCATGTTTGTATAACATTACTACTGAAAAATAAAGTAGGATTCGGTTCTACAGCAAATTATCTATACTACATCACTTGTCCATCTGTGTATTTCCAGTCTCTGGCAAGTCAGAGCTTATATCTACAAAAGTAGAAGTTCCCTCACTTTTATGACATGGATTGTTACTTAAGAAGAGTTAATGATCTGTAAACCCTAGTTTCCTCTCAGTATCAGTGAAAACATAAGACTGAAGTTACAGCTGAAGTGAATTAAACATTATGATAGATAATGAAAATTGCAGACATACTATTTCATGGTCTGACTTTACCTTATACTTTGCAGATTTGCAGGTGAAAAGGCATGATATTAAGCCAGTTAAAGGACAATTTTAAAAATATCAACACCTTCTGGAATGCTTTTCACTTTATAAGAATAACATGTTACTCGAAATTTCATCTGGAGGTCCATTCAGAAGACATTACAGAAAAAGCTGTATTTCAATAATCAATGGTGCCATCATGTGCACCAGATTATTGTTATGAGATTGTTAGAGGTACATTACATGTCCTATTGCTATGCTATTGTGAGTGGATAAATTGGTGATTTATCCAGAGAACTGACTTCAGTGAATGGAATTCAGTGGATGGTCAGCAGAGGTGATCCACCAGCAGTGCTGACTCACACACTGCTTTCTCTTATCCACCAGCAGCATGATAAAGATACTTTCTTCTTTTCCCTTGCAGCAAGGTCCTGCACATGGGTCGGGGCAACCCCCGGCATCAGTACAGTCTGGGGGATGAAGGGATTGAGAGCAGCCCTGCAAAGAAGGACTTGGGGGTACTGGTGGATGAAAAGCTGGACATGAGCCGGCAATGTGCGCTTGCAGCCCAGAAAGCCAACTGTATCCTGGGCTGCATCAAAAGAAGCGTGGCCAGCAGGTCGAGGGAGGTGATTCTGCCCCTCTACTCTGCTCTGGTGAGACCTCACCTGGAGTACTGCGTCCAGCTCTGGGGCCCTCAGCACAAGAAGGACATGGACCTGCTGGAGCAGGTCCAGAGGAGGGCCACCAAAATGATCCGAGGGCTGGAGCACCTCTCCTACGAGGCCAGGCTGAGAGAGTTGGGGTTGTTCAGCCTGGAGAAGAGAAGGCTCTGGGGAGACCTTATTGCAACCTTCCAATACTTAAAGGGGGCCTACAGGAAAGATGGGAACAATCTTTTTAGCAAGGCCTGTTGTGACAGGACAAGGAACAACTGATTTAAACTAAAGGAAGGTAGATTTAGACTAGACATAAGACACACATTTTTTTACAATGAGGGTGGTGAAGCACTGGAACAGGCTGCCCAGGGAGGTGGTAGAGGCCCCATCCCTGGCAACATTCAAGGTGAGGTTGGACGGGGCTCTGAGCAACCTGATCTGGTTAAAGCTGTCCCTGCTCACTGCAGGGGGGTTGGGCTAGGTGACCTCTAAAGGTCCCTTCCAACCCAAAGCATTCTATGATTCTAGGAGTCTAACATTTCCAGTCGTCATGTGAGTGAGCTCTGGAGTGAGTGAGGAAAAGCAATAGCTGGTCTATAAAATCCAAGAAAACTAAGGTGACAGCAGGGCTAATATTGCATTTAAGGAGATGTTTGAATGTTAATAACCGTGCCTCTAACCGTTTCTGCTATATCATTCAAACACAAACTTAGGAATTAAAAGGAAGACCTTCCTGATAGCTGGATAGGATTCATGTCAATCAATCATGTAGGTATTTACATCTGAGTAACTCATCTGATATCCTGTGGTCAGCAGAAAGAAACAGGAATCTTTAAGGCCCCTCCTCTGACATGCTTTAGGCTTATCTCTAGGATGAGGTAGACTGTGTCCTAGAACCACCTATTTTTCTCTATTGGTAAGAAAGACCAGTTCAGAGATGAGTGAATATAAGGCCACGTGAATCCTAAAATTTAACACTGTTGAGAAGAGGTGCACAGCAATTAAGGCATCTTATAAGGAATGCAGTTTTTCTGCAAAATTATGCCAAAAGCTAGCCACAGCTGATTCAGTTGAAAATCAGTTCTAGTCATTTGACCTGGGGAGTCAAAGACATCCAAACCTGCTGCTAAGATGCAATTCTTTTGCTCCTGGCTTTAAAAACTCCATGAAAGCCCTGTGAGCTGATGAAGCTTTCAGTGAGACCTTTCTCATTGTAACACACAGCACAGAATGTTGCCTTAAAGCAAAAAACCCTCAAGCTTCTATTTTATCTGTACTGTTATTTGGTTGTATAAAAAATGAATTAATAAATTCAGGGCAATAGAATTATTCAGTTACCCTCAGACAAAGAACAGACTGAATTTTCGTCAGCTTGTGGCCTTTGCACCTTAATTTAGGTTATTGACTATCTTTTAAAAATCCTTTTTAATTATGGTATACAGCTTGAGAAAGAAATTCTTTTCTATCTGTTTTGACATGATAATTGATCTTCACATACACCATTTTATAAATTCAATAAGCTCCTGTAACAGATCAAAAGTATGTTCCATTCAGCTGAGGTGCCATGTGTGCTTAACACACAGTAGTGATGAAGCTGCTTAGAGCTTGGAAAATAAAAATATAGCCTGGAAGAGAGTACAGATATATTAATGATACAGTTACAGAATTAATTTTTACCACTTTCCAAAGCTGAAGTTCTTTCTACAGTTTTATGAAATTTTCAGAGATACCACGTATCCAGATTTTTGTGAAGAAATAGGAAATCAAGAAGCAAGGGAAAAAATATGTTTAAATGAAATGGAAGCTGATTGTCTAATAACAAAAAAAAGATTGTTTGTCTGAAAGTTTGATGTTAGAATTTGGACAAACTCATTGGGACCATGACTGTTAAAAAAACATAATATGAAGGATGCAGGTATGAGGAGTGCTAGCACCTCCTAAGACACTATAAGGAAGGACTCCATTGTCCTGTCTTAGATATAAGAGGATCTTACAAGGCAATCATGTCCACTTTGTGGATTTTTTTCTGAAAAGAAAAGGACTAAAATAATATTGCATCAGGAAATAAGAGAGTCAGAAAGACATAAGTAAGTCTGTTTCCATTCACATACCATGTCAATCTAATATTCTAATTTTCAGGCTCTATACAGCTGAGTTATTCTGACAGGTATTCTGTGTGACATAGTTCAGTTATATCAATAAGTCATGAAGCTAATGAATGGTTATAAAGCCTGTTCTCTGACAGCTGATGATGACATTGTGAAATAATTCACCTATGGGTTATCAGTACAATCAGTGAGAGATGATAGGTACCATTATCATCAGTGCCTAGCACATAACAGGAAATAATCAACAAATTATTGATAAGCAGGACATAGTAAATCTTTTAATTCCTTGAGGAGGCAAAAACATCTTGCTTTTAGCCCTGGGTGATGCATTCTGGAAATAAGTTATAACAGCAAGTGGCATATGAAAGGTAAACTTGGTATGCATACACACCGCTGATCTCCACAGAAGAAGAGCAAAATTGAGCAGCTCAGACCAACAGCCAGCTGGGCCAGGTGACATGTTTGTGGGGTTCTCAGCATTTCAGAAATCTCACAAGAAATGACAGTGTATGCCTCCAAGACACTTATGTCTACCAACTAATAACTGCTGTAGGATGGTAGGTCCACAAAAGACTTGTGGCCTGCACCTAATCAGGAATACAGATTTTTTTCTGATGTATCTGCATGTGAAGCATTGATCCTTATAGTTTCTAGGTTTAGAAGAGGGATTATAGAATAATGCTTTATATAGACTTCAGCTATCTCCACTAAAACTGAGGCGTATACAGATATCAAAAGATGCTACCACAAGAGATTTATGTACTCAGAGAACCTAGACACTCTTATGCACAGTTATCACTAAATTATTAACAACAAACTATGACATTGTATTCCATTATGACAGAATTTTATAGGTTTCTAAACAAATGGTAAAAGTCTTTCAGCAAGAGAAAAAAAAATTCAAATTTAGCATATCTTTATAAAACTGATACACTCCCAGAAACACGTGAAACCAAGTTAAAAGAAGAAAGTAGAAGGAAGTCTTTACTTTTGCATTAGCCATTATTTTGTAGATAATACATGTTAAAAATGGTCCTTCATACTTAACAAAATGTAAACATTAAAAATATATTTCCCTCCTCAGCAGCTGCACATGTACTTTTTCCTTAGATCAGACCATTCTAAATTGATCTAGAAGATGATGTGGGAGTGGACAACTAAAAAATTTAACACATAACTCAATTTCTATGAAACAAAACCTTTCAGTATTTATTTATCTCACAGTGGACCATAACAATGTTGTCTATAGCACTGTTTTGGTGGGGAGGGACTCCTTACACAAAAAAATTTCCCCCCCAAATACAAAAGAAATCAAGCAGGACCTTAAAATAATTAATAAGCAGGAATCTCCTTAGGTTAGTAAGATGAAGTATCAATTACAAAAGCATACCACCACTCCTTATCTGTGACTTTGGCCCAATTTTGTAATAAGAGTTTGCCACAAAACACACCACAGCAAAAACATACATCCAGAGTGTTCTGCATTATTTACCAAGTTTTTCTTAAGGTCCTGTATATCTTCTTTTCATTTCCAGCATATATCCTTCAGACAGAAATCTAGTACAATCTCTAGTACATCATTTATGCCCCACTTAAGCCTTACACTGGAAGTTTTCCAGTTTCTGAGACTGTGTGCTGGCACTTTTCAGAAGGTAGGTGAATTCTCAGTGAGGTTAAAACAAGGCCTTCCTGCCACATAATTTACCTCTGTCCCCATTCTTGAGTTGTCATTTATTTTCATGACTTCTATATAACTATACTCCTTTGGTTATACTCGTGTAGTAAGGCTGCTTTGCATAAATTGAGACTTACCATGGATGAAGGCTGTATTTTTAAATCCTCTTTGCCTCCAAACTATTCTTAAAATAGTTGCTATTGCCTAGTCTTGTCAAAATGCATCATGCCTCTTTTTCAAAACCTTCAAGAGAATTAAGGTACCCTTGAAGTATGGAAGTGGTGGAGGAGGGGACACATATTAGCTAACAGCTTTCTTGGTGCATAAAGAAATGGACCTTTTAAAATCAGAGCTTTCTCAGAAACGTTTGATAGAACTATTCTTTAGATCCCTTTGGGTCTTTGTACGTGTGATAACTTTCCTCAGAAAAGCTAGTTCAAGTAGCTGCCTGTGATATTTCTCTGCGACATTACTTATTCAGATGCAATCAAACACCATGCAGATTATTATCAAATAGAAGAAGCCCTTTTTGAAATTCCTGAGAAAGCCTGGCTCATCCATTTTGCAGCTGTAATATGTGCGCAATAGTCTAATTATAGTAACGCTAATCTATGCAGACTGTTATCAAACGTGACATATACTTTAATTGTTGACAGATGGTTTTGAACCCTGCATAAATATTTATAAGGTCACAAGTACTCCTATAGCTAGCATGCACAGAAGTTCCAGGTATATTAATCCGTCTTTTCTGGATCCTTTCATATGCACATTGAAACTCAGGACTTCCATTATCATAACTATTTTATTGTTTAGGTTATCTGAAGACTTAAAAGGACCATTTTCTTTTTAAAGTGAAATGCGTAGTGCATAGTGCATAGATTACAGACAGCTTTAATTACTTTGGAAATCAGAGTACTTTCTCAGCAGTACATTGCATTGGTTTAGCCCATGTGCTCACAGTTATTATATATTGCCATTGTGCTGTCTATTCATAATCACCCACCTTCACTGGTCACCTACAAAGGAGATATCAACAGAAATCTTCAGATCTCCAAGAACAGTGCAGAAAACCAGGATCAATCCAGCAACACCATTCATTGACATATGAATCTAGTGCACATGTTCCTCTTTATTAGAACTTAGAAATCCTCGTTTAAATCACATATAATGAAAAACTTGGTTATTAAAAAAAAAAATCTCAAACAACTAGAAAATAGGCAACATTTATAAAAAGTAGCATCTAGAAAATGTATTCAATGACCTGAGCTTTTCAAAGATGTCCTAGGGTAGCCTTAAACTAACAAATAAGGTGAAAACTGAGGGGTCACACAAGTCACAAAAAATGCTTATGTATCTTTCCAGATGTTAGGGTGGGAGTCACTTCATGTAGCTTTAGCAATCTTAAATCTGTCTCTGCAGAAAGAAAGGCAAGTCCAGCGAGTAACTAATCTCAGCCTAAAGTTAACTGAGAGATGTTTATTGAAGTCAAAAGTCAGATTCCCTGTTCTATTCTCAAGTTTTGAAAGAAACCAAGCATCTGTGCATAAATGAGGTTTAATTTTTTTTTCACTATAGGATTTGTCTACTCAATTTAGATATCTGCAGGCTAGTTAAGTGGTATTAGTCACCTTTTAGATTCACTAGACCTTATCTAGTCAAAGGAAAAAATAAGCATCTTCGGAAGACTGACCTCATCCTAAAATGAACCATGTAAGAATGCATGGACATACACATTACTGATTTTGGAAGGATATTAGCTGGCACTACACGTTCTGAAGAGGGTTGATTTTTTTCCCTGAATTCTTGCACTAAAAGCTCATTCAGGCCAAAATTACTCTTCTTCAGAAAATGAAGGGAGAGAGTGACCGTTCAAAAAGAACAAAGTGAAAATTAGAAACCTTAACATTTAAATGGAAAAACTGTAACCATGAAGTGATGGAATACTAAGTCCTTTCAAGGGGGCGTGATAATTTCTTCCTTAAAAGTCTGGTGAAGGCATCAATCAGAAAGGAAGGAAAGAAAAAAAATGTCAGCAGTTTCATGGCAGTCTTCCTGCTGTCCAAAAGATAGAGAAAAAACATTAAAAAGTTCTAACTGAGAATAGGTTATAAAATATTTTGTGCTATTAATTTTCTTTACAATTCATATAGACTTTTATGGCAAGTTTCATGCATTTCTTTAGCACAGCAACAGTGAGCATTGAGTCTTTTCCTCGTATCAGAAATATTTCACACAAAGCATGCCAACAACTAAATATCAGAAATAGATGAGTCAGCATTCTAAAGCTTTTATGAAAAGTAAAGAATCTTGATTACCTTTGAGATGAGCCATTTTTATTGTATTATATTGTCTGCCACATAGAGCATCTAACTGGGAAAATACTAGACACTTATTCAATGCAGTTATATATTTTTCATGTTATTGGAAGTATGAATTTCTAGCATTAAAGACTTTAATACAAAATTAAGAAATCATTATTAAAGCCTAGAACAAATATCGTAAGACTTCTTATAAGGCACTTTGGGTTTTTTTCAATTTATCATAATCCAATTACATATGTGCATGTCCTAGCTGTTCTGGGGATAATATATGACAGATGGAGTTTGAATTTTGTTTCAAATGCTAGTAGAATTTATATATTGCAGTTAACCTGACAAGGATTTCATTATTGCAATGCATTCATTTCTCCATGGTTCTGTAAATCTATGTAGAAATAAGAATCATTAAAAGATCAAGTATTAATGCAGAGAAATACAAATGCCTTTGATAAAATATGAGTCAAAATATATAAAAATGTTAAGTCTGAGGTTTAGTTTCTAGAGTTCAGTGTTCCCATTTCTCTTTATATCTTTTAAAAACTGAATGTTTAATAAATTATAATCCTAGAAGATGTTCAAATCAGGAGTTTGCATACAATCATTTCAACAATACACTACTTGGATACAAATAGTATAGATGTTAGTAAAATACAGTTGCACTTATAAACTAATATTAGTTAACAGATCTCCAATCTATCAGATATAGCAAAATTTGATTTTTTTTTGTTTTATTGTAGTGTTCTTTTACATCTAGGGCTGGGTTATACTACTTTGCAAAGAAAACAAAGAAGTTCTAATGTGAGCTGGTACAATATAGTGTGCACTATATACCAGTAGTTGTGCTCCAGCTTGGGAGAAAAATAGCCCCCATAATGTCCCTAAGAGGCAAAGACTATTGGTACAAGCACAGCATTAGGGAAGAAGATATGGCTCAGAAATCAAGAATTTACATGTCTCACCCTTCCTTAAGAGTCTGTCAATAGAAAAAACAGATATCGCTCATTTTCTTTCATATAATATCTTAATTGGTAGGGTTTTCAGGAAAAAAAAAAAAAGAGAGAGATTTAGATTGAAGCCCTTTCCCTGTCCACAGTGATTCATACCCACATTTTCTGTTATTGTCCTAACTCTTATGCTATAGTCTAGTTTCATTAAGAAAAAGGAACGCGTGTTCTCAAACTATTCTTACAAAAATGTTTTGGTGAAGAATGAATTCTTAATATTTTATGGGCCCAAAGTGCTGAAGAGAAATCATGGATTTGTAACTTCATAGTTAAAGATGTGAAAGTTATACTCACTGAAGGATATATAAAGTTCTTCCCCCTCAAAGATCCTGTAGCTTTGATGTAGAGGCACTCTCACTGAGAGAAACTGAACTAGGATCTCTCACCTTGCAGGATAGTACTTTAATCATCAAACTGCTATTTGAGGGGAAAGAAGGGAAATAGCAGCAGCTTCTTCTCACAGACTGATGTTAAAAGACTATGCTGTTTAGAATATGTGATTAAATGCTCATCTCCACCAATACGAAGGAGCACACAGACACAATGGCTGGAGAGGAACCCAAATAAGCCAGTTAGAGATGAGCCCCTGTCCCATAAAAGCCTCAGCCCCATGGGCTGGGGGGACACCTGTCCCCCTAACTCAGTGGGGGAGGATCTCCATGGATCACTTCAGAGACTGAAGGCATTACTTCTAGGGGATGTGGGACACATCATGGGATGCAGGGGTAGAGCATTTTGGGATCGTACAAGACTTAATATGAGATGCTTAGGGGAGGAACCAAAGATGGGGAAAGGGAGAGATCAAGGCAGCCTGGGGAGGAACAAGCATGGGAAAATAAAGGGATAAAGGGATGAAAAGGGGCAGTCATTTGTAAACAGAGTCCCATGTGTACATTTGTCTGGCTATGCCCTATATGTGACCAGCACAGCCTGACCCGTCTTCTCATTCAACTCCATCTCTAACTATTGTTTAGGGTAAGAGACTCTATAGTCTGTGTGCATGTGCATGTGCATGTATGACAGTCTGAGTGACAGAGAGATGCTGATGTGGGGACCATCAGTCACACAAGTCCATGTGTCCGTGATGCTAGCAACTGGAGGGACTGTTGTGCATTGATATTGCGTGTGTCCATATGTCAGTGTGTGATCGCTGGACTGGACTAGTTCAAGAGTCAGACAAGAGGCCTGGGAGCCAGGTATTGGAGCAGACGTGTCTGGGCTGGATACTGGAGAGATCAGAGGGATTGTGAGTAGGCTAGTGGAGGGGCCAGGAGGCCCTTTGCATGTTCATGTCAGTGTGTGAGGCCAAGAGAGACCAGAGGATCCAAGGCTGCTGGGTAGATGATGTGTCTGAGGTCAGTTACTGAAGAAATCCCTAGTGTGTGTGTCTGGGGATGTGTGTGGGCAAAGGGCGTCTGTACCAGCAGCAGGAGTGGGGCTGTGAGCCTGGAGGTGGGGTAACATGCACAAGTGCCAGCAACCAGGGAGACCAAAGATCCAGGCTAGGTGTCCAAAGGCCACTTATTGGAGGGACATTGTACCTATATATATACATATATATACACATATACACACACACACACACACGTATGTATGTATTTTCCACTGAGCTCTCATTATTGTAAGTAGAGGATGATAGGGCTGAAATGAAGGAGACAGGTCTAATCCATATGTAGCTCTTCACATTCCTTGGGGAAATATGGGCAGCGTTCCAGAATTAGCGCATCATTGGAACAAAAGATAAAGGTTTTACTTGCTTCTAAAGGTTTAGTTTTTGCCTTTCCTGACTTTTACCACAGATCCACTTCCTTACATGGAGCTTCATGATTCCAGCCCTATCAGCATTTGGAAGAAGCATTCTGTAACCTTTACTTTTAACTTTTCTTTGTATTAATTACAGCTGGAGGACATCCTTTAGGTGAAACATTTACGGCAGATATTGCAAAGTAAGGCAGAGTTAAGTCTTTGTTTTCAGGACCGATCACTTTCCCTTTGTTGCTCTGGGAATGCCATCTTCTCCCCACGTGTGTTGCACTGGTCTCTGGAAACCGTATGTGAGAGTATGCACTCACAGGTTCTGCTACATGATTAGGGCCGGAAGGAGGACCCGGGGAACTACAGGCCTGTCAGCCTGACCTCGGTGCTGGGGAAGATTATGGAGAGGTTCATCTTGAGCGAACTCCACAGGCAAGTACAGGTCAACCAGGGGATCAGGCCCAGCCAGCATGGGTTCACAAAAGGCAGGTCCTGCTTGACCAACCTGATCTCCTTCTATGACCTGGTGACCCGCCTGGTAGATGATGGAAAGGCTGTGGATGTCATCTACCTCGACTTTAGCAAAGCTTTTGACACCGTCTCGCATAATATCCTCCTCGGGAAGCTGGCAGCTCACGGCTTAGACAGGCATACTCTTCGCTGGGTAAAGAACTGGTTGGGTGGCCGAGCCCAGAGAGTAGTGATAAATGGTGTTAAGTCCAGTTGGCGGCCGGTCACGAGCGGTGTTCCCCAGGGCTCTGTTTTAGGGCCAGTCTTGTTCAATATCTTTATCAATGATCTGGATGAGGGGATCGAGTGCACCCTCAGTAAGTTTGCAGACGACACCAAATTGGGTGGGAGTGTCGATCTGCTCGAGGGTAGGATGGCCCTGCAGAGGGACCTGGACAGACTGGATCGATGGGCCATGGCCAACTGTATGAGGTTCAACAAGGCCAAGTGCCGGGTCCTGCACTTGTGTCACAACAACCCCATGCAACGCTACAGGCTTGGGGAGGAGTGGCTGGAAAGCTGCCTGGCCGAAAAGGACCTGGGGGTGTTAGTAGATAGCCGGCTGAACATGAGGCAGCAGTGTGCCCAGGTGGCCAAGAAGGCCAACAGCATCCTGGCTTGTATCAGGAATGCTGTGGCCAGCAGGAGCAGGGAGGTGATTGTCCCCCTGTACTCGGCGCTGGTGAGGCCGCACCTGGAATACTGTGTCCAGTTTTGGGCCCCTCCCTACAAGAAAGACATTGAGGTGCTGGAGCGTGTTCAGAGACGGGCAACGAAGCTGGTGAAGGGTCTGGAGAACAAGTCTTATGAGGAGCGGCTGAGGGAACTGGGGTTGTTTAGCCTGGAAAAGAGGAGGCTGAGGGGAGACCTTATAGCTCTCTACAACTACCTGAAAGGAGGTTGTAGTGAGGTGGGTGTTGGTCTCTTCTCCCAAGTAGTGAGCGATAGGACAAGAGGAAATGGGCTTAAGCTGCGCCAGGGGAGGTTTAGACTGGAAATTAGGAAAAATTTCTTTACGGAAAGGGTGGTCAGGCATTGGAACAGGCTGCCCAGAGAGGTGGTGGAGTCACCATCCCTGGAGGCGTTTAAAAAACAGGTAGATGTGGCACTTCGGGATATGGTTTAGTCTGGTCTACCCTTGATTAGTCTAGAGTGGGCTTGGTAGTGTAGGTTAATGGTTGCACTGGATGATCTTAAAGGTCTTTTCCAACCTAGATGATTCTATGATTCTATGATTCTATGATTCCTAAACAGTTCAAACAATTTCTTTAAGCATCAAAATGCATTAAGACCATTTTGAAAATTTAGTAATGTACCAGAAAGTCTACTCCACATTCTACTTCTGTGCACAGTGGCTATACATTTATTCTTCTATCTACAAATTGGACAAATTGCCTCACAGCTGGGTTCCTAATATTTACTATAGATTTCTTCCCTTCTCTCCTACACAGGGATTTAACAGATGTAGCTTAAGGTAAATGTTCCCTAAACTTCTGGTGTGCTCACATCAGTTCCTAAAAGATTTGACTATCAATTAACTGTAAGTAGTTATCTAAGTAAATTTCATATGTTTGATGGTTAAATCGTAAGTTAACAATAGAAAAAAATACGATGCAGTTATCAATGTATTAAGTAGTTAGATCTTTTATATTTAATGGCATATGTACAATAAAAAAGTAATTAAATAATACTTTGCTGGTGTGATCAAACAAAGCCCTGTTGGGTAAAATTTAGAGATCTAGAGATCACAACATCAAGTGTACAAATTCACTTCACTACCCATGACTGAAATAAATATTCAATTTCTAATTCAAGAAAATGAAGAACAAAATAATTACCAAGGGCTCCAGAGGTTTTTAATTTGTATTTGCTGTCTAGTTAATTATAAAAGAATATATTGAGATGTGAAGCCGTGTTGTTCAGCACAAGTTTTCTAGTCCTATAGTTTTGTCAGTGTCCACAGTTCAGTTCAGGCACTGATCTATATTATTGAGCACCTAAATTAATTTAATATACAGTAATTTGGCATTGTTTCTGCTTTGGAGAGTCCTTTGATTATGCAAACATGAAGAATGAGTCACTTTGGATCCTGATATAGAAAGAATGTTTCTTCCATATAAAGTCATCAATGGGAAGACGCCTAAGCTTTTTATCAGCCATCCAACTAACATGCTGCTTAATCATACCTCTACTTCATCCACCACTTACATAAATAACCATTTATGTTTAATAACCTTATAATAATAATATTATAATAAAATATATAATATAATATAAAATCAAAATAATAACCATAACCAACAGTCTATGTTTCCTGAACAAATAAATGAGAAATAAATAACACCAAATTATAATAATATTTACATTAACATGTGATTTAAGAATTGTTTTTTATGAAACAACAGAAGGCCTAAAAAATAGTGCTTTCCCTTACTCATAGTAAGGTATTAAAAAAAAACCCCAACTCTCTAGATGCCTGTAAATGTAAAAATGGCATGGCATGCTTTCAAACTTAGGGACATATGAAGAAAATACTATGATTTTTTTTTTCTTCTGGACTTATATTCCATTTTAAATGACATAACATCTTTCATATTTGTTATTTATGAATGCCTCACTTATTGGCAGAATATCACATAATAAATAATAAATATAAAGCAAACACATAAAAATGGTCACAGTAACTTAAAAAAACAAACAAACAAACAAACTACCCAAACAAACCACATTATCACCACACAATGAATTCTAATAAATGTTGACAATACTTTATAAACTTTCACAATGTCTGAAAGATTTTCATGTAAACCAGGATTCTAATCTTAGCAGCTGCTTCTAAGATGCAGGGAAGATGTACTGCATGGTACACCCCACAGTCCTGGTGGCCTGACTGTCCCATATCTAGGAAGCAAACTATGGAACACTAAGGTTACATTTATGCTAGTATTCATCCATAGCATGTGTCTTTAGCAGCCCAAGAGACAATCTTGGGCATTAGAATGCAATTGTCTGTATATTGTAATTGTTAATATGGTTTTGATTCATGACAATCACCAAGTACCTTACTGAAGGTAAGAGGTTGAATCAACCCTGGGGTTTATTCAGAATTCAGGACACCCAGAAACCAAATCCCAGTTGTCAGTTTGGGTGTAGTCTCCCTGTTTTGGGGAGAGCAAGAATATCTGTGTGAAACCAAGCTATTCCATGGCAGTTGACTGCAGCACTAGAGAACAAGCTCAAACATGTTAATTTTCTTAAGAGTACATACAGCCAGAGTGTCTTTCCTGTCACCTTTATATCTTCAGAAATCTTCCTAAACATCTGTTAGATTTGAAAACTACAATCTACCTCCCCAGTTTGTTTTTTTTTTTTTAACACAAGACCTCTTTAATATGCCCATGAGCTTCTTTCAGTTCAAGTGCATTGGTACAGTAAAAAGAAGCAATATTAAGTCCCATTTTCCTTGGGTAGTGTTAATGTCAGCTCATTTCCTGATAAATAAGAACATAAATAAAAAACAACTTCATGAAGTTTATCCTTATTACCACAGACACAATACTAGAGAAGAAAAAAAAAAAAAAGAAAAAGCTGTGAGCAATTATATTCAGATCAGCAAAGTGATAATACCTGGCTGTTAGATTTGTATCCCCATTACAAATGTTATAGCAGTAGCAAGACCATGAGCTGCAGCAAATGAAGAGATTGCATCTGTTTCTCTTAAATGGTAACTGCTGCTGTAATCAAGGCCTCCATCTCACAACAATTGCAACATGCTGAATTGAGATGAATCCCACCCTAAGTATCAGCAAATCCCTGGTAAGTGTTTGTGTGAATGATTTTAGCTGCTACGATATTACTTGAATTAGGTTAGCTTTCTATCACTAAAGGCTATACTAACACATTATCTCACTCTTGTCAAGGATTAAGAATGTGCATGCTGATAATCACTGTGTACAGTAAATGGTACAGTTGGCATATAGCAATTCAATCCTGTATTTGAGCCTGAGGTCCCCAGCTTTGATTATAGTTGTTGCTGTAAGGCTGCATCTACATCAGCAAGTTCTGTGGATCTACAGAAACAGACTTAAACAGCAAAGCAGTTCATCCTGATGACCTGCTCCTCACTCTTCATACGTTTAATTCTCTACTTTTGAGAAACTCCAGTATATTCCCTTGGACTGAATTCCTCTTTGTGGCTGCATTGCATAAGATTTGCTCTAGGAGTGCATCTTCCATTTAAATTTCATCTAAGAGGAATCAAGTTTGTATGTTCTGAGACTCCTCTGCATGTTCAGTGGTGACAACCAAGTGGACTCCTGATACACATTTAAACACTCATGCAGATGCACTTTTAAAAGCCTTAGAATAGCACTGAGTGTACCCCCATTTGTAATAACATCATGAGTAGCCATGAAATAGATATTTGTAGATTTTTGCAGCCATCCATGTTGGTACAGGATGATTTTGTAGTACTGACTGGAGGAGGAGGAAAGCAAGAGAGGGAGGAGAATGATACAATTCAGTTATCCAAATATTTCCTGTCTTCCAAAACCAGGTACAATTTGGAAGGAATGAATATTTGTTTTGCCATCTTTTACTGTGTTTAAACAAGAATCCTTTACTCTCCAATTTGTAGTCACAGAAGATGATGAGGATACACATAGTAAAATACATGGAAAAATTGTACATTTGGGGCGGTTTCAAGCACTCAGCTCCAACAGAGTAATCAGAAATGTGGCAAAGAATACAGCTTGCATTAGCCCACCAGATTTTGAGATACAGTTTATTCTAGCATAATAAAAAACAACTGCTTTCACACTATTACTACTGCTATTATTTAATTGAGTCACTATCTTACTATCTTTTACCAGATCTTTTTTCTCTGATTCACAACTTGCAAGTAGCGTAAGTCAGGAATATTGAAATGAAGGCGAGATATTACAGCAGACATATTTTCTATCAGGAGACCTCAGAGCAATAGATGATCTAGAAGAACATATTTTCACCTATGTAGTTTAGACACTGGGGTCTCATTTTATGATTTTAATTATTCTGTTTAGCTATTACAGTTTTAAGTGTTTTGTGGTAATCAGCAGAAACTAATTAGACATAAAACTATAAGACATTCATTTTCAAACACTTTATCTTAATTACATTGTAAATGCTGATATTAACAGATTACACAGCAGTTTGTTTGGCTGCTTCATTAAATGATTGCTAGAGAGTGCTTTAGAAGCAGTAATAAATGCACACTAATACCCTTAGAGTCTGCAGTAGATGTGGACAATTGAGGGAAAGACACAGAAATTACGTACATTTACTTTCAAGCACAAGAGATAGAGAAAGGGCTGTTACTTACATCCCCAAAGTTGCAGAGTGACATTAGAGCCACCTTTCATCAGTAAGGACAACAAAATGTTCCCCAGACATGAACAGATTAACCAGAATGGGTCTAGCATATTAGCTCTGAATTGTTAA
Organism: Pelecanus crispus; assembly: GCF_030463565.1. Taxonomy (NCBI): domain Eukaryota; kingdom Metazoa; phylum Chordata; class Aves; order Pelecaniformes; family Pelecanidae; genus Pelecanus; species Pelecanus crispus. The sequence goes on from NC_134643.1 coordinate 170,220,565, forward strand.
TTGTCATAATTCAAAACAAAACTGAAGAAAACATTAAGCAAACAGAAAAAAAAATCTAAATAGCAGCCAAATATATCAGTGGGATAATTCTTTCAACTGTGATGGTAGTACTTCAAGGGCAAATGTAGCCCAAAACCTGAGAGAACATATATTTTAATTTTATTCAGTTATTTCTAGGAAATTAGCAGGCTGTAAAATACCATCAGTTTGCTTTGGTAATATCTCTGTGGCAAATTACTATCACGCTATTCAGATTTTTCTTCCTGCAACACGAGGATTATAAAAATGAAGCCAAACATACCAGTGTGACATGCTATTAGAACAAAACTCACGGAGAACCTCAGCTTAACCCTTGCAAATACCTCTTTGGGATACTATGTTTAATCCAGAAGTCTGATTTAACAACAGAATAAATTCTTGGCAAAAAAACCAGAAGACAAAACAGCTGGCTGCATGCCTGCCAGGCAGTTTCATATTTCATAAACACCCAAAAAACAAATTAAATACATTAACATCAAACAATTCTTAGATTTTACCAAAAATCTTTACCTTCACATTTGAACGTTATAGTATAACCTTATTTTTCCTGAAACTGATCCATGCTCATTTAAAATTCTTTTTGCAAAACAATCAGCATGCTGAGAGAGTCAACAAAAATGGTAAGTACAGGACTAATTTTACTCTTTCAGGAAATCATGGGAAACCAGTAAAGACTGCAGCCAAATTCAGAGCCATGTTATTTTTCTCTGCTTTGAAAGCAGGGCATGAAAGTGAATTATCACATTTTTGTATGAGACAGATGTAGAAAGTACAGTGACAGCATGTATAGGATTCTATGAAAAGTTAGTGTTTGATCACTGATAGTAAGAAATTATACTATTTGTTATTCTAAATATAAAAGGAAACTCACCACATATTAACAAAGCTGGATTTTAGCTGTATCAATGGTATATTAAACAGTTTGCACACTGAGGACTCATTTTAATGCTGGCACAGATAATAAGCAGAACACTTCCAAAGACTGCCATGGAATCTATGAAATGGATTTTGCTGAAACCAGTAAACTGTGAATAACTTCTGTGATTTAACAAAAAGTATTTGGAAGACTGGGAAATAGGTGTTGTCTGGATACTTATTTCACTTTTGGGTTTAGGAATTTTCTCCCAAGTCAGCGTCTTGTGAGGATTTACTTGTGTAATTTACTTGTATTCTGTAGACTCCACACAAGGATGTCCGCACCATTTAATAAAGGAGCTGTGGCCATTGTTCAGTTCTCAGACATAATCATCCCTTCTTCCCCCAGAATGCCACTTTCTTAGGCAGTCCTTCATCTTCATTATCCTCCAGACTGTATCAGCTGGCAAGGGCCATAACTTCCAAAGAGCATATTAACATTTAAACACTATAGCTGATCTCATGTGAGTGCTTAGGTTGTCCCTGTGCAATTTCCTAGTATGGATACAGCCATTCAATCTAGCAGGGTGATATTTCATGTATCAACAGGAATCCCATATTACAAAAAGAATACTGACAAACAGGTGACTAAGACAGTCGGTAATTATCACATAGCTGTTGATACCCAGGATTAGACTGCTCAAAGTTTCGAACCTCAAATTCATACAAAAGGGGATTTGGTAAAATTGAGTAGCAAAGTCTACAACTGTAAATTTTGACAATCTTTATTGCAATACTTAGTCTCATTGAGGATCCATTCCTAAAAAATTAAAAGCCAAAGGCTTGATACAAAGCTTGTTGAAATCAATCAAAAGATTTTATCTGATTGCAGAGGCTTGTGAATCAAACTCCAAAAGCGTGAAATAGAAGTGGTCTGACACAGTGAAAGTTTTAAGTAGAAGAGCATAATTGTTTTAAATCTATCCTCTGTAAAAGCAAATGAATGATTTGGTATGCCGAACTCAGACTAGCAATAATTGTCAGAAATAAAAATCAATAAATAGGAGAGGAATCACAGAGAGACATTCCAGGGTATGACATACATTATGTTAAAAACATGCAACAACCTCCTTGGAGAAAAGTTGAAAATTAAATTATGTGAAAATTGTTTATGCAAAACACGAGGAAATGACAGTGAAAGCCGGTATTTTCTTCTTCACTTTCAAATAAGCTTTTTCACTTACAAATTCATTGTTCGAGCTCTAAGCAAGCCACAGCATAACTCAGTTTGGAATTCATGATTCGTGTTGTTCTCAGTGAAATACTTCCTAATCAGCCATCATTGCTTATAGGCACAAAGCCAAAGAAATCAGCAGAGTAGAACGTATTTATTTATTAATTTTAATCAGTGCAGCTAATGCCAGGACCTTTAACCATCTGCTTCAGTTAAGGAAAAAGTATGGACCACTGGTGATGTTACTACTGAAAAAAACACTTAGCGGAGAAACATATGTTCCAATGGCAATTTGTCTCCTGAGTGCAAAGGCAAACACTTAAAATATAAGACCATGGTTACTGGTCCAGAGTTCTGCATATTCTGAATTGCCTTCCAAGATATTAAGGTTTTTTTCTATGTCTGCTAATGCTCAAAGGGGCAGGGTGGACAGAAAAAAAAACCAGTGTAAGCAACCAAAAACTCTCATGATATACATGTATGCACATTTCAAAGTGAACACACAAGTATTCGTATGTTGATGACTGAAACAACTCTCTAATCACTCACTCAGACACATTCTGAATAAACACCCTGGCAAACTGACCTGGGAATTAACATTGTGGTTTAGTGCAGGTACAAATTTTTAACTTAACCTCCATCACTGCTATTTTACTATTTCATGGTTTATCCACGCTTTAGGACTCCCCAGTTAAAGTGATTGTGTAAGGCCAGAGGCACGAGTGGAGGGCAGAGGTTGTTTGTCCAAGCAGACAGAATTGCTTTCTTGCCCCATTCTGAACTGAGCTGGTTCTGGGAACCATGTGATGCCGACAGTGCCATATAATGTGGGCAGCTCACATGAGATAACTTGCCTTGCCAGCATCTCAGCTGCAACTCTTTCCCTTCCTGCCCTACTTCATTGTGACTAAAAAAGACCGTGAGCACTTCTTCATTTGAGTTTACTCTGAGGCATGTCTTTCCACAGGACACATGAAAAGGCAAACAGAGAAGGAATCTCCCGTGGAAAGGGAACTGATTGAAAAACTATGTGAAAACCAGATATGTCTATGACCTTGGCACTGCTAATTAAATGGGGACAAAGAACCAATCCATCCCCTGAACTTCATATTGCTTTAAGCAATCTATGACCCTAAGATGTAACAATTCTTTCATGGGAGTTTTTTTACTTCAGTGTCTGGAATAACATGAGGGAGCTGTGCCAGCTCATCAGATTTGTGGGTCTTATGCATTAAAGAGCAAACACGTGTGGCAACTCCCTGGTTGTGACATGTGACTGTGTGGTGGTGCCTGATGGTGCAAAGCCTGCTGAGGCACTGCTGAAGGTCCACAGAGACCCAAGGAGCCAGACTTAGGTGAATAGCAGAACTACCTAAACAAAGCACTCCCTAGAGCAAAGTAATTTTGGACTATGTATTGAAGAAAGACTCTTTTTTACATATGTACAAAATACATTCATGCAAATGGCATTTACACATATATTTACACATACATATGTGTAACAGTCCTCAGAGACAGCGTCCATAATAATTCAGTATGGTGCAGTAGACAGCTGAGTACAAGACCAGTCATTGAGAGGCTGTCCATATGAAATGAGCAGGGTTTGGTCTTCACTGGGCAGCACACTCAGGTGGTATATACGTGACATATTGTGGCATACAGTTTTTATTAAGAAAGAATATCTTTGGACTTCTCAGTTTCCAGAGATCATGAATGTGTTGTGTGAAGAACAGAGCTGCTATCCACTCTCTAAGAAAACTGACCTGAGATGACTGTACACCCTGTTAGGATTTACTTATGACATCAGAATTGCCTTAACTTTTCTTATACCCAGCAGGCATAACATAAAGTGCCCAAGGAAAAAAATTCTTTAGAAAGGATTTCTGAAGGAAAACATAACCAGAATCCTAGCTACAAAAATTCTTGTGAAAACTGCTAAAGAATATGGTCCTTCCAAAATTAAAATGTATCTTCTAACAGCTCTGATACAACCATGTGGATGCTGGCAGAGCATAACAGGAATGGAGCAGAGATGATGACCAAGATCACATTCTCCCTAAATAGCATCTCCTACTGCTACAGAGTACTGGACTCAGTGGACCACTGGTCTAAACGGAAAGGACAATTCTGGTGTACTTAATCATTTGGCACTAAAGGAATAGCCATTTGGGGGCAAATAACAGAACAGACAATCCTGTACATAAGATTGATTAATATTGCATTACTCTGTGGTGAAGAAAAAAAAAAAAAAGTAGGAGAGAGAAACTTTGAAAGGCAGAGCAACTGCTCTGATTTAGGGCTAGAATAAAGATGATGCTATATTTCCATATATTTTAATATATTAAAGTTGTCAATGTAACTAGCCTATTTCTCAGTAACATCACGTTCTGGTTCCCAGCCTGGGGATATAAACAGGCTTGCTCTACTGTGTTTCTCCAAATGCGTACAGCATCTGATGACACAGATATCATTGTGTATAAGCACCTTACTGTGCTTCAGACATTTGAATTATAAGCACATGGGGACACAAATACAAGGCAAACATTTGCATAGAAGAGACTCGGTAAGAACATTTGTATTTGAAATAGCTTTTGAGCATTTGGATTAAGAATCAAAACTGAGTGGGAGGGAGGAAGACAGATTAGACCGGAGGCAGTTGTCTTTCAGAAATATGCCTTGAGATATGTAACCATAACACTTGTGAATTCTAGGAATAATTTATACTGGAGACATTATCTTTTGATAAAACTGAAAGAAAAGATCAGATCTTAGGAATTCCATTCTTTGAATCCTTCACATTTTTCCTGATATTTATTGGTCCATCTCCAGTTTTTAAACTTGAGTTTAAAAAAAAAGCAATGAATGTCATTATTGTGCAGCAGTCACAGCTGCATCAGTTGCAGAAATGTTTTTAAGAAAGTATTATTAATTTATCTTTTTGGACACCTACATTACACAAAATGTTTGAATTAAAGGCCAGAAGAAGTAGCAGGAAAAGCTTAAATTGCTTGAAATTTTTAAACAGGTCAGATTCAGTGGTATTATTCAAACGAATTTCTGACTAGTCATACTAAAAAATAATCATATTTTATTTTCCCACATATATGTAATAATTTAACATAATACAACCATGAAGAAAAAAGAAGGCTCCCTACAAGAATTCATTCTCCCATCTAGAAATAATTGTCATCATACAATAATCAGGAATTAACAATTCCTACCTTCCTCTGCATTAGGAATAATGAAGGTTTCTGTCGGCTCCTTCTGGGTGATTCAGGTACTTGGCTGCCAGGCCAAGCACACTACAGCTGATCCGCTAGCTGACATCCTAAGCTTTACTCTTCCTAAGTACAATGTGAATGTGCTTCAATCAGATTCGAAGCTAGCAATATGCATGGAAATACTCAAATCCTGATTTTGGCAATCTTCGGTTTGCTGTTGGTCGCTATATTCACATACACATATCACATACAGCAACTAACAGAACAAAAAATGTTTCAGTACAAAAACAAAACCTGTGCAGTCTAAGCCTTATATCCACTATGGTGGTATCTGTAAGGGCTGACCAAAGGTCTTTTAAAGGTAGAGGATAACCTCTGATATTGATAGTAACATTAAAAATACATACAGAGCATATTGCTACCATTCATGATAAAGTACTGCTTTAAGTTCAAGTAGACCTTTCAAACAGGTCTGCTGCTTGGTGGCAGTACCTGACATGCAAGACAAGAAATATGGTTATGCTTTTGCTAAAACATGTATGGTATTTATAAATGAAAATATCTTCCCTAACAAATATCTTGTCAGTAACATTAGAGTAGTAGTTACCAGTGGGACTAGTAATATCACTAATGAAAAGAAAAAAAATAAAAAAGTAGAAACAGACACCTGCCTTTTTCCAAAACAATCCAAATGAATGGTATTCTGGATTCCACAACAAAGCTTCCATTGTCTTAATGATGCATAATGCGGCCCTCAGTCATAGAAAGACAGCTACATTTCTGTGTAGTACCAAGAACCCATTGACACTGATGAAAGAAATAGCCACCTAAAACTAAAAGTTTTTGTGCATAATAGTTTTATGAAAGAGACATATGACCCAATTTCATTTTGACAGAAACCACACAGTGAAATGGCCATCTGAGGTAAAATGTTTCTATTAACATTCTTTCGAGCTGTGAGCTTTAATTCTTAATATAACTTGGGCCATACAGCAATTAGGTACAAACGCAGTAGCTAGTAGCTAACACAGAACTTAGCACAGAAGTCATACTTATAGCTTCAGTCCTTAACTTAAAGAAAGAAATTGTCTACTGTGATATTTTGCTGTAGTTACAACACAACTGAAAGGGAAAAACCTACTCTCCTTCCAGGCAGAAAAAGGAACAAGTCCAGAAGGAACAAGTCCAGAAGAAAACATCCAATAGCTAGATGATCCCTAAAGGTCCTTTCCAACCCGAAGCATTCTATGATTCTATAAATGTTTTATATCACTGAGCAATCAGTTAGAGCAATGAATAGCCTAAATATTTTGAACCTGATTCGCAGTAAGTGTAAACTGCTATTATCCCCTGAGTTTATTTTGACTACACAGATTTGCAGCCATTGAAGAAATAGGGGACTAAAAAATTTTTAAATGCAAGGTATGGAAGAAGCGCAACCATTTAATCATTATTTTCTCTCAAGGAAAGTAGAAAGATAGTTTAGAAAGTTATTAATAAGGCCATGGTTACACATTGCATTGTCATAATATTCCCTTCATTTATGCCATGTAAGGTTAATATCCTATTAAAAGTGAGCTAATAGATTCTGCAAATTTCATAATATAGGAAGATCAAGAAAAATAGTTAAGCTATCAACAAATAAATAGTCATATTATAGTTTTTCTCAGAGATTCAAAAATGTTAAAGGACCTAACGAGTTATGAAAATCAAATAAAAGGGATTTGAAAATTGCATTATTTAAGCATCAAAAGAAATAGCGTGCAGAACCATGCTAGAGAATATAATCTATTCTGAATGTCTGTCTTATTTTCTGATTAAATATATAAACTGGTCTCCTCTGACATTTTAAAACTCTACTTTTAGAGTCATGCCATGCTTTAAATTATTCCAGTTTGAAAGAATTGATTCATGAGCAGTCTATCTGATTTACTTCACTGCCAGATGGGTACAAAGAGACAGAAATGTTCTGTGTCACCAGCTGTGCTACTGGGTCTGGGTAAAAGACTGGATTATTTTATGCATGGGACCTGTAGTTGTTTTCAGTAATGAGAACTCCGTAAATTAGTTTAATAAAGAAATTTAACATTTAGTTTGCTACAATTACTGATTTTTAGACTACAAGAAAAGAAAAGTGTTTCTGGATTTGTGTTAGCAGTTATGCTATAACAGGTTCCCTCCTAGGTATCATGAACATACACTTTGAATAGAGTCTCATTTAGTGTGATCAAATATAGGAATGCAAGCAAAACCCTAATTAATGGTTTCCCATATGGGGTATGCAAACTTTGAAAAGTCCAAAAGATTATGATATAACAAAAAAAAATTGAATCTGACTCAAATTCTGTGTTTCAGTATTCAATTTGAAAGAAAACTTAATCTGGGATTGGTTACCGTCACAAAGTGTCACATGAAACTTTCCTGACCAAAAAACTCACCTGATTAACCGGTGGCTCAGAGGCTGGTGCCATCGGTGGAATTTTGTTTTTTTTGATCATGGGGAGGTTTACACGGCACCGGGCCTGCTGGTGGCAGATGGAGTTCAGCTATTTCCAAAGGGGAAAAGGATTCTCGCCCATGAGTTGGTGGGACTCATCGAGAGGGCTTTAAACTAGGTTTGAACGGGTAAGGGGATATAACCAGCCTCGCTAGAGAGGAACCCGAGGGTGGCATGGCAACATGGGGGTGAAATCAATAGCCCGGCTCAAGTGCATCTACACCAATGAACATAGCATAGGCAACAAACAGGAGGAGCTGGAAGCCCTTGTGCAGCAGGATAGCTATGAGTTAGTCACCATCACAGAGACATGGTGGGATGACTCTCATGACTGGAGTGCTACATTGGATGGCTATAAGCTCTTCAGAAGGGATAGGCATAGAAGGAGAGGTTGTGGGGTGGCTCTGTATGTTAGGGAGTGTTTCGATTGTATAGAGCTCAACAGTGGTGATGATAAGGTCAAGTGCTTATGGGTAAGGATGAGGGGGGAAGGTCAACAAGGCAGATATCATGGTGGGAGTCTGTTATAGACCACCCAACCAGGATGAAGAGGTAGATGAAGCATTCTATAAGCGTCTGGCAGAAGTCTCACAATCACTAGCCCTTGTTCTCGTGGGGGACTTCCAACTTGCCGGACATCTGCTGGAAATACAACACAGCAGAGAGGCAACAGTCCAGGAAGTTCCTGGAGTGTGTGGAAGATAACTTCCTGACACAGCTGGTAAGTAAGCCTACCAAGGGAGGTGTCTTGCTTGACCTGCTGTTTACAAACAGAGAAGGACTCGAGGGAGATTTCATGATCAGAGGCTGTCTTGCGCTTAGCAACCATGATATGATAAGAGTTTTCGATTCTTGGTGACGTAAGGAGGAGGGCCAGCAAAACCACCACCATGGACTTCCTGAGGGAAGACTTCGGCCTGTTCAAGACACTGGTTGGGAAAGTCCCTTGGGAGACAGTCCTGAAGGGCAAAGGGGTCCAGGAAGGCTGGGCCTTCTTCAAGAAGGAAGTCTTAAAGGCACAGGAGCGGGCTTTCCCCATGTGCTGTAAGACCAACCTGTGGGGAAGACAACCGGCCTGGCTAAACAGGGATCTTTTACTGGGACTCAGACAAAAAAGGAGAGTTTACCACCTTTGGAAGAAAGGTCAGGCAACTCAAGAAGAGTACAGGGATCTTGTTAGGTCATGCAGAGAGGAAATTAGAAAGGGAAAAGCTCAGCTAGAACTCAATCTGGCCACTGTTGTAAGAGATAATAAAAAATCTTTTTACAAATATATTAACAACAAAAAGAGAGCCAAGGAGAATCTCCATCCTTTGCTGGATGTGGGAGAGGGAACATTGTCACCAAGGATGAGGAAAAGGCTGAGGTACTTAATGCCTTTTTTGCCTCAGTCTTTAATAGCCAGATCAGTTATCCCCAGGGTATTCAGTCCCCTGAGCTTGAAGACAGGGACAGGGAGCAGAATGAAGCCCCCATAACCCTGGAGGAAGCAGTTAATGACCTTCTATGCCACCTGGATGCACACAAGTCTATGGGCCTGGACGGGATCCACCCGAGAGTACTGAGGGAGCTGGCGGAGGATCTTGCCAAGCCACTCTCCATCATCTGTCAGCAGTCCTGGTTAACAGGGGAGGTCCCTGATGACTGGAGGCTTCCAAAAGTGATGCCCATCTACAAGAAGGGCCAGACAGAAGTCTCTGGGGAACTACAGGCCTGTCAGTCTGACCTCAGTGCCAGGGAATGTTATGGAGTGGTTCATCTTGAGTATGCTCAACAAGCATGTGGAGGTCAACCAGGGGATCAAGCCCAGCCAGCATGGGTTCATGAAAGGCAGGTCCTGCTTGACCAACCTGACCTCCTTCTATGACCTGGTGACCTGCCTGGTGGATGAGGGAAAGGCTGTGGATGTCATCTACCTGGACTTTAGCAAAAGTCTTTGACACCATCTCCCACAGCAGTCTCCTTGGGAAGCTGGCAGCTCATGGCCTAGGCAGGTGTACTCTTTGCTGGGTAAAAAACTGGCTGGGTGGCCGAGCCCAGAGAGTTGTGGTGAATGGAGTTAAATTCGGTTGGCGACCGGTCACGAGTGGTGTTCCCCAGGGCTCAGCTTTGGGGCCAGTCTTGTTTAATATCTTTATTGATGATCTGGATGAGGGGATTGAGTGCACCCTCAGTAAGTTTGCAGATGACACCAAGCTGGGTGGGAGTGTTGATCTGCTCAAGGGTAGGAAGGCTCTGCAGAGGGTTCTGGACAGGCTGGATCGATGGGCTGAGGCCAACTGTATGAGATTCAAGAAGGCCAAGTGCCGGGTCCTGCACTTGGATCACAACAACCCCATGCAACGCTACAGGGTTGGGGAAGAGTGGCTGGAAAGCTGCCTGGCCAAAAAGGACCTGGGGGTGTTGGTCGACAGCTGGCTGAACGTGGGCCAGCAGTGTGCCCAGACGGCCAAGGAGGCCAACAGCATCCTGGCTTGGATCAGGAATAGTGTGGCCAGCAGGAGCAGGGAGGTGATTGTCCCCCTGTACTCAGCACTGGTGAGGCTGCACCTGGAATACTGTGTCCAGTTTTGGGCCCCTCAATACAAGAAAGACATTGAAGTGCTGGAGCGTGTCCAGAGAAGGGCAACAAGGCTGGTGAAGGGTCTGGAGCACAGGCCTTATGAGGAGCGGCTGAGGGAATTGGGATTGTTTAGCCTGGAGAAGAGGAGGCTGAGGGGAGACCTTATCGCTCTCTACAACTCCCTGAAAGGAGGCTGTAGTGAGGTGGGTGTTGGGCTCTTCTCCCAAGTAGTGAGCAATAGGACGAGAGGAAATGGGCTTAAGCTGCATCAGGGGAGGTTTAGATTGGCTATTAGGAAAGATTTCTTCATGGAAAGGGTAGTCAAGCATTGGAAGAGGCTGCCCAGAGAGGTGGTGGAGTCCCCATCCCTGGAATTGTTCAAAAAATGGGTAGACATGGCACTTTGGGACATGGTTTAGGAGGCATGGTGGTGCTGGGTTGATGGTTGGACTGATGATCTTAGAGATCCTTTTCAACACTAATGATTCCTTGTTTTTATTTTCATTAAAAATAATGCAGCCACCAAGCCAGGCAACATGAAATTATGACTCTACCCTTAATTGTTTTATTGGTGGACTTGGTAGTGTTAGGTTAATGGTTGGACTGGATGATCTTAAAGGTCTTTTCCAACCTAAACGATTCTATGATTCTATGAAATTAACTCCCTTCGAGCAGAGTAATGCTCTAAACCAGTAAATGTATCCAAAACTGTAAATGTTAAAACATCATATATTTAAATAGAATTTTTTTCTCTTTTTTTGTTTTCATCACATACTGCTTTATAACAATTTATAAGTTTAATAGAGGAAAAACATAATCCAGGACTGTAACTCAGAGAAAGCAGAACACTTCAGTATTTTCCCTCCAACCGTACGTATGCAAGCAATCTTTAAATTCTTGAAATTTATCTGTAGTGCTCACTTCTGATACGCAACCCACAAAACATTGGGTCAGTGAGCAGGTGAAGTACTCAGAGTTTTTAAATTTTTGTTATTTTAATTATAAATTTTTGTTCCTCCTTTCAACCTAATGTATTAATTATGTGTCTTAGTCATACCTGTAGATTTGAACAGATTGCCTTTGGTGAACAATTAGAAATGACCAAGTAAAAATCTAGGGACTACTACTGTATAAGTTGTATTATTCATTGTAATCGGAATCTTCATTTTTATTCTCTCTCGGCTTTGGGGAATTTGAGAATTTATTGTGTTCTTTTTCTGAATAGGGTATTTTCTTACGTAAAGTAATAATGACAATTAGGTCATTTCAATGAAAAACCTGGGTTGACAAGAGAAAGAATATGTAGAGCTTTCAATAGCCTAAAACCTCACTGTCATTGATGTAGCTGTTTCAGTGCACAACCCTGGGAGAAAGAGCAGTTCATTAGACTGTTTTGGACATTTTATCCATTCAAAACATTAAAGAGACTGTGTGTTTTTTCCAGAGCCACATATAACTGTGCATCTTGCTGGCATCAAGTAAACACACTATAATTATGCAACCAGTATTCCAACCAGGAAAAGCATGCTGCACCCACAGAAGTCCCCTCCTGGAAAGTTCAAGAACAAACTCATTTGCAAAGTTGCTTTATTAAAAGCCATTGCTGGCATCTGCCATAATAGAACTGCAGCAGCCTTTAAAGCCAAAATCTCTCACCCATGTAGTGAAAGAAAAAAAGGACAAAATGTCTTTACGCCCAGTGCTGTCATTAGAGTTAGGAAAGTTTTCTCTTCTTTAAAAATATAGTGCTATATACAATTTTAAATGAGCTGAGAAAAAGTGTAAAGAGTTTTGAGGTAGATCCATTAGTATTAAAACTGAGTCCCATAATCACCACAAATATTATCTTGATCAGGTGTGATTTGCACTCTGAGCTAACTGTTGTGGGTTTGGTTGGGTTTTTTGTTTTCCTTTTTAATCTTAAAAAAGGGGAACAGCAACTGCGAAAAAAAATGGGTTTCTGTTGACTCCTCTACCTACAAACTGAGAGCAGTGACGTAGGTAACAAACTGAGGCCAGGGATGAGTGCAAAAGGTACAAATATGGCAACATATCATTAGATCCTGTTACTTCTTCCCAAAAAGGAACCAAGAAGCAAGGAGGAGCTGGAGGTGAATAAAGCAACAGATGGAAGTTAATCAGAGAGGAATCACCTTGGGAAATCCATATGAGGCATGAAGGCTTCTTACTACACCTGTGAGGTTTGGAAATATCAGTAGCTCTGTCTCAAATCGTGCAGAAGAATTTCCACTAAGGGGATGTCCCTTAGTGGAGGTGCTGGAGTTCAATGTAGGGAAGGGAGATACACACACACCATCTTGTGATACCAATGACCAGACAATGTAGAAGTGACACGTGGGAGGCTAAACTGCAGTCTGAGCCATCTTGTCAGATTCCCTGCTTGGCCATTTGCTGAGGAGGAGCCAAGGATAGCTCCAGAGACCAGGACATCTGGTGGTACCATTTGGGATATATTGCTGAGAAGCTTCTCAGGGGGATCAAGGAAAGCTGAGGGACTGCCACTCATCCCTACACTATTGATGAAAGGCACACACTCCTGATATCAAAGAACAGAGAAGTAATCTCTGTGAAATGGAAGTGTTAAGTATTGGAGTATGCTCTGAGGCATGTCCTCCTACTGGAACTACTGGAGCAACAACTAATGAGAATAAACAGTGATAGAAAACACTAACACAGTTATGGTTATTGAATGACAGCTATTAAGAAGGTTGCACGGGTGTTTCAGCTAGGCGTTTCAGATGCTTGTTTATATGCAAAGATTAAAGCACATCTACATGTCATACATAGTCATCTTTAAGAAATGGCATGATGTGCTCTCTCAGCAGTTGCACCCTGTAACTTTTTTAATCACTTAGAAAATTTTGACCTATACTTTATCAGATAAGCAAGCTGAAAAGCACAAAACTGCTTTATTTATGTTATCTTATCTCCTCAATACAGTCCACAGACCTTTAGGCTATATCAAGACTATGCAATGGGGGAGCACTTCTGACTTCCTGGACTTAGGCATTAAAAATGGCCACACTGCCTCCATCCTTGGGGATGAAAAGGGGTGATATCTGTTGTTGAGATCATGCTACAGATGAAGGAAAAGCTTGTCCCAGAAAAGAAATTTATTTGGAATCATCTAGTGACAAAGATCTGTCCTGCCTCTCCCAGCTCTGACATACACACAAACAATGGCTGTGACAAACACAGCCATAGCCTTAATTTTATTCTGCTTTTAGACACAAGACTCTGACTTAACACAGGTGATGCTGCTGCTGCTTGTGCACAGTAACAATAAACGCAGACGTGATTTCAGTGGAGTACATTTGTGCTTATAGCCTTCTACATGCCAATATTCTAGCAAGGTATATTCAGAAATTACATTGAACATATATTTACTTTAACAACCTAACTACTTCTTCCAGATATCCTGCTTGAAACTGCATATATATTCAATTTCAGGAGAGAATAGTTTCCATATTTCATTGGCAGATTACAAATTTAATCCTCATGATATGTAGATTTTGTTCAGGGATCTGCCAAGCAACCATGCATCCGGATTTTATTTTCATATATTACAGCTTATTTTAAACTTCAAATAATCCCTATGATTAAAAGACTGAACTTCTGACAATATGTCTCTGATGGTACATTTGTTCCTTGGGGTTCTTCAAGGCTGTAAAGTATAGCTAAATAAAAAGGTTAATATAACTGTATGTTGCTCACCATTTAGAAAACCAGTAAGTCTAACATCTTAAGGAATCTAAAATGATCCATAACCAGTTCTATAACTTTTTCTGTAGCAACCTAAGTAGATTTTTGTTTTGTTTTGTTTTGTTTTTAAATTTTCATTATTTTACTACCAGCATCTTCAAAGACATGGAAGAGCAGATCTGGTCTGCTAATTCAGTTTATGCAGAAAGCTGCCTTGTGCAACAGATAGCACTCCTGTGAATTTTAATTGATTTAGTCTGCTGTACTACCAGAAGACTAACACCATTATACAGATACTTTGAAGAGCAATCAATCAGCCAGTGCTCCACGTGTGCAGGAGCTGAGCTCTGGAACCTTTCTCCAGCAGGATCACAGCTTCTGCACTTCCAAATGAAAGAAGCGTTCTTACTGTTTCTCTTGAACAAAAGTATAAAAATAAAATATAAAATACAAAATGGAAACCAAAATCTGTTCCAGTTGGAGGAAAGGGAGGAGAAAAAGCAGATTATTCAGTGAGGCTCTACTGCTTATATCTTTTTTGCTCTGAACAATGTAATCAATCTCTTCATTATCATATTCACTTTACATTTTCCCATTTGACTGATTTTCAAATGGAATCACTGTCACATAAGGGTACTAAAGGTAATTACTATGTCTTTTCTGCTAGCTACTGCATTACATTTATAATGCAGTATTTGGTAGTCTTTTTTTTTTTTTTTTTTTACATCCTTATTTTAGCTTGTGTCTGACCCGTGCCACCACTATTCCTACTTACACTCAATACTTTGCATGTATTTGAGGATGTATTTTCATTATTTAAGAGTAATTTATCTCCTAAGTGCTCATAATTTACAAGGTAGCTGCACAGCACACTGTGCAGGGGAATGTGCATATAGGAGTATATAACACTCTTTGAAGTCTTTTCTTCATGTTGTATTCCAAATCTTACTCCCTGTGACATCTTGGCTCTATTAGTCTTGATTCAGGACAAGAAATAGATAGGTCTAGTATTACCACACTTTTTGAGAACTTCCTGTCATTCCATGAATAATAGTTGAAATAGTTGATTTTAGAATGGTTTTTATTAAGTAGCCAGGAGCTTTTACAATAATTTGGTTTATTCTGCTTTATTAGCAAAACTGAAAACTGCAAAGATTAAATTTCAGCATGTCAAAAACTTGTGATGACAAACCATGAAGTAATCAGAAAAGTTATAAAAACTCTAAAATTATAAACCCACAGTAAATTCTACAGTCTTCCTAGGTTACACTGGTGCACTCTTGGTATTGGGAGGTGTGGAGCATACATGTCCCAGATCAGTTCCTTCTCCCATACAGGAGGAAACCATAATCTTCATATCCTACACTCCAATTCCTGCACTATGACCCTAAACATGCCTCCACTTTACAGTCCCCAGGCAGGAGTTTAACTCCATGCCACCAGTTTTTCCTACCACTCCTTCAAACTGGTACCCTCTCCATCCATTTAATTTCCTGCCTGCATCCTTGCCGCTGATAGCTGTAATCATCTATGGGAAGTTACATAATCCCACAGCCAGAAGTCAGCACCCCCAGACAGTCAGCTATTGCCCTGAGATTGCTGAGTCTCAGAGATTTAGATTTAGGACCTCCACAAAGGCAATTGTTAATCACTGATATCTCTATTATCTAAGGGACCTACCCTGCAATGAAGGTGAGCGTCTCCACATAGACAATGGGATCATATAGATATGTTTCCTGTAATACCATCTCAGGGCTAAAATAAGCTGAGAATTTTGTAGGGTGGCCGAATCATTAGCTTTTATAAAAGATTTATACATCAGTGGTGCCGTATGTTCCTCTCACTTCCCAGAATTTCAGATATCTGGTCAAGATACTATTCTTGAGAATCATGCCTGCACCAGACTATTCCAACCTGGAATACTGAAAATACCAGTTTGTAAGTGGTTTGGGGGGGAAATGTATTTGCATATTTCCACTTTTACCTCAGAAAAAGACAGGAGAGCTAGAAATTTGTTGTCCTGGAAGAAAAAAAAAGAAGATTGTGTTACTTCATTGCCTGTCTACCAGTACACCCCTAATAATTTTTAAAACAGTGAATTCCAGACAAATTTGATAGAGGGAATGGAGTCCAACATTTCTGTATATGTCTTTGGAAATCAATGACTAACAGGCATTTCAAAAAGCAGAAGGTAAAGTTTAGTTGTGTTTGGCCACGGCCAACTAATCAGCTGGGGAAACAGCAACCTAACAGCACACATGTTAGTTGAAGGAAGTGGGAGTGTTCAGAGGACATGTCTGCACTATACACTAGTAACAAGCCTATGATGGTCATAGGTTATAACTGTGCCTATATTATGGATAAAAAGTTCTTATGGACCAAATTAAATGCATAGAAATAATCAGAAACTTTTGCCAGCCTAATGAACTAATGCATTTTATTCCTTCCATAACTCTAATTTCAAATTAGAATTTACAAATATTTACCTCTGTTGATTGTTTTCCTTTTTCCATTAAATTTAGTGTCTAATATCTGCATAACAGCTAGAAATTGTGAAGTGAAAGCAAAAGTATTCTTTGAGAATGGGCAGATCTGGTTTTACAAATCCAGAAGGATTACAAGGTTTTCTTAAAAAAATTTCTTTGTTCAAAAAACTGTCAGAATCTAGCGGGCAGAGAAATAAAAAATACATTGAGAAGTTGTAATTCAAGTAAAATATTTTAAATTTTTTTAATTAGTTATCTGGGTAGGTACTGAAATACCATTTTCTCTTGAATGAAATATAAAACCACTCCGACTAGAAGAGGCTCACAGAATTTTATTAGGCATGGATGCCACCTACTGGAAATCAATCAAGGCAGAAAAATCAAATCTGAGCAGTGCTCAAAGACCCAAAAGAAAATGAGTGAATTACTGCCACATATAATGTTTAAATGCATAAGCCAGGAGTCAACATGTGGGCAAGCTCACTGCCAAAATTAAAAACATGATACCATTGAGGTGAGTAACCTAAGAAAGGGCTAGCAATAGCATACACCAAAGCAAAGAAATCTGTCAAATCCCAACTTTGAACTCTAAACTAAATGACAGAAATGATCGTCTGTGTTTACAGGATTCTGAAGTGTTAAGCGTTTTTGTACAAGGGACAATCATACAAAAAATGTGATCGTAGCAGACATTTCCCTATAGACTTAGGCCAGGAGCAAAGATATTTTCTTTGGTGAGAGTTGAAACAGACTTTCCAAACACATTTGGTCAACAATACATAATAACACATAGCAATGTCTTTCCATAATAACAAAAAAAAACGGAGCAGCAAACTATGTAAAATGAAGTCACGATATCAAGAACAGAGTTAGTAGGGTCTCTAGACTATCCCTAAGCAGCAATTAGACCAAAATACAAATTCCCTTGAATATAATGTGATACACATCTACAAGAAGGGCCAGAAAGAGGATCTGGGGAACTACAGGCCTGTCAGTCTGACCTCAGTGCCAGGGAATGTTATGGGGCGGGTCATCCTGAGTATGCTCAACAGGCACGTGCAGGTCAACCAGGGGATCAGGCCCAGCCAACATGGGTTCATGAAAGGCAGGTCCTGCTTGACCAACCTGACCTCCTTCTATGACCTGGTGACCTGCCTGGTGGATGAGGGAAAGGCTGTGGATGTCATCTACCTGGACTTTAGCAAAAGTCTTTGACACCATCTCCCACAGCAGTCTCCTTGGGAAGCTGGCAGCTCATGGCCTAGGCAGGTGTACTCTTTGCTGGGTAAAAAACTGGCTGGGTGGCCGAGCCCAGAGAGTTGTGGTGAATGGAGTTAAATTCGGTTGGCGACCGGTCACGAGTGGTGTTCCCCAGGGCTCAGCTTTGGGGCCAGTCCTGTTTAATATCTTTATCGATGATCTGGATGAGGGGATTGAGTGCACCCTCAGTAAGTTTGCAGATGACACCAAGCTGGGTGGGAGTGTTGATCTGCTCAAGTGTAGGATGACCCTGCAGAGAGACCTGGACAGACTGGACCGATGGGCCGAGGCCAACTGTATGAGATTCAAGAAGGCCAAGTGCCGGGTCCTGCACTTGGATCACAACAACCCTATGCAACGCTACAGGCTTGGGGAAGAGTGGCTGGAAAGCTGCCTGGCCAAAAAGGACCTGGGGGTGTTGGTCGACAGCTGGCTGAACGTGGGCCAGCAGTGTGCCCAGACGGCCAAGGAGGCCAACAGCATCCTGGCTTGGATCAGGAATAGTGTGGCCAGCAGGAGCAGGGAGGTGATTGTCCCCCTGTACTCAGCACTGGTGAGGCTGCACCTGGAATACTGTGTCCAGTTTTGGGCCCCTCAGTACAAGAAAGACATTGAGGTGCTGGAGCGTGTTCAGAGAAGGGCAACAAGGCTGGTGAAGGGTCTGGAGCACAGGCCTTATGAGGAGTGGCTGAGGGAACTGGGGTTGTTTAGTGTGGAGAAGAGGAGGCTGAGGGGAGACCTTATCGCTCTCTACAACTCCCTGAAAGGAGGCTGTAGTGAGGTGGGTGTTGGGCTCTTCTCCCAAGTAGTGAGCAATAGGACGAGAGGAAATGGGTTCAAGCTGCATCAGGGGAGGTTTAGATTGGCTATTAGGAAAGATTTCTTCATGGAAAGGGTCGTCAAGCATTGGAAGAGGCTGCCCAGAGAGGTGGGGGAGTCACCATCCCTGGAATTGTTCAGAAAATGGTTAGACATGGCACTTTGGGACATGGTTTAGTAGGCATGGTGGTGTTGGGTTGATGGTTGGACTGATGATCTAGACATCCTTTCCAACGTTAATGATTCCTAGTTTTAACTTGCATTAAAAAATAATGCAGCCACCAAGCCAGGCAACATGAAATTATGACTCTACCCTTAATTGTTTTATTGGTGGACTTGGTAGTGTTAGGTTAATGGTTGGACTGGATGATCTTAAAGGTCTTTTCCAACCTGAATTATTCTATGATTCTATTTATGGACATGAATGGCAGCTAGTATAGCCACTTTATCAACAATTTATGTTTTAAAGTAAAAAGGGTAACACTGCTACTCAGGCAATTAATGCCTTTTGTTCTTTTTTCCCTCTCACAGATAAGTTTTATTCACACACATACACAAAGAGAGCATTTGAGGCATATATACTTTGTGGCAGTTAAAAGCTTTTGCAAAGTCAAGACACTGCAGACATCCTAATGTTATAGCCCAGTGACCAGTGTCATTCAGATCCCACCTGGTAAACATCGGAACATTTTTTAATGACAAGCAAAAGTGTCATTTGAAGTAATTGCTACTTCTAAAATAATGCTTTCTGGTTTTCTGCATTGCAGTCTTTTTAACAAAAATAAAACTTAAAGGTCATGCTTCGTTCTTGGTGTCTCAACAGTTCTAGTCTCCCCAGACTGTTGCAGATAACATATAGAAATGCAATAGTTTAAATAGAAATAGAAATAGCAAGAAGCAAGAAAGGGCTTAGACAGTGTAAACGTACTATAATAACTCAAGTAAAGTATAAAATTATGAAAAGCAAATTAAGTAAAACTTGACAGGAAAAAATCCTGTATCAGATGTTTAGTCAATTAAGAGTTAAATTTGTTTTAATAATGCACTATAACTCAAAAATGAATAAGAGAGTGTATTCACTCTATGTCAATTCCTTACCACACTCATCCAGAGGATTCTTGTCAGACAAGGCTTTATTAATTTGATAAAATATATATCAAGAAATAAAAACCTATTCCAAAGAGAACTCTTGTTCCCTTATTCTCGTAAAATTTCAGCATTTTTGCAATGCCGTTGGAAAAGGCAACAGTAAAATGCAGGGGAAAGGTTTGAAAAATAATAGTATCCTGCTAAGCTCTAAGCACATTCTAGTGGTTATTGCACAAGAAAAAGCCTTGTGAAAGGCTGTGTAAGACAGATAGATGCTGAACAGAAAGTGTAAGAACCGTTAAGTCTGGTCCTAAAAGTATGCAGAATATACTTTACTATTACTAACTGATCTCATATATGCAGTGACAGTGCATTCTTGCCAGCATAAGAGAACATGTATCCAGTTTCCATAATCTTAGCAGTTATGGCAACAGCAAAACAGCTTTAAAGCAAATGCAGAGTGAAAGTCCTTTTCTCTCTGAGGCTGCATTCTCTGTGCATCAGTTCTCACTTATCTCAGAAAGAATTTTAGGAACAAGTATAGCAAAGTCAAGCCCCGTGTCTCTTTATATAATGTTTTCAAGTACTACAGATGAGCAGAACAGGTCTGACAAAGTACAAGTACCACTGAACACAGAGGGTGCTCTGAGGCATTAAGTAAGGTCACTGTAGTTCAGGAAATCCAGGCAAACAAATAGATCTGCAAAAGGAAAGAGGGAAAGGAAAATTTCAAGAAAATAAAAAAATGCAACTGTTGGACTGGAAGAAAAATTGACAACTTCCTGCCCTCAAGCCTCAAACACTACACTTAAAACTTCCTCTGTCACCAAGCACTTTTATATCCTTGGATTTTATAAACCATATGTAAGACTTCATCACAAAACTCATAACCAACCCTAGCTACTGGGACAAAACAACTGCTAAAATAATGCAACCTGATCTACTAGCTAACTTCTTAGAACTGTACTGCTCCTTGCCGCCGCCTTCATCTTAATTAGCATTGCAAGTACAGCTTGTGACCCCACTGTAAGTCCCCAGTAGTTACTAAATCTGCATCTACATACACAGGAAAAAATCTGAGTCCATAAACTATTTTGTCCTTATTGCTTCCTCTTGCTCTCAACCTGCAAAGTGGTATATACACAGTCCATTCAGACATCAAAATTAATTCAGTTTCTTTCCCCTCTCTTTCTTTTGTACTCCTCTCTCAAAGCACCAGTCAGAAAGGTCCAGTTGTTCCAAACAGCTCAGACTAATGTTACGTATTTCTCTTTGGTATCTTCTGGTCTTCTTGTCTTTTCCTATCATTTGTATTTTTCTAGTTTTATTTTTATTTTTACCCCCCAGGTGGCTCCCCTTCCTTCCTTCCTGCCTTCCTGCCTTCCTGCCTTCCTGCCTTCCTGCCTTCTTGCCTGCCTTCCCCCATTTCCTCCTTCAGCTTTCTTTCATTTCCTATTCATCCTTTCCCTCCCCTTTACAATACTTTAAATACTTCTCCTTTTCATATCAATGTTGTGGTGGTTTGACCCTGGCTGGATGGCAGGTGCCCACCAAAGCCACTCAGCCCTTCTCAACTGGACAGGGGAGAGAAAATATAACAAAAAAGCTTGTGGGTCAAGATAAGGACAAGGAGATCACTCAGCAATTACCATTCATGGGCAAAGCAGACTCGACTTGGGGAAAATCAGTTTAATTTATTACCAACCAAAATTGAGCAGGAGAGAGGAGTGAGAACATGTGTAGGGTAATGAGAAACAAAACCAAAAGTTAAAACACCTTCCCCCAACCCCTCCCTTCTTCCCAGGCTCAACTTCACTCCCAATTTTCTCTACCTCCTCCCCCCAAGCAGTGCAGGGGCACAAGGAATGGGTGTTGCAGTCAGTTCATCATGCCTTATCTCTGCTGCTCCTTCCTTCTCAGGGGAGGACTCCTCACACTCTTCCCCTGCTCCAGCGTGGGGTCCCTCCCACGGGACACAGTCCTCCACAAACTACTCCAACGTGGGTCCTTCCTGTGGGCTACAGTTCTTCACAAACTGCTCCAGCATGGGTCCCTTCCACGGGGTGCAGTCCTTCAGGAGCAGACTGCTCCAGCGTGGGTCCCTCCATGGGGTCACAAGTCCTGCCAGCAAACCTGCTCCAGCCTGGGCTCCTCTCTCTCCACGGGTCCACAGGTCCTGCCAGGAGCCTGCTCCAGCGCGGGCTTCCCACAGGGTCACAGCCTCCTTCAGGCACGTCCACCTGCTCCAGAGTGGGGTCCTCCACAGGCTGCAGGTGGATATCTGCTCCACCATGGACCTCCATGGCTGCAGGGGCACAGCTGCCTCACCATGGTCTTCACCATGGGCTGCAGGTGAATCTCTGCTGTGGTGCCTGGAGCACCTCCTCCCCCTCCTTCTGCACTGACCTTGGTGTCTGCAGAGTTGTTCCTCTCCCATATTCTCACTCCTCTCTTCAGCTGCAGTTTGCATGCTGGTGTTTTGGGGTTTTTTTTCCCTTCTTAAATATGTTATCACAGAGATGCTGCCACTGTCGCTGAGCGGCTCAGCCTTGGCCAGCGGTGGGTCCGTCTTGGAGCCGCTGGCATTGGCTCTATTGGACATGGGAGGAGCTAGCAGCTTCTCACAGAAGCCACCCCTGTAGCCCCCCCACTACCAAAACCTTGCCATACAAACCGAATACAAGTATACTCATCTGCATAATTAAACCTGGGTAGCAGGGCTGGAGAACAGTGATTTTTTTTCATCAGACGTTTCATCAGCTAGCTATGGCCACCTGGCCACCTTGCTCTAAACTTTCTTTCACAAAGAGGAATTTCTGACTTCCTGTCAATGGCTAGTTATAACAATACACAAAACTAACAGCACATCTATTTCTTAAAGAGTAGTATTGATGCTTTGATCAGATGAGATTTGCAACTCAAAGGTGTTGCAGAGTCAGGATAGAAGTTCTTTACTTGAGCTGTTTTGAGAGTATGTCAGAAATGTATCCCATGGCAATGTTTTTGTTTTGAAGATATTTCCCATAGCATTCTCTTATAGGATCCCTCCTGTGCATTCTTACTCACATATAAATTTTAGGCAAATCACTATTAAAGCTGTAAAAAGAATAATTTTACAACAAAATAATCTAAACCCATGAAATTAATATACATATCTCACACATACATACATTCAAGGATCTCTAAAGATATCACAAAAATATGTAAGACCCTGGGTCAACTGTTTCTGTAGAGATTTCTAACTAAATCAGAAAGTTTCCATTTTAGATTATCTAATCCTTCCTTCATTTCTCTGTTACTTCATGTCTGATTCTACTACTGTTTCCTAACTCAGATTTTTCCTTCAATATACATTTTAACAGAAAATGGTATTTTTGATTAAAAGATTAAAAAAACCCCTAAATGTATTTAGAAGAACAGGAACATCAAGCAAAATGAAGAATTTAAATAGTTCAGTTTCACTTTACAGCAGCACTATTTTATCAGAAATAGAGCTTGATTGCCTCATGTCTCCACCATCTGACATAAATCTGATTTCCCAAAATGGCAAAACAGACCTCTATACCATACCCTATTTCAACAACAACAACTGAGACCAGAACTGATATTATAGCCATAATAGGCAACTGAGCCAACAACGAAAATGACAATTGTAGACATTTGACTGGCAACTCCTCTTGTTCATTTTTGTATCATAGTAACTTTATAATAATGGAAAACAAATGTATAATTTACAACAATTAAGTTATTCAGGTTTCACTGTGGAACTTAACTTAAAAATGAAAATTATGATAGTCCACGAGCTGATAACTATGGCATTTAGGTAGAACATGGACTGAGGTTCCAGACTTCTCTGAGATGAGCAGAGCACAGATAGAAAGGTGAACAGCCCACCTTCAGCTGGGTGCTCTATTAATTAGGATAACTGTTGCAAGTCAGACACTTGATGTCATGTTACTAAAAATAATCCCATGAAAGAATTTATTTTTATTCCAGTACAGAATGAGAAAATGTTTTAATGTTGAAAGTTTAATTTGGTTATTTTTTACTGAAGAGTGGATTAACGAATAGTAACTTTCACTATAATCTTGGACATTTTATCATTAAATATTTCAGCTTCGGTATGTTATTAAGAAGTCTACATTTGCTATAGGACCAAAATATTCCAAAGAATGACTTCTCCTTTTCAATCCCCAACAACAGCCACAGAGGCTTTTGTCACACAGCCCTTTGATGTTACACGTACATTGTTTTCACTGAGCTGTGCTGTTCAGCCAGTTAGTACTCAATTTCCAAGTCTAGCCTGCTGTCATTCTTTAATGCTCCTGCTCCCAAGAACCAGACATATGTTCAGTCATATTTAGAGCATAATTCAACAAAATATTTAAGTGTATGATTAAATCTATGGCTAAGAGTTATGTACTTAAATAACTTAGAAAATATGGGGTTTAAAGCATTTCTCAGGTTTTATAGAGACAGTATTCCTCATCTTTTATATGAAATACATGGTTTTCTAAACAAATGTATTTATCAAATCTTGTCCTTTCAGTTAGCACTGTTGAGAAGAAAGTGTGAAGAGTAAATACTGGCTGACATACTGTCAAATCACAACCAAAAGCTCGATTTTTTAATCTCAAAGAAGTCAACACACAAACACTGTATCATGATCAGCCATAAAAAGGAGGGATGTATAAAGTAATGAAGATTAAGTCTGGACAACTATTAATTGCACTGCGCTTACACCTACAGGCACCACAATTTATCTTTCATTTTGATATATATAACAAGGAAGGAAAGAAGTTGTCTCTGGTCTCATAAGTTTAACAGTCCAAACAGGTTCCTATAAAAAGTAATTGGAAGCATTTGTGAATTTATCGAAAACAATATTCTTCTCACAGGGTTCTTCTGATTTTACTAGAAATGGAGTCCTGGAAAAGACATACAGGGCCAAATCAAAGTAAGGTCTCTATGCCTCCAGGAGAATCAATACCGAGTTGGGTAACTGGGTTCTGTATAGAGCTCACGATAATAATTCGATATCTTACATACTAAGCGTGGATATGTCCATTGGCAGAGGGCACAGCTCATAGAGGAAATGTGCAGAGAAAAACAGAGCAGTGTGAAATCCAATCATTTTTTCCAGATTTAAGTAACCACAGTAGATTCCATCACCAGGAATCACAACCATTCTTTCAGATGAGTAACCAAAGCAGTCACCCACTCTTAGGTTGTGACTGTGATACCACATCCTATGTGTACGGTGCTCCTCATTCTCCCCTTGGAACCACTTTTACTGTTCAGCAAAGAATTTAAGGAACAGTGTGAGTAAACACATGAAAAGGTCACTTTGGTAGCCTAGTAGTTATGGCTGAGAATATACTTGATATGAGTTCTAGCTGCAAGGGATGTGTGTACATTTTTATGCAGTGATGTTTAAAACAAGGACTAATCATTGCTGAAATAAAATGCTGAGTTGAGTCATTTATCTTATGGTCCTTATGAACTGCCTATGGTTCTTAGATCTGACATGTATATTACAGCCAAATTCATGAATGTAGGAGAAAAACTCATCTTTATATTGTTTACAGAAGACAATGTCTTAATAATGAAAGTTTTACTGCTATCAATATCGCTGCTGTTGTTGTTATCGCTATCTTATGAATTTAATGACTTCTGAATTGTCCCACTAACCATAAAACTATGGTTAAACCTGTTTTGCGATGGACTTATGTCCACCTTCCCATAGGTTTCCTCTGCCTATTTTCATTGAACTAAAACAAGATTTCACTTCCACCCTATCCTTACAACAACCCCACTGCAATTCTTTTGTTCTCCTCTGGGAACTGGGGCAGTTTCCCATCCAATAACAGTAATGTCAGGTTGTCCCTACAGCCACATCCCTTGCTTGTCATAATTTAGCAGACGTTCATCACCAAATCCTCCTACAACACCCTCATTTTGCTCTAGCAGTAGTTCCTCTGACTTCAGTACTACTAGCTCCCTCCCTTCCTTTTTGGTACAGGAATAAAGTTAGTCAAAATCACTGCAATGTCCCATTACTGAGTGACAGCTATTCCTTTGTTAAATGTGGCTTAAGAAGGCTAAAATGTCGAGAAGTTATTAGGAGCATTGGTAGACATAGTGTCACTGCACAAGCTCCAGTTTCTTAGGAGGCTGCAAAAATGTTCATGACTGATTAGTAAATCCATGTTACCAGAGGCATCAACATTTGTATATTCAGGTTTCTCTAGGCAAAACCTATTTTCTGTTGAAAAAAAAAAAAAAGGTACATTGGACTCATGGTACAAATGGATTAATTAAAAACATTTTGATGCAGTGCTCCTGGGAAACTCTTTATCACATTGTATTTAATTAGGTCAATGATTGGCATGTATCTGTACTGTAGTCAGAAATTCTTTTTTTTTTTTTTTTTTTTTTTTAATTCCAGCAATAATCATATGCATCTTATATGTACATATATGCATGTTGGTGATGCATACTCACTTTCCATACTATAGGGATGCATGCTACAGGCATATCAGTTTTAAAGCAAAAAAATTAACAGATTGGCTCCGTCCTGAATCCAAAGTGGTACTCAGACATGTTAGTCCAGTTAGTAACACTGCCTGCTGCTCAGGTTCAGCTTGCAATGTGGTTTTGTGGAATTTTAAACCACATCTTTCTCTCATTTGAATAGGCAATTTCCTTATCTGAAAATAAATTACTCTTGGAGATATTTTGGTGAGAGAAAAAGGTTTCCGAGCATTTCTTATACATAAAATATGTCAAGTCCATGTGAAATGCCTCAGACAGAACACTCAGTTTGTAGCAAAGGCTTTCAATTTTACCTTTTGTTCTCTGTAATAGTTACAAGCAGGTTTTCCCTTCTTTTCTGTATTTGAATGGCATATTTCATTTCACACATCCATTGCTTTCTGCCCAGCACTGTAATTCAGCTGAAGGAAAAAGCTTAGTATTTGAAAATGTCAGGTGCCCAAAAGATATTTGGAAGCCTGCGGATGTTAACCTTTCTAACATTTGCTTAAAGCCATCTGAAATTAATTCTCGTCTCTGCCTTCCTATATCTAAATAAGGAGAAAGAACTATTCTAAGATGCCTATTTAAGCAGAAACTGATACAAAGTGTATGATCTCTTTGGGGAAAACAGGCCTCCTAATACATGTAAATAACTCCCATTCACATTACCAGAACTGCAGAGGAACAGATTTTCTCTCAAGATTGTTATTCAGTAAATTAAAGTCATGCTCCCCCCTCTCAGTTTCTCTTACTTATTATCATAAAAAAGTATTTTTTTCTGATGTTCTGTGCACACCTTTCTTATCAGTTCACTGTGCATAAAATTAAAATAAAAAATAGAGATAAATAAATAACTTTAAATAATCTTAGAGCACAGGATATTTGTTTTAACCACTGGTTATCAATTCATGAAGTCAAGATTACTGGCAAGGACATATATCCTGAAGAAAGCTTTGAAATTATTATCATTTCAAATAGGGCTTTACACTTTAACCACAAAATGCAACTGAACAACAGAGTAAAATCCTTCAATTTGCTGGATCATCATTAACATGAATCTGAGACTGTGTGTTATATGTTTGATTGCATCCTCTCAATATGAAGTAAAATGAAACTACAGATTGATTAAAAAAAAAGTAATCGTTTCAAAGAAACACAACAGAGCTACAATTGTTTGTAAA
Organism: Pelecanus crispus; assembly: GCF_030463565.1. NCBI lineage: Eukaryota > Metazoa > Chordata > Aves > Pelecaniformes > Pelecanidae > Pelecanus > Pelecanus crispus. The sequence continues at coordinate 170,248,069 of NC_134643.1, forward strand.
GAACAAATAATGATCTTAAAATGATTTATGCTTGAAGCAAGTAACTTTTTGTTATTGAGACAGTTTTGTCTCTCTATCACAACAGGGACTTTAAAACTCTGCTCCCAAAATTATCAACATTTTCTTGACAAAAATATACCCCATTTGGATAAAATGATATAAGTCTACAGAGGCAAATCTGATTTTTTTTTTTTTTATTCCTTCTGTGGTTGAGGGAAAAGGAAAAGTTATACTCTGTCCTGCTGATATATAATCATAGCCTCCTGCAGAAAAACTGCTCTGGGCCGCATAAATGGAAAAATGACCATGGCAGTCAGGGCCAATATTAGACAATGTGAGCCACAACCAGGGCTTACATAAAGCTCTGCTTTTTTCCTTCTGAAATACTTAGCCTCCTCTTTTCCTTTCAAAATCACATCTGAGCTCCATCTAGAACTCCACATCATCCATCCCATTTTCACACATCATTATCTTTCCAAAACATGCTAGAGTTTGATGCCTAGCCTCCAACCTCCACCATCCTATCACACATCCATCTCCTCAATCCATGATGGGTACATCCCAAGCCTTCTCCAAGAAAGAGCAGAGTTGCCCTTTTGCACAGCTGAGTACTACCCTCCCTGTCAGGAATTCCCGCTACTCTTGACAGGATTTAATTTGGCACAGAGGACATCTGTACCTACATGTAGGATCTTATTCTGTGCTACTATTCTGAGAAGAATAGTAGCAATTGCAAGGCTTTAAATCAGGAATGGCAACATTCAAGGTCCTTTTTAGGAGCCAATACACACTCTTCAGCATTAATATCCACTTTCCAAGACCCCCTGCCCAGTGAGAAAATGGTCCCCACTGTTGCAATCTATCAGACTTGGATTCTTAATGGGCAAGAACAGCCTTCTGAGGTGACAAAATTCAGCCTGGGCATGGTGGTAGTCAAAGTCTAAAAATGTTGGTTTTCCTGTCATTAGACTTACATGGTTTGCATCAATCACATCCAGAGCATCAGGCAGGCATTCACCTAAGCTGAACTCCTCAACTCTAAGTAGGCAGTAGGGCACTCACGAACACAATCTACTACCAGATTCAAAATATCTGTTTTCCTTCAGCTCTCAGGTCTTTCAACAGAGACATGTTAGCTTCCATTTCATTCAAAAAACATCAGCTTCTATGTTATGAGTGCATGTGTGCACTGTGAACTGTACCTTTCTGCTGTTTTGGGCTATACACACATGTCTGGATACCTGCAGTTTTCAGCCAGGACTGAACTCCTGTGAAGCTGAAGATGGATATATACCTTCAGGCAACTAACTAAATGCTGAGGACTCTTAAGGGCATTTATCATACCTGTATCCCTAAAACCATGAGGGTTACCATGGCTTATTGCACCTTGCTTTATTTCTGAGAGGAGTCTGGAGAGCCATACCATGTACACAAAATCAAAATATCTAGTTCAGCTTCACAAAGCCTGGGTCAACTGCTGCCAGCTCACTGGTACTCTGGAGGGAAGACAAATGACACCATGAAACATATACATGTGCATAGGTAATCTGGAGGCAGCACCACTGCAGCTGACATCAATGACCCTGAAACTTTATCCTCTGCTGTGTTTTCCCAGAACAGGAAGTCCACTCTGCTTTTCCCATCCACATACACACACACACACAAAAAAAAACCCACAAAAAAAAAAACCAACCAAAAAACCAGGCAACAAACCCAGGTTAATAGAACAGGGCCCTACATGTTCCCCCAAAAAGGCTTTTTTTAAAAAAAAATCAATGCACACATGTGCATACACACAGGTAGATGATGTGGAGTCACTTGAATCCCCTCCCATGTGCAATGTAAGCTGGACCCTCACCCAAACCCTCAAAACTTCATAAGGGGAAAAGGCCAATAGTATTTTGGCCTCCCCACTGCACCTAGATGTTGACCCAGTCAGACTGGAGGTGGATTTCAGACCAGTCTGACATGACAAATGCTGCTCCAATGTCAACATGCCAAATCAGAAAACCCTCAAGACAAGTGGCCAGCACTTCTCTGTGGCTGCTTACTTCTTCTATCTATGCACCTATGTAGCTGTGAGTCCCTGAAGGCTCATGCCTTCCAAGAAGGTTGCCCATCCATGCAGAGAAGTAGAACTGCTGGGAGAGAAAGAAATGAATCACACAAGTTTACAGAGAAGAAAAAGACAGCACAACACATACTATCAAAATGCAAATAGATTTACAATAAACCATTCTAAAAGGCTAGTGTACCTTAAAATTAAGGCACTAGTTAATCTGTCATTGACTTACAGGATCAGCCAGTCTGGTTGGGAAAAAATAAAGAAGGGGAGGAAAGCGGAAAGAAAGCACAGTCTGCCTATCTGCATCAGGCACATGACAGATCATCCTGACTGCTGAAATGAGGTGAGTTACAGTATCCATACATCTGTCTTGCCCCTGGCTCTCATGTGATACTTCACTTACACCCCAGATGTTTCTAGGCCTTGGTAGGGGTTTGGCAATGATTTTACAGTCAAAGGCCTGATAAAGGTCAATATAGCTATACCAAATGGCAAGTTTTTAGAGACTTTTTTTTATAGCCCTCAACTTTTTTATAGATTGGAATTGGAATACCTTGTCCCTTGAACAGTGGCCATCAGGGCTGAGCTTCCAGGTGCCAGGAAATCCCCCATGTCATGAAGCCTGGGACAGCACGAGATTTCACCATATAGAAACCAGTGTCTTGATCCTTTCTGGATCCTAGTAGTTCCTCCCTGCCATCACACTGTTGAGTGAAGTTCTCTTCTGTGCCCACAATGTGGAAATTAAATAGCCACTCCAGACTGGAGCCAGGGAAGAAAACTACATTAGATGTAGGGTGAATGACTTGAGCCCCACATCAAAAAGTAAAGCAGAAAGTGATTCAGCTTGTAATAAATATTCTCAAACCTTCAGTCACTTAACCTGAAAATGTACCAGAAAGATGGGTAAGCCCCATATGCAGAACTTCAGCTATGTCTGACCCCACAAATTCCCTGAGGTGTGATGACTTATCAGAAAAAGAAGGTATCATCCTATGCAGATTTATCTTTCCTTCTCTATCACATTCTCTACAAGTACCCGAAAGGAGGTTGTAGTGAGGTGGGTGTTGGGCTCTTCTCCCAAGTAGTGAGCAATAGGACGAGAGGAAATGGGCTCAAGCTGCATCAGGGGAGGTTTAGATTGGACATTGGGAAAAATTTATTTACGGAAAGGGTAGTCAAGCATTGGAAGAGGCTGCCTAGAGAGGTGGTGGAGTCCCCATCCCTGGAAGTGTTCAAAAAATGGGTAGATGTGGCACTTTGGGACATGGTTTAGTGGGCGTGGTGGTGTTGGGTTGATGGTTGGACTGATGATCTTAGAGATCCTTTTCAACACTAATGATTCCTTGTTTTTATTTTCATTAAAAATAATCCATCCACCAAGCCAGGCAACATGAAATTGTTACTCTACCCTTAATTGTTTTATTGGTGGACTTGGTAGTGTTAGGTTAATGGTTGGACTGGATGATCTTAAAGGTCTTTTCCAACCTAAAAGATTCTATGATCCTATGATTCTATGATTCTTTTTCCCTTCTAATATAGCTAGCTCTTCCAAACATTGCTAGTTCTTTTTCTTTTTTATGGAGTTTCAAATGAAGCTGTCTAGAATAAATATTGTAATTCTTTTTCTGGTTGTTTGCAAAGTAAATGGTCTTTAATTGTTGGCAGAGATGATTTGGCCTGACACTTTCAAAATCAATTTATTGCACTTTTTACACTAAAACTGGACCAGTTCCAATCTCAAATATGCAAAGGTCCATGATTGCACTGGTGATTATGATCACAGAGCCTATATCTAGCAGTCTACTCTGCTTTCTATGTGTTAGTCATTTCTCAGAGAAATGACATCCCCAAAGCAGAAGGTTCTCTTCACCAGGATCCTGTATGTAATCTGTATATATGAATTCAATAAAAATCTTAAACAGACACAGTATACAGAAATTCATTCTGTCAAAATCTCTGAACCTGTAGATGGCAAGAAAGTGATAAATATTTACTTTTTCTCTACAAATTTACAAAACTTCTGCACTGGAATTTAATCACCACTAACAGATGATTTTTTGTTTGTTTGTTTGCATCTAGTGCCTGTAAATATCTGTAATTAAAAGTCATATAGAAAGACACTGTCACTATATTGCTTACAGATATGCCTATCATCAGTCACATGTTTGTATGAAACAAAGATACTGGCCATTCTATGAAATGAAAACAAGTTTTAAAATAGCTCTTTAAAAGATTGTTATCTGTTCTTTATAAATAATTGTACTAATCATATCTCTGTTATGATTACTGAGCTTTTTAAAACTTAGTTTATATGGGACAGTTTTGTTTCATAGTGGGTAGCTTCAAGGTGTATGGCTGCTTTTATTCAGCACAGTCTACAGGTTCAATTCGATAAATGACACCAAGCTTAGCTATTTCAAAATTAGTATCAGAAAGGGTTGATTTTGATTTACTGTGCCTTGTTTTCATCTACTTTTCAAATACATTGGGAAAATGAGAAACAATTTCTTTTTGTACAACTGACAGAAACACAAAATTCCCTGATTGCAATGGTACAATGTCACATGACAAACCTGAAGTTCCTTTCAGGTCATATTGAGATCAAACACAAAGTGTGATAAAACTCTGATTTAAATGGAAGAAAGTACCATGGTTTTTTTCTTGTATATGGGAAAAGTTAACCATGTCACAAGTGCAAGTATATACCGAAATGACTAAGATATCAGGTGTCAAAGTAGATTCATACAAAGGACTTTAGAACTGACAAACAAACCCCCCTTTTCTGCTGTATCATTTTTATAATTATTATAATTTTATTATTAAAAAAAGCAGGTGTTGATGACTGTTCACCTCATTTTTTTCCTTTCCTAGTTTTTGAGGTCTTATGGTAGCTTTTCTCAATCTGTAAGTCAGAGTGGCATCAGGGAGGTGTCCAATGTCTGGGGCTGGGGCCACCCCAGTGCCCAGTGACTGCCCTGCTCTTTGCTGGGGCACAGGACAGGCCCTGGCTGCTGGACCTTGCCCTGCTGCCCTGTGGGGGACCCTGCCACTCCTAGCAGCCCAGCCCCTGGGAGCAGCTGGCCCACGCTGACCGAAACCTTTTTTTTGGGGGTGGGGATGACAGTTTGATCAGCTAGATTTACTCTCTCTGAAGCTCTGTGCTCATCACCTCCAGAGCCAGGGAAACAGGAGGGCACAACAGGCAGGGTCATGGTGCTGCTCTGACAGCCTTTCAGCTTTGCTTCCTCTGAGACTTGAAACAAGAAAGGTACAAGATATGTCTGAGCTAACCGTTTGCTCCTATGAAAGAAAGATTTAGAAAGCCCTCCTCCCCGCCCCCATCCCTTCTTCTCTACTTTCAGCCACGTGCTCCACCTACTTTCTGTTGATTTTGCAGCTCACTGTGTCCCTGCACAAATTGGTACAATGGTCTATTTGGTAAAACGCAAGAGGAAAGGAAGTGAAATTAATATAGACCTTGTAGATCTGCATGCTGGTACCAGTATCACAACCACTATAATCCTCATCATCATCTTGCACTGCTACTAAAAGATGCCACCTTGCCCCTGCCTTGTCCCTAACTTTCCCACTTCTTTTTGCCCTCGCAGAGCTTGTGCAGCCAGGCAGGAAGCTGAATCTGAAAATTAACTACTGCTAAATGAAATCCTCCAAATATGTCCGTTTTAACTTGCAACAGTTGCCCGATCCAGTTCACCATGTGGTTAGGCAGATGTGCATGCAGGTGCAAAAGGCACAGCTGTGCCAGGCAGGGGAGAGGAAAAACTGTCTCTTTCAGAAGAAATCTCAGTGGATAACAATGTAAAACATGACACCCCAATGAAAGGTAGGGTAACAGAGTACTAGCCATGTATTTTTAAACTGCAATTGGGAAGGATATATATCTAAGAGGTATAGGAAAATGTGACTGGACGTCTGCAGCTCATTACAAGCCAAAGACAGGAAGAGCAAAATATAAATTTCAAGTGTGAAAATCTGTGCAGTCTACTGAAAATGATATGGTATTTAATCACTCTTATATCACAGTGATACTAACAAACCTAAGTGTGTGCTGTTTTTTTTATTGACTAAATATGTAACTGAGATTGTTATGGGCACTGGAAAAACTCTGAGCTCTCCTGACAAAATAATACTTGTAATGATGGTGGAAGTCAGACAACCTTTTATCCTCAGTTAACTTCTCTTGCTTGGGTTTTTTGAATATTGGACTTTGATAATAACAGCAATAACAAGATGTTTAGAATACTACCCTCTTTTCTGCTTTTTTATGATAAAATTTTATTTTCCACAGATGATTTCAAGATTTTGTTGTAAAATGTAACTGAAAGTTCTCAAATCCCTTCTCAAACTGATTTCTTCCAGCAGTTCTCTCAAAGATTTTTTTTCATCCAACATACCAACACCAAATACGATTTTGCATCCTTCCAAGTATACTTTCTTGTATGGTGAAATGTCTATCACCAGTCCTTGCCTTCAAACAGTTTACACATAGCTCTCATCTGAAGTCAATGCATGTTCTGCTGTGCAGACAGGTCCAATGAATCAGATCCTCGGATAGTAACTTCTTCAAATAAGAAGTCTACTTGTGAATCAAATTTTATATGGAAAGAAGTATGATAGAGCTGAGTAAGATTTTTAATGTGGGTTGTTTTTGAGATTGGAAATAAAGTGAAAATGCTTTAAAAACTGCTAAATAAAAAATAAATGAAAAAAGTATGCAGAGTTCTTTGAAATCTATTGTGTGGACAAACTGAAATGGTCCACAAAATTTTGAGTTGTCTGTGGGTTTAGTTAAAAGTAACAAAATTAACCAAAAATGTGAAATAAAAGTCACCTCTAACTGAGAAATTATAACCTTTAATTTTGAAACTATCAAACTATTTTTATTCCTTTTTTTAAAAATCATATTTTTGGTCAAATTCATAAATATTCACAAAACTGACTACTGTTTATTTTTCATATTTTGTCAGAACAAGTTTGGAACAAAAATTGCACTTACTTTTAATACTCTGTTGTATTAGGGTATTTAATACTCAATGTTATTAGGTACAAACTACAATCTTGCACATGCCAATAATCCATGAATGAAATAATGTCAGTAGAATTGAAACGTAAAGTGTCAGTGTGAACTGTGCAACAAATCATGAACTATTTTGTGTAACCAAAAGTGAATCAGTTTTTATCCATAAAGCACAAAATTACACCGAGTAAGGTAACTGTAACTGACTGGACACTTGGAGACAGAAAATAAAACAGAGAATGACCTTACAGATTGTGCTTCAATTTCAGGCATTTTCAGATAGGCTTGGCTAAAAATATTGGCAATTTTTGTGAAGTTCTTCTTCAGTTCTATCTGAAGAAAATAATCATAAAATATTACATAATATGAACAAAAGGTATGATTTCTCTTTTAGGAAGCCTCATTTCAGATCATTCGATATGTTAGGATTTTATTTAGCAACAAATTCCATCTCCTAACTTCTGATAATGATGTCAAGTGAAGAAAAACAGAATAAATGACAGAAGTTCCCAGCTGTTGCCTAAACTTCAAAGCACAGTATTAAACATACCGTGTATTTTGGATCATAAAAAACTTTGCAATAAATTCATGCACTCACACACTTAGACCTACAAGAAACTAGAAATTTCTACTAAACTTTCATTAAATTCCTTAACACAATGGCGGAAAAAAACCCAAACACCACTTCAAAGAGAAATAAGGCAGTCTCTCTGTTCATCCCTATATTTGTGCACACATCATTTTTTTATGTTTGAACATGTGTGGATAAAAACTAAAACAAAATGTTCAATGCTTTCTCAGATTAGGGTGCCTCAGTTAAAGATTTTCCCTAGACTGTGCAGAGCTGCTAAGCAGGCTCCATGCTGTTAAAGCCACCTATTCATACTGTTGGAATATAAGTTTGCACTAACACTTCCAGTATATGTAAGTATAAGTAAGCTGTATGATTTGTATTATTTAGTTAATGGTAAGGAAAACAACCATCAGAAGATCTAAGAAGTAAGTATGTTTTGTGCAATGACAGAAAATTTCAGTCAATCATAAGAAACCCAGTCCAATTCCAGCTGTTGAGGAAGAGATTTTTGTTTTTAATGGTTTAAGATTGCTACTCTCCTCAGAGCTTTAGGGAAGAAAACATTCGCTTCTAATATGGTATTGGGGTCCTGTGGAGAGCAGAACAGATGTTCTGTGAGATCCTTCTAACCTAGGCATCTGTTGCATGGTTGTGGACTGTGGCCATGAGGACTCAGTGAGCCACATGACAGCTTCCTAGCCTATATTTTCATACAGAAATAATAATTAGAGTTGTATAGTCAAAGACTGAGTAAATATCATATAAGTAATAGTACTGAAGTTTCTGTTACTGCCAAAAAGATGTAATTTTTGTAAATTTGACTACCAACAGGGAATGGAATAGAGTTCACATATGAAAGATCTGTAACACTTTAAATGAGCACATACAGGAGAGATTTACTTGCAAATGAAGAAGTAATACATCTATTCTGACTTTCAGTCTTTGTGTAATACATATGGGACACATATTTCAGAAATTTGTCAAAAGAAATGAAATCAAACCTCTCACAACAGATTACTTACATCAACTTCTCACTTTTTAATTGACCTCTTACAACCACAAAGTCTTAGTGTAAAAGTTTACAAAAACACTGAACCACGTATTTTGCATTATGGCTTCTGGAACACTGAAAATGAGATTAGAAGAGAGTGATGCTGAATTATTTAAGTTGAAATCCATTTCAGTCTACATCAGTATATAAAAATTATTTCTACCAGAGACATATTCATAATGAACAAAATAGTACACATAGTCCAGTGCGAATGGACACAGCAATTAAAATTTTATAACAGTGTCACTGGGAAATAACAGTCCTTCTGATGAAGTATTTGGAGGTATTCCTATCAGCTAAGCTTTATTTGGAAAACACTGTAATTTGATTGTGACATCTAAAAGTAGGTTACAGAACTTAACTGGTACATTTACTTATAATGCTCCTCGTTAAACCCTGCCAATTTAATAGACAGATTCTCCTGACTTCATTGAGCCTACACAAGGGGAACTAAAGTGATGTAATTGGCATTTACAAGTGTGGTCACACGTCTACATTTAACAATAGGAAAATTAGGCTCAGTTATTAAATGGTATCTATTACTTATTTGATTACTAGCCATTAATAATGATTTTTTTGTTTTAAGTAAGTTTTATTTTTGTAGTGCCAAACTTCAGACCAAGATTACAACTCTCTTTTCAACAAGTAGGAAAAAAGGAAAACCTAGGGAAGTACCTAGCAATTGAGGATATGACTTTTCAGGATGAAAGCTAGTTATTTATAGCATAATTTGAACTGACCTCCTATAACCCATAGCCTTCAAACCTGTTCTACAGTATCAGCCTATACATACGAAAAATATAAAATTCCTTAATCAGAAAGAAGCTAAAAGCAGGATGACATTATAGAGCAGCAATTGGTTTGCTGGGGGCCAAAGAGAAATGTCATAGTTAAGCTTCTGAATTTTTACTCTTGTCTCCTTGCTAATTATTTTCTAACATCACTACAGTTCTGTGCCTTACTCTTGCAGGCTTTCTAGTGGCTTAAGGTGCAGCTTAGAATACCACACGCTGGTGCTTGTAATCACCATGGGCTTCACATCCGTGTTAAGAGGGAAAATAGTGAGAGGCCATCATGTAGAATGCAGTGGAGGTAAAAGCTAGCCTGTAGGATACTTCATAGGCCAAATAGGCCTTACATTTCAGCTGTATGTTGGAGGATAATTTGACACTTATTTCTGCTGCAGAATTCTCCTGTCTGGTGTCTTGATTAAAGTCTCTATTTGGAAAATAAAAACAACAAAAAACCTACCACAGACATCTCAGTTTGCTTGTTAGGTCACAAAACATTTTTCTCTCTCTTTAAATGATAGTTAACAACTAATAAATCATAACAAAACATTTCCCTTAAAAACAATTTGTGCAGTGAAGCAGTTAGCTACAATAACCCCTTAGCTAAAGACAGCTGGGACTCAGACTCCACAGTTTTAATTAATAAATTAGCAAATGTCATGTAAAATATATTAAAAAGATACCTCACAATTAAAAGTAACTGCATTTATTCAGAAGCAAAGAGAGATTTTTCCAAGTTAGCACACTAAAGGGTTTGTCAAATGATAACAGTGTTGGACAACTTGAAAAATAATATGTCCCATTCACTTGCAGGACCTTTTTGCACAAGTACAGTCTGAATATAAGGAAGTAACAAATGTAGCATGTAGGAGCTCTTAAAACGATTACAAGAAGAGATCCTCAAGTACCCCTAGCAATTTTTCAAGTATAAGTCTCTCCAGAAGAAATAGTACTTAAAGCTATTTAGTTCTGTGTATATTGAAGAAATAACTACAGTCTTCAAAACCAGTGTGTGCCTTTTAATTAGAGGGGAGGAAAAAAAAAAAGAGTACTTATGTACACATCCCTGTGTTATCAACACTGTTTTCAGCACAAATCCAAAACATAGCCCCATACTAGCTACTACGAAGAAAATTAACTCTACCTCAGCTAAAACCAGCACAATATTACATGGAGTTTTCAAAATCATATGATGGCAGTTTAAGTCGCACTGAAATTCAATGGGGCCTGTGTTTTTCAGCTACTTAGATTTTAGTGAAAATCTTCCCTTAGTACAAGTGTGTGTCTCCTGCCATATTTATACTTTTCTGCAATTACAGAGAATTGGCAGATCAAACAGGCAAATGAAAAAGAATCTATAGAAAAAAAATCACTCGAAGAATTAAAAATAATCCAGGTTACAGATTTGGGGGGTTATATTTATGTCTCCAAACTAATACAGTGTATGCTCTCCAGACTACAGCAAAATTCAGTCATGAGCGGTACTTTTAACTATTTCCATTCACACTGCATACATACCAAATCCCAAACTCCACAGTTGTTCAAAATACTTCATCTATTACCTAATCTCTGAACCTCTCCAATCTGAAAAATATATATTCAAATTATATCCAACATTATGACTCCAAAGGGAACCAAATGAATCTCATTCAACTTTCCTCTTAGAAAAGTTCTGTATATAAAAAAAAATGCAGTCCTTCAGAATGTTAACTTACATCTACAAGAAACAGCAACATTAGGTAAAGTATCTTCATTTATCGAATTAGATGTTTTTCAATTACTGGCTTGGAAAAGCAGTGACGAAAAATATTTCCAGCACTTCTCCAGCACTTTCCATCAAAGAGCATGTTTTCATGCTAGTGAAACAACAGAAATGCAGCTTATGTACATCTTTTGATTTTGTGCTTAGTAATGAAGGTGGGCAATTTCATAAGGGGATAATACATTTTCACAAAATGTGTGTTGCTTGCCTTGTTCCAGCTACATCTATAGGTGGCCTTTAACAACAGCTATTGTTTTTTTCACGGACTTGCTGTGAAAAATCTTATCCCTATGCACCACATATATCACTTGCTGTTACCAATGGCTTGTGAAATTGAACATTTAAAGGACTTTTCTGCCATCACTCCCACCATTCAACAAACTGCAGTTGTAGATCAACAGCAAAATTGCACTTGTCTGCATTGTCCTAAAGTAAAATTAAACCTTGAATTTATCAGTAAATGGCAGAATTCTAGTTTTATTTTCGATTTTCATATTTTAAATTTATTGAAATAACCTGAAAGGAAACTGGGGTGGAGAAATCCACAAGCTTCCTAAATATAAAATATGTATTTTAAGGATTTGAGTGGTAGTTTCTGCAACTGATCTCAAGGCATGTTGCTACAAACAGACCTGAAATCATCATTATTAGTTCCTGAATGTAAACAAGGCTGGGGAAGGAAGTATAACTCCCTTCTTCATGACCAGAGAGAACAAAGAGTCTATTTTTTTTTAAAGGACATTTAAACAATGTGCAAGGTCCTTCTGTTGCTCTCAAAATTGGCAACTTCATGCTTTTTGGTGTGGCTTTTTCTCAATTAATTGTAGTAGTCCCTGTAAACTCAAAGACAGAATAATACGCCTATAAATCTATCTCATAGAAATGCCATATCTTCTAATGATGCATGTTTTGACCTCAGGATATTTCATTTTTCCTCAGAGACCTCTTCTACATAGCATGCTTCTTTTAGACGCCTCAGCATATAAGAAGAATTTATGGCAGAAGCCTATTTTTTTCTCTTAAAAACTGTGATAGAAAAAATATAATAAGTAAAACACATTTCAGTCTTGTGCATAACTGAGTGTTGTGTTTCCTTGTCTTTAAAGTCCAGTCTAATAATTATAAAAAAAAAAAAAAAACCTACAACAACTCACTTTAAAAGGAAATCAGTTTCTATCAGATTACAAAGAAAAAAAATTAGACTTGGGATTTAAGACTTTTACAAGAAGCATAACAGAGCGTAGTTTAAAAGCTCATTATTACAATTCTTGATTGCCAGATGAGACACAGGGTCAGTGACCTTCAACCTTCAGTTATTCATTAACAGCAACATAAAACACACCCTGAAGTACCTCCTTGCAATTACATAACAATCTGCTTCAGTTTGTTTTTACATTCAGAAAAATAAATAAAACTGTTCTTATTAAAATCACATACAGTAAGCAGGCTCTTTCTAAAGCATACACTGAACTCCTATTAGTGTTATTAAAATTGATAAAAGTTCACTGAGAAGGAAAACATAACCCAGTGCAGAAAGTGTCCTAGCTATCTGTGAAGCATTACAGAAAGTGGCAGAGACCAGCCTTGTAGGAAGCACTGTGAAACACAGACTTTTATTTTCACCTGTGGAGTGCACAGTGTTCAGTGCTTAAGGATGCTTTAATTGCATCTGTGCGCCTTTCAAGTGGTGGTATTAAAAAGGCTTATTCTACAGCATCCCAGGGTATATAACAGGTATTCTTAAGAATGCTAACTTACAGTCTGTGTGGTAAGTTTGATATTTCCAGCTTCCTTTAATCACAAACTCAGCTACAAGTATAATGCAGAAACTTCAACCGACCACTTAGCACCCATAGTCATTGCAAGAAATACCAAAGGCACAAAGCGATGAAACAAAGTAAGTCAGTTTTTAAATTCAATTTTTTTTTTTCCAAAGGTAGACCTCAAATATCAAAACTGGAACTCTATTATGCTACAGACATAAAAATAAAATACATACTCTGTAAAGCTGCTGCCTCAAAGAGCATAAAATATGTGTATGTAACAAAGGAAAAGAATAGAAAAAAGAACTACCATCCACATTTCAGAAATCCTAAATGTAGACCCACTGAGATTCTGTAGTGAGCTAAACATTTACTAGAATAGGGCAATAACAGTGGAGTACTCATGTCAGTAAGTACAAACGAAAAATCAATCATCCTGGCCTAGATGCCAGATCCATAAAGAGTCTTAAGCATTGGTGTACTGAATTCCATGACTTCTACCTAGTCATGCATTAGACTCTCGGTTTACTGTAGAGGTTGGAAATCCCCCAATACATTCTGTGCCACAGAGAAATCTATATAGTTTTAGAATACATAGAAAAAGAACTACATTTAGGCATGGATTTGAGAAGAAAATGCCTAGATTTAGGTGTCTAAACTGTAGCTAAGTTACATTTAGTGTCTTTGGGCCTTTGTCGATGTGAATTTTAACTTTGGTAACCCATGTTTCCTGAATTCCAAACAAGTAATTCAACCATTAAACCCTCACCTTTTTGTACAAAGCCTTAACTCTGCAGATAGTGAATGCTCTTGACGTTAAATTCGTTAATGCTCATGATTCCTTAAAAGCTATATAATTTCATTCTTTATGTATATAAGCATATATTATCTAGCAATCCCCTCTCTAGCAGACAAGTACTGGCATTTTTTCAGGTAGAATCAGCATGGCTTGTTTTAAGGAAAAACAGCCACCCTTGTATCTTGCTGAGACATCTCATCAGTTCATTAATTGACTTCGGGACATGGTTTAGTCTCGTCTACCCTTGACTGGTTTAGTGTGGACTTGGTGGTGTAGGTTAATGGTTGGACTGGATGATCTTAAAGGTCTTTTCCAACCTAAACAATTCTATGATTCTATGATTCTATGACTTGGGTGAGGGAAGGCAGAGAACAGGAAAAGGTTCACCATAAATGGTTACATTAGTATTCGTAGCATGGCCATTAATGCTTCTTTTACAAGAAGGATGTGTTCCTCCCCTCAGATCTATTCATAACCAGGCAGTCAGAACTGGGCTATAGGTTTGTGGGATCACTAAATGAATTCAGCATAATAAATAAGAAAACTTGCAGCCAACACAGAGCACACTGAAAACCCCACAATATCCCAAAAAACCAAGCACACAATGGAGGTGGCAATGTCAGGTGGTGGTTTGTATTTCGTAAAAATTTACCAGAAGATCACAGTTTTAACAACTGCATCGGGATGAATACATCTTCATCAGCAATTTTTTCTCTAATGGCTGTATGTTTTCTTGCTGCCCAGGGGAAAAATGAGAGAAGATCTTTATTTTTAAAAAAATTGTGCAAATATCCCACCTCTCAAAAGAAAGCAGTGCTTAGAGATTAGCCAAATTGCTTAAGTGTGTGTTGATTACTTCATAAGCTTATATCTTCTTCTCATACAATGTTCATATAATAACTATATCTCAATAGTAAAAACAAAAAAAATGCACTAATCCATAGAATCACTCAGTTAAATGTAATTGTTTGGAATAAATTTCCTGTGTATTCAGAAGAGAAATTAAAATACATGTGAAGAAATCATTTAACTCTGTTGCATTTAATTAGATATCAGCAGATCTGATTAACAGGTTTGAACTATTATTCGACTCTGGATGCGGGGGAAAAAAAAAAACCACCACACCAAAAAACCAGCAGTGATTATTTCTTAAAATTCAAAGGTAGAGAAAGTGTGTGTTGCCCAGGCATACAAGATTCAGATGATTGTGGTTTTGTACCTAGAAGAAAAACTGAGTTTTCCTTCTTTGAGACACAGGAATATCTGGGCTTTTTCAAATTCAATGTTTACTCATAAAGGAAAGGAAAAGAATAATCTTTCTTCAAGCAAATTATTTGTTTGAATTATGGTTAAAACATGCAACTGTGCTGTGTCCTGTGTCCAGTTCTGGACTCTCCAGTACAAGAGAAATATGGACTTACCACAGCAAGTCCAGAGCAAAGGGCCATGAAGTTGATGAAGGGATTGGAAAATCTGTCATATGAATAAGCGATGAGAGAGGTGGGACTGTTCTCCTTGGAGAAAACAAGGCCCAGGGGGATCTTCTCAGTATGTATCGATACCTGATGTGGGGTATTAAAGAGTCAGACTTGTAGTGATACTTAGTGACCAAACAATAGGCAATGTGCATAAAGTCAAATATGAGAAGTTTTATTTAAACATAAGAAAAAATTTTTTGCTGTGAGAATTGTTGAACACTGTAACAGATTATCCAGAGAGGCTATGGATTAATATACTTGGTATTTTTCCTAAGGTGGCCTGGTAACATTGGAGGTATTCAAAACCTAACTGAATAAGGTACTGAGCGACCTGCTCTAGCTGACCCTACTTTTAGCCGGGGGGGACATTCCCAGAGGCCCCTTCCTGAAAGATTCTGTGATTCTGTGAAACCTCTGCAAGTGGCCAAAATTAAAGAATTCTTAGTATGTAACATATGATGAGATAAATTTAAATGCTAAGTTGTTAAATTTACTGAACAAAAGTTTATTAGTGTCATGGTTTAGCCCCAGCCAGCAACTGAGCACCACTCAGCCGCTCGCTCACTCCCCCTGCCCCGATGGGACGGGGGAGAGAATCGGAGGAGTAAGAGTGAGAAACACTCCTGGGTTGAGAGAAGAACAGTTTGATAACTGAAATAAAGTAAAATAGTAATGATAATAATAACAATATAATAATAACAATAACAATATCCAAAGCAAGTGATGCACAATGCAATTGCTCACCACCCGACGACCGATACCCAGACAGTTCCCGAGCAGCGATCGCTGCTCCCCGGCCAACCCCCCCCAGTTTATATACTGAGCATGACATCATGTGGTATGGAATAGCCCTTTGGTCAGTTTGGATCAACTCTTCTGGCTGTGCCCCCTCCCAGTTTCTTGTGCGCCTGGCAGAGCATGGGAAGCTGAAAAAGTCCTTGACTAGCATAAGCAGTACTTAGCAACAACTAAAACATCAGTGTGTTAACAACATTCTTCTCATCCTAAATCCAAAACACAGCACTGTGCCTGCTACTAGGAAGAAAATTAACTCTATCCCAGCTGAAACCAGAATAATTAGTAAGTAAAACAAATTATAATATTCATATATTATTTATGTAAATCATACATAATTTACATATAGCTATATAAAATCTGTATATAATTTTTTATGTGTTTACAGAATTATATAAATTTTATTTATTAAATTAATTAAATACTCTTCCTGATTTTTCCCATTTCTTTGGAGAACCATGTAATGCTTCATTACAGCTTGTCTTTGAGCGAAAGGTTGTGTCTGGGCCAAGAGTTTTGCAGCAATTGTAACATAAGTAAAACTGGCAGGATTCCTTGCTGCTTCTCCAGAGCTGTTATGAGTGGAGAATTCCCTGAACTTTCTTGGCTCTTATTTGAATAGGAGTGAGATTCGTGTGAAAGTTTATGTATCTACAGTAAATAACCCTATTCAGCTTTCAGAAAGCCATGTAAGCTAGGCTTTTGTGGCACTGGTATGTGTACAACTTGTCAATGCATCTTTCATCTTGTCTTTACTTCTGACATAACAGAATACATGATAAGATCTCAACAGCATGAGTCATGGCATAATGAAAGGTTTTCTACTTTTTTCAGTTTGGGAAAAAAAGAATGGAAAACTCTTTACACTCTGAATGTGCACTTTTAGAAAAATTATTCTGTAAGACATTTAGAAAATTGTTTTTCATTCATAACTTTTACATAGTATATAGTATTCTTTATTTGTCAAGATTCAAATCAATAATTACAGGTGTCAACAAATGTTTATACCTATTATTAAACATTTTACTGCCATCAATAAGAAAAAACAGACTTCATCTTTCAAGTTCCAAATGAGTATTTATCATGACTATGTAAAGATAACTATAGTGATAAATTCATACCTATGTTTATCATGGAAAAAAATAGGCTTTTTATGTCTCACTAGTTCATTAAAATCATAGTTAATCATAAACCAGCAATAGAGGTGTAGATGTATTTAGAAAACACAGGGGCTAGCTTCTTAGACAATATGTAGCGTATAGAGTTCAGTTATTCAACTTACTGTTATCTACTAAGAGAAGTAATTTATATCGGCAGTATAGAATTTCTGTTTGTCTAAAATACCCGTACAAACTTACCAAACACTAAAAATCAGTCTAGGACATCCTTCAGAGATCAATGTTATTATGGTAGTTCTAAGTTAATAGTCTCATAAACATTAATATATTAATTGTCTTTTGCTTGTAGTATACTTGTAGTATATATGAAGTTCCATCTTGATGCACACTGCCTTTACAAAGACTTCTTAAATATACAACAACATATAGGGCATATGTTACAGAAATAGCAAGGGGAAAATCAAAAGTTCCTGTTTACATAGATCCTCCAGCCCCTCAGCATTCTGAACTTATGCAAAGGATTTTCTAGCTCAAACTCTCACATAAATACTGATAGGACCTCCGCTGGAGCTTTGCGACAATATTGTGACTATAAGGTATGTCTCAAAACCAGTAATCAGAATTCATTAACATACAGTCTAAGAATGAAGTGGGGTGTTTGGTCTACAAATGAAAAGAAGTTGAAGGAGAAATATAAGAATTTTCAGTTCTATGAAAAGATTATTGTAAAGAGGAAGGAAAATATTTGTTCTTGATTGTCATGATGGTTAAGACAAGAAATAATAAGCTGTGATTCCTATGAGGAAGGCTCATATTACACTTTAGGAAAAACTTCATGGTGAAGATAATGAAGTTCTCAAAAAAGACTGACTGCAAGAGTTGCATCTCTTTATGACTAAAGAACCAGCAGCACTGAATTCCATGTGTATCGTACTGTAGTGTCATTATTCCCAACAAATCTTCATAGGAACTGTGGATTGTTATAAATTGGAACAATATTAAAAATCTTCCTCTCATATATATTGATATTTTGTATGAAGTATTTAATGCATTTCAGAAGAGAATTATGTTCTTCAGAATAAAATGCCTAAAAATAAAACTATCTGGAACCTGTGTGTAATTTATATTAGAATAACTTAATAATGTTGTATTATTTTATATTAAAAGTAGAACTTCCATTCTTGAACTATACAGTCTGCCAAAGATAGTTAGCTGTAAACCATGTAAAAAGTCATGAATTGTAATATGCAACAAATATATTTACTGGCTTGTTGTCATCAGTGATCACCTCCCACTAGTCTCCACATTTTCAAGTTCCTCCTTGCATTCTTTCCTTTTTTTTTTTATAAGTACATTCTCTTTTCCTTTACAGTAATTCCCTTCAGGAAGGAAGGGCAGAAATAACCTGCTGACTGGGTACCACTGATATCTCACTGAGAATGGTTATTTATTTAATTTAGAGGACCTGACGTCTGGCATAAATACAGAACTGCAGCTAGTATAATGCAGAAAAGCTGGTATATCCCCCATAATTTACTGCTGATTCTCACCTCTGTGCATGAGACAAAAGGAAATGAGAATTCCATAGGGGCTTAAAAGGTATGTTGTAGCTGTAGACAATGAAATGAGGCTTAATATTTTATATGAACATAATGTGATTTTGTATGTTGTTTATTTTAAGAGGAAGTTAGCTGGATTTGAGGAAGCATCATATATTTGTGACATATTTTGGTTTCCATTCTGCCTCATGCTTTTTTATATTTGGAATTCTTTATCATCTTGAAGATAGTGAAGTTTCATTTCACAAACAAAATGTTCATACTTCCAATTTACTCATTGCAAATTTAAGTAGATAGAACTCATCAAAAACTGAGTTTTGTTTACTATCTTATTTATCAGTTATAATTCTCCAGTAAAATTTTTCTCATACATACTGAGATCCCCCTGGGCCTTGTTTTCTCCAAGGAGAACAGTCTCATCTCTCTCATTGCCTATTCATATGACAGATTTTCCAATCCCTTCATCAACTTCATGGCCCTTTGCTCTGGACTTGCTGTGGTATGTCCATATTTCTCTTGTACTGGAGGGTCCAGAACTGGACACAGGACACAGCACTCCAGATGTGGCCTCACCTGTGCTGCTTAGATGGGAAGGCTCACCTCCCTTGACCTGCTGGCGACACTCTTCCTAATGCAGCCCAGGAGGCTTTTTGGCCTTTGTTGCAAGGGTACATCGTTGGCTCATGTTCAGCTTGTGTCCATCAATACCCTGAGGTCTTTTTCTGCCTATCTGCTTTCCAGATGGCCTTCCCCCACCATGCACTGGTGTATGGGGCTATTCTTTGCCAGGTGAAGGAAATTGTCTTTCCCCTTGTTGAACTTCATGAGAGCCCTGTCAGTCCATTTCTCCAGCCTGTCAAGGTCCTCCTGAATGGCAGCACAAACATCCAGTCTATCAGCCATGCCTCCTAACATTTTATCATCATCTCAGTTGAAAAAAGAAGGCTCCTCCAAAGGCAGTTCACCACACCTGTACTAGAACAAAATGAATGGTCTCCTGAGGATGCCTGTCTCTCACCACTAATTGCTGCTGTGCCTAGACAACTAGCTTGTACTAAGCACAGAAATTTCCAACTGGGAAACTTAGGCAAGGTGAATTTATGCTGAGGTTTTGGGGGTTTTTTTTATTTATTTTTATTTATATTATGTGTCAAAATGAAGAACTATGGGAAAACCAGAAGTGTATAGTTAGTTCATCAGAAAGGTACTACACTTTTCTCAAACTTTCTCTTTCTAGTAGTTGGAAGTCTTGGATTCAATTCTAGTATAACGTTTGTCACATATAACATATTTACATTTCATACAGTAGAAAAAAGAAACAAAAATCCTCCCATTCTTATTTACCTGGTGTGGCATTTGTATATCAATTCAATAATTCAATTTAGCTCCTTTTAAATTTCATTAACCTGCTGGAAGACAAATGCTTATTCACTGAAATTTTGCTTCTTCAAGGATGTCCAAAGGAAAATAAGCAGATATGTCCACGGTGTAAAACTTACGTTTGTCATTTAGCTGGACTAAATGAATGATCTTCAAGACATGAGGAAAATGTATATGCTGTGGACATAGACACTATTCATGACAGTCTACATACTCCTACAAACAAACAGGTTTTTCTTTTTAGGTATCTGGATTACACCTACTCAAATATAATCAAAGTGAGTTTCGGCCTTATCACCTCTTACACATTCTGTTTGATTTTATACGATGTTTTTCTAGTGCTTATAACTTTGGCAAATACTAATCCTTCAGACTAAAAATCCGCAGACTAGAATTGATGTTGTCAATGTAAATCATAAAAAATGCCCAAGTTCAATCTCAGACTATCACAATAAGTCTTACAAATCATCAGGTATTTTAAAGTTTAAATCATGAATGCTTAACTGCCTTCTAATTTTCAACTAACTGTACTTGTACCACATCAGAATGAATAATGTAGTATTTTCTTCTGCATTTCCCTACAAATTCATTTTGCAGCTTCTTCATTGATATATATATATAATGCTACATTTTGTACAGTATCACACCTTCTCCTGGCCTTTCTTTATACTACCCCTCTTTCCACAGCTGAGGGTGTCCTCATTCTC
The DNA here is from genome assembly GCF_030463565.1 of Pelecanus crispus. Classification (NCBI taxonomy): domain Eukaryota; kingdom Metazoa; phylum Chordata; class Aves; order Pelecaniformes; family Pelecanidae; genus Pelecanus; species Pelecanus crispus. The sequence continues at coordinate 170,268,952 of NC_134643.1, forward strand.
CCATAGAATAAATGACAGTTTGGTGTGTAAGGAGAGAAAAAAAGGAAGTTGACAAGGGAAGAGCAGCAAGAATCTGAATCATTTTCTGAAAGATGGAAAAGAGAAAGAACCATGCTGCTCCATTTGGGCCTTTCTGCTGCTTCTTTTTTTAGAAAAAAAAAAAAAAACAACAAACTTTTCAGCCACATGGTCACTCTACAGGGTGTCTCTTCTTTTCTGTGAGGTGAGGTAAAAAAAAAAAAAATTAAAAAAGAAAAGGGCATTTCAAAGAGCATTTACCTCTTGACAGTCTAAAGACCATGTTCAAATTTCTAAGACCTGTTCTAATCTAACGACTAGAGTCATTTGGAGGCCCTGATCACTTCTAGGTACAGACTGCCCTGAGTAAAAAGGGAGCTAGTGCATCTGTAGCCTTTGTTGCAGGCATCACCCAATACAATGCATTTGCTCTTAGTCCTGCAATGTGCTTGAAGCCATTCAACTGCATAGCTTCCTCTTCCCACACCACCATTTCAGAGACCCTGCTTCCCCTCCAGAAATCTCAACTCAAACCAGGATTCCTGGCTATAACTGTTCCTCTACTTGCCAGCTCGCTCATTAACGGTGAAATCATTTAGCAAAACTTAAGTCTTAAAAGTATGCAGAAAAGAGGATAGCCTACTGCCTATTGCTGCCATTTATGTAGTTCACTGCATGAGATGCTGTATGTAGACTTAGAGAATCCAACGCTGTTAATCTGAGATGATTTCTAAGGGAATGGCAAATGGAGCTGTTTCTGTTTTTCAAAAATAACTATGCTGCAAAGCAACTTTGTGAAGAACTGAAAAGGCAAGACAAGTCAAACTTAAGATTGACAACTTAAATGCAAATAACACAGCCTGCCCAAGTGTCGTAGTAACAACTGGTGTCTGCAAGCATGGGATTTAACGTGCCAATTTTTTTGGATGCAGATGTGGATAAAAACCAATATAGGAAATTTTGCCAAGCTTATAGGTAAAAGTTACACATAATTTCTCCTCAGAAACATATGTAGCAGGCAAGCTAGTTGAAATTATGCCATCCTCCTATCTCCCCTGTTAATAGTGAGTTGTGCACACTCTAGGTAACATCCCACGATCCTGATTCTGTGACTATACAGACCTCTGTCTACATTCTGGATGAATCTTGCCCTATTTCCCAGTGTGTATCTATTGCATATTACAGGGTATAGGATGTAATTTTTGATAATAACTTTTTTTCTGTTAGACAGTATTTCATATTGTCCATAGTAGCATTCAAAACTGATTATTTGTTGTTTGTGATTTTATTGTCTTTTTTAAAGAAGTAAGGGGTGTAAGCAAGTGAATTTGTGCCACTTAGTTTATATGTCTATCAAGGACATACATCATTTGGTGAAAGTCTTGTTCCATTCCCCACATACAAACAGATTGTGCTTTGGAAGTGTATCCAACACTGATTGTTAACATGCACCTCAGTTACAAGGACAATTATAATCATAGAATCATAGAATCATCTAGGTTGGAAAAGACCTTCAAGATCATCCAGTCCAACCACCAAAGGGCAGAGCAGCAACCCCATGCCTCCTGGCTTGGTGGTTGGATAATTTTTAATGAAAGTAAAAATTAGGAATCATTAAGATTGGAAAGGACCTCTAAGATCATTATTCCAATCATCAACCCAACACCACCATGCCCACTAAACCATGTCACAAAGTGCCACATCTACCCGTTTTTTGAACACTTCCAGGGATGGGGACTCCACCACCTCTCTGGGAAGCCTCTTCAAATGCTTGACTACCCTTTCCGTGAAGAATTTTTTCCTAATATCCAATCTAAACCTCCCCTGGCGCAGCTTGAGGCCATTTCCTCTCGTCCTATTGCTCACTACTTGGGAGAAGAGCCCAACACCCACCTCACTACAACCTCCTTTCAGGTAGTTGTAGAGAGCTATAAGGTCTCCCCTCAGCCTCCTCTTCTCTAAGCTAAACACCCCCAGTTCCCTCAGCAGCTCCTCATAAGGCCTGTGCTCCACACCCTTCACCAGCTTCGTTGCCCTTCGCTGAACACGCTCCAGCACCTCAATGTCTTTCTTGTACTGAGGGGCCCAAAACTGGACACAGTATTCCAGGTGCCAAGTACAGGGGCACAATCACCTCCCGGCTCCTGCTGGCCACACTATTCCTGATACAAGCCAGGATGCTTGTATAAAAGCAAGGAAGTTGTCAGGGATATTGTTAATGAGCAAAGAACACAATACTGAAAGGTGTTCTCACTGAGGTCATAGATACAGTTAATGGTAGAGCTGATCACACCACACTCTGAACTGTCCTAATGGGTTCTTGTAGAAAAGATCACAAAACAAGCTGCAAAGGGCTCTCTCTGCATGAGATCCTTTCATCCTTTGGACCTGAGGTGAAGAAAGAGATCAAGTGCCCCCTAGCCAAGGGTGGTTAGCAAACATGATGATAAATCTCCATCAGACATACAAATGTCAGGGAAAACCAGTAGGGAGACCAAATTAATTTGCACTGGGTTATCTGGCTCTGCAGGGATATAGCAACAAAAAACAACAATGCTAAGATTTTTTGGAAAACTTATTTGCTGGCAAATAAAAAAGCTGAGAGAGATGGCATCTTTTCCTCTTCTTTTAAATCAAATAAGAATTTGATTTGGATTATGATACCTAAAAGAAAAACTGCTGTATCTAAGGAAGGGCTGGGGACAACAAGACTGCACACTGTATCTATTGAACAATGATAAGTGATCAATCAGCAGAATAAAAATTTGCTCCTAGCCTTGGATTCTTGGTACTTTGCCTCAATATACTTTGGATACCATGTCACCTCTGAGAATCTGGGAAACAGTCTTTGTGGAAGCCACATCTCTGACAACTGTTTTGAAAGAAAATATCACCACTCTAACCTATCACCTAAATCCAGTGTTTGGCATATGTACCATAATAACCTTCTCCAGCAGTGATATTAATCTCCTAAAGTATGCCAAGATCCTTCTGAAGACCTGTTTTTACCCAAACCCTACTCATTCTTATAAATAATTCAAATCAGATTTTTTTGTTGTTGTTGTTTTTATTTTCTATATCTGTTTTCAGTCTTTCAAGTCTTTGTCCAGACTCAGTATCAGGACAGTCGCCTACAGCACCTAATTTATGTTTTTGAAAAATGTTGGTGCAATGTTATCAATTTACTCTGTTCTTTCAGTACAAAAAAATGCCTTTAATATAATTGTCTTTTTTCCACTTACTGTTTCAGTGTCCCTGTGCCACATCATATTGACCACATATGTCTGAAGGTTATCTTTAACCTCACTAACAATATTTTTCAACTCATGATTTACATTAATTTCTCCCTTTTGTTCTTTTTATGTATTTACACACACACTTCTGCTCTTGTACATACACACAGAACATTTGAACTCAAACTTCAAAATTCTGGGTATGATAGTAGTACCATCAGAGGACAAAACAGAATAGTAAGAAATTCCCTATCATTCTGTGGCTTGGGTGATTGCCAGCGCTACATGACATACCAGTTCATATAGATATATTTTTGATCATCTTACAAGTTTTATTTTTATTTCTTATTGGCTGAATCAGATTATTTTTTAGCTGAAGAAGCTTTCTTACCTGCAAAATTGTAATTTGCTGTTATATAATAAAGCTCTCAAATTAATTTATAAGTATATATTACTTTTCTGCTCAATCTTCATCATAATTTTTGACACTGTTAAAACATCTCTGGTTTTGTGGTATATATTTCTTGTCTTCTTTTTTCATTGCTTCTCACAACAACTTTCACTTGTGTTTCAATATCTGAGGATACAAAAGGTTAATCTGTGAAAGTGCTGTGCTTCCACGCTGACAAAGTTTTTATGTTTTTCTGTTGATTAAGAAAGCATGACAAATACAAAAGAAAAAAAAAATTACCATGACCTTCCAACACTCAAAGAAGAAAGATTTAGCTGTTTTAATCAACAGAAAAATGCTGGTTTGGATGATTCAATGAGTGACAGTAAATAGAGGAGGTTTATTTTCACTGGAGGCAAGGGTGAGGAATGACAGCTTGGCTACCTACTTGCATATATATCCACCTAACTGACATACACCTGTCTAATTCAGATGCAAGTCCTTTTTCTGCTAGTACATTTGCTTTGTTTTTGCAGGTGAAGGAAACCATAGGGGAGATGTTTAATTGAACTCTGGTGTGGAGGACAGACTCAGAGAAAGCAGAATGGCTTCCAGCTTTCACTTACAAATTAAACAAAATCCTCAGGGATCTTTAACTGGCAGACATTTGGAGGAAATTAAATGCTAATGTGTGCAGTTGTACTTTTTACACCCACAGACACCAAATATATAAAGACATTAACTTCTCTTCTGTTGCAGCAAATTCATAATATATGCACAAGGTATAAGGTTAAATCTTATGAAGTAAGGTAAGAACTCAATATCAAATCATGTGCTTGCAATATAACACGAGCCCAGACATTTTCAGCGTTAAACTGTTTAAATAAATGGCTAAGGTTTTTTTACGTGCAAAAATATGGCACTACTACGGAATTAGAGAAGGTCCTTGTTGAATACTACAATGTGAATTATGCCCAAGAGAATACAGTAAATGAGGTTCTGGGATGTCATGAAAGCTCTTATGCATAAGCTTTCAGTGACTCCATCCAGAGCAGAAAAAAGTTTTAAATATTTCCCACTTAAGAGCTTCAAAAAAGACTTCAGCAACTCAGGAGAAAACATCTACCAGTAATGGCACAAGGTGAGTGCTGATCACAGTGGTTAGAAAGCCTATGTGCTTTATCATACTCTTCTTTTTTTGTAGGTTATGACAAATGTGTGCATGTATATAAATGACAAATTATGGTATTATTATGTATGTTTTGTTACTGTCCTAAACTGTCAGAAGGCTACTATCTTTCGGAGAGGGCAGTGTGTAAACAGTTGACTTAAGAAATAATTGTATGGCAAAATGATTTGGGAAAGCCTCAGATGACCACATGAACAGACTTTTAGAAACCAGCTGAATATATAAAGAGGTGACAAATTATATAAAACATATGTTTTAAAATAGGAGCGAAAACAAGGGAACTTAATAGGAAAAAGTTAATTCTGTGGTTTTGGTTTTCTGCAAAGAGCAAAAAAATCTAGCTGTTTCCTTAGAAACCTAATATTGGATACTAGCTGAAAACCCGAGTTCTTCCTTAAGCTTAAGAGATGCCTGAAAGTGGGATTTGTGTGACCTAAATGTTATCTATACCTGAACAAGGCTCATTTTGTAGTCAGTGAAGAGAAATAGCTATTGAAAAGACAACTTAGATGACTAATCTTTAGGGTTTTACTGCTAACTGAGATGAATTATGTCCCAAGTTCTTACCAGCACTAACACTTGACATCATTGAATTGCTTGGTATGGAAACTTGTAGCAGTTAGCACAATTAGCGTAAGTTAGGTGTCTAGCTGAAAGCAGTCTTAGCGCATGTGGATAAGCTTTAATTGACCCTATAAGATAAGGGAGCAGCTAAGCAGACAAGCAACTTAAACATAAACCTTTGAAACAGTGTGAAAGCTGTAACTGTAGAGATCCTTTGAGACAGGAAGACTGAATGCCAGCACCAGTAATTTGTTGAGCATCTGGTGAATCTGAATGTGCCAGTCAAGACTTGGGTATTCTCTAGCCCATCCCAGCATGGGCAGTGTCCAGAGTTGCGCAGGGAGAAAACCTCAGGGACCCTACAGCCCTGCAACAGGGTCAGGACCACCTCTTTGACTTCCAGAGATGCCTGAGAGGAGAAGAGGACTTGAAGTTAAAGGAGGACACAGGGCACATCTGGAACCCCTGTGCTGATCCACCAGTCTCTCCTGGACTTCACGTTCTCTCACAGAGAACAGGAAAGTCATGTAATTTATAAAATTGTTTATATCTGTGATGAAGGTGTTTAGTTATCTGAATCCACTCAGTCTCCACACTATCATTTGGTCTGAAACCACGACAAAAAACCAGCTTGTTTCTTAAAAATACGTCTCTTCTACATGGCTGCAATATAGAATACAGACATGCTGTAAGTTTGAGCCTTGTAGAAAAGATGGAGAGGGATGGGATTTGTTACGTACTGCACATATATATACTACAATAAATTTATTAAATTTTAAATTATCTAATCTTGAAGAGATTCTCAGACAGCTAGCTTTAAGTTAGTATACATAGCTACATGGTTCCACCTACAGACCCAATTCAGCAGCTCTCATTCTTAGATGCGTATCTTTCCCACTTATATTTCCTACCTCTGTTTCCCATATTTTGTAGGTTTGCAATCACTGACCTGAAATTTCTAGCCGCATGATAGATAAAGGTTAGGTGTTTCAATGTTAAAGTTCTTTTTTGAATCTAGTCTTTTGTAAGCACAGAAAATTAAAATAGAAACTTATGGTAGAGGCCTCACCAGAATGTTAAAAGAGTCTGATAAAGTAATAATTGAGAAAAAAAAAAAGTCTACTGAAAATGCTATAGGCAAAGTTAACAAATAATGCAAAGAAATACAGTCAGTGTATCTAGATACAGAAACATCCAGGAGAGGTACATGTTAGTGATTCTGCACAGCTTTGTTGGATTTTTGCCTCAGCTTGGTCCTTTCCCTGCATCACTGTGATATGAGTCTTCTGATCACAGTTCCTTTGTATGGAGTCTCTCTCTTCTAGCCTCAAGTATCTGTAATATGCTTCAGTCTGTCACTCTTTTTACACCTATTGAGCATGGTTGTGACTCTTTTATTGGAACTGTAAAAGAGCATTTCCTGTAAGTAATAATAATAACAACAATAATAATAAAATCTCCTACATTTGCAATGTGTTTCCCTACTGGTATAAGAAAGCCCAAACTTTGGTTAACTTTCTCTTTTTCTTCTGATTTCCAGGAATGTGAGGATCACTGTACGATTTTAATAAAACAAATAAGGATTCAATTTTTAATACTTTTTGTAATTTTTTGTCCAGTATGGAGTGGAGAGAATGTAGTAATTGAATCAGAATTCCAAAAACTGTAAAGATGAAAAATTATTCATTTCAGGACAAACAAAAGTTTCATTTTTAAGACTTTAAAAAACTGGAGTAATTTTGCTTAAAAAAATCTAAAATTAATATATTAAATTTTGAAAATATTACAGAAATTATACTTTTAACTTGTTGTATCACCTGTATTTTTAAAATTATTTGGCCATAGGTTTTTAAAAAATGATGAAACATTTTGCCCAGATGAACTTATAAAATTATTTTTTATGGCAGCAATCCCTGCAACCTTGAAAACATAGAAATGCCTAGCATGTTGAAAGTATATTGTTCTCAGCCTCCGGGGTAATGCATCAATGTATATAAATACCTGATGGGGGTTGGTAAAGAAGATAGTGCCAGACATTTCTTGGTACCACCCAGTGACAGATAAGAGGCAATAAGCACAAACTGACACTTGGTAAATTCCATCTAAGTATAAGAAAAAGCATTTAACAGTGACTGTGATCAAAGGCTGGAACAGGTTCCCAGACAGGTTTGAAGTCCCCATCCTTGTAGATATTCTAACCCCAACTGGACAAAGTTCTGAACAACCTGTTCTAGTTGGCTCTGCTTTGAGCAGGCATGCTAGACTAGATGATTTGAATGGCTCTTTCCAACTTCAGCTACCTGCCATTCTTTGAATACAAAGGCAATAAAGCAGCTTAAGTATTAATCCAGATATTTAAATGAAACAAACAAAACCCACAAAACAACAAATTGCCATCAAGACATATCTTTCTGCTGAAAGGAGTTTCTTAACACACATGATCAGACTAACAACTGTCTCCATGGAGCACTTCTCATTAAATCAGAGCAGAACCAAGTAAGGTCCCAATTTTCCACTTCTGCCCTTAATTCGGTGTTCAAAATCAAGTCTCTATATGCATTGGAAGAAATCCATTCTGACACCTGCAAGTTAGACCTATGGTTCTTGTAGTTTGTGAAAGCCGTTGTGACATAGTAGGCCAGAATGACAGCAGTACTGACAGTGACATGAAGAGACAGACATAATTACAACAACTCTGAAGAGAATTTGATAGACTGGCCAAAAATTATCTTTGCCTTGCTGGTAGCACATCTTTTCTTCTGGCCTCCTACTCCTGCTGCTGCCAGGCTCAGTTTCTTGCAATGTCTGGAAACAGAACCCTAAAGGCAGTCATTGTTCCTTTTGCTCTTGTTTAGTCATAAAGCATTCAGTTGCTGGAAGTGGTTTTTTTTAGGGTAAATTCAGAGTTTAAGGTTGAAAAGCACTAGGAAAGCATTTCTTAGTGCTAGAAATATAAATGCTACTAAAAGCAAAGCAACTTTTTCTTTTCTTTTTTTTTTTTTTTACATACGTTACACAGAAAAAAGTATGCAAAACCGAAGCACACCAACTAAGAAAGCAAACTGCAGAGTACATTTCTTCCTTTACCTTGTATCAACATCAAGGTTCTTTTTCCTCAGCAACCAGGATACTGAGTGGCACTGCTCATTCACTGTCTGTCAGGTTAATATTTCTGAGAATGGTTTCATCAAACAAAGCTGCCAGCAAGACTGAATGCATTTTAATGCTTTTTAAGAATAGTCTTGATTTTCTCTGCAAATTAAATCTACCACCACAATAGGCTAAGCTCTAGCCCACTCCCATGAGGTATGTTTTAAAATACTAGACCAGTTCAATAAAATTAGAGGACTCCTATTACTTTAGTAGGTAATGAGAATATTGTAGAGTATCTTTAATACACTATGTGTACTTAGCTCTTCCACAATTAGGAACTTGGAAAAAAAAGTTTTCACTTGAAGAATATCAGTGGGATTCCAAACAGGAAAACAGAAAGGCTTGGTATGTTTCTTTGACACCAGGATATCTTCTTGTTCACAGAAAGATACTCGCTTTACCAGAAGTTTCCAAACTCCCAACCTCCCCCAGTATTCAAAATATTTAATACTTTAATTCTTGAGTAGTTATTCTCCCACAATCATGCTGAATTGTGCCTCCATTGAAGCTGAGATGCTAGCCAGATGGCTGGAAGCTATCCAGTGGCTACTTAGCAGAACCCAGCCAAGATTTATGAAAAACTATTGCTCATACTACAATGTTCATTCTTGTGAAATGTGAGTTGACTAGTTGATATCAGAAAACTGAAATTCATATTGCAAGTCATAGCATATTTCAGATTTAGTTACAGCCATGTATTGACATCCATCATCATTCACTTTCAGGTCAGGCACATATGCATTGACTTTACTTTTGTTTAGGGATCTTATTTCCCATAGTACTTGGCAGTTACTATAGAAAACTATACAAAAATTACCGAGGAAGTATTATGAATTTTTAGTAGTTCATGTAGAGTTTAATTACTTTTCAGGAACTTACAATACCAACTCCTTGTAAACCTAGTCATGCAGGGTACAAAGAATACTTCTCAAGAAGACCTTTCCATTTCAGGAGTTTCTCTTTCATGAAATTCTGGGAAAAGTCTAGGACTCAAGATACATGGAAACTTTGAGTATTATTCATTAACCACTAGCTCTGAAGAGAACACACAATTCTCTGGACAAAAGAATTAATATTCATGATTGTAGAAACATAGTCACATACTATAGTTTGCATGCCAGAGTATGCAAAGATGAGTAATTCTATTGAAATGCATATGATTAAAATGCAGATGGACTAAATGTATCTTTTCATCTTTGCAGGTTACAATGCATTTTGCGATCCAGAGGACTAAATAATAACTTTGCCTACAGAACCCCACAGGAGACCTCCACAGAAGCTGAGTTGTCTTTTAGAACAAAGAAAGGACCATTTCTCTTTTTGACTTGAGAGACAGAAAAAGCATTATCTCCAGGGCACACTTTCAACCTATAAATATGGTTCCCCAGGCTGTGAGAAAGACTAGACTGAAACCACAGTACTGTCAGCCCACATATTCTGCTCTAGGTAGTTCTGTCTCTGTGCTGCATATAACAGAGCTTGTTCTGAGGCACCTAAGTATCCGCAGGATATATATTTTGTCTAAGGTCCAATGAGGTAAAATTTGCATCAGCATCAGCTCAGGATTCCTCTCCCAAGCCACAAGAAAATTAATCTTTTCTTTCAAAATCCCTGTTTTGATATGGCCTGTTTTATTTCAATCAAGAACTAGCATTTTTCATCTCCAGAAAGATATCCCAGTCCATAAGTCATTGAGCTCTCTTTCCTTTCTGTTCAGTGTTCCCTGCCTCATCTGGAAAAGGGAGATGTAGTTGATTTCCATGTTGCCTAAGTAAATGATCTAACTTCTGGGTGGTAGAACATTTTTTTCTCTCTCTGACCCAATGCATGTATTTGGGATGGGGACACATACATTACTTACATAATTTCTAGTCATTCCTTGCTTTCAAAATTCCCACTGGAGCAAGCCCCACTAAAAATGAATCTAAATAAATTTATGGACTAAAAATGCCACTCTGGGTTTTGTGTTTTTTTTTTTTTTTTTTTAATATAAGCTTTGCTGACTCTACTTTGCACGCTATTAGCTGTTGATATCAGTATTAGGAAGGAAGTTATTACCTACTCTGACTTGGGGACTTAAACTAGTATTTCTATGGGACTCTGCACAGCCCTGTGCTATACAGATTTACCAGCTAGCTCAGAAATCTTGGAACAGCACTGCAGGGATGTTATGATTCACTTCACCAAAAAAATTGTTGTCCTTAGTGGTTAGAACTGGCCATAGCACAAGGAGATGAGCTACAGCTGAAGAAGTGACAGGACTCAGGCTGGGAGCTCTAGGGATAAGGGGAAAAAAACACTGAGCAGAATCTAGCTGTGGTACTGACTGGGCATCAGTATTACAGAGGAGGCTTTACTTCTGGAGTGGTCCTCTATAGTAGTTGTGCTGTTAAGACTGGAGTTAACAATTGGACTTTATGCATATGGTTGCAGTAACTGGATTCAACAAGATATACTGACATGGCAAAAAAAAAAAACATTTTAATTGCTTTGACTTAAAATATTGTTTTCCATTTATCTAAACTAATGACAATTGTACTGGAAAGATGGTAAAGAATAAAATACATACTTCAAGGAAAAATTATTTTTTAGTATCTTGGCCAAACTAGCCTTCCACTATTATAAGGAAGAATGTGTTTTCTTCTGAAGTACCTAACTGGTTTAGAAGCGTACCACCTTTGAAACATCTGGAAATCATACTCTGCTAAATGTCATTATTTCTCAGATTATGGGATTGGATAAAAAACATGCAAGTTGTGAAAGATGTTGGTTAATACCACACTAGAAAGTGTAATGAAAAAAGTTCACAGACCATGATTAAGATACAAGTAATGCTGGAATAAAGAAAGCACACTTTATAACAGCATAGAACACTCTACTTTTAGGCAGGAAAGGCCTCGGGTTTCAGTGACAAGCAGGTATTGCTATGGAGCATCCGCTTGTTATTGGATAAACTGAAATCAAGTTATAAGTAGAATACCAGAGTTTCAGAATTCAAGTTGTAATGCTGAATGTCATAATTTTCATAGAATTGCAGAATGTTTGAGGTTGGAAGGGACCTCTGGAGGTGAGCTGGTCCAAGCCCCCTGGCTCAGGTAGGGTCACCTAGAGTAGGTTGTGCAGGACCATGTGCAGACAGATTTTGAATACCTCCAAGGATGGAGAGTCCACAACTTCCCTGGGCAACCTATTCCAATGCTCAGTCACCCTCACAGTGGAAAAATGTTTCCTGATGTTCAGAGGGAACCTCCTGTGTTTCAGTCTGTGCCCCTTGCCTCTGCTCCTGTCACTGGGCACCAAGGAAAGGAACCTGACTCCACCCTCTTTGCACCCTCCCTTCAGGTATTTGTACACATTGATGACACCCCCCTGGGCCTTCTCTTCTCCAGGCTGAACCATCCTAGCTCTCTCAGCGTTTCCTCCCAGGAGAGATGCTCCAGGCCATTCATCATCATCTTTGTGGCCCTTCACTGGACTGCCTCCAGTATGCCCATGTCTCTCTTGTGCTGAGGAGCCCAGTACTGGACACAGTACTCCAGGTGTGGCCTCACCAGTGCTGAGTAGAGGGGAAGGATCACCTCCCTTGACCTGCTGGTGACACTCCTGCTAATGAGCCCAGGATATTGTTAACTTTGCCACAAGGGCACATTGCTGGCTCATGCTCAACTTGGTGTCCATCAGGACGCCCAGGTCCTTCTCTGCCCAGCTGCTTTCCAGCACTTACTGGTGCCTTGGGTTCCCTTCCCAGGTGCAGGACTTTGCACTTCCCCTTGTTGAACTTAATGCGGTTTCTGCCAGCCCGTTCTCCAGCCTATTGAGGTCCCTCTGGATGGCAGCAAAAAGCTCAGGTGTATCACCCATGCTTCCCAGTTTTGTGTCATCAGCAAATTGCTGAGGGTACACTCTCCCACTTCGTCCAGATAATTAATGAAGTTGTTGAGCAGGACTGGATCTAGTATTGACCCCTAGTGTACACCACTTGGCCTCCAAGTAGACTTCATGCTGCTGATCCCCACCATCTGGGACCGGCTGTTCTGCTCCTCCAACCCATATACTTCACCAGCTTTACCTCAAAAGAACAAACAACAACAGTGAGTGGACTGTACCAGATACTTGTATGCATGGAATTAAATCTTTTAAAATAAAACCTTTTAAATTATTTCACATACCTATATAAAACAGAGGTGGAGAAATATAATACATTTTTTCTTAAAACAGTGTTGAAGGCTTAATTTGTCAGTATTCAGCTCTCAAAATTTTCTGACCCCAGGAATAAGAACAAACTGTGGTATAAATGGACAGAGAGAGAGAAAAGACTGGGCAATGGGAAATTTTCTGTATTGATATCTGACTTGGGTAGCTTTGGTATCACTCATTGCAGAACGTTTCAATCTCAGGTATATAAATAGACCTCAGGACTATCCTGGTTTTCCCTAACTACAGTAAAAATTTTCTTTTAAATTCTTCACTTTCTGTATGTTATCTTCTGTAATCTTATGAAAATAAGCTAACAAAATCAAATCCTTCCAATTCACCTTAAAAATCTCATTCCTTTTGAATGGAATTAATTCATTTCCAGATACATGTAAGGACAATATAGCATACTTCTTTGTCTTGCCCTCTTTGGCTAGCCTTTCAGTGCTATATTTACTCTGACCTAGACCAACATTTGCAGCTACAGATTGTTTTATGATTTATAAAATTAATTTTTTGCAGGTCACTACTGCCTTCTGAACTGCCCCCATCAGTATTGTTTCTGTACAATGTGATGGTTCATGGCCTTGATTTTTTTTTTTTAACCTTGCTTTAATAAAATCTTTCATAAAACATATCTAAAAAGGTACAAATCAGTAGTGTTGTTGAGTCCAGTATTTTGGGCTCAGCTATCCAAACTAAGTGTCCAGTACTATCTGAGAAGTCCCACGGTATCTAAGACACACCTTGAGCTGGAAGCTATGTCACAAGAGGAAAAGGAGACTTGCAACCTATTGTGGAAACAGCTGGAAGCCAGCAGAAAATCCCAGTTGACACTGGATGTTTTATGCTGAGGCAGCCAGATCAATCCCAATGGAAGACATCACTGTGCAGAACGTAAGTCTTCATTTGCAAGAAAATACATTAAGATATATTGCTTCTTTGTTTTATACCCACTGCTATTTCTGTGCTTCCTCCCTGCCCCGCATGTTAATGTGTTTCATGTTGTCTAAAATGCTTTTGGTAATATTCCAGAAATATTTTAAATTCTTTACTTGTCCTGTCCATTTCCCATTCTGTTTGCTAACCTACTTTAAACCACTTTGTTCTTTCTGTTTGAAATCATAGTTGTCCCATAAGTAATGGAGAACAATAACAATGTAATTCTTGCACAGTATAATGCTCTTTGGCTATTGAGCTAATGATATAACAAATATGCCTAGTCTTTCAGTTGTTAAAAATAATCCAGTTAGCCAAATTGCAGGAATCCATCACTAATCGGAGAGATGAACATTCAAATAAAGAAGTAATAACAGTGTATGCTATTCTTAACATCCAGAGCTTCTGGTGATTTTTCAAACTCTCATGCTAGGCTTCCCTTTATTTCAATACAAGTTCAGTGGACAAAGGGCTAACATGACTGGACCCAGAAAATTTTTGCTGCTTCTTTTTCCTAATCACAAATATTAGGCATTTGATTAAATTAAATCATAACTTTAATATCTATGATTCATGTCTCTATCACATTCACTTAAAATTTCATTATATATACAAATATATGCCTACATATGTTTACAGAATAACCTCATGACATTACATGACATTTAAATCACCAAAAATTGTTTCAAATATTTCAATATTTTTTACAAGTTTCACAAAATAGTATTTTAAGGTTGTTTCTTCCATACAAATGAGCAAATCAAAACAGAAAGCAAGACTGTAATATGTATGATCACAAATGAGTAGCAACCTTCTGTATATTTTTGTGGGCCTTCTTCCAGAGTCAAGTGCTATCTGGAATAAGTATCTAATCTTATAATCTCTCATTAAAACTGTGTGCAGACTGTTACTTGGGAATATACACATTTGTCTATATTGGAAATAGACTTTATCATTGGTTATGAGATCATGACTGATTTTTTTTTTTTATAGTTTATTATTGATTGCACACACTTTCCACAACCACAACTGTTTTAAATGTAATAATAATAACAATGTTTGATTTTATCTTATCTGTTTCTACAAAAATAATCAGAGCATCACAATTGAAAAGAAACTACATAAATGTGGAATAGTGATAGCTTAGTAAACTGACAAAGATGAATTGCTACAGTGCTCTTTAAACACATAATTTTTAACACTGATACTATGTCCAAATATTCTGCAGGCTCCTTTGGCATGCAAGTTACCCATACATTCCATACTCTGCTTTTGTAGAAGCCTGGTAAGAATTATCAAAATATTGATAGGAACAAATATTTGCTCTCCTGGATTTCTGTAGGGAAAACACGACCAGAAAAATATGCAATAAACATTTTTCCAGTTTTGACCTAATGACAAGGAGCCACCAACAAGACGTATCACCAATGGAAAAACAGAGAAGCTGACAGCCATGTGTATACGTTGACAACTGGGAAATACAAGAAATTGCTAAAGGAAACTAAATGTATTCATGAATACATTTAAGGCAAATATTAAGGCTAATAAGTACTACACTACATTGGAAACAAAAAATATTCTAGCACTGACATAGGACCTAAAGTTGACACAGATGGCCAATTCATCAATCATGATGCAGCATGTCAAAAAGAGTATAAGAATATTTCTGTGTTTGGAACAAAGCCAGGTGAAATATTCCACCATAAATGATAAGAAAATACTGTCTATCCCATCACTAAATAAAATGATGTTAAATGACAGCTGTTAAATGTTTTAAATCCAGTTTAGATCCTATTTTTAAATGATAAAATATGGGCATTGAATTTCACCACAGTGCAAACTGAAAGGCTGTAGTAGATAAGTCAGGATATATATATGCATGCTAATCAGACTAACTTGCAGGGAAGAACATTAAAATTATGGGTCAAGGAGAGTCTGGATGACTGATGTTGATTCTTTAATAAATTTCAGACTACCATGTAGGGTCTTGGGAATTTGGACAAGCTAATGTTCTCCCCAATATTTTAAAAGGGAAAATTGGTTGAGCAAGGCAACTATGGGTCTGTTAGCTT
Source organism: Pelecanus crispus (assembly GCF_030463565.1). Taxonomy (NCBI): domain Eukaryota; kingdom Metazoa; phylum Chordata; class Aves; order Pelecaniformes; family Pelecanidae; genus Pelecanus; species Pelecanus crispus. The sequence continues at coordinate 170,284,705 of NC_134643.1, forward strand.
CGCATCAATCTCATTAAAAAAAAAAACAAGATCAAATTTATATGTTATACAGTCTATAAACACTTAACAGATGGCAGTGAAATCACTGCCAGTTTCACACAGCTTATATACATATGTCTTCTCAGACAAGATATACATATGTGTATTCTGATATGCCCTCATGTTTAGGTGCACGTATGATCATTTATATGGGTGCGTATATCCATATGTATAATCATAATTCAAGACAAAGAAAACTACTGATAAAATAAGATTTCCATAGAATAAACCACTCAGGTTTTAAAGGTGTTTATTAACCTGCCTATCATTCATTTCAGCCTTGCATGACATAATAATAAACTTATAGTAAATCATTCTTTTGTCATCTTAAAATCTATGCATCATCTATTCAAACAAAGCAATATACCATTAAAAGTTCTTATGCTGATATCTCAGGGAGGAAAGTGTTCTAGCTGTCTATTGAGACTGATGAAAAAGAAATCCTGTGTGATAGTTATGTGGGGCATTTTTCTCAGGAAGGAAAGGTGTTATAGGCTTCTGTTTCCTTCTTTTTCATCTTTGTTTCCACAAAGCAATAATATATAAACATGATAAATTTATACTTTAGCCATTTGCCACTAGAAAAACAAAACTTTAAGACAGCTTTGTAGAGGCCAGACATGATTTGCTTGCTAAAGAGCTAACACTGCAGTTGTTTTGGGAATGTCCTGTCCAGGACCACATGAAGCAGGAATAGGGAATTAAGGTTGTGCATGCAGGTGAAAACCTTCCTGATTATAATGAAGCATCTAGCTAACTTAGAGTTAGTCTAGAACAAAAGGGAATGTAGACAACAAGGTGTTCAGAACTTATCACAAGATAAGCAGGAAGATTGTCAACTCAAGAGAAATAAATACATGCTGACTCATCAAGCAGTGGTTCTCTGCAGTGAAGTCAGTGAAGGAGGAAGGAAGGTTCTAATTTCCTCCTCTTTAGGTTTCCTCTAAATCCTAAAATAGATCTAAATCTTCATTTAAAAGAAAGTTGAGCTTGCTTGTTTCTCACCCTCACTAAATGCCTCATACAGATGCAAACTGTAGGGTCACTAAAGTATGTACCAAATTTCTATTGCATTTAGAACAAGATTTGACCTGTAAAGCTTTGGAGGAAGAAATGCAGCCTGAGTAAGAAACTTATGTAGAGATTGACTAAGTGATCTTTGCTATTATATGCTTTCCCTCTAAATAACTTTTGATTTCTGTCCAATTTTTTAAAAAAGTGAATATTTAGAAATCATAAAGTATTACTTCATATTTAAAATCTGTGAATTACATGAGGACAAATGTAGTAATATGACATAAACCTGCAAAAAACCTGCAGTCATATACATTGCAAGTTTCTTTTTACTTCTGAAAATCTCATGTAGAATGCTGTAGTTTGTTCCCTCTGAACAAGTGGTGAAGTGTCTTGCATAATGGATCAGTCTGCCTCAAAAGGTAATTTAAACTTTTAAGAGAGTTGAGAAACTGATCTGTGAAGGTCCTTAACAAGAATACACTCACTCATAATAGCAGGAGGACAGATAATCTTTTCCAATTTTCCCTTTACTGCCAACAGATATTTATAAAAAGCAGAAAGGCTTGTTCATATTGTGTACATGCAGCTCTATTTCTTTTTCCTTTATTTAGATAAAATGTGGAACTTACTTTTTCAATTTTTCATGAAATGACTGGCAAAACATGTCTACTGCACACTATATAAAGTTGTGGCATAGTGTAATTGCCCCCCCTACAGTCCACACCTCAGTATTCTGCTCAAGAAATTTTTGGAAGAAAAAAATAAGGCATCATGAAGTGACAGGCTTCTAAGTATGTTTTCAGTCAAACATGTTGGAGATTAATCTCACATGGCACATCTTTCACAACTTCATATTACTATTAAATAAAAAACAAGTCCAGTTCTTCAACTCATTCAATAATAAAGAACAATATTTACATTTACAGGATAGACCTGTGTAGTCTTGTAAACTCTCTTTAGGTTTGTCCATTACCTAACGTGTGAGAACCAATCCCTCCTCTTTAATGATCACTCAGTATCATTAAAGGTAATCTGAAATACCTGAAGTATTAGGTTTAGCAGAACTTCAGAACTTCTTTATTAAATCCACTTGGCTTAAATAAATACTAATTCTGATTTTGGTTTGCATCAATTTTTAGCTGCTTTGGTTCCATCTGTATTTTCCTCGCAACCTCTGTAGAAGAGTCTCTCTTTTGCAGTTCATTTGGTACAGACCACTTTTTTCCTAACCATTACTAGAATCCTCTAGAGCAGACTGGCTACGACTCACTCCAGGACCAGGAATTATCTTTGGCTTGATACCTGGCCTACCCTATAGATCTACTCATCTACAAGCTCTTTCAGTGCCTTCCATATGCCAGGCACAATACTCTTCTGTTCCACAAATACAACAAAATGTGCCAATTCTTATATTCTCATTTTTTATTTCCATGAGTATAGCCTAGTGCTACGCTCACACCAGTCAGCACCAACTTCTGCAGATGTAAAAGGAAATCGTCACAATTGTGAATTGATTTGGTGTGAGAACCTGTGATGATACCCTTTGTAGGCCTGAAACATTTTAGGATTTTTTAAACTGTTTTAATAACTTGTTATTAAACAACTCATCAACAAGAATGAATTGCAAGCATGGTATAGTATAACACTAAGCATTGGGATAATGCTTGGGTTTAGGGTTGCACAGAGGATGTTGCTCAGGGTGTTCTTTGCTTCATTTCTTAAGCTGTCTGTTAGGCATGACCAAATATACTATTTGGACCACTAAAAATACTGAGCTAACTGTAAAGTTTGAAAACTGGTTTGCTTTCCTTTTCAAAAATTCATTATCTCTGCTTCAGATTCATTACACTGCATGTATAACTGGGAGATAGATATAGATGCCACCAGCTAAATAAGAGTTAGATATTTTGAATAGATTTCAAAACACCAGATTACATTAACGGAGAAGTCATTATATTATCAAAAGGATCTTTCATCTAAAACAAATGACGGTGAAATTGGGACAGCAACCAAGCCCTGTCCTCTTTCTAGGTACAAACATTAGGATAGAGAAAGATGCCCTCTTTCGCTCACTCAGTCATTTTACATTACTATTACCTGTGGGACAATAAGACACTTCAAACAGTACAGAGAGCTCTCTCAGCCCTAACAGCAAGACTTTCTCTAAATCTATTAATTGATGAGACGGGTGGTTTTGAACCTGTTCAGGCAGAGGAAAAACTGAACTGATGACCTCCCTCTTCATCAGTCTGTGAGGCACCTTGAAAGTTATGATAATGTGGGAAATTCCCTTTATCTTTAAAACTGATGGGAAAATCTGTATTTTCTTTCTCTTGTCTGTTAGGTGTGTTCTTAGCATTCCTTCTAGATCATGGCCTCAGGAAATAAAGAAAAAGCTACTAGTTTCTGGCCTCAGTTTCACTTCAATACCACATAAGTTACTGCATGTATTTACGGATGCTTGTCATTTGTGTGATCTGCAGATTATTTTGCCAAACGCCCCATCTCTTTTCTATCTCTCTGCTATATCTATATTTCTTTAGCATGAGGACAGATTAAGGAAGATGGAATTTTTTTCATGTGCTGTATTACACGCTCCCTTAAAATCAACAGCAAGAGTCACAAGGGCAACAGAGATGCCTGTTAAACATAGCCCATTGTTAACTCTGCATCTTAGTTTTTCATTCACTTTCTTTAAGAACCTGTTAATTTCCTCTCTTTCCCAAGCGTATTTATTTATTTTATTTTATTCCCCTTTCTCTTTCTTTCTTTTCACTCCAAGCTTTTATTAGAGAAATAGAAATTCCTACTTTTGGCAAACAGGAACTAGATTCAATCACCTCAAAGCCTATCTATTCAGCTTTCAGCTGTAGTCAGAAGCTCTTGCAAAGGCAACTTGCTTTCATTCAGCAAGCAAGTGGCTTTAAAAATAAAAATAAACAAAGACTTGACACACGATGTAAATAAAGACTATTTCATGGCAACAAATCCTTTCTACCCCAACCGGTTAATCACTTTAATGTTTCATACCTATGTTCTCTTATTTGCTCCTAAAATTACCAAACTTTGCTAAAAAAATAAATCATCACAGGTGGATAACAATATTGTCTTTCATCCTAACTTACCTAACTCTCTCCTTCTACATTCATTCCCACTGTTTGTAGACAATGGAAAGAAATATGAATCTGCAGGTGGTAATTCACCTCTTTAAGACAGATGTTCCACTGCTATCAGAACATACTCTTCTGTTTCCCATTGCTTCCATTTGTTACAAAAGAAGCTGAGAGGCACTAGCTCAAGTATTTGATTTTTAGACATTTTAAGTTATAGGATATAAATCCCCCCTAAAGTATATATTTCATTAGTTTGTATTCTGTGTAATTCATAACATATACTGTGAGACATTGCGGGTAAAGAGATTTAATAATATAGTTAATTTTGTGATTTAACAAGTGTTGTAGAATTACTTTAAACAGAATTCAATCATTTTGTTCATGGTTATAATTTAAAGCAGCACTCCCACTGACAAGATATTTATTTTATAAGTAAAAGAAAAAACCACAAAACTATTTATCACAACAATTAATGGCAAAAAGCTAAGGAGATAACTTCTATGTGAAACCTATACCTCTGGTTACCACTTTATATGGTGGCACTGACAGTGTGGTTTTTTATTAATTAGCATCCTTACTAAAGTGAAGATTGAAACAATGTTTGAAACTTTGATCTTTTCAGTATTGTGTTCATCAGGAGTCCAGATTAGAAGGTAACAAAGCAAAGTCTATGCTTAGGAATATCACATTTTTAAGAAACAGTTAGATGGCTCATTAAAATGTCCTTTTATATCAGATTTAAAAACAAGATATTTAAAATGCTAGTGACTGTATCGGTGTATTCTGATTTTTCTGCACATAATTTTATAGGCAGAGCTACTTGGGCAAATTGATTTGATAAACATTATTGTAGAAAGGTGATTTACAACTGGTTTTGGCAATGTCAGTTCAGCCTTTGCATATTGTGAAGGTTACCAAAGACTTAAAATAAAATTATACAGTTTGATGCAGAATTTCTGTTTCAAAAGCATTATCATTATTATAAGAATCCCACAGAGTAGTTTCTCCAAAAATATATCAGCTACAAAAAAGGCAGTAAAAAATAATACATATAAACAAAATAGTCATATTGCAGTACTGTCATCATTAAAATATCAGATAAGAACTCAAGCCTTTAAGTTTTGCTCAAAACATTACTAGGACTTGATTGAAAGAACTCAAACTTTTGAGTTTGTATACAAAACAAAATGAAAGGCATTCAAAATGAATGTACAATTTTTTATTTTTCACATATAAAGAACCCCAAACCATTTTTCTCTCCCCGTTTATTTTATTCTTTTGCAGAGGCATGGGGGCAAGTTTGGTAGAGCAATGACAGAGAGAAAAAACATCACAAATCCATAAAAAATGTAAAGGAAGTGATCCATACTTGGGCACGATTTCTGTATTGTATTGACTGTGGACAGAGACTAAATGGTCATGCAATAATTATATATATTCTCAAGGGAAGTCTCCTTACCATTAAGTAAACGGTCAAGATCATTATGCTACAAGGACAAACAAATCTTCATTGCCAGCACAGTAAGCGATAAAATATGTTTACTGGAAAAGGGAATGTGCACTTTCAATAGACAGAATGTAAAAGAATTTGTAAAACCACTACACTTTTCAGGGCGGTTTTTAACCTTTTTGTTTGCTTAAAAAATGTAAACAAGTGATTTAAAATTAATTGTGCTACTGTAGACTATGAATTTGCCAGTTCTTTTTACTGATAAAAGAGAAAAATCAGACCAATTAAGTATGACAATATTTATGTTAAGTAATGTAATATTTTATTCACTGCACGTTGCATTCAACCACTTTATCCAGTAATTATCCCCTTTAATTTTAAATTAATACAGTATTTCTTTCACCTTAAAAATATGAAGATAAGAAATATGCCTGCAAACCTAACCTCAGTTGTTTCTCTGTAAGCCAATGACACCTTTTAATGAAGACGCTACTTAATCATGTCATTGCTTTCCAATTTTACGCTCACCTGACTGAGGACAATTAGATACACTGTGACTTGCAGTGAGTGTGAAGCTGGGACTGCCTTAATTTAGGCAAATCAAGACTGATCTTTTGAAAGTATCACGGTCTTCCTTCATATAGTCCTTCTGGTATTTACAAGATTCTTAACAACCTCCAGAAACTCCATAATCTGATGGATCTGAAGTCATTCAAGCCAATGGGAAAAACTTAACTTCAGTGAGCTCAAATCACTGATAAGAACAGCAAGATCATTTTTTTTTTTCCCAAAAAGTGTTATTTCTTAATTCAGCAATATGGAAAAAATAATTAATATTTTAATTAAAAATATAATAAAGGCATAGAACAATGACAATAAAATTATTAAAACAAAAACTTACGGAAAAACAGAGGGGTTTTGGATAGTGTCTGTTTAACCAATTCATTCAGCCCACCTGGTTTCAATATGCCACACTTTGTTAGCAGGCAGCTAGATCTTTTCCCTGTAATAGTAAATCAATGGAAAATGTATCATTGATTTCAGGTAGAAGTGAGGGATAGCAGGGAATTGAGGCATAAAAGGGCAAAAAAGAGACTTAAACACATCTGTTTTATTGATTACTGTTGACTATAACTGCAAACCCATTAACAACTTCATTACAGGAGAAGGGGCCTTGGTTTTCTCCTTGTGCTGGACAGAAAAACAGAGAGAGTGCACACGAAAGTGAGTTAGTTACAGAAATTAAACACTCTTGCAGAAATTCTGAATGATAGAAAGACTTATACAAGAGTTCTGGATGCGTGCATTTGCTTAAAGTAGTCCAGCTTTTTAAGTATAAATATACCTTAATGCTTTTATATCCTTCAGAATAAGATAAGCTGAATTGTTAATGCTTCATTAAACAGTACTATTCAACTCTTTATAAAACAAAGTTGTTGTAACTTAATCCACACAAAGTTATACTTTAGTTATAGTTTGTATGATACAAGTAACTACCTAATCCAAAGTTTACAAAAAGCCTAGTAAATTAACACATTAAATGATGCATGTGCACTTTTATTTATTTTTATTTCAGAAGTTAAAATATCATAGCAAACTAGAAATTAAAAATTGGACCCAGTGCGGATACCCAGAAACAGGATTTGAAATCCCAAAAGCAAGATTTTCATGGGGGTGGGAGGGAACAGGAAAAAAAAGAAAACAAACTTTTTTTCCTTGTAAGGAGTTTTTAGGTGGTAGTCAAAATGTGGTGGCTGATAGAGCAAAGTGAGGTGAAATGCTGGTAGAACTCTCAGGTGCAGTTGAGAGATGACTACCAGTAAGTTAGTGAAATAACTCATGAGAAGGTATTTTTCCTTTGTCAGCATTGCCTAATGTACGTTTGCTCTGCATGAAGGATTACTAACAATATTATCAGATTTCAGTAGTTTAAACGTTAAGTAACATAACCAACTTCTCCACACTTAGTTGGATCTGTGTGGACCAGCAGAAATAAAAGTGTCAAGAGACATATTTTTCTAGATTAGAGTGTGTACACCTAACCTGAAGTCCTCAACTTAGAAAAATAGGATTCTGTGTCACAAAATGAGCTGCTAAAATTAGTGGAGGAGAATCCTGCTCTGCTTTTGCTTAGCAATGTAAGACAGAAAAGGGTCAAATACAACCTTACTGGCAAAATTCGGGCGTGAAGGCCCTACGGTTCATAAGCACTTGCTGTTCTGGTATTCAGACATCACCTGTCCTAGGCACAGCCATGCAGTTGTACATCTGTGCCCACATATATCCGAGCTAGGACTAATCTGAGCAAGTGTCACTAGTTCTCTGAAACAGTGAGAATGCAGGACAGATTAAATCCAGAAGGTGATGTAGGAGTATCTAGTCTTTCCCTGTGCTCCACAGAAGACATATAGCAAAACCTTAAGTACAAAAAATGAGAACTTCCAAACTATGTGGACAGTGAGATACTATGAATAATGCAGGACACTGTCAGATATCCTGGACTATTCTCCCCAATAACTTAGAGACAGACAGTAGTACTTCACTTCTTTACTACATTTTGTTCTGTTGTAGCCCATATAGCCTGGATTCTACTGTGCCACGCTGTAGAGAATGATATGGGGGGGTGAAAGAGAAAAAAAAAAAAAGCAAGAGTGACTTATTCCACTTGGCATTGCTGAGGGAATAAATGGGTATAAGGTAGGTTTATGTTCCCATAAATTCTGAGGCTACCTGAAGGCAGCTCAGCCCAGCATCAACTTGAGCAGCTAAAAGTCTTTGGATTTACAGCACCCAATAATAATTCCCTAGACACTGTTGTGGTAACTAAGAATTCCTGAAGCACATTCAGCTATTATCTCTATACCTTCCTTTTCTGAGAAAACCAGAGGAGAGTCAATACAGGGACAGACTAATATGAAACAGCATTACCAAATCACTATCCTGGCCCTAAACCCAAACAAATGTATTATCATTTCAGCAGTATCTTCTAATCACTGTGTTATTCCAAATGACTTTTGCATAAAAAAATTCTGCCTTTCATCAGTCTGCCTTTATGCAATACACTGCTAAGTCCCCTACCTGAACAGCTCCAATAGTGCCAGCACAGAAATGTATTCAATGTCATATGTCAAAGGAAAGAATGAAGCACCAATGTGTTTTATACATGATACACACAGAAGCACCTATGCTGCATGATTAGCATAATTTTGTGACATAGGTTGAGCAATGAGGCAATTACAGCAACGATCCTGCATTTCACAATCACCACTTCAGAAAACATTGCTGTTTGGAAAAGAACTTATTCTCAGGAGAGATAAGAGCTGACTGATTGAAGTCTCTGCTGAGAGTATTTTAACCAAACACGCTTTAGTACACCTTACTGCACTTCAGTTTGTGTTTGGGAACATGCAATGCTGAACATTCCTTGATAGACAATGATGAAGTTTCTGTCTGACACAACTATTACGGTACTGTGACTTTATTAACATGTAAGCATTTTTCCATTAATTGTTTTGGATCATATTCAATTCTGATGCAACTCCAATGGTTTCACTAAGCAAGGAGATGAAACTGTTCTGCTCTCCAGTGTGATATTAGCCCAAAACTAAGTAAAAAACCTTGGAAGTGGGATGTTTTCTACTGCTGAGATCAATGGTGGCAAATCATGCTATTTGTAAAATGTAATTTGAATTTAAAGTTATCTTAATTATCAAATTCACTTAAAGTTAATTATACCTTAAATCCACTTAATACACTGTAATAAGTGTTATACTTGTAATGGATAGGCTCAGCCCATTAAAACAATAACTTTTATGAGTGAGATGAGGCCAATTTAAAATAAAATTAATCTGTGGGTGGAACAAGGATTGAATTCCAATAGTCTGATGTCTCAGGCACAATACACACTTGCCAAGGGCACCTCCATCAGTATGCACCATATCATGCTACAGTACAATATATACTGAATTGGAGAATCTTTTTACTCCAACCATTGGCTTTGGCTTTCTATAGAATAAGAACTATTTTACATCAAGTGGTATTTTGATATTAAAAACAAAATACAAAACCCAAAATCTTAAACCAGAAAAGTTAATTTTGGAAGCAGTTATTTTTAATTTCAAAAAGTTCCAGTGAAAAATTACAGCCAGTTCTGGGCCTCCATATAATTTATGTCAATACTTTCAAGTGAAGCTTGTGTTTTCTAATACTTGTGCAGAGCACAGTGAACCTGCTGTTGCAATACACATAAGCAAAGGCCTTTTTAGGCTATTGTTTATATAGAAATGAATACTTGATTTTTTCCTGACAAATTTCCAGACTCCTTAGGAAAATGCTAAAAGAATTCAATGCATCACTCTTGCCAATTCATCAGTTCTTTCAAGACTGGCTTCACTGCAGAGTTTAATAAATATTTCACATTTACAAATTAGCATTTTTACTACCTAGCTCTTCTCCAGAGTTAGCAGTCAGTTATTTCACCTGCTCTTATAGCCCGTATTGTATACAACTTTATACATTAGAAACCTCATTTAAATGTTACAGTTGCAAAGTCAAACAGAATTAAGTCTGCCACATTGATTTAATACAGTTTCTTACTGCATATGTATTATAATAATCTTACAAAAATTAAAATGAGAGTCCATGACATGGCCAAGGAGACAACTCCATAATATAGGATTCCTGTTCTATACTTCCAACACCAAAGAACATAATTTCTTATCTTAAAACCCTCTGGCTTACTTACCCTGGCTTCTTGCTCATCTTCAGTCCTGTCTTTGAACGATGGCATATTCCTCAATGCTCCCAGAAGACATTCTTTTTCTACTTGAAAATTTCAACCCAAAGCCCTTAGCTGGATTTTGATTAAGCCTTTTATTTCACAAAACAAAAGGAAACATTACTTTCATTCAGAGCAAGTTGGTAGTAGAGGATGATTGCTTGTATGGAACTCCATTGCCCATTTTTACCCTAAATCCAGAAGTTAGGTGATTTAAGAACTCCTTCAACCTTTGGAAAACATTGAGTCACCTTTTTTTAATCTTATGGCTTTAAATATACATTTCTCCTAACAATGCTGTAATGATCAGGTGTAAGTATTTGGGGTGGGAGGGAAGGTACTTTGTACTTCTGCAGCTGAAGCTTATCCTCCACACATTAACATACACACACAAATATTTATTATGCTAGAACAAGCATGACTCTTGTTTCTTACTGATTAACATACTCAAGGGAGGAGCTGTACAGCAGTCATTTCTGAATCTGCCGTTTAAATGAGTTAAAACTAACCATGATTTTCTTGTTTCAAATGCTAATTTATTCAATGGTAAAGACTATATTATTGCTTCTCATATGCATGTAAAATACTGACCAATTTCCTTCTATACATTCTCTTTTCTTTTCCATTCCTCTTCCCTTTTGATTTTACTCCTAGGTAAAGGCATTAGATAGCATGCATAATGCAAGATATTTACACATCATAAAATGAAGATTTGTATCATGTGTCTTGACTCCTATACAAGTACAAAGGAGAGGAAATAAAGACTCATTTTGAGTTCTTATCCCTTATATATAGCCAGTAATAAAGCTTAATTAATAAAAGACGAATATTATTAGGGCATTGGACAACTACAAGTTATCGCAAACTGATCTGATTCAAGCTTTATAGAGTCACATGATCATAGTTCTCCAAGGAGTATCCGGATATTGGTTTGACATGCTTCTTTAGTAGTTCTTAATTGTTTATTTAAAATGGGGTTATTCTAAATGTTTCCATGACAGCAAACACACAAGTATTAGGAAGAGAATCAAATTACAGAGTACAATGTTCTACCTGTACTGTTCATCAGTGGGGTTTCTGCCACTTTTTTGACTTTTTTTTTTCTCCCTTCTTACAGTCCTTAAAATGTCAGAAACAGACACTTTTTCTGTCTATGACAGAATCAACTGCTCTATATAAAGTATTACCTGGACAGCAAAAATAAAGCTAGATATTCTCCAGAATTCAGTTTAAACCTCCTTCTTTATGATAGGTTATCAGCTGTTCTTTTCCTTATTTGACATGTTTGTACTGTGTTCATTTCATATAGATTGTTAGTGCTGACACATTATACACCATTTTTATTACTAAAGAATATTGCAATAAATGCAATAAATAAATAATCAGAAGCTTTAGTCACATCTCAGATACATTCTTAAAAAAAAAAAAAGCAAACCCCCCCCTCTATTTCACCCCTTTTACTCAAACACATGCACTTTCTGTGTGCATTTTGAGGTATATTTCTTAATTTCAATATTTTTACTATAGTAAACAGTAAAGGGTGATCTTACAGCTGGAACTGTAGTCTGCATGTATCAATAGTTTATATTTACATTAGATAGGAAAATGTGTTAAAAATACTAGGATGGATTAGCTGTTCATATCTCAGCTAGACATCAAAGTTGGCTTTGGAGAGAAAGAGGTACTTCCAGGGCATAGTTATAAACTGCCAGCACGAGATAGTATTTGCCTAGGACATCTAAAATAATTAAAAGATAATACGGTTGTAATAACAGCAATCGTATATAATCTGTTACCTACCACAGCCTTCGTACCTGAGGACTGGGAATGGCAAATGTAATGCCAGTGTTTAAGAAAACACTCTGTGATGGCTCTGAGCAACCTGATCTGGTTAAAGCTCACTGCAGGGGGGTTGGGCTGGATGACCTCTAAAGGTCCCTTCCAACCCAAAGCATTCTATCATTCTATGATTCTATGATCTGAGAACATAAAGCTTGTAATCCTGATTTCTCTCCAGCCCATGGAAACTATAAACCAGAACAGAATAAGGGGACAGCTGAATAAAAATCCATCTAAATGAGATGAGTCAATTTGGCTTTTTTAAATGGAAGTCCCATCTTACGAACTCAATAGAGGTCTCTTCAAAGAGCACGTAGATAAAGATTGTTTCCCAAAAGCTGTTGACCAGTCCTTCACCAAAGGAGGATCTAGGGAACTGTATAAGCTTCACCACAGTCCCTGAGAAACTTACAGAGCAAATCCTCTGAGAAATCATTCTGAAAGACATTAAAGACATGGTGATTGGGAGCAGTCAGCACAGGTTTAAGAAGAGCAAATCATATCTGACCAGCGTCAATGCTTTCAAGGTGACTGCCGCTATAGACAAGGGGAGTACAAGCAGATATTTTATACCTTGAGGTTAGTAAGATCTTCAACGCAGTCTCCCATAGCCTCCTTATCATCAAATGGGTGACATACGGGCTGGATAAGTGGACAATAAGTGGGCAGAAAATTGGCTGGACTGCCAGGCTCACAGAATTATGACCTGTGGTGCAAAGTCCAGTCAGTGACCAGTGAGGTCCTTCGGGGCTTACTACTGGGGCCATTACTGTTTAATGTCTTTATTAACGACCTGGATAACTGAATAGAGGGCACTCTTAGCAAAATTGTTGACACCAAACTGCAGACAGCAATCGATATGTTGGAGGGAAGAGCTGCTATTCAGAAAGGCCTCATTAGGCTGGAGAAATGGGTTGATGGGAGCCTTGTGGAGTTCAACAAGAGCAAGTGCAAGTACTTGCAAATGGAATTGAATAACCTCATGTAACAGTGCAGGCTTGTGGTAGACTCTAAGAGATAGCTTTGCAGAAAATGACCTTGGGGTCCTGGTGGACAAGCTGAACATGAGTCAACAGTGCACCCTTGCAACAAAGAAGGCCAAATGCATCCTGGACTGTATTAGTGAGAATGTCAGTATGTCCAGGAAACTAATACTTCACATTTACTTGGCACTTGTAAGTCTACATCTAGAGTGCTACACCCAGTTTTGGACTCCCCAGAACAAGAAGGACACGGCTGTACTGGCTCAGCAGAGTGCCACCAACATGGTCAGGGAGCTGGATCACATGACATTCCAGGGGAGACTTCAGCTCAGAGAAAAGAAGGCTCAGAGAAGACCTTACTGTTGTTTACAACTACCTGATCAGAGGATACAGAGGTAATGGAACGGGACTCTTCTCAGGGGTGCATGGTGATAGATACGTCAAGAGGGTATTGGACAGAAGTTGAAACATGAAGTTTTGATTAGATTAAAAAAAAAAAATTGCTGTGAGGGTGGTTAAATACTAGCACAGATTGCCTAGAGAGGTTGTGGTATCTGTGTCCTTGTAGGTATTCAACATTCCATTGGGTGTTACCCTGAGCAACCCAGTCTAATTAAACCTGCTTTGAGCAGGCACTTGAATTAGTTGACCTCTGGAGGACCCTGCCAACCTAAATTACGGTTATGTTTTTCAATGTCTTCATGAATACATACCTTGAAAAGGGTATGGGCAGTGAAGGATGAAGGATTGCTCATGTTATAAAGTTACTCAGAATAATAAGGTCAAGGCTCAACTGTGGCAACCTGCAGAAGTATCTTATGAGTCATTTGCCAATAAAATAACTAGTGGAATTTAATGTAGACAGATGTAAATTGGTTCATATTGTGGAAAAAAGAATTTTAACTTAATATGTAGGACAATAGGTTTTGATATGATCATTAACAATTTAGGATACTAGGCTTATGACAGCTAGTTCCAGTTCCATCAAAATATCAGATCAGTAAGTAGTATAAAGCAAAAATACACGCCAAATGCTAGAAATTATTAGGAAAGAATTAAAAAATGACACAAAGAGCCTTAGAGAACACTGTTCACCACTTCAGAATTCATGAGTCACACACGTATTTAGTCCTCTGTGCAGTTCTGGACTCCTACTCAAAAAAAAAAAAAAAAAAAAAAAAAAGAAAGAAAAAGAACCAGAAGAGATTTGGAAGGGGTAGTGGAATGAACAAAAGTATACAAAGACTTTTGTACTATGAGCAATTGCTTAAGCAGGCATTTTCAATAAGCAAAAGAGATTCTGTCAGGGGAGGTGATACAGTAGAGATTTAAAGAAAGACTGGCATAGACATGGTGGCCTGAAACTGACTACTCATCATCTCTTCCAAAGCAGAAATCAGGAACATCAAATGAAGATAGCTGGAGCCAGTTTCATAACAAGCAAAAGGGGCACTTTGTGGAATGAACATTGTCCTAGTTTCAGCTGGGAAAGAGTTAATTTTCTTCCTAGTAGCTGGTATAGTGCTGTGTTTTGCATTTAGTATGAGAATAACGTTGATAACACACTGATGGTTTAGTTGTTGCTAAGTAGTGCTGACACTAGTCAAGAACTTTTTAGCTTCTCATGCTCTGCCAGGTGCACAAGAAGCTGGGAGGGGGCACAGCCAGGACAGCTGACCCAAACTGACCAAAGGGCTATTCCATACCATATGACATCATGCTCAGTATATAAACTGGGGGGGGGGGGGGGGGGGGGGGGGGTGGCTGGGGGGCAGCGATCATTGCTTGGGGACTGGCTGGGCATCGGTCAGTGGGTGGTGAGCAATGGCATTGTGCATCACTTATTTTGTATATTCTTTTATTATTTTGTAGTATTATTATTATCTCTTCCTCTGCTGTCC
Source organism: Pelecanus crispus (assembly GCF_030463565.1). Taxonomy (NCBI): domain Eukaryota; kingdom Metazoa; phylum Chordata; class Aves; order Pelecaniformes; family Pelecanidae; genus Pelecanus; species Pelecanus crispus. The sequence goes on from NC_134643.1 coordinate 170,299,824, forward strand.
TATTAAACTGTCTTTATCTCAACCCATGGGTTTGGGTTTTTTTTTTCCGATTCTCTCCCCCATCCCACCAGGGGCAGGGAGTGAGGGTGAGCGAGCAGCTGTGTGGTGCTTAATTGCCAACTGGGGTTACACCACGACAAGCATAGAACTGTAGAGTGACTTGATATATGGTGCTGTGAATGCTAAAAGTTACACTGAATTAAAGGGAAAACTTGACTAGTTAATGGAATCTAAGGGTTATTGAATCTGTAAAAATGACAGTACAGTTGAAGGTGTGTTAAGGAAATGTATTTTCCTTTTCCTTGCTCTTCTTCAGGTATGTGTTTTAGCTAATATTGGAGGTGGGATATGGGGCTCCACAGACCTTTTGGTCTGACCCAGGATAGCTGTATTTAGTTTTATGATATAGTTCATCTGTATGCCATAATAAAGGTGTAACCTCCTCTAAGGGGTGCCTGATCTGTATACCACAAGCACTCTATCAGATAAGGTATAAAAAATGAAAGTACATCAGTCAAAAGCAATTACTGTGTTTACTTTTGGTTTTGTATTACATCACAGTAAATGAGAAGGGAAACTTTCAGATATGTGTTTTGTTCTGGATCACCAAGGGATGTTTATTAAATCACTGTAATTTGAAATAAAGCTCTATGAAATTCTGTTTCAATTTATTTAAAAAAAAAAAAGTCCTACTTATTTTACAACTAGAAATTCCCCATGGTTATAACATGGAAGGGAATAATTCCCCTGTAATACTTGCATTGCTAAATAAGAGCTGACAGATGGTATAATACACAATAAAACTTTCTATTAAGTTCAGAATACATATTAAACAAATACAGTACTCATGTTCATATATTCCCAATGGTCCTGGTCTAGATCTTAGTGAAATCAACAAGACTATTTCCATTAAATCTGGTGTATAGCATAAAAAATGTAACTGTTTTCCAGTAATTTCATACTTTTAATAAAAAATGAACAAAAATATATTGCTTGTATAGTGTATTGAGATGCATTGATTTTAATAATTTATGATCCCTCTTATTGTGTTTATGTACTGCAGGCTGAAACCACCTGATTAAGCTAACTATATACATAGTTAAGACAGCAAGAATGCATAAAATATATGTAGTAATAGCAAAGGAAAGTGGTGTGTTCCTTTTAGTTTCATCCTTTGGGCATGCATTCCCTCTGTGATGCCTGGAGGAAACTCAAAACTGTGGATCAATAGAACAACATTAAAAAATTCAGTAAAGACAGTCATGACTGAAATGATAAAGAAAAGGGAAAAAGGGTAGAATTTTAGCTGCTGATAAATGTCCTAGCTCTAAGAATATCAATTGTCTAGAGAATTTAACGTATCAGTACTATAGAGTCTATTCTTCTGGGGTTCTGTTGTAGCTAGTTAACTGTAAGCTAAATTTGATTAAGCAATGAAAATTTGGAGGATTTTGCATTTTATGCATGACAGAAAATGGGACATGAAACTGTTCTTCATCTTTGTATGTGGGAAGTAACTTGATAGCTGTGACAGAAAAAGGAATATTTCCTTAAGAATTATTTTCTTACTTTTCCCAGAAAATTGTTTCTTTTTGAAAAAACAAGGTAGAAAAAAGATAGTGTGTTCAAGGAAAAAAGAAAAATAATTTATAATTGCAAAGGTCTTAACACTTCAGTTATATTAAAACCAATCAGTTGCTATACTGGATGAATGAGAAATGAGAAATTACCAAGAAAACTTTACAAAGTCTTTTAAAAGGTTACAGACACTGTAAAGCTGGAGTTTCCCTCTCTTTTATTTACCTCTTTCCTTAGTTTTTCAAAAATCAGGAGAACCTTTAGAAAAATAAATGGTACAGTGTAACAAGTTTAGCAAAATGAAACTGCTAGCTATGTGTCAGAGCTCAGTTACTGGTTTTGTTGTAGTGTGCAGTTAGCTGTGGAAATGTTGACTTTAATGAAAACCCTGTTCCCTTGTAGCCAAATAGAGTGAAGTCCCAAGGGCATCCCCCATGTATCATCCTCATTGTGCTTTTTGGTCTGATCAGATTGAATCTTTCATGCTTGCTGAACACACAAGTGTTGTGGGGTTAGGGGGCCTACAGGAAAGATGGGGAGAATCTTTTTAGCAAGGCCTGTTGTGACAGGACAAGGAACAACTGATTTAAACTAAAGAAGAGTAGATTTAGACTAGACATAAGACAGAAATTTTTTACAATGAGGGTGGTGAAGCACTGGAACAGGTTGCCCAGAGAGGTGGTGGAGGCCCCATCCCTGGCAACATTCAAGGTGAGGTTGGATGGGGCTCTGAGCAACCTGATCTGGTTAAAGCTGTCCCTGCTCACTGCAGGGGGGTTGGGCTAGGTGACCTCTAAAGGTCCCTTCCAACCCAAAGCATTCTATGATTCTATGATTCTTGTAAAGTTGCCTGCTCCTTGGATTCTCCATAGCTGTTTCTAAGATTTATGGTTTCAAAAGTTTTCAGTACCCCCTGGCACAAACAGCCCACCTGCTTGAAATTATTTTTGCAAGTTCAAGTATTTTTATCAGTGTACTCCTGTTACTTTTTTCAGCTTTTATTTTTTCAACAGTTTTCAAGTCGGAATTCTTGTGAATTTTTGCAGAGTTGCAAGGGGAAGTTGAGAGGCCAGTAGTTTTGAAAGACACTCATTCTGGCCCACCTATCTGAGTAAGAAGTGCAAGCTCATGTATCACATAGAAGAGAAACTGTGAATATGTGACAAAATAATCATGCCAGAGAGAAGTGAATGTCAGAAGGGTGGAATTTGTCAATAGTGGTGTTTGAGAGAAGTACTTTTTTTCATGATAATCTGTGAAGAAAATAAGTGAACCATTACAAAATAAAGTAGCTGTGAGAGAAGGTGGGGAGGGACCTTAGTTAGTTTAAAAAAGAGTACTTGAAAGAGAAAGCGAAAAAGACAGACCCTAAAAAATTTACATATTATGGTAATTATAGTCAAACTTTGAAATTGCCAAAAAGAGTATTGCTAAAAAATTTTCAGAGGTATTGCCAATGCTAGCTTCATTTGGTAAAGTGCTCTGATCTGCTTTCTTGCAGGGCGGGGAAAAAAGGTGGTTTATATTTCAAATTAAGTATCATAAACATTTTTCAAAACAAGAAAAGGGTTGTAAAAAGATTTTGGAAAAAAAGAACACTGACTTAGGTCTTGGATAGCTCTCTTACTGATCCCCTCTGCCTAGGTTTTTAGATTAACCTTTCATACCCTACATTTTTGGTTTCTGCACTAAATATAGAAAGCTTTATTGGTAAGCTCCAACTCAAGGATCACTGACCTCAAAAGTAACTATACGACTTAAAAGTTAAGAAATCTGAATGATTTATCAATAGGACAATGAAGGTTCTTGGATAATGAGCCAACACTGCTGAGAGAACTAAAGCACAAGGAAAGGAACTCCAGTAAAACCAAGACAGAGCATATACCTTGTGAGAAGTTATTTCACACCGCCGTTTCCGCAGTTTTGGCAACCAATAGCTATAGCATCATAACACATAGGTTTGTAGTTAAAAAATTGATTTAACCAGGCTTTTAAGGTTCAACCACTTGAGCTCAGAATAAACCTACTAACTTTGGTGTGACTGAAGTATACAATGCAGGAAGGCATTTACTCATGACTTCCTGATCTCATAGTATGAAGAATTAATCTTCACTTTATTGCATTGGTCAACCACCTTTACTAGTAAACATTATTTTCCCCTCAAATGTGTCTGGCTCCTTTCTCTCATTATTTTTCATAAATTCCAGACTCATGGTGAACTTCCAGATTTTCCTTCTGATGAAGATTATAAACCAGGAAAATAATTCCCAAATCATCCTCATATTTTCTTGCTTTAAATAACAGACCCAATATGTTTAAATAACAGGTTCTAACTGAGGGTTATCTTTTCTAAACATAATAACTTTCTCTGTATTCTTGTGTACTTTTCCACACCCTTTTCAAATGTTGACTTCAGCTCTGCATTGTAGTATTGGTCTCCTTAATGACACACTTAAATGAAAAATACTGTTTCCTGTCTCTATTGTACACACTTCTGTTTATTCTTTCATGGATGGCATTAAACCTGCCTGCACTTGTTTTAATCTAAGACCACTAAACATTTTCCAGGGGTACCACTTGCAAAGGCATAGTCACCTGTTCTGTGGGTATGGCTACTTCCTGAGAATATAGGCGTATCTATACTTTTTTGGAATAATTATACAACATGAAAGTGAGACACTGGCTTAAATTGATTGTTTTTTTTTAATATTAGTGAAACCAAGACACATCAGGGCACGGTTTGAGGGGTTTCTTCCTATTAGCAATGAATAAAACAACCTTAGTGAAAAGACTGCAATTAATTTTCACTCACAGATTACTTGTAGCAGTAATACATAAGGACGTTTTTTAAGGCTAATGGACTAATAACTCACCTTTTTGCAGCTTGTTAAGATGAATTTAATACTTTGGTTCTGTTTGGGGGTGGTAGTTGGATATGCTAGTGCTTAGGTCACCACATCATTTAAAAAAACAAGCAAAGAAAAAAACCCTCCAAACCAAAAAAGCTTAGCTGCAAAGTAATACACAACAATTTTCTGTTTGTTTCCTAGGCAAAGTAAGAGGAAGGAGGAGGTGAAAGGAGGTATTTAACCTGCATCTCCCAGTTCCTTGCCACAGAAACATTTACATTCCCAGGTCAGAAATGAGAATTTTTCAAGGTGCTCACCTAATTTAAAAGATTTTGGGTGCCACTGCGAGTTCCTAAAACTCTATTTTAAAAAGAATCTTTGCTTGTGCTACAGCATGGAACAAAGACAGAGACTGACATAAGAAGCCAATACTTTCCCTGGCTAGAGCAATGTTCTTCTTCACTCCATCACCCACATGAGGAAATTCACTTGCACAAGAATTCAGATCTAGCTATAAATGCATGTGTCACAGGCATGTGTATATCTCTAAGCTAGGAATCTAAACTATCATTACGGTCAATGAAGATCTAGTAAATAGAATCAATAGAGTCTACAGAGCTGTTTGTGTCACTGTAAAACCGGACATTGACATTTGATCAGCTGGTTCCTTAGACACTGTTGGTGTGCTGACAAGGGGTTCAATTTGCTTGACCGCAGGTATTGATTTAGTGTCATCTGAGATGGCAAAGTCTATCCTGCATGGCCTCCAGCTGTTGCCCCTGCATGCACCTGTAGGTCCCATGTCATATCTGCCAGCCACATGCAGGTGTCTGAGATATGCTAAGTGTCCTGGTTTCGGCTGGGATAGAGTTAATTTTCTTCCTAGTAGCTGGCACAGTGCTGTGGTTTGGATTTAGAATGAGAATAATGCTGATAACACACTGATGTTTTTAGTTGTTGCTGAGTACTGCTTATGCTAGTCAAGGACTTTTCAGCTTCCCATGCTCTGCCAGGTACACAAGAAACTGGGAGGGGGCACAGCCAGAATAGTTGATCCAAACTGACCAAAGGGCTATTCCATACCACATGATGTCATGCTCAGTATATAAACTGGGGGGGGTTGGCCGGGGAGCAGCGATCGCTGCTCGGGAACTGGCTGGGTATCGGTCGGCGGGTGATGAGCAATTGCATTGTGCATCACTTGCTTTGTATATCATTATTATTATCATTATTATACTGTTACTATTAGCATTACTATTTTACTTTATTTCAATTATTAAACTGTTCTTCTCTCAACCCAGGAGTGTTTCTCACTCTTACTCCTCCGATTCTCTCCCCCATCCCATCAGGATAGGGGGAGTGAGCAAGCGGCTGCGTGGTGCTTAGTGCTGGCTGGGGCTAAACCACGACACTAAGTCATTTCAGAAGTCTGTGTGTGAGCAGCAGAATTGACGCTTCACTGTCTGAGTATTTGAATTGCAAAGGAGGTGAATTCCATGGCATACCCTGATTTCCCCTCACACTTCTCCTCTCTGCTCTCATCATCTAGACCAAAAGATCTGGGGACACGATGAAGCTCTTTCATTATCAAGTACTGTCATTGAATTAGTGTTTGGGAGGCAAGGAGAAAAACTTACATTCAGGTTACAGTCCCGGAACATAACTCTACTGTATGAAACTGAGACACTGTCTAACTACCACTATTTAGACGTAGCCTTAGAAAGCAACGTCAGTGATACGATTCACACTTAGTATGAGCATTCTTTTAGGACATTAATAATGTATTTGGGATGCAGAAATATTCACTATAGGTAATTAAGTAGTCATAACCATAGACAAGATTGACTTAAAGTCACAACAAAAATTACGTATTTTTATTCCATTAAATAAATCAGTTCTTTCTACTAGTTTTACTCTAATTATTTGCAGTGTGATTTGCAACATACAGAAGTGGGTTTTTAGCTATTTATATTTGGGAATTATATTGTACACACTACAGGAGGCAGCCATTAATCTTTTACAGCTGGGAAGCTTGGGTAGATTAAGAACAAAATTCTTCTATGTGACAAGTATAAATTAACATGACAAAAAATTGTTATTTGGAGGATTTTAAAAAGGCAGCCTTCAATTGTAAATTTTATAACTTTAAACATCTAAGCTTTAGGTGTGCTTCAGGTATTTATTTTAAAACAGCAAAACAGGATTAAGTTAATCTGTTTCCCCAAACATCCATTAAAAAAACCCTCATTATTAGATTTTACAAAATCTAACATACAAAGAAGCAGTATAAAAAGCACTTTAGATTATTAAAACTTAATTTCAGAAGCCTTATTAATTTTTTCAGTATTAATGCAATCTGTGATTCACTTATTTATGACAATCAAAAACAAACTAACTAGTCGACTTTATTTTTGGTGATGTATATTTGCGTCTTTTAATTGCCAGATCTGTGCCTCACTTTCAGCTGCAAAATGTAATTAGAATAAATAATTGAAGGATTTTCACTTTGGGTCCAAAATTCTACTTTTATATGCAAGGGCTAGATTTATCTATAAACTGCACTAACAATTAGAGATTAATATGTTTTTTCTAATTCAGTATTTGATCATGTAAAATCAGAAGCAGGATCTACAAAGGACCTGGGAACTCTTTTTTTTTTTTTTTTTTAAATGTAAAGAGATGTCTTTCAACTGATACCAAGAAAATTACCTATATATTGTTTTAATCATTCTAAAATGTTGCTGGGTGTGTATTTAGATTAGGTAGTCACGGTCAGCATTACCGAGATAACAGAATTTAGAATATGTTTAAGAATATGTTGGAGGAAATAAAGTTTAACATAAAGGCCATGTTTACCTCAGCTTCTGAGAAAAGGAGACAAGCTATAATAATGTTAGTATTTATTTATTTACTGTTAATCTGTGCACTGTGCACTGTTACAATGGAAGTTACTGAAAAAACATCTGAGTTTTTTAGATGTGTTAGGATATCTAAGGGAGCCCAAGGATGTCCAAAACATCTACCCAGGTCTGGCAGATGTACTGTGGGATGTGTGACCTACCCATGAACTTCTGTTGTGGTAGCAAGGAGCCAGACATTTCAGATGGCGCAAGACACATATGCAGTAAAATGAATTGAACTCTAGTGACATAGAGCTCAACTCACCCTCAAATCAAAGCCTGAACTTAAGTGTCTACTGCTCTCTTAGGTGCTATAGGTTATCCAGGATCCAGCTGCTCCTACAGAAAGACAAGAATCTTCTCCAGGTTCTGCATTTGCAAGGTGTCTGAGCTCCATGCAGATACCACTTAAAGAGGGCATTTGAAACATCACTAGGTACGTAATTTCAGGTAACCGAGTCTTGCCCATTGTAGCTGACAAAGCTGTTTCACTGAGTATGCCTGGGTACATGTATAAACCTGCACTGTAGATACCCACATTTATAATATCTGAATCTGGAGATGAATCCCATTGTTGGTTACAGGCAATCTAAATGACTTGTGAAAATACCATTAGAATGTACTAGCTTTTTGCTATGCACTTCTTTGATTCAAATCATTAGCCAAAACTCAGGGGCAATTTTTACTTTGTCTATAGCTGTTTCAATGATCCAGATTTCTTATGGAAAAGTTAAAGGTCCAACACGAAAAGTGTTTTTTAATTTTTGGAGAAGCAAAACTTCTTCAGTCATTCTTTCTGTTGAATACAAGTGGGTGATACAGTTTGTGATGTCTTAATCCCTTCTCTTTGCAGTATAACTATTCAAATTACATGTACTTGAACCAGTGGCAGCAATATTTTACATAATCAAAAGCCAAATTGCCTTTATTGCTCTTTAACATTTCTGATCAAAAGAACAGCATTGAAACTTATTGTGCAGGCAACAAGGTGGCCCCTTTGGCTTCCCTTCTCCTTTTTTTTTTTTGTTTGTTTGGGTTTTGGTTGGGGATTTTTTGTTTTGTTTTGTTTTTTTAAACAATATGAAAGAAACTGTCATTCAGGTCTGCTAACCGAGCAGAACTTTTACTTGCAATGATCCTGTTTCTTGCTGAATTCTCTTTAAAATATCAGCTGAATTGCTGAATTTTTGCTTCACTGAACTGCCTATCTTAATATTTGGATTAAGGCCTACTTCCTTTATTTCACAAATTAAATGCATTGCTGTCCTGGTTTCAGCTGGGATAGAGTTAATTTTCTTCCTAGTAGCAGGCATAGTGCTCTGTTTTGCATTTAGGATGAGAATAACATTGATAACACGCTGATATTTTACTTGTTGCTAAGTACTGCTTATGCTAGTGTCGTGGTTTAGCCCCAGCCAGCAACTAAGCACCACGCAGCCGCTCGCTCACTCCCCCTACCCCGATGGGATGGGGGAGAGAATCGGAGGAGTAAGAGTGAGAAACACTCCTGGGTTGAGATAAGAACAGTTTAATAATTGAAATAAAGTAAAATAGTAATGCTAATAGTAACAGTATAATAATGATAATAATAATAATGATACACGAAGCAAGTGATGCACAATGCAATTGCTCACCACCCGCCGACCGATACCCAGACAGTTCCCGAGCAGCGATCGCTGCTCCCCGGCCACCCCCCCAGTTTATATACTGAGCATGACGTCATATGGTATGGAATAGCCCTTTGGTCAGTTTGGATCAACTATTCTGGCTGTGCCCCCTCCCAGTTTCTTGTGCGCCTGGCAGAGCATGGGAAGCTGAAAAAGTCCTTGACTAGCATAAGCAGTACTCAGCAACAACTAAAAACATTAGCGTGTTATCAACATTCTTCTCCTACTAAATCCAAAACACAGCACTATGCCTGCTGCTAGGAAGAAAATGAACTCTATCCCAGCCGAAACCAGGACAGTATCCACCCCTTATTCTATACCATCTACGTCATGCACAGGCCGTCCCCTTTCCAATGTGTTCTAATTCATCACCACCGCTTTCCCTATCTTGATATACACACAGATATCATTCCCTTCGTCTATGGCCCATCCCTCTAAAATGTCCATTGAGTTCATTTAGCCCATGACTTTGGGTTCCATCTGTCATCACAGTCTTTCAGAGCAGGAGAGGTGGTGTGCAGTGTTGGACTGTTGCATGCTGAAGTCAGTTCTCATTCCAACATGGTTTCATCAAAGTTCATTTTCATTAAGCTGGGCAATTCTTACTGCAATACCATTGATGCGGCATATAGCAATCATAATATATAGTATTATATACTTAATATTAACCTACTATATTATTATATTAACATGCAGTTAAGAGATAACATATAGTTAAGAGATAACATACAGTATTATAAAGCAATTAATATTATACAATTCAGTTCATTAGCTATTTTCACCCAAAATCAAATTGCCTTGAGGTACACATTGGGCTTCCCCATCCTTTCGCATCACCCACCAAGTGCACCCAGGTCCTTGAGCAAAAGCAATCCCACGAATGGGTTTGCCTTTGCCAGAGGGGGAAGTAACCCAGACTGTCTTCCCCAGCATATTTTTCATGTGCACTACAGGAACTTTATCTCCTTCTACAGTACGTAGAAGTTTTGATTGGGCAGGGCCAGCTCGATTGGCAGATCCCCTGGTGTTGACTAACCAGGTGGCTTTTGCTAAATGCGTATCCCAATGTTTAAACGTCCCACCACCCATTGCTCTCAGGGTAGTCTTTAACAATCCATTGTATCGCTCAATTTTCCCGGAGGCTGGTGCATGGTAAGGGATGTGATACACCCACTCAATGCCATGCTCTTTGGCCCAGGTGTCTATGAGGTTGTTTCGGAAATGAGTCCCGTTGTCTGACTCAATTCTTTCTGGGGTGCCATGTCGCCACAGGACTTGCTTTTCAAGGCCCAGGATGGTGTTCCGGGCGGTGGCATGGGGCACGGGATATGTTTCCAACCATCCAGTGGTTGCTTCCACCATGGTGAGCACATAGCGCTTGCCTTGGCGGGTCTGTGGGAGCGTGATGTAATCAATCTGCCAGGCCTCCCCATATTTATATTTCAGCCATCGTTCACTATACCCAAGGGGCTTGAACTGCTTGGCTTGCTTGATTGCAGCGCATGTTTCACACTCATGAATAACCTGTGCAATACTGTCCATAGTTAAGTCCACCCCTCGATCACGAGCCCATTTATACGTTGCATCCCTTCCTTGATGGCCTGAGGCGTCATGGGCCCACCGAGCTATAAATAATTCACCCTTATGTTGCCAGTCCAAATCCACCTGAGCCACTTCAATCTTAGCAGCCTGATCTACTTGCTGGTTGTTTTGATGTTCTTCAGTGGCCCGACTCTTAGGTACATGAGCATCTACGTGATGAACTTTTACAACCAGGTTCTCTACCCGGGCAGCAATATCTTGCCACAATGCGGCAGCCCAGATTGGTTTGCCTCTGCGCTGCCAGTTGCTCTGCTTCCATTGCTGCAGCCACCCCCACAGGGCATTTGCCACCATCCATGAGTCAGTATAGAGATAAAGGACTGGCCACTTTTCTCTTTCAGCAATTTCTAAAGCCAGCTGGATGGCTTTCACCTCTGCAAACTGACTCGACTCCCCTTCTCCTTCAGCAGTTTCTGCGACTTGTCGTATAGGACTCCATACAGCAGCTTTCCACCTCCGATGCTTTCCCACGAGACGACAGGACCCATCAGTGAACAGGGCATATTGCTTTTCATTTTCTGGCAATTTATTATACAGTGGGGCCTCTTCAGCACGTGTCACCTCCTCCTCTGGTGATATTCTAATGTTTTTTCCTTCTGGCCAGTCCATGATCACTTCCAAGATTCCTGGGCGACTGGGGTTTCCTATTCGAGCCCGTTGTGTGATCAATGCAACCCACTTACTCCTTGTAGCATCAGTTGCATGATGTGTAGAGGGGACCCTCCCTTTGAACATCCAGCCCAACACCGGCAGTCGGGGTGCCAGCAGGAGCTGTGCTTCAGTACCAACCACTTCTGAAGCAGCTCGAACCCCTTCATATGCTGCCAGTATCTCCTTCTCAGTTGGAGTATAGCGGGCTTCGGATCCTCTGTATCCCCGACTCCAAAACCCTAGGGGTCGACCTCGAGTCTCCCCTGGTGCTTTCTGCCAGAGGCTCCAGGTAGGGCCATTCTCCCCGGCTGCAGTGTAGAGCACATTTTTAATATCCTGCCCTGCCCGCACTGGCCCAAGGGCTACTGCATGAACTATCTCACGTTTAATTTGTTCAAAGGCTTGTTGTTGCTCAGGGCCCCATTTGAATTCATTCTTCTTCCGGGTCACTTGATAGAGAGGGCTTACGATCTGGCTGTAATTTGGAATATGCATTCTCCAAAACCCCACAACGCCTAAGAAAGCTTGTGTTTCCTTTTTGCTAGTTGGTGGGGACATAGCTGTTATTTTGTTGATCACATCCATTGGGATCTGACGACGTCCATCTTGCCATTTTATTCCTAAAAACTGGATCTCCTGTGCAGGTCCCTTGACCTTACTCTGTTTGATGGCAAAACCAGCCTTCAGAAGGATTTGGACTATTTTCTTTCCCTTCTCAAAAACGTCTTCTGCTGTGTTGCCCCACACAATGATGTCATCAATGTACTGCAGATGTTCTGGAGCTTCACCCTGTTCCAGTGCTGTCTGGATCAGTCCATGGCAAATGGTGGGGCTGTGCTTCCACCCCTGGGGCAGTCGGTTCCAGGTGTACTGAACACCCCTCCAGGTAAAAGCAAACTGGGGCCTGCACTCTGCTGCCAAAGGGATGGAGAAAAATGCATTAGCAATATCAATTGTGGCATACCACTTAGCTGCCTTTGACTCCAGTTCATATTGAAGTTCTAGCATGTCTGGCACGGCAGCACTCAGCGGCGGTGTAACTTCGTTCAGGCCACGATAGTCCACTGTTAGTCTCCACTCCCCATTAGACTTTCGCACTGGCCATATGGGACTGTTAAAGGGTGAGCGAGTCTTGCTGATCACTCCCTGACTCTCCAGTCGACGAATCAGGTTATGGATGGGAATCAGGGAGTCTCGGTTGGTGCGATATTGCCGCCTGTGCACAGTTGTGGTAGCAATCGGCACCTGTTGTTCCTCAACCTTCAGCAACCCTACAATCGAAGGGTCCTCTGAGAGACCGGGCAAGGTGGACAACTGTTTAATTTCCTCTGTCTCCAAAGCAGCTATACCAAAAGCCCACCGGTACCCTTCAGGGTCCTTGAAATACCCTCTCCTGAGGTAGTCTATGCCAAGGATGCACGGAGCACCTGGGCCAGTCACAATGGGGTGCTTTTGCCACTCATTCCCAGTTAGGCTCACTTCAGCTTCCAGTACAGTTAGCTGTTGGGATCCCCCTGTCACTCCAGAAATACAAATGGGTTCTGCCCCTCTATAGTTTGATGGCATTAGCGTGCACTGTGCACCAGTGTCCACTAGAGCCTTATACTCCTGTGGGTCTGACGTTCCAGGCCATCGAATCCACACAGTCCAGTAAACCCGGTTGTCCCTTTCCTCCACCTGGCTGGAGGCAGGGCCCCTCTAACACTGGTCACAGTATTCGCTGTTCACTTCCTGTAAATGTGAATCAAAAGTCCCCTGATCAAGGTCGGAAGTAAAATTAGCCCTCTTACTCTGTCTCAGGAACTGCTCACTGGAAACTGGAGCTGTAATTTTCCTGGGAGAACCGCCTTTTCTAATAGTTTTTCCTTGCAACTCACGCACCCGTGCCTCTAAGGTTGAGGTGGGTTTTCCATCCCACTTTCTCATGTCCTCTCCATAATCACGCAGGTAAAACCACAGGGTGCCCCGTGGTGTGTATCCTCTATATCCTCTCTCTTGAGCATAGGGACGTTGACTCCTAATGGCTGAGACACTGGTCCGTGCAGGTGGGGAGTAGGACAGATCCTCTCTGAGTTGTTGGAACTCTTGGCACAGTTTTTCCACAGCTGAGACACAGGCCTGTAGGGAGGAAGAGAGCTTTTCTTCGTAGTCCCGGAGTTGTCTAGCCACTTCATCCACCGTTGGTGCCTCGTCGTCTTTCCAGGCTAGTATTGCCAACGAGTTGGAATACGATGCTGGTGCGCTCCGTACCACCTTCCGCCACATGGATTGTGTGCACCTGACTTAATCTGGATCTTTGGGTAACCGCTCATCATTCAGGTCACTGTAAATCACCTCCAGCACGCCTAATTCCCTCAGGTACTGGATACCTTTCTCTACGGTGGTCCATTTGCTTGGGCGGTATAAAACATCCTCCTTGAAGGGATACCTTTCCTTCACGCTTGACAGAAGTCGCCTCCAGAGGCTGAGCGGTTTTGCCCCTTTTCCAATTGCTTTGTCAATGCCCCCTTCCCTGGAAAGGGATCCCAGCTGCTTGGCTTCCCTACCCTCTAAATCCAGGCTACTGGCCCCGTTATCCCAGCATCGGAGCAGCCAGGTGATGATGTGCTCGCCTGGATGACGACCAAAATCTTTTCGCATATCTCGCAGCTCACTCAGGGATAGGGATCGGGTGGTCACCATCTCATTTATGGGTTCTTCCTCCTCTGGTTCTTGTGATGGCCCTGGTTCATCTTCATCCCTTACTAAACGAACTGATTTCCTCGTGTATTTTTTCTTCTGTATAGGGGCAACTGATACCGGCGCAGGTTGGTTCTCTGGTTTAGCCACAGTGTCTGTCACTGGGGTTTGAGTAGCCGCAGTGCTCATGGCTGTGGCTGGAGTAGCCACAGTGCCTGGGGCAGGGGTTTGAGTAGCTGCAAGGCCTGTAGTGAGGGTTGGAGTAGCCGCAGGGCCTGTAGTGGGGGTTTGAGTAGCCACAGTGCTTGTTGTTTTGTCATCAGATCCAGAGACCTTCTCTTTCTTTTGAGGGTACTGATTAGCGTTGACCACGGCTCGATAGGCATGGGCCAGTCCCCAGCATGCTGCAATGATTTGTGTCTCTCTGGAGCTACCAGGGTGACAACATACTTCTTCCAAATACTTTACTAATTCTTCAGGATTCTGCACTTGTTCAGGGGTGAAGTTCCAAAACACTGGAGGTCCCCACTGCCCTAGGTACTTGCGCATACGTTCCCACACACCCTGCCACTCATAACTATCCAGCCTTGGGGTAGATCTCTGGATGGTATTTTTAAACTGCTTACTGACCTTTATCAAAACGGAAACAACATTCCCAAGAATTATCAATAGAAGTATCTTAACTGCCCAGGGGTGTTCAAGATACAGGAAAGTTGTTGTAATGAAGGAGGAAACATCATAGAAGAAAGCAGCAAAGGTGCCATTCTGTATTTCCTCCACAACAAGCCTCTCAGAGTAAGAAGTATAATTGCTAACTCTCTCTATAAGATAGTACCCGAAGTACAGTAGTGACTTCTGTATGAAACCCAAATACCAAAGAATGCTCAAGGTCAGGGTTTTGATAAGGAGCCTCCCAAGCAAAAGATCATGAATCACTGCAGAGCATAGCACACTACACAAACTGACAGCAAGCTTTAACGCGTGCTGCAAAAAAAAGAACATGGTGCAGATCAGAAGAACTAATATCGTGACCGGCAACTGTTAACAGACTCCTTAATACACTCTGGTTAATCTGTTGTTATCTCAAACCCTTCGAGCCCCACGTTGGGCACCAAAAAGGACTGTCGTGGTTTAGCCCCAGCCAGCAACTAAGCACCACGCAGCCGCTCGCTCACTCCCCCTACCCCGATGGGATGGGGGAGAGAATCGGAGGAGTAAGAGTGAGAAACACTCCTGGGTTGAGATAAGAACAGTTTAATAATTGAAATAAAGTAAAATAGTAATGCTAATAGTAACAGTATAATAATGATAATAATAATAATGATACACGAAGCAAGTGATGCACAATGCAATTGCTCACCACCCGCCGACCGATACCCAGACAGTTCCCGAGCAGCGATCGCTGCTCCCCGGCCACCCCCCCCAGTTTATATACTGAGCATGACGTCATATGGTATGGAATAGCCCTTTGGTCAGTTTGGATCAACTATTCTGGCTGTGCCCCCTCCCAGTTTCTTGTGCGCCTGGCAGAGCATGGGAAGCTGAAAAAGTCCTTGACTAGCATAAGCAGTACTCAGCAACAACTAAAAACATCAGCGTGTTATCAACATTCTTCTCCTACTAAATCCAAAACACAGCACTATGCCTGCTGCTAGGAAGAAAATTAACTCTATCCCAGCCGAAACCAGGACAGCTAGTCAAGGACTTTTCAGCTTCCCATGCTCTGCCAGGTGCACAAGAAGCTGGGAGGGGGCACAGCCAGGACAGCTGACCCAAACTGACCAAAGGGCTATTCCATACCATATGACATCATGCTCAGTATAGAAACTGGGGGGGTTGGCCAGGGGGCAGCGATTGCTGCTCAGGGACTGGCTGGGGATCTGTCAGCGGGTGGTGAGCAATTGCATTGTGCATCACTTGTTTTGTATATTCTTTTATCATTATTATTATTTTCTCTTCCTCTGCTGTCCTATTAAACTGTCTTTATCTCAACCCACAGGTTTTACTTTTTTTTTCCGATTCTCTCCCCCATCCCACCAGGGCGGGGTGGGGGAGTGTGAGCGAGCGGCTGTGTGGTGCTTAGTTGCCAAGTGGGGTTAAACCATGACAATTGCTTTTGCTTATCACAATGTAAGTGGTTTCGGAATCCCCTTCTTCCATATTGGACTTACAGCTGTATCTATAACATTCTTGGGCATTAGTTTCCATCTTATTCACTCATCACTGCTTCCTTGCTGGTTCTGTGTGCAACAAAAAGTTTACATCACTCGATTATTTTTTTGCTTATCTTAAGCTGCATATCCAATTTCAGTTAACTGTCTATAGCTAGTAAGTCCCCATCAGTATCAGTTTATATGTGAAATTAAGGTCTCCCAATTCAGGATTATTTTTCCCTGCTTTTTTCTACCAGTCGTCAGTGGGTTAGGCAACTTAGACTGATGGTTAGCTCCAGATCATATATCAAGAACCTGTAGGTGGACAAGATAGCTCAGTCTGCTTTCTCAGGGTAAGCTCCAACACTAAAAACTTGCTTCATGGAACATGAAACCCTCATTTTATCAGTTTTGGTTTTTATCAATATAACTTACTTCAAATGTTTTATGTTTTTTTTCTCAAAAGTTAGGGAGTTTGAGCAAGCTCTTCTTTTTGAGACTATGAGGATAACAAATTGCTGTAAACAGTACATCTTACCCATGTATTTGGTATGACTCAATTTCTCAATTTTCTGATTAAAACTGACTTCCGTGTTAGACTTTGCTTCTAGGATTTGTTCTCCCAGTGATTTCTCAGTTCTGTAAGTCCCTGCTACAGATACCCTGGTTTCCTGGTTGACGTTGGTGCTGCTAGAGTGCCCTTAAGTAATTAAAATTTTATAACTGCTGCCTCAACAAAGATTTCATCTCTGACTGTAAGTTACCTACTAGAATGTTCCCAGGCAAACTTTGATTTGACTGATTGGGTAAATTCTCCCTAAGGCTTCATCTGTTCTTGTGCATGAGATTACTATTCCTAATTTACTGACAATCAAAGAGTGTGTGCTGGTTGCTGAGGTATTCAAATTCATAGCCTGGCACATTCATTTTCTATGCCACTGATTTTACTTTAAATAAATATAACAAGCCACAAACTGGGAGTAGCTGGCACGTACTTGCTTCTGGCAACTCTGGTTTCATTTGGACAACTTCTGGAGAAAGATACAGCAGAAGAGATGGGGGAAATGACCTTTTAAATTGTGTGAAGAATGAGTTTGTCTGGAGTTATTGTCGCTTTCTTGGAAAATATCCAGACCTTGTTTTAATTCCTTTTGTGAGGCCTTCATCTAACTTTAAGTCTTACTTTAAATTTCCTGGGATATGCATTCTCCATCCTCCATTTTCTGTTTCATTTTGGTTCGACAACATACAAGCTTATGCATTGCCTCCATGGAAACAGAATCCTATGGTGGTCATCAGTACTGCCCTTTTTGACCCACTTGGTTACCCAAACTTTGGGGTTGTGTGGGGTCAGACAGTCCTTATGTAAACCTGTTTATTTACAATGAAAATACATATCTCTCTTTCCCTGGACACAACAGAACTCCAAGGAGACACTTTCTATATTTAGCATCAAATTTCTTTCAGGCAACACTTAGTCCAAAACCTTTCTTCCCTAGCTGCAGTCTCATTGCCTTTTGTCTCTTTTTTTTTCAGTCCTCCTTTTCTTTTCTGGGAAATATTGAGCTCCACAAAAAAAATGATCAAAGAAAATTTTCTTCCATGAGTGCCAGCATATGCCTTTATTGTGGGAGGTGACACCGTCCTGGGATTGAGGGAAAGGCTGCTATTGTTTCAGTCAACTAACTGTATAGAAGGTCTTCTTACAGCTTCTATCAAATCAAGGAAAAGGTTAATATTCAACCTCATTGAGGCTGAATCTGGCCCATACTAGTTCCAGTAGTCACGGAATCATATTGATTTCTAAGCCAGTTTACATGATGACATTGCAGATGTTAAACAAAGCAAGTTTTCTTTTATCTACTGTCAAATTCCTACCTTTCTTCTGACACATCTACTATCAGCAAAGCTTATGACTCTATGCCAGAGTAATAAAAACTCCAATGAATGGAAACTTGAAAATAGCCTTCCTCTGGTATACCTAAGCAACTTACTGTCTTTTCAATTATGTATTTAAAGGAGGGCACAAGAAAAGTTGTGAGGAATCCTCACAGCTTTTCTCTAGACATGGTTAGGACTAAGATGATCACTCTGGAAGATTCCATTATTTTGGTGTTGATTTTCTGCTACTGAAGCTTGTAATATCTTATTAAAATTCTCTTTGGGTGTACAGAGATATTTCAAGGAGCTTATTTCTTCACACTAATGTCTAGCTGCCTGATTATCAGTTCATTTATGCTTTCCAGGGAATCATTTATTTTTTTAAGACAGTGTAATTTTTGTGCCTACTGTTATCTCATTTGCTTGCAAAGTGACAATTAATTCCTGATATATAGCCTGTAGTGTACATCCCTTGTCAGTTACACAATGAAATGCTCAGTCACTTATCTTGAAGTCTGTAGGAAAATATGCTAAAATTTGCATAAGGTTTGGGGGTTTTTGTTTGTTTGTTTTTTTTCTTTTTAAATATACAAATAAAATTAATATTGACACATAGGATTGTATAATAACTGCTCCAAGGCAGTTTTTATGAATTGCATTCACAACTACATTACTCTGCATTGGATTCTGCTGTTATTTCATTTTATTTTGAAATTTTCCAGAAGAACGATGTTTTAGACAGAAAGTTCCTCTGTGCACTTCCTTAAGATGTTTGCTATAGAAATTAGCTGTCTAGTGCAACCATTTGTTTCAGACCTATTTGACTCAGCAAATTACTTTCAACCAGAAAATTACATTAAAAATCTTTAAAAATGTATAGGAAACTTTCCCCAACCACTTAATTACTCATTAACACAATTATTTAGAATGGAGCATTCTACAACTGAGGTTAATAGGAGTTCTACATTTAACATCAGTGAAAAACTTTTTCAGAGAAATCTGGGAGCTAGGAGAAAATCAGCTAACACAGCAGATGTCTTTAACTAGATTGTGTAATGGATAAACTTTTATGGACTGGAGTAATGTGAAGGAATAAAATCTGAGTATCATTTTTAACTGAGGAATGATATTGAGGCTGGCAGGCAGCTAGAGGCAGCCTAAAGAAGCTTTAGCATAGTATGTAGGAAAAAAATTAATGTGGAGAGGAGGGGAACATAGGCTTGGGTGAAACTTACGTGTTTGCATCAGTAGGAATAGTCCAGATTTGAAAAGACAGGGGAATAAAAAAGGAAAAGACATAACACTGTTCTGCAACCCTGAACTGAACTTCATTCACCTCCACATACCTGCCTCGGGTTTTCTCCAGTTTTCTGTAAACTTTCTGTTTACACTGTAGAATTAGTTTCTTTTGCCTCTAAGTTAGAACAAAGCAACATACGAAGTATATGGCCTTTTAAAAGTAATTTTCTATT
Organism: Pelecanus crispus; assembly: GCF_030463565.1. NCBI lineage: Eukaryota > Metazoa > Chordata > Aves > Pelecaniformes > Pelecanidae > Pelecanus > Pelecanus crispus. The sequence continues at coordinate 170,319,256 of NC_134643.1, forward strand.
AAGGTAAACAAAGTATAGCAATAGTATAAGGGGTCCCATTCTACTCCTTCTGAAAGTAGCAGTAAAATTCAAAGTGTTTTTAATGAATGTTGTCAGCATTAACGAGTGTTTAAGCAATGTGACACATCTATCCCCTTATCTACAGTAATGGATTCTAGTAGAAAAAAGACAAGGAAGAAAAACTATACAGTATTAAAAGATAAGACAAGAATAAGTCCAGAGCTAACGTATATTATTTACCAGACACAGGCTCCAATCCAAAGTCTAGAGGAATAAACAGGAAACTTTGGGTTGATATTGCTGAGCTTGGCATGACAACCATAATGACCTCACTAATCTACAATTGCAAAGATCCATTTGATCCCCTGTCCAAATTTTTTTAAGCTCCTAACCAGTTCCATTCCTTACAAAGCTAAGTTCTTATGGAAAATATTTACCTATATACTCATATCAACTTGGAACTATACTTGAAGATCACTAATATAAAAATGCCAGGATGGGAAAATAACTTGATCTGTGAAAACATTTGGCAGAACAATTTATCTTTGAGTTCTATCAGGAAATTGCATGAGGACATTAAAAACTTAAACTATATACAATCATAGTTGATGTCATGAAGTGCCATATACATGTAGATACGCACAGTCTGCATGTTACTAGGAATTTTCTCATCTTTGTAGGTATGTGCACACACAGTATCATTAACTATTCCTTTCTTTTTTCCCCTACATCTCTTGTACAGTTTCTTTTTTCAACCCCACCCCTTCCTTCCTTCCTTCCTTCCTTCCTGCCTTCCTTCCTTCCTTCCTTCCTTCCTACCTTCCTTCCTTCCTTCCTTCCTTCCTTCCTTCCTTCCTTCCTTCCTTCCTTCCTTCCTTCCTTCCTTCCTTCCTTCCTTCCTTCCTTCCTTCCTTTCTGGGGCATATATTGTCTTCCATTCTTTTCCACTGTTTTTTCTTCTTGTCTGTCTTGGCCCATTAAATATTTACTAGCATTTACCTCATATTTCCCTTTTTTCCCTTAGCTCTTCTGTTGAGTCTTGCCACGCTTTTTATGTACCTTTCAGTGTGTCTTTTTTACTTCATCTTTTACACTTTTCCAGACCCTCTGTTCCTTTTTGGTTCTCCTCCATTCAGTTATTTAGTTATTACTGTTCAGCTTTCCATCTGTAATATTTATCATTAGGTCAGACTTTTCTCGGGGAGTCATGCACTTCCTCCGGTGTAGTTGTAAACTGCATGCAGCACTCACATATAAGCATCACATGATAGTTTTAGGATGGGTTTCTCTGCAAAGCTTAGGTTACACTTTAATTCATTTAAATATGACAGCAATAGATGAGACAAGGCAGAAAAGTATCTGCTTCAGCATATTTGGGAGTTGTAGTAAGAGGATATATTACTTTAATAAATGATTTATTTCATTCAGTTTCAAGCTTGTTTTGCAACATACCCCATTGTCATTCCGTTCGTACTCTGCCCAATGTAGCATTTCTTGTTGATCTCAAAGACAGTCAATAAGAACTACTGCAGCATCCCATAGACCTTCTCTGTCTTTTGTTTTCTGCATAGATATCATTTGTTAAACAACCTGAATCTTTGACGACTTACACAACAGTTCAGCTAATGGTCCTTGCTTTAATGCATCTTATCAACTGCAAACATCTGCCTAAAAATGGCTGTGCTTTCATGACTGTCAAGCTCTAGGGCAAATGTGAAGTTAGATGTCATTTTGTTGATTGGGTTTAAAACAAGGACTGAAAGATAAAAGATTCCTGGTTCTAAGCAGCAATTCCATGTAAATAATTTATAGTCCAAAAATAATGCGCTATTCAACACTCGGAGGAAGGAGTCTTCTTTCTGTGTCTGTTTTATAACCGTTCCTTTAGAATGATTCCAATTAATATTCAAAGATTACCAACTTCCTATCTATAAATGAGTTGCTTATTAATATTACATAAGCTGTCCTCCCTTATTCTGATGAGGCAGAGCACAACGTGCTGTATACAGTATTGGCAGGAAAATACATGATTTGGAACTGTACTGAAGCCGTTTACCATTCATGAAGTAACTTACTAATAATAGTTGTTGTCTGCTTATGAAATTCTCAGTATGGCACTAAAAAGAAAACTCTAATGTTAAGGTTTTAACAGGGCATTGAGATCAAAAAAGAATAGTACTAAATGACCTACAACTGAATTCTTTTTCACATAGCTGCATAGAATGAAGTGTTCATTTTGAGTTGCACATGCACTTGTAAGACATGTACTTTTAGTTTATCAGAAAATTCAGCAGAGGAATATGGCTTTATGACAAGCAAATGCAAAGCTCAGAAAAACTGGTTGTAAATACCTTATCTATTGGCCATATTTATCAATAAATAACAAAAGGGCATCTTTCTATCAGTGTGTCTTTGGGGAAATAGGGGAACTATTCAAACAGGACAAATTTAAAACAGTTAACAATACCCTATCTCTGTGGACAAAACCTAAGTAAAGGTTGCCTTCCATGATGACTGTACAAGTAAAGAAAGAAAAAAAAAAAAAAGAAAAAACCCAACTCCCTACATCAATTTGTCTAAAGCATATAAAAATCAAACACAATAGCAATAAATGTAAAGGAGTGATGTACTGAATGCAACTTCATAACTACATGCTGATTATTTTGACAAGTTCAGCTGTTTAATATCATGCCTGACTGCTCCTTTATGGCTGATGGTTTTCTTTTGTTCAATATGACAAGCCTAAATGAATTTGAACCCAAGTGAATTAAAACTCTGATTCATTTACTTTGGCTAAAATCCCATATGCACAAATGAAATGTGTGTTTTTCAGTAGAGAATCACAGAGTCATAGAATAGTTTGGGTTCGAAGAACCTTTAAAGGTCATCTAGTCAAACCCCCCTGCAATGACCAAGGACATCTTCAACTAGATCAGGTTGCTCAGAGCCCCGCCCACCCTGACCTTGAATGTTTCCAGGGATGGGGCATCTACCAACTCTCTGGGCAACCTGTGCCAGTGTTTCACCAACCTCATTGTAAAAAATTTCTTCCTTATATCTAGTCTAAATCTACCCTCTTTTAGTTTAAAACCATTATCCCTTGTCCTATCGCAACAAGCCCTGGTAAAAAGTTTGTCCCCATCTTTCTTATAAGCCCCCTTTAAGTACTGAAAGGCTGCAATAAGGTCTCCCCACAGCCTTCTCTTCTGCAAGCTGAATAACCCCAACTCTCTCAGCCTTTCTTCATAGGAGAGGTGTTCCACCCTTCTGATCATTTTTGTGGCCCTCCTCTGGACGTGCTCCAACAGGTCCATGTCTTTCCTGTGCTGAGGGCTCCAGAGGTGGACGCAGCACTCCAGGTGAGGTCTCACCAGAGCAGAGTAGAGGGGCAGAATCACCTCCCTCGACCTGCTGGCCACGCTGTTTGACCTGCAAGATAAGGTTGGCTTTCCAGGCTGTGAGAGCACATTGTCAGCTCATATCCAGTTTTTCATCCACCAGTACCCTCAAGTCCTTCCCTGCAGGGCTGCTCTCAATCCATTTTTCTTCTGCTAATTTATTGGTAGAAACATATAACTACCTAAGAATACATCTAGTTGTTGCATATTCTGTAAATCTTCTGCACAGGCTTATAACAAGAGCCAAGAGATTCAGACACTACTACTTGCAGGAGTGACCAAAGCCATTTTAAGGCTAAAACTCATTTTTTAAAATAAATAAAGAGTGACCAAGACTTTGCTGACTCTTAACATAAATTCAAATCTAGTTTACAGATAGTAAAAGTGATATAACTTTGACAATAGAAACTAGTATATTACTATCATTAGAATAATGTTTCCTAAAGGACACAAAAGGATTGCAAAGAAATGAGCAGTCTCTGTTCAGGCAGAATGGCTAAACCCTACCAGGACCTAGTATTTCAAAATCTAAAGTTAACTAGGACAGCATTGGGATGAGAAGGAATACATACATTACGGTGTTTCCTCTACTTAATAAAATAAACCTCAGTGACTGCTTAATTCCTCTTAGAAGAAACTCTGCTACAGTGCTGTCTTTCAAAAGAAGCTCATAATGAAAATAAATTTAATACAGTCTATCTCTAATTTTTTTCATATATTAAAACATTTCCAGAGCAACAGGCGGACACAAAAATAGGAAAACAACATTGTTCTCTAAAGCAGCTCTGATTTTCGCCCAGTTCTTCTTGCATAGGTGACACACATGCTTATCACTGTATAATGTCATTATAACACTTTCTATATTTCCTCTACATGTTACAAAATGCTGACTGAAAAAAATGTAGTAGGAGGTATAAAACAGTCATAATAAAACAGAAACTGGGAAAGACAAAAGAACTAGAGGTATAAAAAATATAAGACATAACCTTGTGCAAAATAAATAAGAGAAAGTATTCTTTCTTGAGTGGGAATTATTACAAAGTTTTCAAACCTACATAAATAACCGTGTTAAGCCAATACACTCCTAAACAAACAAAGACAGGTGCACAAAGAAAAAAATTGTGTACAAATTGTCACATTTCAACCACCAAAGAGCACTGTTATATTGTAAAACATCCAGAAGTATTCTTGATATTAATTGTAAATATAGGACTTGGTTTAGCCAAGAAAATTAAGTTCTCAACCATAAATCTCTACCCGTCTATCCTTCCTTCTCCCTCCTCCATCCTCTGGAAAATCTTCAAACACACTTTTCAATAATTCTTGAAGGTATGCAACTCAAGCCATTTCTGATCAAGAAGTAGAAGGTAGACACGTTCATTACTTTAGTAAATACTAATTAGTAAATATAGTCAGCCTTTTTATGTTTTCAGACTAACACTCTGAAGAAGACTAGACTTGAGTGCCAACAATTCAGTATCAGAATGCTTAGAATACAAGTTTCAATGCATCTGTGAAGTCAGTTTCTTTTTTCTCAGAATTAGTCATGGAGACAAGAAAAGAAAAAGATAACAATAATGTTGGTGAAGTCTCTATTTAATGTTAATTTTTTGCCTCTTAGAATCCACCAAATGGCCAGTCAGAGTTTGATGTGACTAAATTGCAATGAAATTGAGTATCTGTTAAGAAGTTTTCTAGGAAGCTTGGAAGGATCTTACCATCTGAGTTTAGAAGGTAGCTTTCCTAAACAAGCATGAATAACTCCACTAAATTCTACACTTTCTATTTAAAAATAATAATAGAACAATTTTCCAAATGTGAGTCAAGTGCTGCCTATGTTTCTGCTGCCTTGAGTATGAATGGAAATGTGAACATAGATGCCTCTAGTGCACAGGCGAAACTGTAGGGAATGCTCTGCTTGGTGCTACTCAATGAACTTTAGAATAAATGGAGAAGCAGATATGAGGCCTCCAGTTTCCTTCCACTGGAGTAAATTTCTGTACAATATCTTGTGGACAGGGAAGAGATGGACAGTGGTAGAGATAGACAGTTGCAAATCTGAACTTTAATTTCTGAGCACCTGCAGCAGCAGCAGCCATGACCAAGTCCCATGCAGCAGAAGAACCACATTGATGTGTGCCAATGATGAGGCAGGGCACGACAGCACTAATAAATCCATTCCTGATGAGCTTGAAATTCACGTTTTGCAAGAGTTTGCTCTATTTCAAAGCCTTGATCACAAGAACTTATTTCACTTACCCTTACAATTTCTTCTTTCAGAGTAAGAGAGATACTGTTTACTTGTAGCTGCCCTTCCCCACCCTCTTGCAATACAAACAGCTAGATGTGATTTTGTATATTCAGTATAATGCTATTATATTGAATATCTAAGAGACAAGGATGTTGGATGTGTCTATTTAAAACTAGAAAACTTGGGTTTAGCATGCTGGAAGGAAATCCACTGCCTAATATAAAAGGAACCAAGTTTGTTTGTTAGTTGAAAGCTGTTAGCTGATTCATAAGCTCGTTCAGACACACATACACACAAGATTTCAATACTCCTTTTTTTAAAAAGGAGTACCTTAAAATAACTGCTTCCTGAGGGAAAAGATATATTTAGAATCATAGAATCATAGAATCATTTAGGTTGGAAAAGACATTTAAGATCATCCAGTCCAACCATTAACCTAACATTACCAAGTCCACACTAAACCAATCAAGGGTAGACTGGACTAAACCATGTCCCAAAGTGCCACGTCTACCTGTTTTTTGAACTCTTCCAGGGAGGATGACTCCACCACCTCTCTGGGAAGCCTCTTCCAATGCTTGACTAATCCTTCCATGAAGAAATTTTTCCTAATATCCAAACTAAACCTCCCCTGGCACAGCTTGAACCCATTTCCTTTTGTCCTATCACTAACTACGTGGGAGAAGAGACCAACACCCACCTCACTACAACCTCCTTTCAGGGAGTTGTAGAGAGCGATAAGTCTCCCCTCAGCCTCCTCTTCTCCAGACTAAACAACCCCAATTCCCTCAGCCGCTCCTCATAAGGTCTGTGCTCCAGACCCTTCACCAGCTTTTTTTTTTTTTTTTTTTTTTTTAATTCCATAAACATACTATATAGAGTCCTCTAAAATTCTGGCCAAACTTTACTCTGAGTAGGGGTGTCTTTTCAACTGTTTCATGAATGCTATGTGCCCCAAAATGGTTTTTGTTTTTTATGTTTTTTTCTTTTTTTTTTAAAGGATCACTTTGATGAGGGAATTCAATTTGGGGATTTAAATCATTGTCCTTTTGGAGATCTGTAATGTACAAAGTGTGTTTTAGAAATGAGTTACAGAAAATTGAAGAGCTACTGAAAAATTATTTCTCAGAGAAAAACATTCTCATGGAAGAAAAATTTCTTATGGAGAAATTTTGCAGTGAATTTTTTTGAGATATTTTCTCTATAAAGCATAGTAAATGCTTGGAACATCCGTACTAACCCACTGTGTGAGGGATTGTATTGTTTACATATACCTAAAATAACATGGAAGGGCACTGCATCATGCACCAGCTCTAGAAATGCATATTTAAAATAACAACATTTCACTCAAATGCTGATGTTCCGAAGGAAGGTTATAAATTCTACCATCTAACAGCAGCTGTTGCAGGAAACTTCAGTAAACTGGGGCGTACAGTGGTTATTATGCTTCACAAATCTTACTGAGCTAAATGATTTAAAAAACAAAGAAAAAACCCTTCAAATATTTCCATTTTTGCAAAGTGAGTCCTAAAATACTTCCTGCTTAGTTTTCCCATAGCTCAAGGCAGTAATATTTTTTTCTTTTTCTTTCTTTCCCTCCATCCTTTCTGAGGGACTGAATAGGACTTTGAAATACTTAAAATACTTTTATTACTTCAAATACTTTTTTGGGGGCCACGCATTACCGACAACACCTCCTTTCCAGTATCCCATAAATATTCTGCAATCACATCCCCTCTTAAAGCCCCTTGAGGAAGATTACCCCCTGAACCCCCTCCAATAAAGCATTACTCCCTGCTTAGTACTATCATGCCACAAAATATTATTAATTTTTTCACCAGGTGAAAAAAAAGCAAAATTCTGTCTTTTTCTTCTTCACTTCCATCTTTTTTAATTCTAATGTGAAAAATTACAAAAGCAATAATAATACTGATAACTTTACAAATCTACCATACTGATGCAGAAAAGGAGCTATTCAGTAAAAAATAGAGATGCCTGAGCAAAGCTAAGTAAAAAATCTGTCTTCTGAGCTGCCTGGAGTTTGGAAATCAGACATACTTTTCACTCAGTACAAGGAATAGGTAGTTTTGTTTACCTGAACAGCAGTTTCCTAACGTTTCAAAAACCTAAAAGGTATGGTATTCCTCATCAATCGTATTCAGAAATGCAGCTAGGTGACAGAATAATTGCTGCAATATGGGATTCGTTTGTGCCCTTGTAGAGCAAAAGAACATCTGGTGTGTATTTCTGTCACTTCCTCCTTTCACACCACAGTGAGCTGTGTCATCAATATTACGTATGCTTGTTCCTATGTTACAACTTTGTTTCTCCCCTACATGGTTTCTACGTCCCATAAGCTATATAAAGTCTTCTGGATGCATAAGACAGAAGCTCGTGTACAATGCTGTTATTGTTCCTAGGATTAATCTATATTGGAACATAACATATTGACTCTGAAAAATAGAAGCATTTTCTTTTTAATTACAATTACAAATGAGAATACAAAATGAAAGTGAAGTTGAAAAACTTAAGAGGAAAAAGCAAAGAAGTATTCTTTCATACATACCTTCATTTCACTAGCTAATAAATAAGGAATTAACTTTGCATCTATTTGCAAAAATCTCTGATCATGCAAACACTCCTAGCACAGGTCAAAAAATTCTTAGATTCTTATCAGTTCGTACTGGGCAGACCCCTACTGATTTTAATGAAAGTTTTATTGACTGAGAATTAAATAAGGCCTTCATATTTCAGTTTTATAGGATTACACTTCTGGATAAAGGCTGGATGTAGAAGCAGGTCTAAAGAATATTAATGATGTTGATAATGTCATAATTTCTGTGGTTTACTGCTTTAGCATGATAGAGACATAAATCATTGCTATTTAAAATAAGGAAAAAGAGCTTTGATGAGGTAGTTAGGGTTGCAAGTATATATACATGTATATACACTTATATGGATACTTATATACATATATATACACACACATATAAGTATAAAAAAATACATAGTACTGTTAAAGAAAATATAAGGAACAAAGTGTGATGAGCTTAAGGTTGAAATTACAGGATTGTTCTCTAGTCTTAAAGCCAGTCCTAATTTGTGGATATGCTTTAAGATAATTTGGTTTGAGAACGTGTGCATCCTCAAGGAAGCTATACTCTGTTTCTTCCCCCCCTTCCCCAAAATACTTCTGTGTGTAAGGTTATAAACCTTACCTGTTAAGAACCCATTTGTCATACTCTATCTTTTTCAGTCATTCCACATAAACCCACAGGACAGTTCAAGGATAGTAGGTGCTGAGTTCTAGACAGCAGCTATTTTCTTTTAAGACCCCTAAGATTCCATTAAAGTAGAGATAGGAGAAACACAGTCTGGTTCCTGACAAAGGAGAAAAGGCAACAGTAATAACTATACTTTCATTGTATGCTTTTTGTGTACTTCTGTGCAGAGAAAGAAAAACAAGAAGCCACAAAGTTCATACAATTGCAAAGTGATTCCTGAAGCTTTGGTAATTTCAGAATTCCAATTAAGAGACACTATTAACAATCAGATACAAAAGAATTAGCATAGTCATTAAATGAAATGGCTTCTAAACATTTTCTTTTACAACTGGTCAAAGGATACTGAATTTCAATTTTCCAGGCTTTTTCATGTGAGTCTTTGTGAAAACCTCATTGGTTGCATTAATGTACAAGAAGCAGAAAGTATTAGTGAATTCTATACTGTTCCACCCTGACTGAGACTCAAGAAAGTTAGGACACTCTTAAAGCATCCTATACATTTTTGAATTTTGTTTGAGAGGTAACAAGATAGATAAAATTTGTGTCGTCTTTCTCAAAAACATCTGCAGTTCCTCACTTGAGAAGTTACAGCCTTTAATCAAACTGAACTAAAAATCTTATAGTTTCCATTATTTTAGGTTTTTCATTTTAAAACATACACTGAAATTGCTCACCACAGTCGCCAAGATTTTTTTTTTTTCAAAATGTGTAGGATATATTAATTGTGCTCTCTTTTCATAGCACACTGCAGGAAAACTAATTTTGGATGCTTGACTGTATTTCTCGTTCCTCAAACCAGAAAAGCCTACAAGCACAGCAGAAATGATCCATTTACATCCCAGGGAGCAGAATTTAATTTGATTTGAAACTGACATTTTGTGGCCATTTGTAAGCTGTATGACTAAAGATCTTAAGTGCTCACAGTAGGCAAAGAGAAAATGTGTATGCATTCCCTGAAACAGCTAAGAGATTATCTTTACCCTAAAAATAAATTATTAACACAATATGATGCAGAAAATAGCTTTCTTAAATAGTAACATATAATGAGGCCAACATAGTCTAGAGTATTCCGACCTTAAGTGCCATATAGACATATAAGGACAGTAATTAACTATAGGTATTTGGTGAAACAGGAGAAAGTAGTCTACAACACCTTGTCTAAGCCCAATAGAAATAAGACTTGAGGCCAGCAATGAGAAGCTTCTCCTCACATTCTCCTCTGGGAAGCTTGTCCACATATACTCTTATATGGGACTAAATAATCTGCTTTTCCTATTATTGTGAAAAGAAATTCTCTCTAAACACTGCAAGTAAATCCAGCAGTGAGATAATCCAAAATATCCTGACTTTTATTTTTAACTTTTAGCTTTTTTCCTTCTAAAGAAGCATAATAAATAAGTAAAATATGTTCTTGCTAAAGCAATAATAATGTTGCAGAATATGAAGTATGAATTTTAAATTATGCATACAATATTTTACTGAATATAGCATCTTATGTTTTCACAAAGTCATAATAGGTCATGCATGTCAGATGATGTAATATGCTACATCACACGTATGCATGAATTTAGGACACAGACATTTGCAGTACAGTGTCTCACCTGAGAAATGCTCTAATACATTGTGGTATTAGAGTCAAACTCACTGGAGGGGTAGATTGAGACATCTCTTAAACCAACAACTTCTTTTTCACCTCAAATCAATCAAACCCTTGTCTTATAATGAATTCTATTGCCGTTGAGCTATCAACTTATTTTTTGTGTCTTCTGGTATTTTCAGTGGAGAAAATACCAATAGCTAGAATAGAATCATAGAATCTTAGAATGGTGTGGACTGGAAGGGACTTTTAAAGGTCATTTAGTCCACCCCCACCTGCCATGGGCAGGGACATCTTGCACTAGATCAGGTTGCTCAGAGCCCCATCCAACCTTGAACACTTGCAGGAATGGGGCATCCACATCTCTGGGCAACCTGTTCCAGTGTCTGACCACCTCCTTGTAAAAAAATCTCTTCCTTATATCCAAACTAAGTCTACCTTCTTTAAGTTTAAAACCATTGTGCCTTGTCCTGTGGCTACAGACCTTGGTGAAAAGTCTTTCTCCATCTTTCTCAGAAGCCCCCTTTAAGTATTGAAAGGCTGCAATAAGGTCCCCCTGGAGTCTTCTCCAGGCTGAACAACCCCAACTCTCTCAGCCTTTCTTCATAATAGAGGTGTTCCAGCCATGACAAGATAGGAAAACAAACGACAAATCTGCTCTCATGACTAATGACATATATCTGTGGATTCTTTTAGAATATGACTAGTGAGTTAAGGATAAAACAGGTAGGATCCTAAACTTAGATTAAACCTGGTCAAAATATAAACTTCTCCTGACGAAGTTCTTGTATTTTGATATCTTTTTTGTTATCAATAGTGGAGAAAAGATAAATAGAACTTCTGCAAACAAAAAATGCAAACATAATTTTCAACTTGTGTAAGGATAACTTCTAAACACTTTGTTTCTTTTTTTATATATTTATTTTCAATTCACTTTAAATATTTTTTGTCATATTTGTTGTATTTAAGCTCAGATCAATAGATACGAAGTCTTTTCTGGTACCCAACCATTCCAGACCGTATTGTCCCAAGTTGGATACAAAAGTATTATGGGAGTCAGTGTTGAGCTAAATGGCATCCACTTCTCTCCCCTTGTCTGAAAATGCAGTCATTTTATCATAGAAGGAAATCAGGTTGGTAAGGTATGATTTACTCCTGGTAAGACTACTTCATGATTTTCCCAAGCAACAAAATGAAGTTGATGAGTTTGTAGTTCCTTGGGTTGACTTTTTGGTTTTTTAACAGTCACCAGCTACCTGCCCAAATCTCCATGACATTCCAAAGATGATAGAGAGCAGCCTTGCAAGGACATCAGACAACTTTCTCAACACTCTTGGTTGCAGCCTATAGGGTCCCAAGGACGTATATGGGTAAATTTCTCCTTTGCAGCTGTCCCTGTTTCCACCGCTGGTATGCTGTCTTTCTGCACTGGAGCTCTCATGACCTCCCAGTTTAGGCAAGCCAGTCCCCTGATGTGTGATTTGTTTTCCTTAGTATCATGATGAACCGGTTTTGTGTTTTGTCCTTAAAAACCTTTCCTGACCTCCTTTGCCCTTAAGAGTCGCCTCCCATGGGATCCCACCTAATAGTTTCCTGAATAAACCAAAGTCTGTTCAACTAAAGTCCAAGGTCTGTACTCTGCTACTGTCCTTCCTTACTCCCTTCAGGATCCCAAACTCCATGATTTCATGGTGACTGCAGCCAAAGCTACTGCTGACTGCCATATCCCTAGGAAGTTCTTGTTACTGAATATGATTTCCAGCTGTGAGTTGTCCCCTAGCTGGTCCATTTGGTACCTGTACCAAGAAGCTATCCCTGACACCCTCTGGAAGTCTTGTTTGCATTTTGCTGTGTTGCCCTTCCAGCAGCTGGGAGTTTAAACTCTCCTGTAAGAGCCAGGGTCTGTGACACAGAGACTTTTTCTAGTTATTTAAAGGAGAATTTGTTGGTTTCTGACTCTGACCAGGTGATGTAGAACAATTTCCCACCACAATGTCATGCTTAGTGACCTCTCCTCTAATTTGAAGTTACCACAAGCTCTCAACCAGCCTGCTGTCTGCTTTATACAAGAGCTACATACCTTCAAGTTGCTCCTTAACATAAAGGGCAACCTCTCCTCCATTTATTCCCTGCCTGCCCTTCTTGAAGAGCCTGTGTCAATGCATCACAGCACTCAAGTTATGCAAGCTGTCCTACCACATGTTTGTTATTGCAGCATCAATAATATCACAATTCAGCATCTGCACATGGAGCTTTAGTTTCCAAGGCTGCATGCATTTGTGTATATTTCAGGAGGGCTTTCTTTTGCCTTATTTTATTGTTCCTGGAGCATCTCTTGTTCTTGTCACCTTGTACCCTTTGTTCTCCACCCCTGTCTACTGCTTCCACAGGGTTGTAATTTCCCTCCACCACTGGGTGTAGGTTAAAGCTCTCTTCCCCAGGTTTGTCAGCCTGTTGGCAAAGATGCTTTTGCTCTGTTTTGCCAGGTGGGCCCTGTCTTTACCCATCAATTCTCAAATTTGGACCACTTTTACTGTGGTCTTGTTAAAAAACAGAATGAAAACATGGTATATGGGGAGGAAAAAATTCCTGTGAAATCATAAAGAAAATTCTTTCAAGTACAGAAGCAGAAAAAACACATTCACAAAACTAATAATAATCCAGCTACTGAAGTAAATGAAACCAAAAAAAAATGGACAAAGTTGAAAATTACAAAACACTAAAAAATATACAGGGCCAATAAACAGGATTTTACCAACTACAACTGTTTTTGATAAATCTCTAGCCCAAGTAAATGGGAACTTTTATTTTGGTAATATAATGCATCTTAAAAATGAACTCAGTTTTTATTGATTTTGAAAGTAACACTTGCAAGTATGAAGGTAATAGCTTTTTGATTGATTCAGTCAGGATGAGTTAGGCTTTGTGAATAAAGGAGGAATTAATAAGTAAGGGTTGATTTAGGACCTCTTTCATAATATGGATTTCCATTTTTTTGTGTCACTGTTCTGTTGTTAAAGACCTGATGGACTGTTTGCACTGAGGTGAATGATTAAATGACTGTAAATGGGAGCAACTGAAAAGTGAGGCCATCTCACAAGAATTAAAGCCTTCCTGAAATTAAATGCAACAATCAAACTTAATCTAAGAAAGTCTGCAGGAACCTATATAGCAAACAAGCAGAAATGGAAACATTTTCCATTCCAGGTAAAGCAGCTCAGAAAAGAGGCAGAAGTATTTCGGAAACCAACCTTCAGAGAGAAAAAGAATGGTTTAAGAGGTCATACATAAAGATATGTTTTGAGGTATTTGTGACAGGAATTTTAACAAGTGACACACTTCCAGTGTACATAGTACTGGTTCGACAAGAATCATGATATAAAGTTGTTCCCTACCAGCCTTTGAGTTTCTTCCCCGCCCCGCCACCAACATAGATAAATGCTATCTTGGCAAGGTGCAAAATATTATTAGGCTTGCTAAGTAAAGCTGTAGTTGAAACAGAGGTTATTGGATACTGAGCCGAACAAGTAACCAAACAGTTTTTTCTCTGTCTTGTGTGATTAAAAATAATTATTTAGGAAAAGTTGAACTATAGAAACTGGATACCAGTTTTGTACTAAAATTCCTGAAAACAAATTTGCTTTTATGCTATTGGGCTGGCACTGTTACAGGACAGGAGCATATATAAAACTCAAAATAATGCTGATTTCTTTTCCCTTAGGAAAAAGACATGAGGCCCCTGTTATCTGCTACCTTTGAGCAAAGCACTATTCCACCATAGCTATATATCTCTAGCCACAGAAACAGACAGATTGTATAGCATATATGACTCTGTATCTACAGATAAATATTTTTATGTATGCATGTATGTATATATAAGCGCATACATAACTTTGTAAAAAGTAACCTGATAAGAAGATAACCTTTACAGAAACAGATATTAACTAGAATTTTTTATGCTTGTATATACTACCATATATTTTCTCATATCTCTGAAATGACTAGTTGAATTGAAAGAGAATATAACAATCATGGAACAGTTTTGTATCATAAGGCTTTGTTAATAATAGCACATATTCTAATAATTCATGAATTCATGGCTTTCAGAATGATATTTCATCTGTTTCCTGGAGCTGACTTAACTGCTGATGAACAGCTAGTCCCTTTTAGAAATTAGTCTTCTTTAAGACAACATAGTTTAAGAAAAACAGTAAAATATGGCTTCAAGACCTTGAGCTATGATACTGTGACAGCAGAGCATCTGAACAGAAAACTTGATCCTGGCAAATAGCTTACATCACACACAGAAAACAACCAATGTGTCTATATTGTAATGGAGATCAGACACAGAGTAAAATAAGAAAGATGGATGAGAATAATTATTCAGTTGTTGTGATGAATGTAGCAAGTATGTCCTTGGGTGGGGGTGGGTAGGGTGAGGGGGTGTTTTGTTTTGCTTTTCAGATTGCTCTATAGTTACTACAAGTTTTATTCACTACACTGTATTAAAAAGGTCATGGTTAGGCAGCTGGGAGGAAGTCAACTTGTTTATGTTGGCTGCTGCCTTCCAGGTCAGCTGGATATGTAATAGAACAATCTACTGAAACAAGATAGATATACATTCAGATTCATAAACAAGCACAAAGAAACAATGGCATGAGACTTTTCTGGACTGATCGCTGTTTCTGATGTTCCAAAGTCATGTATAGCACTCTCACCAATGTACCACGAGAAAACAATAGGAAGAGATAGACACAACCCTGTGTAGTTCTTCACACCCTAAAAGAACATATTCCTGTAGGCAACCACACATGCAAAAATGAAAATGGTTTCTTTTTCCCTTGAACATGTCATATAATTGCCAAATTTATCATCACTCGTATTTGTCACCGCAGCTGACCTATTTAGAAGAGGTTCTGGGTTGAAACAAGACAACCTGAGCAACCTGATCTAGTTAAAGCTGTCCCTGCTCACTGCAGGGGGGTTGGGCTAGATGACCTCTAAAAGACCCTTCCAGCCCAAAGCATTCTATGATTCTATGATTCTAATCATTTGCAGATGTTTATAAAAGAAAAGGAAGAGATCTTTGGAGAGTTTTCTTAAAAAAGCTTGAATACATTTGGTTTTTTACAAAGTAACATTAAAGACAGTATTAATTATTACAAAACACTAAGATAAACAGTAGAACATTCTTTGGTTCTAAGTGCACTGGAATACAGATGTATACCCAACAATAAAATTATTGTAACTGCTTTCCCCCAAAACCCCAAAAAACCAAAAAAAAACCCCAACCCTAAGAAAAGCAATAGTAAAATGCAATGATTTTTGGTGAGAACATTTTACATTTAAACAGAAGGACTTCATTATAATAACAAGAGAACCACACTGTCAGAGGACTGTATAATCAATGAAAACTGAGGAAGACTGAAAACTGGCTGAACAGCCAAGCAGAAGGTAGGGATCAGTGGCACAAAGTCTAGTTGGAGGCCAACAGCTAGTGATGTACCCCAGGGAAAAATACTGGATCCAATCCTGATAACATCTTCATTAATGTTTTGGATGATAGGTCAGTGTGTACCCTCAGCAAGTTCGCTGATGACACAAAACTGGGGAGTGCCTGATACACCATTGGGGTTTGCTGCCATCTAGAGGGACCTCAATAGGCTGGACAAATGGGTTGACAGGAACCTCATGAAGTTCAGCAAAGGGAAGTGCAAAGTCCTGCACCTGAGGAGTAACACCCCCTGGCACCAGTACGTGCTGGGGGCAACCAGGTGGAAATCAGCTGGGCAGAAAAGGACCTGGGGTTCCTGGCGGACACCAAGTTGAACACGAGCCAGCGATGTACCCCTGTGGCAAAGACCACCAACAGACTTGGGCTACTTTAGGGGAAGTGTTGCCGGCAGGTCAAGGGACGTGATCCTTCCATTCTATTCAACACCAGTGAGGTGACACCTGGAGCACTGGGTCCAGTTTTGGGCACCACAGTACAAAAGAGAGAGTGAGCTACTGGGGAGAATCCAGGAAAGGGCCACTAAGGTAATGAAGTGTCTAGACCATCTTTCTTCTAGGGAGAAACTAAGAGACCTGCAACTGTTTTAGCCTACAGAAGGCTCAGCTGATACCAGAAATGTGTACAAGTATCCGAAGGGAGGGTATAAAAATAGGGAGCCAGGCTCTTTTCAATGGTGCCCAGTGACAGGACCAGAGGCAATGGGCACAAACTGAAATACAGGATGTTCCCTCTGAACATCAGGAAACACTTTTTTTACTATGAGGATGACTGCACAGTGGCAAAGGTTGCCTGAAGAGGTTGTGGAGTCTACATCTTGGAGGTATTCCAAACCTGTTTGGACATGGTCCTGGGCAACTTGCTCTGGATGACCCTACTTGAGCAGGGGGGGTGGGCCATATGACCTCCAGAGATCCCTCCCAGTCTCAGCCACTGTGTGATTCTGTGGCAATTTGTTTTCAGGCTCCAATGTTTTCAGTCTGAGTTCCACATGGATTGTGCATATTGCTGTGCTATTACAATACAGTTTGAAGGGTGACCATGGTACGTAAGAGCACATTTGTAGCTGTTGACGTGTAGTTTTCCTTTCTTGTAACTTTTCTGAGTTCACTCTAATACTATCTTATTAGTGTGCAAATGCCCACCTTAAATATACAACGGGGAGAAAAATCGAGGTTTATCTGTTTGCTAGTCAACATTGTCATCACTTCCTTTACTTTTATGTTAACGGAGTAACTGTTTTCCAAGTTATAATACCATCCATACCAAAACCCCCAACAGAAACTCAAACTGCAGAAAGACATAATTCACAGTCCAAAGAGATTTAATATGAAAAACAGTGTCTCAGAACAGCAAACAAACCAAAGGAAGGAAAAAATATTAATATAAATCATTATAGAGTAAACACCATATATATTTAAGCTAAATGATGGTACTTGCAGAACTAAGCTTAAGTGAAAGTATATGGCAAAAGAGGTCAAAACTTTACAGACAGAAGATAAAACAAATTCCACAAACAATTAAGAACCCATAATTTCCCATCTTCCAGACTGTGTTAAGAACACTGTTCTTTATTGCCTCTTTTTATCACACACACATTATGTTGTCTTAATGAATGCACTTTAATTCAAACTTCCATTAAAATCAGAAATCAGACAAACACTGAACTTGTTCTTGACAGTAGACAACTAATTGTGATAAAGAAGAAACTTCATGCCTTTTCATAAATAACGGGTTCATATTCACATTTTTAAAAATAAAAACAATTGTTATATTAATTGAATTTTCTAATAATAACTGACTTGTGTTAAAGTGAAATATCAAATCAAATATTATTTCTAAAAAAAAATACAATAAAGAGAGTGTGATTATATAGATCCATCTGAGTAATTTTTGTTCCAACACAGGTAACAATATGTGCAAGAAAGTTAGCACTTATTGAAAAAAAATATTACAGAAGAAAAAGTTTTTCACTTCCCTTCTTTTATTTCAGATTTAGGGGTCTTCTTGAGAATAGCCTGCAAATCTAGTCATTTTAAGCTATGCTAATTTTACAAACCAGTAGTTTAGAGACCATCAGTGGCAAAGGGATTTCTGAATGAAATTCATGCATTTCTCATAAATGAAAGAATTCACCAGAAATTTGGAAAAAAAAGTAAAAAGAGAAACACTGAAAATTATTTTTAATAAGAACAGTAAACATTCATAAGTGCTGATACTTGATGTTGCGTAAATCTATGCCTAAGGAATAATTGCTACTAAATCAAACCAAAGATTACTACTCATATTTTTCATTATAGTATTCATAATAATATTTGAATGAACTTCCAACAGCTGAGAAATTAATAATTCAAAACAATTACTTAAAAATTGCCTTTTCAATACTTTTTTTCTGTAAAAGTAAATTCATAATTAGTAGAGTTATACAGGCTTTTGAAAAAAATAATTGAAATCCAGATTTACATTAAGCATAATCCATTGAAAAATAAAACAATCATTGAATGCCATAGCTAATGGAAGTAGATACTGTAATTAATCCTTTTCATTGTTATTAGGCTTTATACTTAATAAGGGGAGAGAAAGACAAACCTTTGACTGAGTCTGATGTTCATGCAAAAGGCACAAGAGATAAATACTTAAACATCTTATTCAAAGCCTGTTTGCACTTTTTTTCCATCTCAAAACTGTTTAACTAAACAATTAAGTCTTGGAAAGCACCTTGAGAGTTTAACGATTTTTTTTTTTCTTCAATGATCATCTCATTTCTATGAAGAAAAGAACAGGGTTTTTATTTTGAAGCCTTTAGGCAGCATTCAGATAGGAAAAATTATGTACTGGTTTACCAAGACATGGCACAAAAGCAAGATGATTTTTTTTCTTTTTCATTTTGCAAAATTTCACGTCTCTTACTAGACTTTTACAAGAAACACGGCTCAAATTTCACCACTCCTACAGTTTAAAGTGTTCATTGCCATCAGGATAGCAAAAGAAATTAAATGTTCATAAAAAGCTTTTGTAAGATATTTCTGATTGCAATTCTTTCCTATGAAAAGTTTAATGGAGGGAGAAGAAGTTCCTTATGGTTCAATTCTACCTTTTTTACCTATGTAATTGTGAAATTACATATAGAAATATCAATAGAGCAGAAAATGGTTAAAATAAATCTACATACCTATTCAAGCATCAGCAGATACTCAATTTTAATAAAACCCTTTTATATATTTTAGAGGTGTGTGTGGAGTTTGGGGAATAATCTGAGCCTTTTAGTTTTACTGAATTTACTAATAGTAGGATTATTGATTCTGTCAAGGCAATAAACTCTGAAATAAAATGAGTTCATCAACAGCATCTCAAAAGCATTCAATAGAATGTGGAAGATACCATTACAGTCATTTTTAAAGTAGTATTGATTTTTCTCTAAGTCCCAGTCATTATTATCTTCTTGGTTTCATGAGAAGCTCCTCAAAATAACACAATCATCATTTCCTCAGCTTAAAAAAAAAAAAAAAAAAGAATATGAATATTTTTTTCATTATTAATACTGGAAAAGTAGCTAAAAGATTTGTAATCTCTTATTTTAAGGAAGCAGGCTATCATAACCAGCTTCAGAACACAACAAAATGGTTTAATATTTATATACTGATTGGAAATATTTAAATATTTAAGTGAAGCAGAAATAACTGAAAATATAAATTTACACTACCATCTCTTCCTTGTAATAATATAAGTTGCTAAAATTAAACATAGTATCTGAAAAACAATTAGGAAAGGTTGAAAGTAATTCTGTAGTGCAAATGGGTTCATAAAAAAATCAGTTAATATGTTTACACAAGAGTTCACCAATCACACTGAAATATACTACTATTTTAATAATAATACTATTCAAGCATTTATAAAATAAGATATAAAAATAAAAAGCTATGAGAAATAGCATACAGAATTGGTAGAGAAAATGTAGCAAATTTTATTTTTATATGGTTTGTAATTTAAAAGAATATTTAAACTTGAAGTAGCTTTAAAAAAAGCTGTAAGTTCCATCCTTCCCTGAATGCATATGTCATCTTATTTAAATATTATAGAGAAAATAACTGGGAAGAAGATGAAAGCATGATAAGAATCTATCCCTGGATCTATAGTTGTGCCAAAGATAATAAACCTTCTATGAATCCAAATTACTGAGGAATGTACGCAGCTCAAAGTCATCTTTTGATCGGTTACCAGACCCAGGTCTTACCTTCCTCAGTTGCCTCCAGCTGATATGCTTCAGTCTCATAGAATTTCTTAATTCTAACTGGAAGGCTGTCCCTTATGCACAAGCTTACATTTCACATTTTTATATTTCATCCTATTTCTATTACTGAGGCCCTTAAATCACTTAGTTGTTTCTATATGATCTGACTTGTTTTTGATTGCCAAATTATGTCATTTCCATATTTGTAAAACACCACCTTTTAAAGCCAAGATCGTTTAATATTGACTGCAGTGCCAACCTCTGAGGAACTCTCCTACTAATCTTCCTCCAGCCTAATAACTGCTCTTTCAATACAGAGGGCAGCCTTTGGTTTTTTTTCTTTTTCTTTTTTTCTTAAGTTAAGTTCTTAACTACAAATTCTATAAACCCTGTATTTCCAACTAGGCCAAACTTAATTCATATAACATTTGAGTGCCTATCTTACTGACACCCAGAAATTATTCTACAACAGGCCTTCAAGCAAAGATTCTACAACATGTAGTTTGCTTAGAACATTGGCAAGATATTACCTTGCCCTGTCATGATAGGCTCTCTGTAAGGTCATGTTGTCTCTTAGCATGTTCTCTGTTTTCTGCCTTCCTGCCCATTTTTCCCTAAATTGATTCATGGTAGTGTGGTCCATCTTTTAGGTATATAGAAGCCTGAACTGAGGCTTTAAAACTTTTTCTTTGATCTTAGAATCATAGAATCATAGAATCATTTAGGTTGGAAAAGACCTTTAAGATCATCCAGTCCAAACATTAACCTAACACTACCAAGTCCACCAATAAAACAATTAAGGGTAGAGTCATAATTTCATGTTGCCTGGCTTGGTGGATGGATTATTTTTTAATGAAAGTCAAAACTAGGAATCATTAACATTGAAAAGGATCTCTAAGATCATCAGTCCAACCATCAACCCAACACCACCATGCCCACTAAACCATGTCCCAAAGTGCCACATCTACCCGTTTTTTGAACACTTCCAGGGATGGTGACTCCCCCACCTCTCTGGGCAGCCTCTTCCAATGCTTGACTACTCCTTCCGTGAAGAAATTTTTCCTAACATCCAATCTAAACCTCCCCTGACGCAGCTTGAGCCCATTTCCTCATGTCCTGTTGCTAACTACTTGGGAGAAGAGCCCAACACCCACCTCACTACAGCCTCCTTTCAGGGAGTTGTAGAGAGCGATAAGGTCTCCCCTCAGCCTCCTCTTCTCCAGGCTAAACAACCCCAGTTCCCTCAGCTGCTTCTCATAAGACTTGTTCGCCAGCTTCATTGCCCTTCTCTGCACACACTCCAGCACCTCAAGGTCTTTCTTGTATTGAGGGGCCCAAAACTGGGCACAGTATTCCAGGTGCAGCCTCACCAGTGCTGAGTACAGGGGGACAATCACCTCCCTGCTCCTGCTGGCCACACTATTCCTGATACAAGGCAGGATGCTGTTGGCCTTCTTGGCCACCTGGGCACAATGCTGGCTCATGTTCAGCCGGCTGTCGACCAACACCCCCAGGTCCTTTTCAGCCAGGCAGCTTTCCAGCCACTCTTCCCCAAGCCTGTAGTGTTGCATGGGGTTGTTGTGACCCAAGTGCAGGACCTGGCACTTGGCCTTGTTAATCCTCATACAGTTGGCCTCGGCCCAGCCTGTCCAGGTCCCTCTGCAGGGCCATCTTACCCTCAAGCAGATCGACACTCCCACCCAGTTTGGTGTCATCCGCAGTCTTACTGAGGGTGTACTCAATCCCCTCATCCAGATCATCGATAAAGATATTAAACAAGACTGGCCCCAAAACAGAGACCTGGGGAACACCGCTCGTGACTGGTCGCTAACTGGATTTAACTCCATTCACCACTACTCTCTGGGCTTGGCCACCCAGCCAGTTTTTTACCCAGTGGAGAGTACACCTGCCTAGGCCATGAGCCGCCAGCTTCCCAAGGAGAATGCTGTGGGAGATGGTGTCAAAGACTTTTGCTAAAGTCCAGGTAGATGACATCCACAGCCTTTCCCTCATCCACTAGGTGGGTCACCAGGTCATAGAAGATCAGGTTGGTCAAGCAGGACCTGCCTTTCATGAATGCATGCTGGCTGGGCCTGATCCCCTGGTTGACCTGCACTTGCCTGTTGAGCGTACTCAAGGTGAACTGCCCCATAATCTTCCCCGGCACCGAGGTCAGGCTGACTGACCTGTAGTTCCCCAGATCCTCTTTCTGTCCCTTCTTGTAGATGGGCGTCGCATTGGCAAGCTTCCAGTCAACTGGGACCTCCCCTGTTAACCAGGACTGCTGACAGGTGGCGGATCTTGATCATCTACATTTTATTTCCATGACCTCATTCCCATAATTCATTCCCCTTTAGGTTCCTTATTCAACATCACCTTCGTTATCAGAAATGGATGTAGTGAAGCTCTGTTCTCTCTAACTGGCTTTTTACTAATCCTGCTGAAGATTTTTGTTACTATGTGTTTTACTATTCTCCGCAAGTTTAAGTCAGCTTGACTTTTGGCAATTCCATGCAATCCCTGCACTTTCTAAAAAGAGTCTTCCATCAGGTCCCTTATTTCCAATAGGTTTTTGCATTTTTATTGATCCATTTTGATTTGTATCCCCACTTTGTTATTTTATTTTTTCCTCTTGTTTCTTGACATTTAAATAAGAGACAGTTTCTACAATTCATATATATTTTGTGTTCAAAATCATTAGCTTCTCAGCAGAGTTGCTTTCATATCCCTAATTTTTTCAGTTTGTCCTTTGAAAAAGAAAAATATTAGCTACAGAGCTTTTGTGTTTGAATGGCTTCTATCTTTTTCAACAGTATGTTAATTTAAAATGTCAAAAAGCTTTTTAAGGTGACTAAAGCACTTCAGTAACATGGGAAATGATCACCTGATGTCACTGGCAGCAAAGCACACAAGACTACATTTAGATTCCTTCTAGTAAAGAAGATCCCATTTCTGTGCCATCTTTTTAGGTGAATAGGGTTTAGGTTGTACAAAAACCTTGGTGGAGTGACACAACGTTTTCTATTTGCTTACTTTGTCCATAATTGAAGTATTCTTTCTTGAAAAAGAGATGACACATCCCACTCTAAACAAATAAATACATTACTGGATTGCTATTGTAAACTTTTGTTGTTATAATTTTTTTTTTTTTTTTAACTTAGTAATTCCCTTAATTCCTTTTGGGACTTATAGATCCCAAGCTCCTTATAGAACAACTTTGGGATTCATTCTTTCCCAGCTTTACAATCACCTAGAACTGAGGTTTTACATTTCCTGGGCAAGCACTGTATCTACCCGTTTATTTGCAAAAGTTATAAGATGTGATCTCAATTCTGTTCTTCGTTTTCTTTGTAATTAATTCACTGCAATCACAGGATGTAGTATGCAACATCATTGGTTTAAAAAAAGCACTGTTTTCTTATCTCAGCAGTCCTGAGATAACTTGGGTCCCATACTGCATAGCAGATCAGAGCTGGGTAAAAGCAATCCTCTCCCACCTATTTGTCCCTCCAAGTCACTCCAAACCAGCTACACAAAAGACTCTGCAAACAAGAATGACGAAAAGAGCACTGAGATGTCTGGCAGATGGGAATCCTTAAGACTGGTATTTCTGCTAAAGCTTTGTGTCATGAAAATATATCCTGAGTTAATTAAGTACACTCAAATTACTCCCAAGATACCAGCTCATCAGAGGTTCTTAATGAAGTTTACATGTCTGGGGAGCTGCTAACAGGTTTTAAGAACCTACAGGATTTTGATGGTGCTGAAAAGTGGTCAATCTGTTCTTGAAAGATAGCTGCCTGTCATGTCTACATGAACAGATGCAAACAGAATTTGGTGTTGCCCACAATGAATGAGATTCTGTGTCTTTGGCCAAATATATCTAAGAAAGATATATCAGTTTGGACTGTGGTCATTCTAGGATGCCAAAATAGAAAAATGAAACATTCTAGAGTATGATTTAGACCATCTCAAGTCTGAGTTGCCTCTAGAGGTGCCTTTTTCCCTTTGTTACAGGGAAAGTCTCAGTAATTGATTTAAATGACTCAAGATAGTTTAAGTCTGGGCTACAACTTTGCTTTCAATATCAAAGTAATGATAGCTATTAATGTTTTTTTTTTTTTCCTTCTAGAAATACAAAAAATACCAATATACTACTTTCCTATCCTGAAGGAATTTGCATATTTCATACCCTGAATAATGGAAATGTCATACAAGTTAGAAAGCAATAAAGGTAAGACTCAAAAATAATTATTGTAGTGCTTGAAAGTTCTTATTATTTTAAATGCATTGGCAAACAAAAGAGATATGGAGAGGGAAAGGAAGGGGAAAAGAGAAAGAGAGAATTTGAGCAGCATTAAAAAAAAAATTATAAAATTAAACCTTTCACCTGAGCCACCTATTCCTGTACAATATAGAAGTACAGAGGTAAAGAACACAATCTCAGGGTCTACAGATAACATTCTATGTTGTTCTACAATACCAGAATGTCTTATGGACAATAGCTTTGAAAGTAATCAAATTAGTTTTTAGTTATAAATTATAGAAATAATATATAGTAATGAAAATTATTTCCTGTAAATTGAGGTGCTGGTTGCTGTAAACAGACTCAATTTTTTTATATCAGAAAAATTGTCTAAAACATTTTTAAAAGTATTACAAGACATATCCTCTAAATTTCACTACTGCAATCAGAATCCACAAAATATACACACTCCCGTGAATTCTGCTGCTAAAACAGACCTCTTCCATTTTCTCAAAATATTTTCAGGCCCATTTAGACAAAGGACAGCAAAATTAACTTATTTAGAGGCAACAACAGCAACAAAACTGAGTAAGACTTTTTTTGGTATGACCTGAATCATCAGTATTTAAAAACACTAAAACATTTTCCCAAAATTGTTTGAGGGATTTTGTTACAAATAACATCTAAGACCACTAAAGATGAAAAAGAATATATTCCACTTGCTCCACTTTTTATTTCTGTATTTATTTTACAGACCTTTGTGCCCAGATATATTCCCTCTAGGTTCTTAAGAAACACTTCTTTCCCCTTGCTTCTCCATTGCCCACAATTTCAAAGTTATCTGAGCCAGGAGGGTGCTCTGCAGCATTGCCCACTACTGCCATGAAGAAAGCTGCATTTCATCCTACTGGTGATGCTCTTCCAACAAAAGCCTGCTTGTAGTGGGAGGGAATGAAGAGTAATGGATTTACTGAAGATGAGAACCTGGTGGTGACATGGGGATGGGGGAATATTCTGAATAGCGTTTCCAGGAGACAATGAAAAAGTACCACTGGGAGTAATGCTAGCAGTTCTCACATTGGGCTAAGGTAAATTTAAGGTGGAAAATTTTATACCTGGGGCATAAGGGGATGGGTAAACACAGATTGTTACATTCAAGGGACCTAGAGAGTATGGTTAAGGGCCTGACATGCAGGCTGGGCAGTTCAGAAAACTTTGAATGTGAACTGAGTAGACAGACAAATTGGCAGAAGGAAAGATCATTAAGCCATGAACAAACCGAACATATTAATAATTCACAGCACATGAAAGAAAACTAGAAAGCAGAATTTCAAAAGCACTATAAGAGAACCTGACAGCACATTCTGTGAATTTCATACACAACACTAGTGAAGTCTCAGCATCAAATAAAATATCCCAATGGGAAGCAATAATATCTTTCTTGTGAATATTAGTGAAAAAAAAAAAAAGAAGAAGAGTAATACAACTACTTCAAATCTTTCCCAGAAAAGTCATAGAAAGATTTTTTTTAACATGGCCTTCAACTGAAAGTTCTGGAATCTAAAGCGTTCGACACAGTCCCCCACAACACCCTTCTCTCTAAATTGGAGAGATATGGGTTTGATGGGTGGACTGTTTGATGGATAAAGAATTGGCTGGATGGTCACATCCAGAGGGTCATGGTCAATGGCTTGATGTCCACATGGAGACCAGTGACAAGTGGGGTCCCTCAGGGGTCCGTACTGGGACCGGTGCTGTTTAACATTTTCATCAATGACATAGACAGTGGGATCGAGTGCACCCTCAGCAAGTTTGCAGATGACACCAAGCTGAGTGGTGCCGTTGACACACCAGGAGGATGAGATGTCATCCAGAGGGACCTGGACAAGCTGGAGAGGTGGGCCTGTGTGAACCTCATGAGGTTCAACAAGGCCAAGTGCAAGGTCCTGCACCTGGGATGGGGCAACCCCCGGTATCAGTACAGGTTGGGGGATGAAGAGATTGAGAACAGCCCTGCAGAGAAGGACTTGGGGGTACTGGTGGATGAAAAGCTGGACGTGAGCCGGCAATGTGCGCTTGCAGCCCAGAAAGCCAACTGTATCCTGGGCTGCATCAAAAGCAGCGTGGCCAGCAGGTCGAGGGAGGTGATTCTGCCCCTCTACTCTGCTCTGGTGAGACCTCACCTGGAGTACTGTGTCCAGCTCTGGGGCCCTCAGCACAAGAAGGACATGGACCTGCTGGAGTGGGTCCAAAGGAGGGTCACAAAAATGATCTGAGGGCTGGAGCACCGCTCCTATGAGGACAGGCTGAGAGAGTTGGGATTGTTCAGCCTAGAGAAGAGAAGGCTGCAAGGAGACCTTATTGCGACCTTCCAATACTTAAAGGGGGCCTACAGGAAAGATGGGGACAATCTTTTTAGCAAGGCCTCTTGTGACAGGGCAAAGAATAACGGATTTAAACTAAAGAAGAATAGATTTAGACTAGACATAAGACAGAAATTTTTTACAATGAGGGTGGTGAAGCACTGGAACAGGTTGCCCAGAGAGGTGGTAGAGGTCTCATCCCTGGCAACATTCAAGGTGAGGTTGGATGGGGCTCTGAGCAACCTGATCTGGTTAAAGCTGTCCCTGCTCACTGCAGGGGGGTTGGGCTAGATGACCTCTAAAGGTCCCTTCCAGCCCAAAGCATTCTATGATTCTATGATTCTATGAATGTTCAAGAAAATGCAGGCTACTGCTATTTTGAAAATAATAACCAAAACACACACAAAAAAGGGGATTATACTGACATGTAATTAATTATAAGATGGAGTTATGATATGGAAATTTGTCAAATTTAAAGATCTTCAGTTATGTTTTTTTTAAAATTGAATACGGAATCAAAACTGAAAAGAATGGCCGAGGGAAAAAATTTTTAAGAGAAACTATTATAAAAACATCAAATAAAAGACTAGATTTTAAATATTCACAGCTTTGCATTTGTTCATGTTTTTCAATTATTAATATTTTCACTTACTTTTTTCAAGAAAAATATTAAATCAATTTTTGTTTCTGTTCAACCGTTTCTTTTTTTTTTCTTCATGTTGAAAAACAGTATTAGGAAAAATTAGAAATTTAATTAAATAGGAAACAAAAAAAGGCAGTGAAAAGTAAATGAAGTTAAAACAATCTTTTCAATTTAAAGTGTCAGTTAAAACCTATACTTTTTCTCTTTTTAAAACTTCCAAATAAAAGATTCCTCAAAATTCCCCAAAACTGTCATTTTTATTACTTGCTAGGTTTTAATACACCATCATTCTTGATAAAACTTTTGTCGCCCAAATGCTTCTAACTGAAGAGATGTCTTCCTATATAGGAATATACAAATCTTTTTACTGATGTGTATGAAAATAATTTTGTTACAACTGAAGTTTTTTGAGGTGACCTCTTCACATATATGCCCTCAAGGTATATCAAACTGACTATTATATTAGGTTTAATTTTACTTAATTCTAGACACCAAAAATACAAATGTCTGTTTGTAACGTCTTCAGAGTTTAACTAAAGTCATCTAAGAGAAAAAGACACTTTAATCTGACCAATGCAGTGGTTGGTCTGGAACTGTCAAAGAGGCAAGTCCATTCCTTGACTATTATAGTATATTCTGGAAACTATCTAAATGGAGGTGTCTGCACTTCACCAGCTAAATCCTAACTTTACACTCTGATCTTAGCAACTTCCTCAAATAAGACTTCCTTAAAAGGGCTGAAAGAAAATCAAACAAACTTAGTGAGTGGTTTCTTGAAGGACCTGCACAGAATGCCAGTATAAGCAATATAAGCAATAACAAATGCAATCTTAATATTATATGTAGTAACTAACTGATCCTTGGCAATCAAAGCTTTCACCAGTTTTATCTCTTTTTTTTCCAGTATTCCAGTGATATCTGGATAAACAATGCTATTTTTCCAGTGATACTGGAATTAGAATATCATGACTGGACAATCTTTTTAGCAAGGCCTGTTGTCACAGAACCAGGAGTAATGGTTTTAAACTAAAGAAGAATAGATTTAGACTAGACATAAGGAAGAAATTTTTTACAATGAGGGTGGTGAAACACTGGAACAGGTTGCCCAGAGAGGTGGTGGAGGCCCCATCCCTGGCAACATTCAAGGTGAGGTTGGATGGGGCTCTGAGCAACCTGATCTGGTTAAAGCTGTTCTCCGACCGAAAACATTCTATGATTCTATGATTCTGTGACATTCTTAGCATTTTGCCAGCTATAGCCTGTAGCTACTGAACTTCTAGTAGGAGATGCTTAATAGATTTGAACACCCTAAGTTCTTTCTGATCTTAGCCCCTTTGACTAAATATATGGAATTCTGTGCATGAACAAAAATGTGAAGTGTCTCAAAAAGGTTCTTAAGTATTTTGTGGTTCATATTCTGGCTTATCTGGTAGTTCTCTTACAAGGTTCAGTAAGTGCATATTCTTCACTGCAAACATATCAAGGATTCCTGGAGAGGTTGATCATTTGACTCCTAGCCATAGTGGCCCATTTCATAAAAGTAACAGCTGAGAAAATAAGAAATATTCCTGAAATTCCCAGGTGGCTCCAATACCTGTATAGTCTTTCACTAGTCTTGCACAGTGTGAGCCGTATGTCTTCCTGATCATAGGCTTTATGTCTCCTTGACCATAACAGTGTTAACAAGTTTAAAAGGACTTTTAAGGAAAGCAGAACATTTTAAATTAAGAGAATACATGAGAGCTACCTGTTCAGATTGATCCTCCTCTGATAAGCTGCCAGAAATGTAAAAGCAGGAAAAGAACACACCTTCTGACTTCCTTGAGTAAGAAGTGCTCCAGCACTTCCACAGCCCAGGAACTGGGCAAACAGATTTCAGCAAAAACATTCTCTCTCCTGAAACTCAGAGGCTAGACACATAAAGAGAGGTCAATTGAATCAATCAGACACAGACGTACATTAAGCCATTTATGCCCTCAGGCAGACCCCCAGCAAGATGGAACAGAGTTCCCAATGAACTGCATTTAGTATCCAGCATGCACCTATGTGATTACCTGCTTTCAGGCAGGCACCAGGTAGGTACGCAGTGCATGAGCAGCCCATAGCCCTAAGAGACAAAGTCTTGACTCAAGACCAAGTTGTTGAACTAAAGAATTTCAGGGAGACAGAGAGGTTTATCAGCAGTACTCTTTGAACATTCATCTCCAGTCTTGCTGAGACGCACGTTCTCATATGAAGCCCATAGAGAACACCTGGATATAGCAATATCGCCTCTGAGCTAGCAACACCAGAAATAACTAGAACAGCAGTGAGCTATTGAGGAGAAAAGTAATCCTGATGATAGATCTTCATCCTCTTGCAGTCATCCTCTCCCTGGAAGAAGGGATCCCTACAGGGACTAGAGGTAGGCTGAAATGGTGGGCAAACAGTTCAGTGTGTGATGCCAGAGAAGAAATCACACTGAATTACCTGGCTGTGGTGAACCCTGTGAGATGTCTAGATAAGATATCTAAAAATTGCTAGAGAGGAATGAGTATTAATGGTACATGTAGATTTAAAAAAAAAAAAAAAAAATGCTCTGGAGACAACATTTAAGCTGTTAGGAAGAAAACTGAAGACCAAGCCCTCCAGAGCAGCATTTACTGACATACTTTCAATATCACACATAGGACCAAAAATAGAATTAGATTCTATTATTATTAATGTACAATTAATCTACAACTGAAGAATGAGTGCAAGTCAAAAACATTCAGATTAATCAAGAACAAGATACTTCAGAAATGAAGGGAGCTGTTACAGGAGGGACTAAGTGCAGCTGAACTGTAAGGGAACCAGATGGCTGGCACTTCAAACAAGGCTTCAAAAAGGTTATAAAGGAGATCTTAAACAGAAGAATGGGGGAAAGGTGACAGCTACAATAAAGTATATACTAGATACAAAGTGCTGAACTGTGGCACAGAGGTGCAGAGGTTTAGAGAAGGACCTCTAGTGAAGGATAAGATAGAGCATAGCAATAGTCAAATAGAAAGTGGAGAAGAACAGACGGAATGGATCAAATTATTACAATAAATAGAAGCACTTCCTGAAGTGCTTCCATGACACTATTGAATGTCATGCTCCAGGGTTATGATGATATCTAACTGTTCAAAATCAGTATGACACTTACTTGGAAAGCAGATTGTTACATCTCTGCATATTACAAGGGTGTTAAATCAGGGGATAAAGAAATAGAGAAAGTAATGATGGCTAGTATTACGAACAGTAGCCTTATTGTGACACAGATCTGATACAGAAGTTCGCATATTCTCACTAAAAAATAATGTTTTTATATTTATTGACATATTGTGCTGGAATTTTGTGTTCACACAGATCTGTGTGCTTTGACATTAAAGCTCTGTCGTGGTTTAGCCCCAGCCAGCAACTAAGCACCACGCAGCCGCTCGCTCACTCCCCCTACCCCGACGGGATGGGGGAAAGAATTGGAGGAGTAAGAGTGAGAAAAACTCCTGGGCTGAGATAAGAACAGTTTAATAATTGAAATAAAGTAAAACAGTAATGATAATAATGACAATACAATAATGATAATAATAATATACAAAGCAAGTGATGCACAATGCAATTGCTCACCACCCACCGACCGATACCCAGACAGTTCCTGAACAGCGATCGCTGCTCCCCAGCCAACCCCCCCCAGTTTATATACTGAGCATGACGCCATATGGTATGGAATAGCCCTTTGGTCAGTTTGGATCAACTATTCTGGCTGTGCCCCCTCCCAGTTTCTTGTGCACCTGGCAGAGCATGGGAAGCTGGAAAGTCCTTGACTAGCATAAGCAGTACTTAGCAACAGCTAAAACACCAGCGTGTTATCAACATTCTTCTCATTCTAAATCCAAACCACAGCACCCTGCCTGCTACTAGGAAGAAAATTAACTCTATCCCAGCCAAAACCAGGACAAGCTCAAACAGAACAAATTTAACATAGGCCTGAGTAAATAGTTCTGTTGCAAGGCAGAGTCAGGGCAAAGCAGCTAAGTTAAGAAGGAAATTACAGTTTAAGGTAACAGAATTTGAACCTTGCAACCTTTCATCCTTATCACTGTGGTTTTATCATAGCCATTTATTACTTGCACTTTAAAATGCCTCCCTATCTCTCACCACAATCAAGGCAAAAGTTTCACAGAGGCCATAGTACACTCTCTTTCCTACTTTGCTGTGTGGATAACTA
Organism: Pelecanus crispus; assembly: GCF_030463565.1. Classification (NCBI taxonomy): domain Eukaryota; kingdom Metazoa; phylum Chordata; class Aves; order Pelecaniformes; family Pelecanidae; genus Pelecanus; species Pelecanus crispus. The sequence continues at coordinate 170,351,006 of NC_134643.1, forward strand.
CTAGCTAACAGCAAGACCCTAATTCAGATATTTAAAACTAGTTCTTTCTGTCATGACTGACTGTGCTCGAGCTGGGCTGTCAGTTTCGCAGACCTGCATACCAAGGGGAAACATAGAAGGGCAGAAATCCATTAAAAGAAATGCTGGCTACAACAATGGAATATTTTATGGAATGAGGTGAAAACCATGGGATTCTTTAAGAAGACAGGAAGAGGAACTGGGGAGGGTCAGGAAACAAAACCAGGAAGCTGATAAGGGGAGACTGGACCTGTGAAAATAGTACTATAGGGAAGAAGGGTAGGAAACTTCTCTCTTCACTGCAAATATGCATCCCATCAGCAGGTAGAAAAGAAAGGACAGAAAGACTTTTATCTAAAATTAACTTACAGCACTTCTGTCAGTAAAAACCTTTAATCTCCACAAGATTTCTTTTGAGATTTGCACAGCCTGGATTATGAGCCAGTGTACCTATGAGCAGATTTCTACGGTAATCAGATGTCAAGTAACACTAGATATGGATAGTGATTACTTTTAATGATTTTGCTCAATTGAAGTGACAAGCAACTTACAAGAAGAGAAACTTCTAATCAAAACATTATCATACAAGAAAAACTGGGGCCTATATATTGTGTTTAAGAAATTAGAGATAACAGGATTGTTTTAAGGCTCTCTCTACAAGTATTTTACAGATCCCATTCATTGTTTGTTGTTTGGGGTTTTTTTCCTACAGCTTTTTATGTCAGTGCAACAAGGCAGTCTATAGATCAAGCTGAACTAGTCCCTGAGACAAAAAAAGCCCAGGGAAAAGAGGAAGCAGAGGTGCCTCATCAATGTCCCACTACCAGAACAGCACTTCGTGCAATTATCACCAGCTCCAGGGTAGGAAGGAGAAAGAGGTACCTCCAATTTCTCTACAGTGTATGGCCTACAGGGATGGGGATAATGAACTTTGCAAACAACTTGAGTGGGTCCTTGGTGGCAGAATGTCTAGATCTTCCCCAAAACTTTCATCTGTCTGCTTTTAAAGATAAGGCCGATCAGAAACAGACTAGGGTTAGAGTAGAGTAAAAGACAGGAAATTTTATGAACATTAAGGAACTGGTAAGTATGCTGGTTTTAAGCCAACAAATAAGACACTATTACCTTTAGCGTGCAAGTTCTTGGAAAGTCATTTAAAGAAATGGATGCATTAAAGCAAATTTAAATGAGACTACATCATCTGTTTAATAAAGTACGTCAAGACTGATTTGGTTATACATTTTAAGGCAAAATTTTAAAAAGATTTTTCAAAAGTAGTAACTAACCCACCTTTTTAAGAGATATATAAATGTCTATTCAATCATATTGCTATCAAAGTTATGATTTCTTATATACGTAACGAATCTTGACAAGTTTTCTTCTATGAATGCTTTTTTTTATTATTATGTGCTTATTTTAGAAGGAATTTAGAATCAGCATATGTATCGGGCTTTTTTTGTTGTTTTGTTTGGGTTTTTTTTTTTTAATGTATCAGTCAGTTAAATACAAAGCAGTGTAATATTTCTCTTTCTGGAGAGAACCTAACAAACCTAACCACAAACCTAACAAATAACCATACTCTGCCAGGACATGTTTGTATTCATTTGTATTATCTCTTGAAACAAAAACTAAATTAAAAATTGCATAGTACAGCTTGTTTCTGACAGTTCTCTAACCCACAGTGCCGAACAGTTTGGCTGAAGTGTCATGCAATTTATATACTTCCCCTTTGGTTCTGATCCTTCAGCTACTTGCTGGCTGACTCCCTCAACACAACCCCAGGGTTTTACTGGGCAAAATTTGTGCCCTTAAAATATATGGTACAGTTTCAAATATGGTTTATGTTTTCCACATAGATTTCACACGCACACTACCGGAGTGCAAAGCACTTTAATACACCACACTGTGCTGCTGTTTTCTACAATTTCCTATGCTTACAGAGAGCAAAAGACTAGGCAGATGAGTTCTTTACACAGCAAACAGCCCTCATAGATAACATGGGATGCCTGTTTGTAAGATTTCAGAGCAATAGATTGTTTTCCAGACTGATATTTCTTGTGCCTGCAGAATGCATTGCTTAATGTACAGACTGACAAGGAGAACAAATTATGATGATACCTGCAGCAATGACTTAGAATCATAGAATCATAGAATCGTTTAGGTTGGAAAAGACCCTCAAGATCATCCAGTCCAACCATTAACCTAACACTACCAAGTCCACCACTAAAACAATTAAGGGTAGAGTCATAATTTCATGTTGTCTGGCTGGTGGCTGCATTATTTTTTAATGAAAGTCAAAACTAGGAATCATTAACATTGAAAAGGATCTCTGGATCATCAGTCCAACACCACCTTGCCTCCTAAACCATGTCACAAAGTGCCATGTCTAACCATTTTCTGAACACTTCCAAGGATGGTGACTCCACCACCTCTCTGGGCAGCCTGTTCCAATGCTTGACTACCCTTTCCGTGAAGAAATTTTTCCTAATATCCAATCTAAACCTCCCCTGATGCAGCCTGAGCCCATTTCCTCTCGTCCTATTGCTAATTACTTGGGAGAAGAAACAAATATCCACCTCACTACAACCTCCTTTCAGGTAGTTGTAGAGAGTGATGAGGTCTCCTCTCAGCCTCCTTTTCTCCAGGCTAAACAAACCCGGTTCCCTCAGCCGCTCCTCATAAGGCCTGTGCTCCAGACCCTTCACCAGCTTTGCTGCCCTTCTCTGGACACGCTCCAGCAACGCGATGTCTTTCTTGTATTGAGGGGCCCAAAACTGGACACAGTATTCCAGGTGCGGCCTCACCAGCGCCGAGTACAGGGGGACAATCACCTCCCTGCTCCTGCTGGCCACACTATTCCTGATACAAGGCAGGATGCTGTTGGCCTTCTTGGCCACCTGGGCACACTGCTGGCTCATATGTTCAGCTGGCTGTCAACCAACACCCCCAGGCCCTTTTCGGCCAGGCAGCTTTCCAGCCACTCTTCCCCAAGCCTGTAGCGTTGCATGGTTTTTTTGTGACCCAAGTGCAGGACCTGGCACTTAGCACTTAGACTTGCTCTGTTCTGCTGTTCACAGGCCACTGACTCAAAGGATTTCCCAGGACTGAGACTAAAAGGAAATAGCCTGTCTCAAGTAGGAAACATTCAATATGCTCAAAAAGGATGTACAACTTTTCAGGCCAGAAAGTGTGTGGACATAAACTTTTTTCTCTCAGCAGTTAATGGCATACCACTGAAATACTGCTGCATATCCTGTCTGAAGTGTTTTGTGCTACTGTGGTACCTGTTTTGTTTTAGACATCATAGTTTTTCACAGTGAGTGTTGCATGTATTCTAAGAAATGGTCTTATGATCACTGATGATAAAGAAGCCAGTTTCCTAATGCTTTTTGGTTTATAGTTGATGACAACCTGTTTTCATGGCCATAGCATTTATGATGACTGTTGCCATGTGTATTACCTTGTGCTAATAAAGTATGAGTTCACACAGTAGTGTTTTCCTCAGCTGTGGCACTTGGACTGACAAGAGGCAATACATTTCCATTTTATCAACAAAATTTTACAAAATATCAATACATTTCCATTTTTATCAAAATATCTTTGAACTAATCTCTGCTGCTGTTCAGAATCCACACCCAGTAAACTAATGTGGAGAATGCATTGATCAGCCAGCACTAACATACAAATGTACACATGGTACAGTGTCGTGGTTTAGCCCCAGCCAGCAACTAAGCACCACGCAGCCGCTCGCTCACTCCCCCTGCCCCGATGGGATGGGGGAAAGAATCGGAGGAGTAACAGTGAGAAACACTCCTGGGTTGAGATAAGGACAGTTTAATAATTGAAATAAAGCAAAATAGTAATGATAATAATAACAGTACAATAATGATAATAATAATAATAATATACAAAGCAAGTGATGCACAATGCAATTGCTCACCACCCGCCGACCGATACCCAGACAGTTCCTGAACAGCGATCGCTGCTCCCCGGCCAACCCCCCCCAGTTTATATACTGAGCATGACGTCATATGGTATGGAATAGCCCTTTGGCCAGTTTGGATCAACTCTTCTGGCTGTGCCCCCTCCCAGTTTCTTGTGCACCTGGCAGAGCATGGGAAGCTGAAAAGTCCTTGACTAGCATAAGCAGTACTTAGCAACAACTAAAACATCAGTGTGTTATCAACATTCTTCTCCTACTAAATCCAAAACACAGCACTATGCCAGCTACTAGGAAGAAAATTAACTCTATCCCAGCCAAAACCAGGACATACAGTTATCTTGCTTACTCCCTTAATATATCAGCTTGGAGGAACTGCCCACTCAGTAATTTCCATAGTACTGGTGGGATTTTATGCGACTTTATATGCCACTTATATCTTAATGGTACCTACTGTAATTTCAGCTACTGCTCCACTCTTTTTTTTTTCCTTTTTAATGAGTTTGCCTACATACAAAGTATTTTGTTAATGTTTTTATGATATTGACAGATCATATCTGTCATTAATACTTACAGGAACAGTAAGCTGCTTCTCAAATTTTTGTTGATACCTTCCATCCTGATGTGATATTTGGTAGCTGAGCCTCTACTCAAAAGAGGCTGTCAATGAAGCTAACTACAGGATGGTTTTGTAACGTGTGTCAGATTTCATGAGTTAAAACCACTAATTTGATATTCACTTTTGACTCGAGAGTTGATTTCTTGCTTTACTTAAATCTTTTAGTCTCATTTGCTATCAAAGTCTACGTTTCTCTTCCCTTTTTACCAAATACATTGTTCCAAGTGTGTTAGTTTGGGAATATTCCTCTACCTTTTGTAAATGTAATAGAATCAGAGAATCATGGAAGATCTCAAGTTGGAAGGGACCCATAAGGATCATCCAGTCCAACTGCCTGCGCAGAACTACCTAAAATGGAACCATATGTCTAAGGGTGTCTTCCAGATGCTCCTTGAACTCTGACAGGCTTGCTGCTGTGTCCAGTTCATTGGGCAGCATGTTCCAGTGAGGGACCACCCTCTCAGTGAAGAACCTTTTTCCTAATAACAATATTGATTTCAGAAGTAGGTATTGTAATGGTGAATTGGGTGCAGGTGTCCGGGTATTGGCAGTGGGCGGCCGCAGTGGTGGCCTCCGTAGGAAGAGATGGGGGCTGCCTTGTGCCGGACACAGCTGGTTCCAGACAGCTCCAACTGCCCCACCACAGGGCACGGCTGAGCCCCTCAGCCAAGATGCTGACACCTTGGGGAAAACGTATTTAAGAAAGAGTAGAAAACACTGGGCAGCAACTGTGAGAGACAGCAGGGAGAAAAATGCGAGAAAAACAGCCCCACAGACACCGGGGCTGGAGAAGAAGGAGGGGGAGGAGGGTGTCCATGCACTGGAGCAGAAATTCTGCTGCAGCCCGTGGTGAAGACCCTGGTGACGTGGGTCATCCCCCGCCAGTCACCACTCAGGGTAAGGAGGTAGTAAAATCCGGAACAAAGGCATGAATTTGAGCCTGAGAAGAAGGGGTGGGAGTGGGGACCTGAGGGGAAGGTGTTTCTAGCTTTTCCTTTGTTTCTCACCATCCTACTCTACTTTTAATTGGCCAGAAATTAAATTAATTTTCCCCAATTTGAGTTGGTTTTGCCCATGACAGTAACTGGTAAGCAATCTCCTTGTCTTTACCCCAGCCCAGAAGCTTTCTCATCTTATTTTCTCCCCCTGTCCTGTTGAGGAGGGGGAGTGAGAGAGCAGCTTGGTGGGCATCTGGCAGCCACCCTCGTTCAACCCGTGACAAACAGTATTTGCTTGGATGCAAATAACAGCTTCAGTTAAGGCAGCTTCCTCCAGAATCACTTCTGTTAGTTTACAGTGCAGATATGGGAAAACAGTTCAAATGTAAAGACTGAATTCTTATACTTACACTCTGTTCATATCATTAAGCCAACCTTTTTAATAGTAATCAAGCTTATTCAAAGCTGCACATAAAATATTTGCAAAACAAACTAGCTTAATATTCCAGAAGACATTTAAGATAAAACCATTTTATAGCAAACTGCAACCCACTGCAAAACACATTTTGCAAAGAAACTAACTAAATAGTAGTTCTACCGCTGTACAAGAACAGCACAAGGCAGTATGACTACAATTTCATACTCAAACAGATATTCACCTTTCACAATATTGGACATGTATGTATTCCAGTATAGTTAGCAGATTGTAACTAAATGAGCTAGGGCAGTCCCAAAACTTATTAGTTTAAGACTCACTGTACTGTATTAAAGTCTAATCAGGTTCGTGATATTCTTGTCATTTCTAATGTGTTAAATACTAGTGAATACTAATATCATAAAAAAATCTATTAGTAGGATATATCCTTCCTGTTTTGTTGTCTATTATAGACATAACACTTGCATTTTGGTTCATTGTCAACCTGACCTGTGAATGTAAAAGACAGAATGAATAACGTTATTTGTACTGCAGGCAGCTGAGGCTTGTATGTATCTCTACAAAGTCCAGTTATTGTTCCACATGAGAAAAAAAAAGGATGTGGTTCTTCAGTCATAAGAAAGACCCTTTACACAAATCCAGATCCCACTGAGCAGGACACTTGCAAGCTGAATTGCTAAATTCATTTCTAGCTGATTATACGCTAAGTGATATGGTTGCCATTGCACAACAATTGTTTCTCTAAATGAGAAGGCCAAGAGCAAAAGTAATCTGCAATACCACTCCCTAAAACAATCCTCTATTGAAAGTATTCAGAGACAAACCACTCGTTAAACTGGTGTTCACTCAAAATTAAGTGCATTTCCTATACCAGTTTTCTTCCCCCACCCCTCACAAGACATCACAGAGGCTAAATAAGTTATCCAGTTAAAATATGAAATTAGGCATTGACAGCTTCCTCTCCCTTTAATAAATTTGAAATGGGTAATAAATTTAAGGAGGTTTTGCCTTTTTTTGTAACATTGAGAAAGCACACATGGCCCAAAAGAATCCCAAACTATTTCAGATGAGAGATTCTCCCAAACTGGGTAGCTAGTTAAAAATCTGGCAATGTATCCAGTGTCACACATTATGCAACATGTCGCATCAATCTATACAACTAATGGGGTACTACCTCACTGCAGAAAGAAAGGATTTTCTATTCTCTGATGAAATTATAGAAAAAAGGAAAAATGTGCAGCTTTCACAGACTAGGCTTCTGTGGAGCCCACCAAAGTTTGAGAGGTCGAGTGAATACCATTGTGACTGCTGCATCAGGGCCCTCTTGAACTCTCTAGTCTGTGCTGTTATATATCAATAGATATATTCCTTTCCTTTTCTAAGATTGGGAATTAAGGGCATGAGAAGCTCCTTTTCACTTTCAGAATTGCTACTACTTCCATGGGGTACGGGGACAAAACTGCTTGTTTTCTTTGAGATCTATAGCCAAAGTTATGAGAAGTTTGAAAGAAAGTATTAAAAAATAAAATAAAAATCCTTTTTTAAGAGAGTCAAGGAGCATAAACAATAATTTATGAATAGGAGAAAATAATTTCCTTTCCACAGTTTTGCAAATAGTAAAGTAGATCAGATTTTCAAAGTAAACATCACAAAATCTGTGCCCCAGATCATATTGTTTGTCATAGCTATAACTCTTCCAAAATCTCAAAACTCTCCTTCACTTAATATTGTACTTAAAAGTGAGAAGATAGAACAATGTTGCTGTTTTGTTAAGAAACCCTAGCACAAGCAGTTTTTACCAGCTATAACAGCAAGCAATTTAGGTGCAAAATAGGCTTTTGTAGAGAGCATCTGTACCATAATGAATACTTTGGTTAGTGTCACTATCCACCTAAGTAGCTAGGAAAGGCTGTTTTGTTTTCTGTGCCACTGTTGTCTGCACTAAATGGATAAGAATTGATAGTATCTCTCTGTTGCATCAATGTATATGTTTTCTCAGTGTATACTGTGCAGTGATTTATAAGCAATAGAAGAAAAAATAGCAAAAATACAAATGTTAGGGATTTAATTTTTTTTTTTCATTTAGAGTTTTACACAAATTTGAGACTTAAACTTAGTTCCAGAAAGCTGTATACAATGTACACTCTTCTCCTTTTGTTATTCACATTAGGAGAAATCAAAAGCTTTTCATTTAAGCACAAATCCTATTTAAAATGATACTACACAAAAATGAGGATCATTTGTGCTAAATGAAAGGGACTCTGATTAGCCTTAATAACTTTGGTAAGCTAGTTAGTGAAAAACAAATCAAACCAGAAAAAAAGATTATTGGGTTTTTATTTAAATTACTGACAAAAAGGACTATGTGGCTGGTGACCTGTTCTTCTCAATTTACCCCCCTGGCATCCCAGCACTGGGAGATACATCGGCTCAACTTCATCACTTTTTCCTTCTCTACCTTCCACCTGTAAACCATATGTGGGTTTGAGTTTACACATAATTTTCCAGGACATACGGTCATCTCAGAACATTCATATAACTTTTAGTGTTCTGACTGACAAATACAGAAAGACCACCTTTGTGAGCAACAAAAAAGGCATATACCTTCATCATCATTGCAGAACTGTGAAGAAAACCTTTTCACTCTCAAAAGATACAAAGGCATCAGCGATTCTGCACTCTAATATGTATTTTTGAGGTTGGAAGTTGAAGTGTATTTTAAAAGGAGGATGGTGAAACTCAGAAAATAATTTCCCATCTCATTTCTAGCTGTTTAATATCTTTACAAAAATTATGCCAATATCTTATATGCAATAGTAATACTCAAGTCAAATATTTAACATATCTTTGATATCTTCGGCACCAGTTAGCAGTCAGAGGGAGCTCAAGACAATAGAGTGTGATAAGCCAGCTCTCCATAGATGTGACAAAAGACAGGAATAGTTCACACAACAAATATGACATAGTCTTCTCTGTCAAGTAGGAGCATCCTAATACAACACATCACTCTCATACTATGCTATCATGCCTTGCCAAAGATGGAATTTGTCCAAGGGGTTGATTTCAAAAGGACAGTAACATAGTATTAATTCCAGAAATGAAACAAAAGAAAGAGCCAACATATCAAATATGAAAGGGAGAGCCAACAAACCATTGGGGAAAAAATTAACATAATCAAGATACTGAGCTATCCTGTACCTGCAGGACTGTTCTAACTTTGGAAAAAACTAAAAAGTGAAAAAGGTAGTAAAAATGAAATCTAAAGCAAAATTAACATTTACATATCCATTTGTAATATGAAAAACAAAACAAAACTTGTTAGGCTGTCTTTCCTATTGCAACAAAAATAATAAATAGGCCGTTTAGGAGCAAACACAGCTGAAAGCAATTCTAACACCAGTGAATGGTGAATGGCTGTTGCACAAAGTGCACTGAAATTTTACTTCCCAATTACCTGTGGAGTAACTGTTATTGAATGGTGCAAACTGCACGATACAATATATCAACAAAAAAAACATTTAAGAAGGAAAAAAAACATTTCAGAGTCTCCAAGAGCATATTAGTATTAGTGAAAAGTGTATCAAACTAAGGCTCTAAGTATCTGAGAACATTAAATGCTGTACTCTTGAGAATTCACTCATTCCATGAGAAAGAATTGCATTTCAGTCATCAACAGAGTCATCAGAATGTATAATTTGTTAAATTTATACAGCAGTTTGAACTATTCTAAGAGGTAGAGGGATTTTAACTATTAGATGATTATCATAACACTAAAGAAGGCACAAACTTGATATCAGTGATCAAAGGGAAACACAACTGCAAGTGCCACATCTTGCACATGAATAATTTAAAAACACGGTTCTTTCTATGAACAGATAAGGCCTCAGGTAATGTATTCCATCACCATTTCCAATATGTACTTGAAGAGCTCTTACGAAAATATGTATTATTTTGCCCATGCTGCAGTATGTTGATAAAAGCTTTAAAAAACACAGCTGGAAAGTTTATTTGTTAGTATGACAAATCAGTGTCAAAACAAAATCTCACCTCACTGTTTTTGTAACCTTTTTAAGCTAGGTAAATGGGTAAATGATGGCATCCACTGACACACAGTGCTTACCATGCTATAGTAATGACCACGAGTAAAGGAAAAATAGATTTTTACCTACATTTAATGTCTTATGAAGTAGTGGCCTCTATTCACTTAAAGGATGTAGACGTCCCTTCCATTAGTGGCAGTTTTCAGCCCTTTGTGGAGAAAGTAAATATTATTCCACGTATATCAGCTAGTAGTTCAGTGGTATAGCATTATAAGACGGGTTCCCTTCCAAATAAGTTCAGACACATACATCTTATGCTGCACCTATAAACAGGAAATCATTTATCCTAATAGAAGCCTTTAAATTTCCAGTATAGTCAATAGAGTGGCAGCTGCCTCTGGAGATCTCCAGAGGGAGATTTGGTCTGCCTAATTTAGACAGACAGACATAAGGGTATTTTCTACTGTGGTAGGATTTCCTAAAATTAGGAAGTCTTTATTCTACCTGTAAATACAAGCTCCAAGTAATGTCTATTATTTTCAAAAGCAGTATCCTTTTGAGATTGTCTTCTGAAAGAAGAAATACATTGAAATGACCAAGGTCCAATCACTTGTAATCACAGCACCAAAATATTATACTTACTTCATAACCTCAGTATATGCACTTGCAGGAAAGACAAATTAATCGTGGTTTTAAATTATAGAGGAAGAAAGAAAAATAATTGCCATTATTATTTCTGCCATATGCAACTGACTTTGCTTATCATGATTGCCTATTAGAGTGATAGTTGCAGATTGCAGTACATAAGAGACTATGCGCTGAACCCATTATTTGCCTACCGTGAAGATAAATGAATGAAGAAGCGCCAATCATTTAAAACTATCCAAAATACCAGTCTGTGCAAGTAAGGATTTTTACAGAAGAAGGTGACTTTGTCAAGCCATTTTCAGCACTGACTAGTTCAGCAGAGTTCATGTTAGTTCTTTTAATTTCACTTTGTTGCTGTGTATATGAACCTGTGGAGTCCAGAGCACAGATTATAGCTGTCAGGGTCCAATGGAATCAAAAAGTTCTATTGATTTTCAGTAAATCCACTATTTACAGAAAAAGAAGGAGGATTAATGTGAGCCTCTCACAAAGGAGAAGTGCCCAGAAACCACAGCCTGCTGGGAAGAGATACTATCCCTCATGCAACAGGTTTGTTTTCAGTGGTTTAAAGTTTTTAATATAATAGAACCTAGAAAATAGAGTATGTTTAAGCATTGTATGCTTACATATTTTAAAGCTGATTCTTTATCTAGATATTCTATATCTACCTTGCAAGAAAAAAGGAGATACTAGGAGACATCTGTTCTTTTCTGCATGCAGGGCAGAATGCTCTTTGATCTGTTTTTTTTTATGTGTACATTAAAGATGAGCAGGAACAGATCTTTAAGATGTCTGTTCTTCTACTTGATAATATTTAGTCATTTGTACAATAAATATGTACAGTCTGACTTTCTGAGAGCTCAGTGGACCCTCCCTTAAATAGGCTCTCCCTTTACATCTAAGAATATCCACTTCCTTCTTGCCCTTATTTTGGGATTCTTGAAAGTAAGAAGGGAAATTTAGTGTAATTGGTGAGAAAAGAGGTCATCTGCTTTGATGACAAAGAGGAAAGAAGGTTTCAGAAAACAATGAAGCTTTCTAACAGAGGTTTTCTACCCTGGATTTACTAGAGAGAATTACTTTTTCTGGTCTGGAAGGACAAAATGTAATCAAGATATATTTCTCAATCTGACTTAAATTATGTATTCTAAATGCAAAACTGGTCATCCACTTCAAATGAGTCCTTCTATAGTTTAATTATCTCTTTTTTTTAACCATTAGAAAAGAATACATAATTATAAAATGAGTTGTTTTTCTTTAAGAGCTCCCCAAATGTTTGCATTTATCTTCTCAAGTTCCTGGCTGTCTGAACTGTACCTAAGATTTCTGAAATAAAAAGTTCTTTCAGAGGAATTAAAAGCCAACCAAACAAAAAAAAAATTATCCTAAATATCCTAATCAGCCCAGCTCAGGTACCAGCAAAAGCAAAAGGCTTCATTTTCAAGTAGACTTTAAGTTTGTTTATGGTTTGATGATCATGTGGTCCAACATAGCCTTTGAAAAAGCAGAAGGTAGTCTTATAAGAAGATCCAGTGTATATGCTAAATATTTCTCCTTAGAAAATTATACATTTCTGGTTTTTTGTGTTCAAACTGACAACCTCTTGGAAAGGGCTCAGAAACATGACACAAGCATGAAATCCTTCAGACCAGACACCTAACTGCACGTCTACAATGTAGATGCCAACATTTGAGCAATGTACCCAAGGTCCTTTTATATTGAGCAAGACTAAAGAGCTACTGTTCTTCTTATCCTGAAGCATACATTTACATACGGCCAAATGAACAGCTCTCTAAGGTCCGTGTCTAGATTTACATATAAGGGAAGCTTAAACACCTAAATGCAGATGTCTGATTAAAGAACTGAATTCCACCCTTGCTGCAGACAAATGCCACAGGTTATCACTCATTAAATTACATTTCAGTGCATTTCAGCATTTTCACTGTGAGAAGTACCAGAAGCAAAGCTTCAGATTCTTTGCCCTGTATGGATATTTAAAAAGTGGTAGGGACTATTCAGTCCTGAAGGCCTTGGTACCATGACAGGCTGTACAGGCAAAAGAAAATCAGGCTACACTTACCACCGATACACAGAGCTCTGACTGTGGTTGAGAAGGAAGGACCATATCCTATCATGACATCATGAGACAGAGAGAAATGCCACTTCAATATCTTGCACCTTGAAATGTTTAAAAGCTGATGTGAAAGTCATATAAACCTGAATTACCACTCATTTCCTTTCTCCTAATACAGAAAATACAATTAAATAACAAAAATGTACTTGTTTAACAAGCAAGGTTACAGCAACATGGAATTTACATAAAAATATATATCGTTGCCTACACAAATAGCAAGTTATATATCACCCTGCCAATCTGTGTCACCTTAAAGTTAAATTAAAGTATATAAACTTTTTCAGATTTCAGGAATTATTAGTTCTGAAAAACAGGACAAATACAATTTTTTTTCTACTAAATTAGCTATTTAAACTGTTGCAGTGCAGTAATACTGCTTGGATAGAGTGCTGGACTTAAGTATGACTCCATCTTTCTCTGATGCAGCACCGCAATCCATTAAGCTCCCCTTATATAATCTGTCCATCATAAGCTTAATATGTGATTCACCCTTTTCATATCACAAAGGACAAAAAGATGATCTTTTGTATTTGAATCTCTAATTTACGCTTCCCATCCTCCTTTCCCAAGCAGTAAATGGTAGAGAAGGAAACTTTTTCTGCAGTTTCTTCAGCCTTTTTATCTGAGGAAAAGTAGTTGTATGTCAGGTCTCTAAGGAATTTGATGCTATCTATATCCCCTGACCCTATTTCCATACTCAGAGCTGCAAGAAAGGAAACTGTCCCATAGCAAGCTAACATATTTGGAGGTTAGTAAGACTTGTAGTATGTAAATTATATGTCCTTCTCCCCAAGACCCACTCTAGTCTTTTGAGACAAGGGCAAATAAGCTCTCAAAATGAAATAGTTTATAATGGAATTGTTCTATTCCTCTCTTTTAGATCCTCACTCAAGGAGGAAACAACACAACTTCTAGTCTCTAGAGGAAAACAACACAATAAACTATACAGTGCAGATTTAATATCAGAGAAGGAGGACATTCCTAATAGATGAAAGACCTTGAGACTTACCCAGCAAGATTTGCAATGTTTTTCTTTGCACAGTAATTTGTAGTTCTTAATTAAGTCATAGCATCTTTTTGGATGGAAAACTGTATTCATTTTCTCACCATTGTAGTCACCATTTTAATAATGAAACAGAGACAAAATCACGATGAAGCTGGAGGGCTACAAAAGATATTTCTTTTAAGGAGGAAAGAATAATGATTGCCTTTCAGTTTCAATCTGGATGCCACTTCTCCCAGAAAACAACCTTACAGACGGGAAAGAAAAAACAATCTGATGTGTTTTTTTTTCTATTTCACCATTTTTTCCTTTGTTGTCAGAGAATAGCTATTTTTCACAAATAGAGAAATAAGAACCAAGAGAGTTTATCATGAAGCTCTCAGTAATGTTAGAATGGCTGGCTTATTTCAGCTCCAGAAACCATTTGGGAAAGTGTATTTAAAAGTTTCCAAGAAGATAGAAAAACAAAATTAAAGCAAGTCCTTAGATGAAACTAAATGCAATAGGCAAGGAAGAGTTGTCTTGTATCTCTAATTCTCATGTTTGGGGAATGATGTAGAGAAGGGGAGTGGAGACCATAAAGGTGCCAAGCTTGCATGCCCTCCCTTAGTAGCTTCTCCTTTTACTAGTGCAGATGAGAAGATACTGGGTTAGATGGCTCACTGACAAGAAATGCCAGTAGAACATTTCTTATCAGTGACTCTTCAGATCAGAGTGGAAACTTATATTTTTAAACTGAAATAGAGTTCTCAGCAAAATAACTGTTGGTTTCAATAGAATCGGGTTTTTGTCCTGCAGTTCTGGCTATCTGTGCATATAGATACAGCATGTAACAAAAGAAAATTGTAATCCTTTAAACATATTACAATACTATGATTGTGCAGAACCCTATTGGAATTGACTGGCTTGTAAGCCTTAAATTTAGTAACTCACAGATATGTACATCAGGTACTGAACACCTACTTCTTTAGCAAGCAACCTATTCTTGTTCAAACTTCCCACTTTTTCTATCCAGCATCTAAACAAAAAACCTCACAGCAAGACTAGTTAAGAAAGAACCTAGATTTAGTAAAAAGGGAAAAGGGAAATTATGGTTTATTGGTTTTTAAGCGTATGCACCCAGTTAATATCCCTAAATTATACTGTTTGTGCTTCTATACACTTACTGCAATGCTCACCTGTGGTACTCACAGGTACAAATGGCCCAGCTACTGGAGTCTTATTTCCTATGCTCATCTACCATATGTGAACCTTTTAACTAAATCATTTTTAATAATTGAAATGAGACAGAAAGCAAGTAGTGTTTTGGTGTTGACATGCACTGAGCAATAACATGAATTAACAATTAATCTTTAACATACCGTAAATTAATACTTTTACTACTAGAGTGGTCTTTAGTACTATACTGTATCTATAGGTAAAAGCAGCTTACCTGAATAACATGTTTCAGCTTGTCAATAATTTGACTTATTACAGGATCTGTTCCCTTCACTTTTACTTCTGGGTTTGCAGACTGAGCTTTGATTCCATTGCCAACCACACGATGAGTATAGCTAGTTTAATACACAAACACACACACAAAAATGGTTTAGTGAGTTATTCTACTCTCAGAGAGTCATCTTCTAGTTTGTATTAACTCTCATGGCACCAATATTCTACTTTAATGAGAGGCGTTAAATTTGTGCACATATTTTTCACAGAAAAGAAATACAGCATAATATAAATACTACTTTCCACAAAGTTGTATTATTTATTATAGCTTTAATTTTACTATAAACTTTAAAAAGAAAAGAGTTATCTACATTTTGAAGCAAGAAGCTTTCAGCCCTATGCATGGTTTTTTTGTGTGTGCAAAGACTGTCCTCCATTTTGGTTTTGCTAAATACAAACTGCACGGTGATTGCCTAAATGCATGACATTTCAGGTTTTTAAAACAAACTCTAGATTCTACACACATTGTATGTATAGAACTACACCTGAAATTTTCTAGTGTTTTTGTGAATGCACATGCAGATAGGGTATTTATTGCAGGACAACAACCAAATTGTGCATAACTTATTTAGCATTACATAAAGGAGGCCAAAATGTACTTAATAGGTAGATATGTAAAAAAGAAGCAACAGAAAGCAGATATATGCTCATTCAAGAAAGAACTGCTGTAGTAAGTAGAACATTATTTCTAATATATCAAAACTCAAGATACAGAAACTAAAATTAACCACCTAGCAGAATTCTGTGGCTTATTAAGATGCAAGTCTTCATTCAACTTCCCATGTTGTATGTAATACTCAAGTTATACAAGAAAAACCGAATATCTACCTTCTCATCACAGATACTGTACATTATGCAAATACCCTCCATATGTTAGGTTTTGTCTGCATACTCTGCAAGAGGATAGCTCTATATATCTCTGTCTCAAAAATATTTTGCCAGCTGTTACACTGTAAGAAAAAAAAAAGGAAAGAACCCTATCAGGAATGGAGTAAGGAAATGCCTAATTCCTGACTATTAGATCTGCATATGAGCATAGACAACACAGCATATTCAAATTTTGCAGAATCTGTTTTATGAAAAACATTGAACGTCCTCTTAGCTCTGTAGAAAACCCTCCATGTATGCTAAACAATGAATGTTGTTCATTAAAGCAAGGCTGCCACATAACAGCAATATTTTGTCTTTGATCTTTGCTTAAATATCACCTTAAGTGAGACTGAGGGTATTCTTGAGGAAGCATACACAGATCCAGATACCATTCCTAAAATTATATTGGCCATGCCAATAGATATAAATTAACCCTGTCATACAAAATGAGTCTAAGTTTTCCATAGGTCCCAGAGAGCAAAATTTGCCTTCATGTGTGACAAAACTTAGTAGCTCCTTTAGGCATTACAAGAAGATACTTTTTGAAATACAAGTTCTGCAAAATGCTTGAAAAGTGAACTAATTCTGAGGCTCAGCAAATTTTTCCCCAACTTTTAAGGTATTAGGAGCCAGCAGTCTTTCATCGCTTAATTTCTTTAAAGCATTTTATTTCAGACAGTAAATACTAAAATTCTAGACCTTCTACATGCAGCTCTGCATGTGGTATTTAGGGTAAGGGTACTCTCTATTTCTTCTGCATGCAATCAAGTTCACTGGAAGCAGATGTAATATCAAATTTAAATTCAATTACATATCAAGATATCACAGCAATGATCACCTAGGATTAGTCAGAAGTTAAAGATTCCAGCTTTATTAATTCTTCATTTGAGAAAATAGTCAGCTGTATCCAATAGTGAGGACACACTGTATCAGCTAAAGGGAAATACTAAAAATAATAAGCTCATTACTAAAAGCCATTATAGAACCCTTTACTGATTCACTAACCATACTATTGCTTGGCATAGATGTTAATGATGTACAATCAGGACAGCAAAGCTTAAGGTACTTAATGTGGTTCACTGGAACATGGTAGTTGAAATGAGTTTAAAAAAAATTTTTCATAGCACTGTTGAATACATTGAATAGATGAATGGTTCATATTCTTCACCAAGTGGTATTTTGGTTTATAGCAGACAGCTTTTTGTGCTGTCTTGTAGTGATGGGGCAATTTTCCAGCTTGTAGTGATGGGGTAAAGCTTTTTATAGGGGTGTGCACAAAATCCACAGCCTGCCTGCTAGATTTGGGGAAACATTTAACAGCAATTTGAGTAGGGTCAACAAATCTTCTGGTAGCTTCTGAGTAAAAAAGAAAAAACCCTAAACCTAAAAGCCTTCTCCAAATTTTTCCTCAAAAATCCTTCTTTCACTGTCATTTGTCTAAATCAGAATAGATAAGTCAATATGGAATTCCTTCCTTCCTTCCCCTTTCCAGCTGAACAATACTGCACTCAGCAGATGGACAACTGGTTTAACTTAACATACTGGTTTAACGCAACACAGCAATTTCTCTTCGTATTTTAACACTATTAAAAAAATCTTAAAGGTTATGGCTACCCATTCTATACAGTGCTCCCATTTTGTTTCACAGCATGCAAAACCTATGTTCTCGCTTTCTGTCACTCAGGATTCTTAATTAACACCTTTTTTCAAATGCTGCAAACCCAACTATTACACATTTGTCTGTGAACTGCATAACTATGTGAAAAAGAATATCCCTTCTCTTTTTTTAATTCAATTGATGATACTCATGTCTCTAACCATGCAGGAAGAAATAAGGGGAAGGGTAAGAAGTTGAAGCAGAGGTAACGTGCATCGAAGCAATGACAAGCAGCACACTAGTGCTTGATAATACCACAACTTTAAGTCTATTAGCATTGAACAACTATTAGATCATTAGGTACTGGTAGTAACAACCTCCACATTACTTGTCCTTACTTGCTCTGAGCTGCTTAGCACCCTTCCTTCTACCTTCTTTCTCACTCCTGTCCTTTCTCTCACCTGCAGCCGGCATGATCCTTTCCAGGGCTGACAGAAGAAATGAATCTGGGATTCCACCTACTTTCCACTACCTGCAGGCCTCCTCACCCTCCACAACAACCTTCCCAAGCAGAACAGAGCACCTTTCTACCTAAAACATTAATGTATGCACTGGCTGCCCCCAAAACAGTTCAGACCCTGTTCTGTGAGAACTGACGCATTTCAGCCCATCCTCCTGACATTTTTGTCTGTTACAGGCCCCAGCAGACCCCAAATAACACACAAGGCTACATCCATAGAGAAAGCTTTGGATCCAGGATTGGTATAATCACTACTCATTTCAAAGGCTTCTGGTTTATCCTCAGGTCTACTAGATGTTTACCACATGCCCCAGCTTGATTCTTAAAGGAGTTGCTACTTCTGTCTGTCTCTCCAGAAATCCTTATGCTTTTGAAGTGCTGGGTTATTCAAGCTTTGTGAGGTTTTTACTTCTTTACTTCTTTAATCCTCCAGGTGCTGGATGCCAATTTTCACCCAGGACCATGCCTTATAAAGCATCACCTATGGAAACTAAAGGGGTAAATGACAAAAATTGATTCATTTGGATGGAACAAAAATAATGCAATCCCAATTGGAAGAATGGTTTTCCCCAAAGGTATTGGGTTTGCATGGCAATGTTTTGGTAGTGGGAGGGCTATAGGGGTGGCTTCTGTGAGAAGCTGCTAGAAGCTTCCCCTATGTCTGATAGAGCCAATGCCAGCTGGCTCCAAGACGGACCCGCTGTTGGCCAAGGCTGAGCCCATTGGCGATGGTTGGTAGTGCCTCTGTGATAACGTAGTTAAGAAGGGGAAAAAAATGCTGTGCAACAGCAGTGGGTGGAGAGGAGTGAGAATATGTGAGAGGAACAACTCTGCAGACACCAAGGTCAGGGAAGAAGGAGGGGGAGGAGGTGCTCCAGGTGCTGGAGCAGAGATTCCCCTGCAGCCCCTGGTGAAGACCACGGTGAGGCAGCTGTGCCCCAGCAGCCCATGGAGGCCCACGGAGGAGCAGATATCCACCTGCAGCCCGGGGAGGACCCCACACTGGAGCAGGGGGATGTGCCTCAAGGAGGCTGTGACCCTGTAGGAAGCCCACGCTGGAGCAGGCTCCTGGCAGGACCTGTGGACCCGTGGAGAGAGAGGAGCCCAGGCTGGAGCAGGTTTGCTGGCAGGGCTTGTGACCCCATGGGGGACCCACGCTGGAGCAGTCTGCTCCTGAAGGACTGCACCCCATGGAAGGGACCCATGCTGGAGCAGTTCGTGAAGAACTGCAGACTGTGGGAAGGACCCACATTGGAGAAGTTCATCAAGCACTGTCTCCCATGGGTAGGTCCCCACACTAGAGCAGGGGAAGAGAGTGAGGAGGAAGGAGCAGAGATATGTAAAGAACTGTCCACAACCCCCATTCCCTGTCCCCCTGTGCTGCCTGGGGGGAGGAGGTAGAGAAAATTGGGAGTGAAGTTGAGCCTGGGAATAAGGGAGGGGTGGGGGGAAGGTGTTTTTAAGATTTGGTTTTGTTTCTCATTATCCTACTCTGATTTGACTGGTAATAAATTAAATTAATTCCCCAGGTGAGTCTGTTTTGCCCGGTGACGGTACTTGCTTAGTGATCTCCCTGTCCTTATCTCAACCCATGAGCCTTTTGTCATTTTTTCTCCCCCTGTCCACTTGAGGAGGGGGAGTGATAGAGTGGCTTGGTGGGCAGCTGATGTCCAGCCAGGGTCAAACCACAACACCAAATTTGACAACACTGTCTCTGTGTACCAGTTCACAGCATAAATGTTGAACAACATTTTTCATGTGATGGTGCTTTGCTAAATAATGGTGGTGCCAGTATAGAATCCCCCAAATGTGAATACACTCAACATACTGAAGTATATGAATGCATATATTCACATTTTTTCCTGTTACTGGAAATCCTAACCCCTATTAAATTTGCTTTCACTGCAAGTTGATCTGGCTTTGATCAATTGACATTAAAAACTATCATTTAATTTTGAGTCATGTGTAATTACAGGCTCTGACAAGTCACAAAGCAAGTTGAAACCCCTTTTTCTTTCTTCAGGTGTATAATAAGGCATTGACAAAGCCTTATTAAGTATTACTTTATTGATTCTTATGAAAGTAAGATTATGGAAGTCAACCGCTTTTTGTTTAATCTACTCTACTGCTGCTTGAAATGGTATCTTTTGCATACAAAAATTATAACCTTACTTATATGTTGTTGTTTCATTTTCCACATATCATTGTGTTTAATTAACAAATGTCTATAAATCTAACATCTTCAAACATTTTAATGTGGACTACATGATCTGTCAGAGCTTAATGGGCTATTGGGAATCTGAGCATGGTACACGAAACTTCATCCCTGTAGACTTACATTTATTTACATGCAAAATATGTTTCTATTTAGTTGGGGGAAAAATATAAAAAACTCAGACTCTTGGTTTGAGACACTTCATTCATTATAAAGTTTTAATACAGCATTAATCACTTGCTGTTTCTTTTACTCCTAATGTACAAGTAATGGAAAAAACATTTTAAGGATCCCCACAGAGGTAGCTTGACTTGAGCAAGTGTTGCTCAGATTGGAATCCTGGGGAAAAAAAAGATGACGAATTTCTTGCTAGAGAAGTAATAGACCCACCATCTGTGCTCATTTCTGTGCAAGCATGGTAATGTATCACATCATTTTAATAGGCAGACTTGGTCCCCAAGTACTATTCATTTTCATCAACACTAGCAAAAAAAAACAAGCACCAATATATTTGTATTCTATAAACAGGTTTTAAAATGATGAATAACAAGGTGCCCATTTTCTGAGCTCAATATATGAATATTCATATAAATTTCATATTACTTTCTATTGTAGCTATGAATACAGTTGATGGGTTTTACATTTGATTGTATCAATATCTATGTTAAAAGAGAAGATCATGCTCTATTGGCTATCACTGATTTCTTGGTACATGCAGCTGGAAAAGCTATTAGAAGTAATGAATACATTAATTCTCATAAGAATCAGCCATTTTGGACATGGTGCTTAAGACAGACCTGTACCTCTATATCCCTCCAACACAAATAATACAAACTATATTGTGATGACAACAAATACTGATACATCATATTTATTGTCAGCAATTGATCATGATTTTCCATCCCTTCATACTAGCTTTGTGGAGTAACATTGGCACATAATAGATAAAACAGAGTAAGAAATCAATGCTAAAAATGGGTCTGAGCCATAAAGTTTT
Source organism: Pelecanus crispus (assembly GCF_030463565.1). NCBI lineage: Eukaryota > Metazoa > Chordata > Aves > Pelecaniformes > Pelecanidae > Pelecanus > Pelecanus crispus. The sequence continues at coordinate 170,372,472 of NC_134643.1, forward strand.
CATCTAGATCCAAACCTCTCCAGAGTTAAACTGCCACTGTTAATAGTGTTTTGCTTCAGACCTGTTACTCTATGAATTTACTGCTACTTATCTCTGCTATTACTTCAGTATGAAGAGAACACAAATTCTTGGTTAATAATACGTTAGTTTCAAGTAAAGCCAACCTTATTTAGGGCAGCCTTTCATACAGCTGATAAAGAACTCTTTTAAGAAACCAGTTATCTAACTACAAAAAGAAGAAACACATGAATTATGGAAACAAACAGGGAAAATTTTCAGTTGAAAAAATCTATTTCAAATTTCAATTAGAAATTTCTGCAATTTGTAAAAGCGGAACAGATGTGCATTAGAACCAGGTGCACGTTAGAACCAGAACTCAAACAGAAATACATTGAAGTTCAGAGCTACATCCAGACTAATATTTGTAAATAGTACAATCATTTCAGTTGAATCTCATTGTAACTAATAGTGAAAATGCTTACATCTTTCCTGGGGAACCATGCAGAGCTGGACAATTGGACCTAGTGGGAACAGGTACTGCTGAGCTTGCTAGGTGTTTCAAGACCTTAGCCTAAGCTTGAAGAGTCAATAGTTTTGATAGGTGGTAAGGGTGGGCATGATTGAAACCTGCAGTGCAGATAGCCCATTGCGCAACATAGGCGACAGAGCTATCTTCAACATCCATTCCCAGATACCCATTCTGGAATTCTGGACTCTTTTTTCCAATCTGCGACTCTTTTTTTGGTTGGTTTGATTAGCCTGTTTTGCCCACTTACAACCTGAAGTTAAACACTGAAGCAAGGAGCAGTACTTTCTAATGTGGTTGTAGAGGCACAACAGCATGGCTTCTGGATCACAGCAGCATGGCATAGCCCTGCCACTTAAGAACACGAGTAAAGGAGGTCACACACCCCGTAGGCTTACAGTGAGTCTGAGGGACATACAGACAGTGCATTAATTCACTGGAGTTGGAAAGCTGATACATCAGTAAAGGGAAGTTAGGAGGGAGACACACTTAAGATAGAATTGTTTCTGATAATCTGACATAAAGTACCTCAATTTCATGATTTACAAAGAGCGGCATCTTAACAGGTATATAAAAAAAAAACCAAAAACCACCAAAAAAACCCCACCAAAGAAAACCTAACCAATGGTTAAATAGAAATGTTAGGCTGCTGGCAATTACAAGTTACAAGCAAGCACCTGTATTTATATAGTCTCACTGTGTTTAAGAATGGTAAGATAGCACAGTGTGCCCACTACCTTTTGTTTTATTTCAGACTCAGGATATGATTTTTAATAACTCCTTCTGAGCTTGCTTGCCTTATGATTGCTGATAATTGCTGGTTTACAGCTGCTATTGCTAGCATACTCATCACTGCTGGGTATTTCAAAATTCTGGGTAACTGTTAATTGAGAAATTAACAATTACCTGAATACTAGTAAAAATTAAACAAGCGCAGCAACAAATGAGTAAGAGTGTTTAGTGGTGCAAATTTTAATTAACAAAGCTGAACAAATCAAAGAATCACTGCAACCATAAAAAACGCTTGGAGCTTAGACAGGTGTGTTGACTGTTTTTGTCTAGTCTTACATAGTTTTTTAAGAGTAGATATTGCAAAGTTAGCCTCAGAAAATTTGTCAAAAATATCTTATACCTAGTTTTCAAAGACAGTATTTGTAGTAATTCTAGGACAGATTCCATTTCTTCTAGACATTTTCAATACTTTTTAACTGATCAACATCTATTTTAAAAGAAAATAAAATGTCTTTGAATTTTTCAATTAGAATTTATTTTTACATCTGTAATTTGGTATATATTTGAAAAAACCTGATTGCATATGCACTTGTTAAATTTACAGAAAATGTTAAGTGTGGAAAACAACTGAGTAAAACTTGTGTTATTTGTGTTTCAGACAAAAATATGTTCCTGTAGTCATTTAATCTAAAACATGTCTAATAAAAGATATGTGTTTAATTTTTCATCATTGACCAGACTTGCTTTGTTAAAGGAAAAAACACCAGGTCAGCCTTTGGCCTTTTCTACACTTGAAAAAGAAGTGACATGTCTTTGAAATACTCCTTTTTAAATAGATATTTCATTAAAAACTTGCTTATTTGGAATTAGGTTCACAGGAATAAGACAAATCACACTGAAGTATGTAATAAAATAACTATTACAGAGCCTTTCAGAATATCTCTTCTAATGAATTTCCAAGTGTGACCTAGACCTTTGTTATTTTGTAAAGCACAAGATCTATCATCTCAATAATTTCCATTATGTTCTAATCCTACAATTGCTCTTCTGAAGCTCAAAAAAACCCAACAACCCTCATGATCTTAATTTGAACACCAAAATTTTTGAGAGGATTTTATATATAGCAGTTGGAAGTCAGTTCATCATAGATTTGATGTTAGCTGTGTCTTCGAAAAATAAGTAGTTAATAAGCAATAAGAAGCACTAATGGAATAACTAGATGTCCTGAAAGCTTCATTAGGCAGAAAGGTCTCCCTCTGGAGACTTCCAAAAGCACCGACTTCTCTCCAGTTGCTATGTGTGGAACATGTATTTAGAAGGATTGTTTTAATAAGCACCTGAAATTCGGTAGAGGGTGTGTGTCTGTTAAGTAAGACTATCCTTTTTACAAAGAATGCAACTTCTACTGAAGTGAAAACTACTAAAGCTAAATATTCATCTTTAGAAGAAATGCCATAATCTACACAGTTAAAATTCATGTTTTGAAGCTTTCTTCTAGAACAGTAAATAAATTCTGATCACACTTAAAATTGATCAGTAGCACAGTTGTGACAGTTTTGAAATACACCAAATTTGTCTGGATCTGCATTAACTTATTAAGGTAATCTATTTCAAACTAAGGTTATAGAAAACATTTTTTAAATATGATCTTTTCCTGATGATTTTCCTTCTTCCTTTTCTTGGACATCATCTGAATGAAGTAGTCCACATTAACTCAAAGAATTCTAGAACAATTCTGCCCAAATGTTATGAAAGCTTAAATACATTTCCCTGTAACTACTGTTATTTCCTACTGTAAAGAAAATTTCTATATGATGTTATCAATGTCAGAGAATTTTGTTTTGTTTTGCTTCAAAATCTAATCTTTACACTGTTGCAAAGTTTAAGAACTTTTGAAGAATTCTCACTTGAAAGTTAGTGAAAGTTAGTCTTCTTGTCAATTAATGGTAACCACTGTAATAGTTATCTATGTGTATATATCTCAGCAGCATGTTGCTAAATTCCACAGACACTATTCTTACATGTGATGCAAAATGAACGCCACGAAGAATAAGACAAAACACCCCAGAGAGCAGCTGTGTTGTGCCAAACAGAAACTTAAACTCTGTCAAGCATCACACACTAGTGTGGGGAATTCCTCACTCCAGCAATGTCCAAATTCTCCACAGAGGCAAAAGAAAAAGCATCTGAGAGGGAGCTACTATCAATCTGTAATGCACCTTAACAAATAAATGTGTTTTAGTAATTGCAAGCTCTGCTGAAATGGACTGAAGGTGAGCTTTGAGACAGATATTTCATTTAAACTAGCTGCCTTGGGTAACTCATATGTTTAAAACTGAGAAAGTAAATTCTTATTACATTAGAAAATAGCTAAATATTAGACATATGCAAGCATACTAAATCTAGATAAATAAGGACATCTCCTTTTTGTAGTATTCTTGAAATCTTCTTATAACCTTGATAATTCTACCTTCATTTAATGATGGAGCAATGAAACGACAGATATTAATTATCATAAACAAGCACGAAAATGTTTATAGCAGATAGGTGGAAAAACAAAAGGAATTATCTTGGAAAAACAATTCAAACAACTTGGAAACACAAAGCTGTCAAGCCTAAAGTTCAGAAACCTGCTCCCCCTATAGGACACTGAAATATCTTTTCTTGGAAATGGGAAAAAGGGCCATGTAACTATGGCGTTATGTAGGACACCAAACCTTGGAGATAGAAGCCTGACATTTCATATTTTGTCCAACGTAATCCTTCAGTGCACAAACCAAAGTATCCTCTAGGAGCTTGGAATGTACCTGATAATTTTGGGACTTATATCTGACACAATGCTGGCACAGTCAATATTTACCTTACAGCCACATGGGGACTACACCACTACAAATCACGTCAAAGGTGCACTCTCACAATCCATTCTTTGTTACTGAGTGGTTTGTTTTTTCTGAGGTAATTTATGGAAAATTAGCACAAAATAACACTTACGTTACGGTGAAGGACTATCAAGGAGATAATATACATGAGTATCATTATCAACAAAAGAAAAGAAAGTCATTCAGCAAATAAAGGTCAAATGAAGGAATCAACCTAAGTCTCTGTGCAATGCCAAGCGTGAAATGCTATTTCAGCAAATTCACTGACATGAGCCACTCGATAGATCTTTTCCTGTTTATTCTAAACAATGAAATTCCCTGTGGCGGTGAAGCTGCTTTTCACTGGCCCTCTCTGTTGGCAGAGTACACTCAGAGTTAGCAAAAGATTGGTGGATTAATAATAAATCAATGTAAGTGGCCAATCCATCTCTGTGGCTTTGGATTCATTATATCATCCTAATTTATCTAAATGTGCATGAATGATGATGCTGCAAACTAGGAATCGATGACACTTATCACACACATGATGCTTTTCATCTTAAATGTTTTATGACTCCTATGTGCTTGATATTCATTTTGTGGGGTGGTGTTTGGTTTGTTTTGTTTTCACAGATGAAATTTTTCATCCAATCCATTCTTGTTTTCAATACTGCAAAATCCTAGAGAATATAACATTATCTTGAGGAGATACAAAGTGTAATTCTCTCCTCATTCAAACCATTTTTACACTTATGCAAGCATACTTACTTCACGTACATCTGTGTGGGAGGAAAATCAGTCCCCAGCTGTATTACTATACAATTTGGATTGGTTTCATTTTTATACAAAAGATATCAGGCATTTTACTGAAAAAGAGTTTTCTCACCAACTGGAAGTTTGTTCAAGAACTAACCTGTAACTCTTTTCTTATTTTGCAGCTTTATTTTTCACAGCACCTTTGCTGGATGCGTGTGTATTACCTGATTTGCAAAATACCTGCATTGCCTCTTCTCAGAGTGCAGTGAAACAGCTTATGTGAAGAGCAAATACAGAGTTATGGATCACAAGCTCTACAGAATGCTGTATTCTATTAAATAATGGAAGCAAGCATTACAGTATAATGCGTTATGTGCTAGTGTTACTTAATCTTTATGGGAAATCGAGTGCTTTCTAGAATGCTGTACTTTACCGATTACAGTTGAGTAAAGGTTTAATTCCGTACTGGTCCTTAACTAGCCTTATATCAAAGATAAATATGGTTGCTTTAACCTTTGACATTTCTCACCCTCCATGAGAGGCATGATGGGTAATCTTTAAAGTATTTCAGAATAAGTCACAAAGAGTATGGGCTTCAAATAAAGTCATATTCAAAGACAGTGGCATATGCATGAAGAACTCTAATTTCAGAAGCCACTTGTAGCAGAGTAATCAACTGAAGTGCCTTGAGAAGTCTGAAGGGTTGTCTCTGAAGCCACTAGGAAGGTATTTGAACTGGCTTATTGAGACATGTATCCTTCATTTCAAATTTTGTTAGACAAAATCATATCAGTGTCACAAAAGCATATTTTAGATGTACATTCTTAATATCAGACAGAATAGGAATAATGTAAACACGGTATACAAAGCACATCATGGTACAGGGGACATAAGAAAGGGTAAAAACACATTCAAGAATGTTTCAGTGTTTTCCACATTGCAGCCTAATGGTTCTTGCATGCATGTATGATGTAGCACCATCAAGGCCAAGGTGGATGGGGTTTCGAGCGACCCAGTCTAGTGGAAGGTGTCCCTGACCATGGCAGGGTGGCTGGAACTAGATGATCTTTAAGGTCCCTGCCAACCCAAACCATTCTACAATTCTATGATTCTATGATCTTTTAATGTTTCTTTAAAAAGATGAACTCATTCTTCAACCTTTGTGTGTACAACCAATAAATATATGAGCTAAGAAAGCCTTCATAGCTAATATTAAATTCTTTAAAGACAGGGGTTGCATTGGAGGCCTAAGAGCTTTAATAAACTTTTGGGTTTCCCTTTCTTCTCAACCACCCCTTTTTGTGTCTTCTTTTTACAAATTTCACTTATCACATTGAATGATTGTTTTCTTTTAGATATAAATGAGTGGATGTAAATGCATTTATTTTCTCTTCAGTGGATAAAGGTTCAGGAGACAACAATAGTAAAAATATTTTTTACAGAAGGATAGAGAAGATTGTATTTCCAAGTCCTAATAAAAATAATTAGTTCACTTTTATTATCATGTGAATCTCTGTAATTGTTCTTTGTTTTGCTCCATTGTGATAAAATTACAATGAAAATATGGTAGTGACTCAGTTTCACCTTCCTCCCATTCACCCATATCTTAATAACATAGAGACTTCAGACAAATATGAGTTTTCCCCTGAGAATGCCCCCTTAAGAAGAAGGAAGATGACAAAATTACTATCAATTGTATTCCACTTACCTATCTTTAGTTATTTAAAAAGAAGGCATCTATTACTTAAGCATCTATTGCTTAAGCTTCCCCTACACAGTAGGGGAAGAGAAAGAAAAGTGAGAGAAGGACCTCTTGAGGGAAATACAGCACCTACTGTAGGATGAAATGATGACTTGCCATCTCCATTGGACATGCCTCTTAGACAACTAGTCTAGACACAATACCGAACTTTAAAATAACTAAACTGAAATGAGATTGCATTAGCCTTGGGGTACTCATTGCTGAAGTCATAAGCTTCCTGCAGCAAGCCTATTATTCCCTCTGGTTTTCAGTTTTCCATTTGTAAAGTCATCATAATTCTTACTTATCTGTATCATGGAAGATACTATGAAAAGACAAGAGTTAAATATTACGGTGTGTCTAGCTAGTGCAGTAATGGGAACTATATACCTGAGCATCAGTAAGATATCAAAGAACTTTGCATTTTTTCTGGAACATGCAGTTCAGTGCATTCTAGAAAACAGTGCAGCTGCTGACAAGCTTTTATCTTCTTTTTTGTTCCTAAAGAAGTTAAAATTATTTCATTTAATGAAATATTCAGTAGATCCTGACAAATTAAAGGACAAAACTTATGATAAATTTATACAGATTATAATGGACTGCTGGAATCTAAAGCTCCTCCTAAGAAAAGAAGGGTTCCACTTTCTTCCTTTGGCATAGGAAAGAGAGGAAGTCTATTGTCTAGTGTAAATTTGGAAGCTCTGTGTGACTGCCTAGTATGCAGTCTGAAGGGAGAATCAATCTAGACAAGGCTATTCTCAGAGATTTGATTTTTAACTTCACTTGTGATATTGCCTTGGTTACAGAAATTAATGTCAAGTAAGTAACAAGGTGTTCAAGAATAATGCAAGTCAAACAGGCTATCTTCCCTATGGGAAAAGCTGTGAAAAGAAGACAAGAAGATGGGGTCAAAGTATTGCCAAAACTGTTCTTCAGGGAAACAGCACCCTGCAGAAAGTATTACATGTATGAAAATATTAAATGAATCTTGCGTTGCAAAATATACATAATTCCTGTGTATATTTATATATTTTTATGTGTATGTACATACACATATATATGTACAGACGTACATTTCTGTTATGATCTACATACTGAGCCAAACTTAAGTATCTCTGCCCTGTATCATAGACCCTAATGAAATTATCAGAATTTTAATGAGCAATGACTGGATTTTAAAAGCATTATAATAATGATGACCTTCACTGAGAGAAAAAAACATGCTTCAGTATCATGGGACTTGGGAAAGTAGGGTTTCACTTGTGTCTCTACATATTCCTGATTGAACAAGCAACTGGAAACTAGCTAGGTTTTCAACACTACAAGAGTGTTGCAGTGACGTTTTAGTCATAAGTTTTAGGTCATTGGCTGATGTCAGGAAAACCACAGCCTGATTTCTTATCCAAAATCTCTGGAGAGAGAGCAGTTTAAGCAAGCCATTCACAATCGCCAGCACAGTCAGTTTTGGCAAACAGGAATTAATAAGTTTCTTGAGCTAAACATCATTTTATCTTTATCAATACACACAAATGTCAAGCTGCCTAAAAATTATTTCTCTTCACTGGGCTGTTTTTTATAAATTCTGTTGAGTCTGTGGAATTTACTCTACTTCATTGTCAACTGAGATGATTAAACATAATGATTCAGGTGACTGATGTGCCTCAGATTTATTCCATGCTGTAACACAAGAAAGCACTGGATACAGGAAACTCTCCTCTCTGTTGACGGAGCATTAGTCAGTGAGTCACATCAGTGGGTCATTCATTTATAGACTAATTTGGCCAGAGAGAAAAAGGACTGCGGTTTGTTGTCAATAGTTGGGGAGGAAATGGAGAAAGATAAAGGTTCAAATATCTTTATACAAAGGTACATATTCTTTGTTTTACAGTTACTGGATAAAATGATGAAATATTCATGACAGCAGAAACTGTGACTTTGACATCTAGTTCCTGTCAAGCCATCCCAGTCATTAGCCTAGAGTCCCATGGTCATTCCTGCTATGTTTTTTCAGCTCAAGGATCTCGAATTAATCCATAGAAACTGAAGAAATATCAGTGGGACAGACTGAGAGCTGCCTTTTCTGATGCCTGCATATATCACTGTGGATTTTGAGACAAGCAGTGGTCCTAAACCCACAGGCATTAGAAATGACCCATATTCCCTACCTTGGTGGCATTCTTCTAACTGCTGAATTAAAGGAAGCAGGAAACTACCTTTTCAACAGTGCCAAATCCTCCTCAGTTTTTTGCTGGTTTTTTTTTTTTTTTTTTTAAATGCATCTTAATCAGTTACACGTGCTCTGGTAACACTTAACAGATTGCATATTGCATATAAAACAGACAAATCTTTTAAAACGTGAAGCCTAAAGAGGTTGATGCTTGAGCTAGAATTCGTCTGTTCCACACTCTTATCCCTGAAATAGGTTTTTGATAGCCAAGGATGAAACAGAACTTGGCAAATGGTTTAAAGAGTATGTGCCATATAAAGGGAAGCAATAAATAGATGGAGCAAAATGAAGAGCCATGCACACTTCTGATATATGGAGGGGTGGACTAGAAACTGAGGAATAAAACAAGAGTAACTCTGAGGGATCAGGCTGTATCAAAGAAGCAAGACAAAGTGAAATTCATGGAGATTTTTGAAAACCAGGATGATACATTTCATCATTACGGATTTGTATCTGAAGAGTAAAAATGAAGGGAAAAGAAAAGTAGAATTTTGAGTCCTTAATATAAGGTATTCAGGTTATCAGAGCACAAATATAACCATATTTAGTTTGTGTTCCTGGCAAATATCCCTTCCACCCCTCCAAGTCTCTAGCTTATACAGTGAGATACGAAGTTCCATATATTATTTGTTGGCCTGGAGGCCAAGGTATGGGTCAGCAGTAATATATGGCTCAGAAGCAATTGTTTTGGTATTAAAAAATGAGATTGCTAAAGGAGTTGACCTTATTATTCTAGAATTTTGATAAGTGCCACTTTAGACTCATTTCAAATAATACATAAGCAGCCCCAATTTAGCATGTAACTTTTTTTATTATTTTGTAGTGCTTAAAATGAACATAATATCATTTCTCTATGAATCTAAGTGATAATAATCTCAAGGAGTACTCTGTCTTCACTTTATTGAAAGTCTGATGTGACTAAATCAGCTGTCGATAGAATCCACTGAGATGGACAATAAACTGTAAGGGAGATATTCAGTATCTTGTAATAAACTGAATTGACCATCAGTAACATTTCAGAATCTGTCTAGAATATACAGTTATTTAGGAATACATCCCTTTTTGTTAGCAAGTATTTCTTAATAGAAGATAATGTATCTGCAGCTTCCCTGAAAAAGACCTGGGGGCTGACACCAAGTTGAATGTGAGACAGCAACATACCCTTGCTGCAAAGTGGGCTGCATCAGGCTTGTTGTCCCAGTGACAAGTCAAGAGGCAGCGGGCACAAACGGAAACACAGGAGGTTCCCTCTGAACTTCAGGAAACACTTTTTTACTTTACCAAGCACTAGCACAGGCTGTCCAAGGAGGTTGTGGAGTCTCCATCCTTGGAGATATTGAAAAGCCATCTGGACATGGTCCTTGGCAACCGGCTCTACGTGGCCCTGCTTGAGCAGGAGGGGCTGGACCAGATGACCTCCAGAGGTCCCTTCCAACCCAAAGCATTCTATGATTCTATGATTCTATGATCCCTTCCAACCTCAACCGTAATGTGATTATGTGAATGTGTATTTACTGATTTTTCACTTCTTGATGTTGAATTGTGTATTACATTCTTCACAGTGTTACTCATATATACAGTTCTTCATTATTGATCAGTAATCTTCAGACCAATCATTGCAACCATGTGGTAATTGGGAATTCCCAGGCAGAAAAAATATTTTTTTGTGTACATAAATTCTATTTCAGATTAGAAGTAAAAAAATTGTAAAAAAATGTAGGCTTTCTATGTTATTAACAAAAGATTTTTTTTTCTGAAAATTGTGGGCCTGCTGCAAACTACTTGGCTACTTTGTTCTTAAATCAGACAGTCAGAAAGTTGAACGGTCCATTCACAAATTAGATCACTTTATAGTTTATTCTGCTCAGTGGATTTCAGCAGAAAATAATTTTCTTAAATAGTAGAGTGGGATGCTAAAGAGCCTAGGAACTTTGCTTTCTTGTAAACTGCCAGGCAAGTTCCAGATCAGGACCTACCTACAATGGAATTATTTGTTTCGTAGAGTAGCATCCTTGTCAGAGTAGAGTGACTACTTTGGAGCTGGGAGGTCAACAGCATACAAAAATGGCCTGTCAAACCACAGATGCAAAGAATACCCCAGAGCCCCACAAATCAGAAGACAGAACAGAAAGCTGGTCAGGGCAACAGGGTTTCCAATGGACTAGATCACAAAGAAAAAGATTAGGAGCCTATGAATGTTTCATTTCTGACAAACCATCTTTCTCCTATAGAAAACCATTTCATCAGACAACATTGGTTCTTACTTACCTGTTGTTAATAACAAACATATTAGCATATCAACTAATTTGCAATTCTGTGATAATGAATAGTAATTGAGATGTATAAAGATCTTGGTGAACAGGTTCCACAAAGCAGAAAATTTTAGTGCCAGCTCTCTAATATGCCTTCAGTGTTGGCCATTAAGTGGGCCAGACTCTGTGGATGAACTAAGAATAAGTTCTTTGGCTGCAGTTCAATCAGACATTCAAATACTTGAAGTTCAGTGTTAAGCACAACTCTTAAATTCTCCTTAAATTATCTTAAACTCTCCTATATGCTGTCAAACTCTACCTTAAGCCCTCCAGCAAAAGCAGATGTGAGGTTTGATTCAATCCATCCAAGCTGAAAGCAGTTTTCCTAGTGGTAGTAGTGGTAGTAAAGACTGACAGCAAGTTCTATATCTGAGATTAAAAAAATCTCTGAACCCAAAAGCATCACTGATATATAATTCTCAGTTTGTTCTGTAAATATACTGAGGATCTAACTAGAGAGCAACTACACAGAAGGAATTAGAATAAATTCACCAAAAAAAAAAAATCATATTCAAATCATATTTCTGTTCAGAATCCCTGGAAGCCCTTAATCTCAGGCTTGTTCTCAGAACTGCAGGGTGTATACTTTTGGGAAAATATCTACATTTGTGTGCTAGTAATATGGTCCCTGTCTCAAGCTCCTAAATACTTTTTTCAAGAAAGTAAGTTAACAGTACATATTCTCTGCTTGTATTTAAGGTTCTCACTGTGAATAAATCTACCAAATAACTTTCAGAGTAACTAGTAGAAATTTAGAAAACTTCATACTATGGATGCAGTAATTTTCAGAATGCAAATATGAGATAAGAAAGTCTCATTTCTGATTCATTCTCTGAGTGTGATTTCAAAACTGCTCCTTGAGGAAAACCTTTGTCCCTCAGAAAAACTTCACTTTGGATTCCACATTTTTTCCTCCAAAAGTTCCCCAAAGCTTCTGGTTATTACTTAATTTTGATACTTTTGAATATACTTCATAGAGATCTGAATTGTAACTTCTAGTTCTGTTCAGACATTTATTTATTTGTCCCAGATGGCTAATTCTACTTTTCTAAAAACATGTTCTCCTCATTCCTGCTCATGAGTCTGTTCTGCATTTTATACCTGGAAATAAATATGTTTTGTTTATTTCAGGCCACCTGGTCTTCTTTCAGTGCATGCTGCACAGCCACACTGGCATAGCCTTGAAATTTTTCTGTGAGATATATTCTCATCTTGTCTGAATAGCATGGTATTGCTTGCCTCTTTAAAGATACCCAAAATTCAGGATAGCAGTATTGTCGTATTTTAGTTCTTAGTAGTAGCTGAGGACAAATCCCATCTTGTCCCCCAAATTCCTATCTGTAGCCCTGAAAGCTTATGGAAGGTTTACCTTCCAGATCAGATTTTGCTCCTCACTAAAAATCATGCTGGCATTGTTCTTTACCAGACTGCTGGCACACTCTTCCTGGGCATTGACTGAACAATTTGTAAGAACTTAAGATTTTTCACCTTTTCTTATAGCCAAAGGACATTTCTTCTCATTTCTTGAGGACTTTAGTTCATTGTCATATCTTGTTAAATGATAGAGGTTTGTGACCAATTGCTGGCTGTAAGCCCAATGGCACTTTCAGGTTTTGTGGCCACAAGTACTAAGGATGTACTCTCCCTAAAGAAGGCTGGCTATGCCCACATTACACAGAACTTGAAACTAGAGCCTCTTTTTGGTCTGTTGAGACCCTGTGGTCCCTTACCATTTTGTGTGATTTTTAAAATAAGACTGGCTGAAACACTGTGAGTACTAGCTGGCAACCTGACAGAGAGGTATTTTCATTGCATGAAACCAAGGGTATGCAACAGAGGTACCATGAGGGTACCTGGAGGCATTATCTTTTAGGAATGGTTCCTGGAGTGAACTTTGTCATATACTGTGCATAGCATTGAGTGGTTCAAAATAAAGCCAGAGTGGGCTAACAAGTTAGCCATTAGGATGAACCATGACAGTGCTCAGGCTTGCTGTCTAGACATCTTTTTCTTAATGGTGTGAATGTACTCCAGTTATTTTCCTAGTAACTTCTTACTATTTGATGGCCTCTGTAGACTGATAGCTCCATCCAACTGTTTCTTCCTGTCTTTGTCCCACTACCCACCAATACAGGTCTTTCAGACAAGGTTAATGCATAATGCAGTCATGGTGCGTGAAAAAAAAATACTGCATTTTAGACTACTTCAGTTGCTGTTTCCATGCTTCTTCTCCTGCTTGGAGCTTCTGTCTGATTACATTTACCTACTGCTGTGCTTTCCTCTTTAAATACAGTGCTACTGACAGTTTTTCTTCTCTCTCTGGGGGCTAGAACTATTGCATAAGCGGGCCTTAGCCCCACCGTCTTAAGGTTATTCTTCAGACTTAGGGGTTTCCTCCACTGAATTTATATTTTCCTTAGGAGACTGTAGTATGCCAATGTAATACCTGTTGAAACAACAGTATTCAGGACACTTAAAAATATTTGTATACAAATGAAAAAATACTTTTGTCTTCCTTGAGCATCCTCCTTATAGCTTAAGGCCTCATTCAACTAATTATACAAAAGACATTTTAATATCAGGTGGATGAAAGCCTAAAACACCAACATGAGTTATTAGGGAAACTTTATCACAAGTACTGTGAAGCACTGGAAATAGGTTCTGGAAAAGTAGCAGAGTTCCCATTTGTGATCTGATGCTGGCAATCCTGTGCTGCCATGAGTCTGCTGTAAACACTCTAACAAGGCTTGGAAGCAGCAATTTCATCTGAACTGCTGAGCTCTACACACAAGACAATAAGGCAACATTCTAATGTGCCCTTTATTGTAAGAATTATAGTAATGCAGTCTATTATTTCAACCTTTTTGGCTACTTCCTACTTAATTTTGAGTCAGTATTGGGATGTATTTTTCATCAGGATATATCTTTCCAGCCAATGTAGAAGGAACACAGCAAATAAGTCACAGAAAGAACACCTGGTTCAAAGTATTCAGGACATCTCAGAAATATTCATTACTCAGGTCATTGATTTTGCTACTTTGTTTTCAGAATAGGACTGAGTCATCAAATGGCACTGAAGAATTTTTGAAGCTTGTAGCATTCACAGAGAGCAGTATTAATGCAAACTGTATTTTCTGTCATAATCAAGACCCAATCTTATGCTCTTCATTCAAAGGAATTTTCAATTTAAGTCCTGATCTTTCATTGAGTCTATTCAAAGAGGACTCTCTCCAGGTAGATAGTGGAAAATGCAGACCTCAATTGCAAATAGGATTATTGTCCTGGTTTCGGCTGGGATAGAGTTAATTTTCTTCCTAGCAGCAGGCATAGTGCTGTGTTTTGGATTTAGTAGGAGAAGAATGTTGATAACATGCTGATGTTTTTAGTTGTTTCTGAGTACTGCTTACGCTAGTCAAGGACTTTTCAGCTTCCCATGCTCTGCCAGGCGCACAAGAAACTGTGAGGGGGCACAGCCAGAATAGTTGATCCAAACTGACCAAAGGGCTATTCCATACCATATGGCGTCATGCTCAGTATATAAACTGGGGGGGGGTGGCTGGGGAGCAGCGATCGCTGCTCGGGAACTGTCTGGGTATCGGTCAGCGGGTGGTGAGCAATTGCATTGTGCATCACTTGCTTCGTGTATCATTATTATTATTATCATTATTATACTGTTACTATTAGCATTACTATTTTACTTTATTTCAATTATTAAACTGTTCTTATCTCAACCCAGGAGTGTTTCTCACTCTTACTCCTCCGATTCTCTCCCCCATCCTATCAGGGTAGGGGGAGTGAGCGAGCGGCTGCGTGGTGCTTAGTTGCTGGCTGGGGCTAAACCACGACAATTATTTTTGTAATATCATTGTTTTGGACATCTTAGATACATATTGAAATAAAGAGATACCGATATATCCTGATTTTTTATTTATTTATTGGAGGTCTTTTAAATGTAGTTGCAATATTATAAAACAGAAGATATAACAGGAATTTACTAAACAGCCTGTGATATTATTAAACAAGTGTGTTGCCCACCAAGACAGGGGTATGCATGTCCTGCCCTGGGACCCCAACTCTTTTTGTCTTAGGTGAATTTTGACAGATGTCACCCAAGTTTATGAAATCAAAGCCATTGTTCAGATGGTGAGTAATTTCAAACTCCTTTAGTTATCCTGCTTTAGATCTTCTACCTCAACTGTGTTTCCAGGAGCTTAATCCTCAGCAGAGGCAGCAGGGCAGGTACTATCAGCGCCTTTGAACACTCTAAACTCACTTTGGCAATGTTTAAGAAAGAAGCATACACAAAAAAAATTAGAATAGAATAGAATAGAATAGAATAGAATAGAATAGAATAGAATAGAATAGAATAGAATAGAATAGAATAAAAGTTGGAAAAGACTGCTTAGATTATCTAGTCCAATGGTCAACCCAACACCACCATGCCTACAAAACCATGTCCTGAAGAACCATGTCTACACATTTTTTTAACACCTCCAGGGACAGTGATTCTACCACCTCTCTGGGCAGCCTCTTCCAATGCTTGACCACCCTTTCCATACAGAAATTTTCCCTAATACCCAATCTAAACGTCCCCTGACGCACCTTGAGCCCATTTCCTCTCGTCCTATCGTTAACTACTTGGGAGAAGAGACCAACACCCACCTCACTACTACCTCCTTTCAGGTAGCTGTAGAGAGCGATAAGGTCTCCCCTCAGCCTCCTCTTCTCCAGGCTAAACACTCCCAGTTCACTCAGCTGCTTCTCATAAGACTTGTTCTCCAGACCCTTCACCAGCTTCATTGCCCTTCTCTGGACATGCTCCAGCACCTCAATGTCTTTCTTGTACTGAGGGGCCCAAAACTGGACACAGGATTCCAGGTGCGGCCTCACCAGCACCGAGTACAGGGGGACAATCACCTCCCTGCTCCTGCTGGCCACACTATTCCTGACACAAGCCAGGATGCTGTTGGCCTTCTTGGCCGTCTGGGCACACTGCTGCCTCATGTTCAGCTGGCTGTTGACCAACACCCCCAGATCCTTTTTGGCCAGGCAGCTTTCCAGCCACTCTTCCCCAAGCCTGTAGCATTGCATGGGGTTGTGCAGTACCTGGCACTTGGCCTTGTTGAACCTCATACAGTTGGCTGTGGCCCATCGATCCAGCCTGTCCAGGTCCCTCTGCAGGGCCATCCTACCCTCAAGCAGATCAACACTCCCACCCAGTTTGGAGTCATCTGCAAACTTACTGAGGGTGCACTCAATCCCCTCATCCAGATCATTGATAAAGATATTGAACAAGACTGGCCCCAAAACAGAGCCCTGAGGAACACCGCTCATGACCAGTCGCCAACTGGATTTAACTCCATTCACCACAACTCTCTGGGCTCGGCCACCCAGCCAGTTTTTTACCCAGCAAAGAGTACTCCTGCCTAGGCCATGAGCCGCCAGCTTCCCAAGGAGAATGCTATGGGAGACTGTGTCAAAGGCTTTATTGAAGTCCAGGTAGATGACATCCACAGCCTTTCCCTCATCCACTAGGTGGGTCACCAGGTCACAGAAGGAAATTAGGCTGGTCAAGCAGGACCTACCTTTCATGAACGCATGCTGGCTGGGCCTGATCCCCTGGTAGACTTGCACATGCCTGTGGAGCATACTCAAGATGAACTGCTCTATAATTTTCCCCAACACTGAGGCCAGGCTGACAGGCCTGTGGTTCCCCAGATCCTCCTTCCAGCCTTTCTTGTAGATGGACGTCACATTGGCAAGCCTCCAGTCATCAGGGACCTCCCCTGTTAACCAGGACTGCTGATAGATGATGGAAAGTGGCTTGGCGAGCTCCTCTGCCAGCTCCCTCAGTACTCTCGGGTGGATCCCATCCGGCCCCGTAGACTTGTGAGTGTCCAGGTGGCATAGCAGGTCATTAACTGCTTCCTCCTGCGTTATGGGGGCTTCATTCTGCTCCCCGTCCCTGTCTTCCGGCTTAGGGGGCTGAATACCCTGGGGATAACTGGTCTGGCTATTAAAGACTGAGGCAAAGAAGGCATTAAGTACCTCAGCCTTTTCCTCATCCTTGGTGACAATGTTCCCCCCTGCATCCAATGAAGGATGGGGATTCTCCTTGGCTCTCTTTTTGTTGTTAATGTATTTGTAAAAACTTTTTTTTGTTATCTCTTACAACAGTGGCCAGATTGAGTTCTAGCTGGGCTTTTGCCTTTCTAATTCTCTCTCTGCAAGACCTAATGAGGTCGTTGTACTCTTCTTGACTTGCCTGCCTCTTCTTCCAAAAGTGGTAACTTTTTATTACTTTGAAGAAAGGGATTGAAAGGAAGTCAGAATAAAGTAAAGAATTAACTTCTCAGCTAAGAATTAATTTCTCAGTTCCCAAGCTGTGACCTAAACATTGGACAATTATTCCTCTATTTATCTGTGATTTCACTAGGTTCTTGGGGGGAAAAAAAAAAAAAGAAAAATATTAAAACTTCTGGCTAGTGCACCAAGGGAATCAAATTTAATGCTTTTCTTTGGGGAAACTGGTTTTGTAATATTAAAATTCATGTGAGATGACAGAAATCTGACCATCAACAGAAATTTTTTTGTCCCCAGAGAAAAAGGAAAATTAATTACATCAATCATTTACCAAATGTTCAGATAAAATTGGATCTTCAGCAAAAGTTAGGTGTATGGTCAAGATTTTATTCTCAGGTCCTTCAGCAAACCTTGTGTGAGACCCATTTAGATCTCATCAATATAGGTAACAGACTACTGGGGGGATGTCAAAAAGGCACCATACACGTACCATACATGCTTACATGTCTGAACTGAACTCCTACCCTACAGACATTTCAAGTGCCTGAAGCTCAGCTGACGTGACATATGACAGAGAGTGAAAGAAATTAGTTCATTAAAGGGTATTCAAGTTAATCCAAAATGGTCCTCAATTTAATCCATTTAGTTAACCTTTTGAACTACGACCAACGAATTTGCACAGAAAATGCAAGCCATAATATAAATTATCTGTATGAAACTAAACATTGTATGCAAATGTAACAGTTAAAATGCAACTTTAAAATATTTTGATGGAAGTCAGCCCCTGATTGAGACATTAGTTATGAAGACTATCTTCCAGCTGCTGCTCCAGATATTTGGAATTACCTTACAGGCTCTGTGCCACACCTGGTAGCCTGTGCCTGCCTCCAGTATCGTATTGCTAGGGAACAAAATCATGCCCTGGAGATCTGGTGACACCCTCAGTGAAGTCAAGAAAGCAAACTCACCTCAAAAGTATATTTCATCAGCTGAACCACTTTGTACGCATCACTAATTGATTAGGGACTTGTTTGAATTGTCTAAACTTGTGTCTAGGGCTATTTGACATGCTGTCAGGTATCACATCTGGTCAAGAGCTGCTGCTCCAGAACTGTGCAGATCTCCCATGCTATATTTACCTGTTCCATGCAGGTCATTCTAGTTATTCTGGGTATTGCAAACAGCACACTACAAGTATCATCCCTTAGTAAATGAAAACGCAGTATTATAAATCCCTGAACTATGGTGGAAAAACCTGACGTGTTTAACCATAGCTGTAAAGTAATACTAACAGTAACGTATTCAGCAGTTTCTAACATCTATATTGAACTGGATAGTTGATTTATTTAAATAAGGATGGCACTCAAATAACAATTTGACATACATTTGACAAAAATTTAACCCTTGGATTTGTTGTTTTTTTTTTCTTTTGTTTTGCTATGTTTTGTTTAAATATCTATGTTTCTTTCACATGTGAATGTCTCTAATTTTTAGTATTACCCTCTGCATCTTGCATACCTCTTTTTCCTGTGCTCCAAGCTGGATGGACGCCAGCCAGCCCTGGATCTGGGGGTTGTGAGCTCCAGCTAACATGATAATCCTAATGAGAGTACAGCACCATGTTAACAAAGATTCACAGCTTTCAGATTGAAGCTTGCTGGCCTTTAGCCAGCTCTGAGCACAACTGAAATGAGTGTAGGTTTGTCTGCAAAAGGCCAGGAAGATATGCTGTGACTTGCAATAAGGCGGATTCCCAGCACATAAAATGAACAAGGAATTGGCACAGCCAGGTCTTGAAGGGGAAAAATCTCTGAAAATATCTGTGCCTAATGTTTGAATAAATACAGCATATATCAAGAGAAGTTTGTTGACATAATAAGACTTCTAACTTTACAGAAATGCAAGAAGGAAAAATTAAGTCCCAGTGATATCGAGGAAACTGGAAAGTATCTATTTGATATAAGAATTATACGTACAGGGTTTTTTTAACGAGAGAAACTATGTTAATTGGGGATGAGGTACAAAGATAAAAATGCTTCTTCATTAGAATGTGTGGACCTGATATCTGGACTATTTTACAAGCGGGCATTTTAGAAGCCACTTAAGTTAAAATAATAATGTACTTGGATTAGACAACATTTTATATAGATTTGACAAAAAATCTAATTGAATGACTTGTGTAACTAAGGAGAATGTAATTCCCTAATTTCATACTTATACGGTTTACAGATGTTTGGAAAATTAAAAATTTGCAGGAGATAAAATATGACGTAGGGAGTTATTAGAAATTATATCTATAACATCATGACAACCCCTTTTGTCAAGCCACATTACAGGAGTAAACAAGATTTTGTACATAAGCATAAATAACAGGACTTGAGAAGGTTTTGTCTGTCGCTGTGCATTTTTTTTTGATGGAAGATAACAGCTCGACACTCAAAATAACGTTAACTCATGACTTCTGATTTCTGCAGTAAGAAACCTGTGACATCTTACAATAATTTTCGTGACAGATAAAAGATGAATGCAGCAAAAGTTTTTATTTCTACTTAACCTAATCAGAAACAGTTAAGAACTTCAATATTAGTTCTATTGATGTTGCCACTTCCTTTACATACAAAGAGGCAGTTTTCCTATTGTCTGTTGGTTTGCCACTATATATGTTTGGGCAGTGGGAATAAGTGACACAAGATTTTTTTTTCCTTATGTTAACATGAAGTCAAAAAGTCAAAATACAATTTTTTTTTTTTTAAATGCGGTATGAAAGAACATAATAAACAATCAACTGTGTTCATTTTCCATTGATTATAACATTTCTAGATTTTATATTATCAACATCCAGTTGAGTAGAGCTCCTTATGTTTAGAACAAATTCTGTAAGTTTATGCCAATCAACGGGCAGAGAAATGCCAGCAGGTTTTGACTACTATTTAAGTGAATAATCCCAGGAAATGTACCAAATAAAATATGCATCTATTTAAATGCAGAGAGATATTAAAATTCCTTTTGTTTCTCAGAAACTTCTCACAGTGAAGCTTGTGATAATTTATAATGCGATCCTATGATATTTTCACCATCTAGCATATACACAAATTGTCCAATACCCACACATACAGTGAACATGTACATACCCGGGGAATGTGTATATATATATTCAAGAACAGACACATATGTCTAACAAACTAAAAATATGGCAATTGATCAAATCCCTGAAGTGGGATTTGACACACCATTTCTTGGGTTAGTCTGCTATAATGCACATGGAACAAAGTGTAGAATAGAGCAGTCAAACAGTGATTGTAATATAGAGTAAAAAAGGACTTTTGATCTGCTTAAAAAAATGGCATTATTAGCTATTAGTCAGCTCTCCAGTGGGAGGTCATTATCTGGAGGTACATAGGCCTGGGTTAATTCTGCCTTACTAAGTAATTGTTTAAAAGTGCTAATGCTATACGCCCAGTTGCCTGTGAGTCCCTCTGTAGTCAGTGAAGAGACAGAGGCAACTTTGAAGGGAAAATTATCCCATGTAAGTCTGATTCAGCTTTTATAAGTGCCTCTATCTCTCCACTTGTGACGACCAACACCCCCCCACCCCCTCCCAGTGGAAGAAGGCTCAGAGGAGATGGGCAAGAAAGATGAGCTCAGGGAAGAAGGTAAGGAACGACCACCAGTCAGTGTAGAGAAAGCTCAACTTACCTCAACACATGGGGGACTGGAGGGTAACCTTTGTTGCAGATATATGGCTGTATCAGTGGGTTTTTGGGCTGTATAAACAGTTTTCCCTGACATAATTAGTAGAGAGTAATGTCTTTCTGAGCTAGCCAGACCAGCGTGGGACGAGGGGGAAATGTATACGTGGATCAACCCCACATAAAGTATAAAAACTGGACAACTAATGAAAGGAGCTTTGAAGAGAGAAACGGGCTGGAGTGGTTTTAACCCACATATTCCTTCCTGGTGACTGGGGACACCTGGTGTCATGATGCTGAGCATATAGGACCCAGTAATGGGAATCATGTTGGTATCATGATTCAATTGTATATCACAATCGCTGTTGTGCTTGCGTTCTGATTTCAGTATATTGCTATATCAGTCTGTTAAATTAAAATCCTATGTAATGCCAAATATCTTCAGATAAGTAAATCTGACATTAAACATTAAACCTTCCTCATGTGGAATATCTAAAAGAACCTGGTCAGACAGTATCGGACTCTGACACCACTGAACATAGGAGGCAGGAGGACACATAGGCTCCTTGTTTAGGAGACAGGCAAGACTTTTAATTAAGATTTGATGAATGAGGGCCAAATGAGATATTAAGGATTCAGGTCACTGGATTTCAAATACCATGCTGCCTAATAGGATATCAGGGACTACATGTAGCTGGGTTTGATCAATACAGTACAGTACAGTCATTTAGGAAAGAATATGGCATAATCACATTTTGAGCAGCATTTTTCTAAATGGGTGTCTCCCTGTATACTGGGTACACTGGCGTTATTGAGGAGCTTATGACATTATGTGGATGATTACCTTTTAGTAAACAGTAAAAAAAAAAGAAATTAAGTGAGGAAAAAAGTCTCTTTTTCTCATCTGGGACTTACCCCTACCAAGTAATAGATATTTTCCTGTTAGTTCTGTGAGCAAATGGTAGCCAATATACACACTCTAGAATATGTAACTATATTAATCTCATTGAAGAAAATGCAAGTGTTCCACATGTTATGATAAAAAAGACAGACATTACTATCAGTACAGGAGTTGCACTTCAGCAATCACTTCTGGCTGTCAAAATAACTTATTCTAATAGGAAGATTCAAGGGGGGAGAGAAAGTGCAACCATATATTATGCAAGGAAAAAATTCGCCACAGTATCCTATAATTTACAGACCAATGAATTGATTGCCCCAGGTTCCTGAATTTTTAATTTTATCTACTGTCAGTACAACCACTGTAGTTCATGCCAACATCATGTGTTACCTGACATATATGCCACTCCTCTACTATGCACTTTCATATAACTGAGATGTAGCAGAACTCTTTACTCGCTTGGCTAAATCAGGCATAAGGTTTAAAGGAAATTGGCTCTGTGAGTTCATGTGTTTCTAAAGACTGCACTAAGTCTATGAGCAGGCTGTGACGATTAGGTAAGAAAACAGATAGATAAATGATACATTCTTGTTTAAATAATCCCTTGAAAAAAGGTTGAAAGAGGAAGAAAGATGTAAAACCTGTTCTAGTTAGTTGTGTTTTCAATTAAAAATATTCTTAAAAGCCATTATGAATTGAGAAGCAAATAATTTAGCTAAAATACTAATGAGAATAAAGATCTAATAATACATTTTTCTTTTATGGTATGATGAACTCTAAAGTTTATATAGAATTTATCAATATAGTTACCAAACAAGTAAAAATAAGACAACTTTATATTTTAAATTTTTATTTTAAAATAAACTCTAAAATATACAGTTTAATATCATGGAAACAAAGCTGGTCTGAACTGAAAAGCCAAAGAGAGACATGAAAATGAGAACAGCTGTAATTTGTACTGGAAAATGGTATTAAAAAACTTGAAAAAACATGGCATCAATGAAGAAAATTTTAAATTTCTCTTCTCCAAAAGCTACAGAAAGATATATTTATCTGTGGCATTATCTCAAGCCTACAGATATAGGTAGTTAAAAATTTGTTATATTTTTATTACATTCCCTTCAGGCTTGTTAATGTTCAGCCACAGAAACTATCTGTCTATTCGTTGATGAGTATATCTATATAGGCTTATGCATATATGCTGCCTTATATATTTTATAGCGAGTAATTTTCAGACTAAGCGTTACTGTCATAATGTGTTTCAGCAAACCATTTAGAGCACCTTAAATAATTCAATGCAAACTGAGTCTTTGTTCTCTTATACACAGCATAAAGCAAAAATAAAGCAACATTGAACTTTGCTTAAAGATGTTATAAGCTATAACAGTAAATGGGGAAAATGCCGTAAGTTTTAGTCCCAAACTAGAAATGGGATTTCATTACAGTGCTGAGCTATGGAACAATTACTTAAGAGAATTAACAGAGCAAGTGGCAGTTACCACCTTTTTTAAAAATAAAACTGGCTATCACTATTATGTTAGGCGTGGATATCATCCAGAAAGTGTTTGATAGGTGTGTTGAGAACATGTCTTCAGATAGGGCCCATAGGGGATTTAGCAAAAAGAAAACCTAATTTAATGAACATTGTATGGATTTGACATGAGATAATCACGTAGCTGCTCAGCTTGAAATTGTCTAAGATAATTTTGCCTATGCACAGAAGCAGAACTTCTGGCCTCCTGTTACATTTTCTGATGACTGTTGATGCCAAGGCAGGTATTTTGATGATCACAGTTTCTTACATGTGCACACAAATCTTTCTGTGGATCAAAGCCAAATTTATTAACCGACTTGTGATGCAGAAAATCTCTGGCAGAGGCAGGCACTGACTGGATACCTGGAAGCAAAGGCAGTTCATTATTATAGACCTGATCTGGAACTAAGGGAATGGCTGGTTTAATTCCCCGCTCTGTCACAAGCTTTCTGTGACCTTCACCAAGTCCTGCTGGATATTTCTATTTATATGTGTAGCCATCTCCAGCTTTCTTTTAAATGAATCAGTGTGAATCTCTGAAGCAGCGCAGTTGCATACACAGAGACAGACTTGTAAAACATGGAGCTTTCTGGAAGCTAATTCACCCCATTTCTCTTCCAGTTATTTCCTTATCAGCCAGATTCCAGGGCTGAAAATAACTAAAATAATTACATCTTAGTAGCTATGAGATCTTTCTCAATGAAAAAATAAGCAATTTAATTAGCTTCTGCTCTGCTCAACACGAACCAAATATTTATTTGAAGAGACTTCCATCATTCTGATTCAGACACAATCCAGATGGTATTTCTGGTTAAATTTTACTCCTTACAGAGCTACTATTTCAGTATTATGTCTAGCAAATGGGATCTTGGAAGGTAGCTACACTGAGTCCTGTGCATCAGAACAGTAAGTTGGTTCATTCCTATAGTAGATAGGCATGGTTCCCTTGGTCTTTGGCATTATTGACTAGGACTGAGCTGTGAAGCTGAAGTTTGCTGTTCAAATATCTTTAATAAAACCAGGATGACTAGAATTTTGTGTTGTCACTCCTTCAGTTTAAAGTGATAAAAACATTATAGTGACATTCAAAGAATGAAAAATTAAACATTTCAAAAAGGCTGAACAGGTTTAATGTGATACCACATATTTCCAGAAGTCAGACGCTACTGATAGGTGTCCTAACAAATGGTCTTGAAATCAAAAATATAGTTACCATCGCATTTTTATTCCTATTGTAGCACTTACTTTTATTTCAGGCTCTGGAAGAGTTGGACAACAAAGCAACTGCATAAATAAACCTGTCATTCTTTTCAGCTGTGTTTTCAGAAAAAAAAAGTCATGATAGTGAAATTGGAAGACTTAAGGAAGGCTATTCATGTTACCCAGGAGAATATAAATCAATAAAAGTTCATGGCTCAGAGTTTCTCATTGATTGGAACATACTGGTAGCACACTAATTTCAAAAACCAATGCAGGGTTTGCCAACCACACCACATTTTGTGATTGTACACAATAAAACATTATGACCTAGAAACAGCTTTCTACAGTACAGGCCTTGAAAGTCTTAATGTCTTTGACTCTGACATGGATCAGCTAAATACTGACCATTTGAACTGTATTTCAGAAAATTATAAAACTCTTATAACATAAATAAATCCATAAAATATTGTAGGCTGAAGAGCACAGGCATTATAAAGACAAAAGAGAAAATTAGTATTTCAAGGAAAATTGTATTTTGTAAAAAGGCACTTAAATTCCATGTAAGACCCTTTAAAAACACACCCAACTAAACTCTTCTGTTCATTCATTAGCTGTTGAAGACATTATTGGCTGCCACAGTCAATTCATGCATGTTGCTATGTCAGTAATTAACTTCAAGTCAGCAAGGGAGAAAAAACCCCATCCACTCCTATTGGTCAGAGACATATCTCAGTTAAATGCTCAAGTAAAAATAGCCTTCTCTATCAGTTGTTGCTGTGAAAAAAAGCAGATTATGTCTCAGCTGTATTGTAGCTTATTCTGACTCAGGGGACACACTGTGAATGCAACTTCCACAGTCCCAAACCATGGAACAAAGTTCTGCATGGTACATTCAATCCTACTGAGCCAAAACACACTATTTAATTGAAGTATAAACAAATAATATATAATTTTCTCCATTCAAATTTACTACAAGTTTAATTATTTTTGAGTCATGATAAAACATACTGCCTGGTAAAGAAAAAAGTTAAAGACAAAAGGTAGAAACATTAAAGTGAATGTAAAAAAAATAGGATACAGTATCTTAAGTATCATCCAACCTTATTTCAAATTCAGACTAAATGAGAAGATCATTAATTTTCAAGCATGTGCTTGGTCTTGGATCTTAGCTATAACTAATGGGTTCAATGCAAGTCCCCAGCACTACAGCAAGGTGAAACATCAAGACTGGTCTGGTAAATGCAAGAATGTGATTTATCTAATTTTCTCTTTCATGTACTCTTTCACTGCTGAAGATAAAATAAAACCTATTGAAGCAAGGAATATCTTTTCATTGTTTAAAATTTCTTTTAATAACATTACATGCAAAGTAGCATATATAATAAAGAATAGAATAAAACTGATTGTAAAGTACAAACACCATTAGAAAGGATACAATGAAATTGAATGTTTCATTTGGGCCCAGAAAAGTCACCCCTAAGTTAGTCAGTCAGTAGTTTGTAAACTACCAATCTGCCTTTTTCTTTTCACATTTATAACAGATAGGCCCTTTTATACCCAGGAAGGTTGCACATGACACTCAGGACAAGGAAAACATGCACAGGATGTTTGTATAGAGCAGTTAAACAGGCAACCCTAGATCTGAGTTGGGTTATCTGTTTGATAAAGTGCTGTATGGTGGTCAGGCATTCAGGACTCCTCATTTCCTGAGTCCAAAAAAGCTGAACAACTGAAGAGCAACAACCCCACTTTTCTTCTTTTATATGTGTTTTGGTTTCAAACACAAAAGCAGGTTTTGCATGGATGGAATACATCCATGATCCATCAGGAGGTGTTATTCAGTTTGGCCTTAATTCTGTCTAATTTTCACAGTCAAAAACTGCATGTTCCTTCACTCTCCTCCATGACTTGTGCCATGCCCGAACCCGTATCTACAGGAACTGCTCTATTCTGCAGCTTGTGAAGAATAATTCCTTGCTCCACCCAGTCTAGATAAAAGACTTTGTAAGCTCCTTCTTCAGTGTCTGGAAAAATGATTGACAGTGACCGTTTCTTGTTTCTTCTAATTTTTTTTTTTTTTAAGTATGTCTACCAGACTGCTCCAGAGAGTTCATGTTCCTCTCTAAAGCCTTACAGGAGGCAGAAGAAATTGCTTGTGTCCAAGCATGGATCTACTGCTGAGTGAATCTGGTTCATTTCTCACCTGCTGCCTCTGCATCTCGTGATAGAAACGCTGGCTGCCAAGAAAGGCAGATACTCCTATACTTTTCTAGCCTAATTTGATTATTTTCTTTATTACTTTCAGGTAAATATTTCAGGCTAGAAAATCCCACATTTTGTCTGTTTGTGTATTTTTGCCTTTCACTCTTCTTTCTTGTTTGTAATAATTAAATTATATTCACATGTTATCTAAAGGCCTGTTAAATCCTATCCTTTAACGGTGTGCCAGAAAATTATTTGACTTCAGGCCGTGTGAACAAACACTCTGCCAGCCTTTTCCTATCAGCTAAGCTGACTGCTTGCTATAGTATTTTTCTCTCAAACACCTGACATGCTTTCTCCACCATATGTGGGGTCCTGTCCTTGCACCATGCAGAGTCCAGTCTTCCCATCTTTCATCTTATCATCATTTTTCTCCTCCTCCTCCTAGCAGACCCCCTGCCTAGCACCTTACATACTCCAGGAGCGGGAGGCTGTATGATACAGCCTAAGCCATAAGTATAGCTGACTTTTTCTCAGTCATACTGCAGAGCACACAAGGACCAGCAGAGTTTGAGAAGCTCAAACATCTGCATTATTATGGTGTGCCCCTGTAGCTGCCCTGAGTGGTGTGGTTTTGGGCAGACATCTGGGTAAACTTTAAATGGGGTGGAAAGTAGTGCAGAAGGGACAGACAGTGTCTTTCATAAAGAAGTAAAAGCAAAACCAAGAGGAAATTGTTCTGTTAAAGTCCAGAAGATAGGTTATACAATCATAGAATCATAGAATCGTCTAGGTTGGAAAAGACCTTTAAGATCATCCAGTGCAACCACTAACCTACACTACCAAGACCACCTAAACCAATCAAGGGTAGACTAGACTAAACCATATCCCGAAGTGCCACATCTACCTGTTTTTTGAACACTTCCAGGGATGGGGACTCCACCACCTCTCTGGGCAGCCTCTTCCAATGCTTGACCACCCTTTCCGTAAAGAAATTTTTCCTAATTTCCAGCCTAAACCTCCCCTGGCGCAGCTTGAGCCCATTTCCTCTCGTCCTATCGCTAGCTACTTGAGAGAAGAGACCAACACCCACCTCACTACTACCTCCTTTCAGGTAGTTGTAGAGAGCGATAAGGTCTCCCCTCAGCCTCCTCTTCTCCAGGCTAAACAACCCCAGTTCCCTCAGCCGCTCCTCATAAGACTTGTTCTCCAGACCCTTCACCAGCCTTGTTGCCCGTCTCTGAACACGCTGCAGCACCTCAATGTCCTTCTTGTATTGAGGGGCCCAAAACTGGACACAGGATTCCAGGTGCGGCCTCACCAGCGCCGAGTACAGGGGGACAATCACCTCCCTGCTCCTGCTGGCCACAGCATTCCTGATACAAGCCAGGATGCTGTTGGCCTTCTTGGCCGTCTGGGCACACTGCTGGCTCATGTTCAGCCGGCTGTTGACCAACACCCCCAGATCCTTTGTGGCCAGGCAGCTTTCCAGCCACTCTTCCCCAAGCCTGTAGCGTTGCATGGGGTTGTTGTGACTGAAGTGCAGGACCCGGCACTTGGCCTTGTTGAACCTCATACAGTTGGCTGTGGCCCATCGATCCAGCCTGTCCAGGTCCCTCTGCAGGGCCATCCTACCCTCCAGCAGATCGACACTCCCACCCAATGTGGTGTCGTCTGCAAACTTACTGAGGGCACAATCGATCCCCTCATCCAGATCATTGATAAAGATATTGAACAAGGCTGGCCCTAAAACAGAGCCCTGGGCAACACCGCTTGTGACCGGCTGCCAACTGGACTTAACACCATTTACCACTACTCTCTGGGCTCGGCCACCCAACCAGTTCTTTACCCAGCGAAGAGTATGCCTGTCCAAGCTGTGAGCTGCCAGCTTCCCGAGGAGGATATTATGCGAGACGGTGTCAAAAGCTTTGCTAAAGTCCAGGTAGATGACATCCACAGCCTTTCTGTCATCTACCAGGCGGGTCACCAGGTCATAGAAGGAGATCAGGTTGGTCAAGCAGGACCTGCCTTTCGTGAACCCATGCTGGCTGGGTCTGATCCCCTGGTTGACCTGTACTTGCCTGTGGAGTTCACTCAAGATGAACCTCTCCATAATCTTCCCCGGCACCAAGGTCAGGCTGACAGGCCTGTAGTTGCCCGGGTCCTCCTTCCGGCCCTTCTTGTAGATGGAAGGAGGAATAAAACATGGAAGGAATAAAACACCAGATTTCTTCTTTAAGGCAGGAATGAGCATTAGAAAAAAGAAGAGGGTAGTCATAAGGTGCTTACCTCAGACCCAGACATTAGAGGTATTTTAGGCCGAAATATAGCACAACTGGTTACTTACAGTACACATCTCCTGTGGGCTGATGTGGTGGCATTAACGGGAAACTTTTTAGTATTTTTATATGCCTCGTCAACTCTTCCTTATAGCCTGTGAATTCTGCCTTTTCAGCAAAATTGTCTCATTGTCTAGTTCAGCCTCATATTATTGTTTATTAATTATCTATTATCTATTATCATAAAATCATAGAATCATAAAATCACAGAATAGAATCATAGAATGCTTTGGGTTGGAAGGGACCTTTAGAGGTCATCTAGCCCAACCCCTCTGCAGTGAGCAGGGACAGCTTTAACCAGATCAGGTTGCTCAGAGCCCCATCCAACCTCACCTTGAATGTTGCCAGGAATGGGGCCTCTACCACCTCTCTGGGCAACCTGTTCCTGTGCTTGACCATCCGTATTGTAAAAAATTTCTGTCTTATGTCTAGTGTAAATCTATTCTTCTTTAGTTTCAATCAGTGGTTCCTTGTCCTGTCACAACACAAGGCCTTGCTAAAAAGATTCTCCCCATCTTTCCTGTAGGCCCCCTTTAAGTACTGAAAGGCCGCAATAAGGTCCCCTTGCAGCCTTCTCTTCTCTAGGCTGAACAACCCCATCTCCCTCAGCCTGGCCTCGTAGGAGAGGTGCTCCAGCTCTCAGATCATTTTGGTGGCCCTCCTCTGGACCTGCTCCAGCAGGTCCATGTCCTTCTTGTGCTGAGGGCCCCAGAGCTGGACACAGTACTCCAGGTGGGGTCTCACCAGAGCAGAGTAGAGAGGCAGAATCAGCTCCCTCATCCTGCTGGCCACGCTTCTTTTGATGCAGCCCAGGATACAGTTGGCTTTCTGGGCTGCAAGTGCACATTGCTGGCTCATGTCCAGCTTTTCATCCACCAGTACCCCCAAGTCCTTCTCCGCAGGGCTGTTCTCAATCCCTTCATCCCCCAACCTGTACTGATACCAGGGGTTGCCCCGTCCCAGGTGCAGGACCTTGCACTTGGCCTTGTTGAACCTCATGAGGTTCACACAGGCCCACCTCTCCAGCTTGTCCAGGTGCCTCTGGATGACATCTCATCCTCCTAGTGTGTCAACCGCACCACTCAGCTTGGTGTCATCTGTGAACTTGCTGAGGGTGCACTCCATCCCACTATCTATGTCATTGATGAAGATGTTAAATAGCACCGGTCCCAGTACGGACCCCTGAGGGACCCCACTTGTCACCGGTCTCCATGTAGACATCAAGCCATTGACCACGACCCTCTGGATGCGACCATCCAACCAATTCCTTATCCACCGAACAGTCCACCCATCAAATCCATATCTCACCAATTTAGAGAGAAGGATGTTGTGGGGGACTGTGTCGAATGCTTTACAGAAATCCAAGTAGATGACATCCATTGCTTTTCCCTTGTCCACTGGTGCAGTCACTCCTTCATAGAAAGCCACTAGGTTGGTCAGGCAGGACTTGCCCTTGGTCTAGCCGTGCTGGCTGTCTTGAATTACCTCCCTGTCCTCCATGTGCTTGAGCATAGCTTCTAGGAGGATCTGTTCCATGATCTTCCCAGGCACAGAGGTGAGTCTGACAGGTCGATAGCTCCCAGGGTCCTCCTTTCTTCGCTTTTTAAAAATGAGCACAACATTCCCCTTCTTCCAGTCACCAGGGACTTCACCTGACTGCCATGACTTTTCAAATATCATGGTGAATGGCTTGGCAACTACATCAGCCAATTCCCTCAGGACTCTGGGATGCATCTCATCAGGTCCCATAGACTTGTGTACATTGAGGTTCCTCAGGTGGTCTCGAACCTGATCTTCCCTTACAGTGGGAGGGGCTTTACCTCCCTGCTCCCCATCTTGCAGTCCATCGATTCGGGAGGGGTGAGGAGAGCGGTTGCCAGTGAAGACTGAGGCAAAGAAGTTGTTGAATACCTCAGCCTTCTCCTCGTCCATTGATACAAGTTTGCCTTTCTTGTTCATCAGTGGGGGTACGCTTTCTTTAACCTTCCTTTTCTGGTTGATATACCTGTAGAAGCCCTTCTTGCTATTCTTTATGTCCCTTGCCAAATTCAGTTCCATCCTCGCCTTGGCCTTCCTGACCCCCTCCCTACACAACCGGGCCATTTCCCTGTATTCCCCCAAGGACACCTGTCCCTGCTTCCACTGCCTGTGCAGTTCCCTCTTACTCTTTAGTTTGACCAGCATGTCTCGACTCAGCCATGCTGGTCTCTTCCCTTCCTTGCCTGATTTTTTACACTTGGGGACTGAGAGCATGCTCCTAGTTACAGCAAGGTTTCACTTGCATGTATTCCAAGCTTACCATGCAAACTAAGAACTGTGTATGTTGCAAAAAGATATGTCTAAGAATAGGTACCCAAGAGGATCATTATAAAAATATGTTTCTGTATCACCTGTCAGTTCAAAACACTTCTACATATGGTCATGGCTTAATGCTTCCCATTGCTCTTCTCATGCTCATGTTCTCCTTTCAAGTCCCCTCTGCAATTACTAGTAAGTTGGAGCCAGTGAGCAGGGTGTAAATCACCCCCAAACCGGTGCTTTTATGATCACTCCTGCTGTTGTTCCTCCTCTTCCAGCTGCTTCTCCTTCTGTTATTTTGCCATTTTACAGAATAAGGGTGATAATCTGAATTTTGCAGGCTCATCAGTTGACAAATATTTTTGAAAAAGAGTGCCAGCCTTTAAGAATTCCAGTTTTCATAACACTTGTTTGGTAATTTCCATAATAATTTCCAATCTGGTAGCCAGTTTAGTACTGAACACTATATGGGGGCTAATTTATCATTGGTTTTGCCACTGTAAAGTCATACAAGTTGCCAACAAGAGTGTGGCAACATTATCTGTAGCTGAATTTTACATGGGAAACGTGGCTGAATGGACTTTTATGAATGGTATAATAGTTTAAAGATTTTATCTAAAAATCTTGAAATTTTTTTGTCCAGTTACCATAGTGTCATCCAGTATAATTCAAAAAGCCCATGTTATCATCTTTACTATGCAAAAGCCATAGCAACTGAATACTCCTCCAGCCCTAGATTAAACTTTGGGAGACTCATTTGGGAAAGACAAGTTGTCCCAGTGTGCCATCTTTTCCTCATAAAGCAACAGCTTCAACAGAACAGCCATCAAGTATTCTTGCTATTATTTCAACTAATAGATCTATTTAAGGCAGTAGATAATTGGGCACATCATGGATTCATCTGCTTTTCATTTCCAGTACTTGAAAGATTAACAAAATGAATCCAACTGGCAATAAAATCTTTAAGAGCTGAAACAACTATTTGGAATATTGCCAAAACTAAAGGTAGCATCTATAGCTTAAAATGCCTCATTTGCAAAGCAACTCTTCAGCATATCTTTACCCAAATTACATTTTTCACATGCTTTCCCTTTAGATACTCAGAAGAAATCATGTGTGCTTAAAAGAGACCATGCTCTATTGGTTATGCAGGTATTTGGGTTTTGTCTCATCTTTTATTCTGCACTCAATGCTCCAGCAGAAATCTGAATGGCCACCTGTTTTACAGCCAAAATCATAATGAATTATACCAGGACTGTCTTGATAAATGTTATTTTAAAGAATTTTTCTGGATTTATCTAAATCAAAATAAATTATTTTTTAATGACAAAACTCAAAATTATGTTTAAAAAGAAAAACAGAATGAAAGAAAAAGTAATAGGATAGGCCTATCATAACTTTTAGTATATCCTCCACTTAATGCAAGAACACTCTTTTTATATAGTTTCTTGTACCATTTTGACCCTAGTTAACAGTATCTTACTTAATGAAGTTCCTCCATTTTGTTATAATTTATAACAGGATATCTCTCTCAATAGGAATATATTTCATTTCTTACTTTCATCGCCTTTATATTCCTGGCAATACATTGAAAAAAAAATCTCTTTTATCTTTCAATACAAAAGTTTGTTATCACATCCAATTAGTCAAAAGTCAATTGAATGCTTTGTACACCATTCATACCTTTTTGATGTCTGGGTATTGAAAAATGAACATAATATCACTAGATTATATAAAGAAGGATACAGCCTCCCTGCTTCATGTTCATATTCTCTTCATATGCATTTTAGAAAATCACAATAGATTTTTTCTTTCTGCCATGTCAAACTGCAAGGTAATACATAATTAGCTAGGTAGGAAATGCAACAGAAAAGAGAATATTTATATCCTGCAGGGTCAAATCATATTTTGAACTGTTCCTTAGCAAGGACTTTGAGTTTGCAATCTCCTCTTTAGGAGACTTATAATTTTCCCCAGTTCTATTCATTTCAAATGGCTGCAGAGACCTTTTTAGTCTTTAGAGAACAATTGAAATTTTCATCTTTCATCAGGAGTCTTTGATGGTGCATTGACTACAATGAGGTGTAGAATTGTAAAGGCTTCTTCTGTCTTTCTCTGACCTGTTCATTACATGAGATATCACATGATCAGCCTTTGGAACTCCTTCTGAATTTCTGACTGCATGGGAAAGAAATATGGTCATAGAGCACAGCAGTTGCTTCCTGCCTACGATGATCCATTTTCAACCCCCCCTGCTCAGGTTTTCTTTACATTCCTACTGTAGTTGAATGATCTCCCTGAACTTGGTTTTTCTCAATTATTTTCCTAAACCGTAGGGCCCCACATTCTGCTACCAACCTTTTCTTTGCAAACCTTTTGCATTACTCCGCTTATAAAAAAAGTGTTTCAAGAGTATTCAGTGATAGTTTATCATCACAATTTTTATATGCATAAAAATACCTTCCACCTAAAATATCATCCTTATCATCCGTGCAAAAAACAGTCAAAACTGAATAAACACAGAATTGCATCTTTCTGATTATTATCTTTTCTCACCTCAGATTCTACTTAGAGTTTAAAAAGGGTGTTCATTATATAACATATGACTTTTAAAACATAAGTTTGTGGAACAATCATTACACTTTTGTTTTTCTGCACATACTAGAACACAACTGTAAGACCTGCACAATACCATACATAAAAAATAAATGTAAGATTTATATTCTACTAATGGCATACCATTAAGTACAGTAGTGTTTATCATACTCTGGTCTGCAAATAACATCATCACAATGTTTGAACAGCCAACTGAAAATCAGGATGCTATAGATAGTGAAACGAAAGTAAGGCCATTATGTACTTTGTTCCATTTTGCCCCATTTACTTTGTAAGAATTAATGTGAAATTCAGTTTTCAAACTCTAAATAAGACGTCAAATAAAATTAAAACTATTTATTTCCTTAAATAACAAAACATCTTTTTTTGTTATTTATAAAAACATCTTTAGAACTTTTAATTGAATTTTGGAAAAATTGGTGGGTTCCTCAACAAGGTTGTAATTTTCAATAAAAGGTTGGTATTTTGAAATTAAAAACATCTTGTAAAGAATATTTGACTTAGTAACCATCTATTACATAGTACTTTCCATAAACCATGATATGCATGTTTATAGAGATAAAATATACAGGAATTAATTATAGCTCCTTACAAAGCAACTCATTATAAGTGATGTGTTCATCATTTTATATTTAGAAATGAAAGCTTTTCTCTGAATACATACAGTGGTATAGTAAATTGTTCTGTTTATACAGGCTACATAGCCACATTGGTCTTGGCATATTTTCCCACATCCAAAAGCAAATTTTTCTCCATCACAAAAATAATTCTTGTAATCAAATGTTATATGGTGTTTATCTCTCCACTTTCATGTAAAAATTGTCGTCATCAAAACCCAACAGAGTTGTTCTGCATTATGGAAAAAAACCCCATGAATTTAAATTCCAGCTGTAAGTTTACTACATGGATAAAAATGAATTTATTAAAATAAATACATTAATGCCTTTTAAATACAGATATAGATCTTAATCCTTAACTTTATATTACCTTCAGTTTAAAGTAAAGGCAAGACAGTCTTACTCAAGAGCAAGATGTCCCCTTAAAGAAAGCAGAAACATGGCCTCAGCAGACAGAGAATTGAGGCATTAAACATCTTTGTTTTAAATCTCTCTCTCTATATATATACATGAAGTTTACTATTTAGGAAAATCAGGATTTTCTGAGACAGTTCTATTTTCACTATATTCTCACAAAATTCCTCATAGTTACAACCTGAAGTCTTATCTGACCACCAATGTTTCAATTTTTTTTTTTTTTAATGAGTATTCCTTAAGGGTATTTTTATAGGTTGTTTCTGCTGAATAAATGAAAGTTAATTACTGTATGATAAGTATTTCTCTGAGTGATCTATTGTTTATATTTAACAATGCCATTTGTTGACTTGCTAATAAAAGCTAAAATCCAAGGTGCAGATTTTTCTAGCTTTGTAAGAGCTGCAAGAAACTATTAGCATTGCAGACTCCACAATCAGTCCCATGTTTGCACTTCAGGATATGCCTGTTTATCCATGGTCAATATGGTCTGCTCCACTATATATGTGTAATCCCATCAATTTTAGGGATCAGACTCAGCTCAAAACATAACTCGTTTGTCATAAGGCTGGGATTCAGCCTGAGATCAGGATACCTAAACTTAATTGTCTATATGTAGGCTATGTTATAGACAATGGGAGCTTTATTCACTTGTGTAAATATAAGCATTGAGCATTATCTGAGACCTAGTATATCCAACACATCTACATGGGGCTGGCAAATGTGACCCAGAAGCTAACCTGTACCCATAAGAGTACATCATTATGAACTGCAGCTAAAGGCTTGGCAGGAAACACTATAGTACCTCAAATGGTGCTAAACCCCTCTCTTTGGACAACTTAATAGAGCCTCAGGTGTCTGACCAGCTAGATCATTCTCCAGGTACCACTGACCAGGCTGACGATTCATTGGCTACAACAGAAGCTCAGGTACTGAACTTACCTGTAGACATACAGGTACCTAAATTAAGTGTCATATCAAATAACATCCCACTCACAAGTTTCCTTATTTAGGGCTATGTGGAAGATAGAAAGCATAGTACTGTGTTCTAAAAACTGAGGAGTAGATGACAGAGAACCTCAAGACAAAGAATCTAATATACAGTTATTCTTCTTTTTAAAGAGATATATAGATATGTATATATGTGTGTGTATATATATTTAATCAGTTCAGCAAAGGATTCTATAGACTATTATACTCATGTGAAAATCTCTCATTTTCCAACTGATTAATTAAATTGTCCATAAGTACAAGCATTCCACTGCCTTGAGTAGTAACACCATATGTGCCGTTCATGCTGTTTATCTTGATGTGCGATAATTAAACATCTCCCATTTCATCTCCCATTTATACACCCTTCTCCATAAAGTACCATAGGTATCTGGTGGCCACCTCTGTTAAGTTTTCGATGAAATATGCACATTCTGTTCATTAGCTCAGGGTTAAATGCTTAGCTGTCTTAAGCTCATTGTTACTGTTGTTCTGTAGGTTTAGTGCCACTTGGCTCCTCACTGAGAGAAAGGAAGCCTTGAATTGTTCCACAGATTCCAGGCTCCCTTACAAACAAACAGGAGAAGAAAGCTCCCACCTCAGGTTCTCTGAATTACTTTTTAAAGGCTCTTGGAGTCACTTCACTTTCTGGAAAAAAAAAAGGTGAGCATAGACTTCTAATTCAGGCAGCATTAACCACATTGCTTAAGCATCAAATCTGCTTTTTAGATGCAGGATCCAAAAGTGTTTGTGCAACATTAAAGAAATAAATGCCACAACATGTAAAGCAGAGTATAACGTATATGTTGAATTTCCATATTAATTCCAAAGTCCTCTCTGCTAAATATAACACATTTTTCTTTACCTACTATGCTTACTGTTGCAGAACCCTATCTTCACTTCAGCTATTGCAAGGCATGGTTAGATGTGGCTTGCATTCAATTAATGACAAGATTAATTGAATTCTATGTCCTAATCTGTTATTTTAAAAAGCATGTATTTTCCAACCCTGCACTAAAAATCCATTTTTATTATCAGAAGTGTAGCAACAATCCTGTCAGAGAGTATCTTAATTCATCTACTTCTTTGAGAAGCCCCATCCATATGTTGTTTCAGACTACCTTAACAGATAATTCTGTATGCATAACCACATTCCAAAAAACTAGTGTTCATCAATAAACTGAAAAACTGAAATATTTTGCAGTTCTTTTTGCTGGTAGATGATAAATTCCTTGTTGCTCATTTTTCTTAGAAAAGTATCCACAATGCAGAAAATCTGTGTGTATTCTACTTAAAAGAAGCCTGATGCCTGCACCTACTTTAAATATCTGCAGTTATTTAACTCAGAGTTGTTGCATTTGTCTCTAAATTGTCTCTAAATGGGGAGAATCTTTTTAATAAGGCCTGTTGTGACAGGACAAGGAATAACGGATTTAAACTAAAGAAGAATAGATTTAGACTAGACATTAGAAAGTTTTTTACAATGAGGGTGGTGAAGCACTGGAAGAGGTTGCCCAGAGAGGTGGTAGAGGCCCCATCCCTGGCAACATTCAAGGTCAGGTTGGATGGGGCTCTGAGTAACCTGATCTGGTTAAAGCTGTCCCTGCTCACTGCAGGGGGGTTGGGCTAGGTGATCGCTAAAGGTCCCTTCCAACCCAAAGCATTCTATGATTATATGATTCTATGAAATCCATTCCCAGCAGACCAAAAACTGACACAAAAAAGTGCTTGTGATAATTGACAGAAGAAAGATTTTATTCTGAGAACCAGAAAGAAGACCACAATATGGAAGGAATTTTTAATTAAAAAATACAATATTCCTAAATGGAATCCCACAGAAACATGCTTGTGAAATGGTTCTTCAGTTTTTATTATAGATGCATAGATAAATTGATAAATAGATAGATAGACAATTATCTAGCAAATATCCACCATATAACGAATTTTCTTGACATTTGGGGAAAAAAATGTGTACTCCTGAGTATTTCTGACTACTTTACAAGACAGGCAATTCTTAAAAATAACAGGCTATTAAAATATGGTTTTTTTAATAATGGGGGGTCATTGAAGATTTAACACTGAGTACTTTATTTTCTCTATATAATAATAATTAGGAGAACATTTCTACCAGTTGGGTAGTGAACCCTCTCAAAAAAAAGTTATGTCATTATCTCCCATATTACTGTGGTAGTGTAGTTAAGGCCAAGAGAGTCAGATGTATATCAAACATGTTTGTTCCTTGCGGGAAATCAAAACTTCTATTCAACCAAATGTTTCAGATCTGCATCCCAAAAAATGTCTTCTTTTTCAGGTATGTAATTTGATTGCATAGAACACATTACTTCTGTCCACAAACTTTGTTTTATCAGTCTTTTGAATCATGTTTTCACCCGTTCATCTGAGATACTATTTATTTGTAAGATGCAGTACACAGCATAGTAAATATCTGATTCTAAGTCTTCTGATTCACATTAAATAGAAGAGTTGGCCAAACTAGAGCCTCCTAGGAAAGCCATCTTAAATTGTTATCAGTACAACATATTCTTGTTTACATATAACTCTGACAAGTTTGGGCTTGTCCTAAATCAATATACTTACTCTATTATGATGTGTGAACTGCAATTACTAAGATGAATTCTCTGAATCTTCCTACCTGATACAGAAACAGACACACTCCTCCTGGAGTTATGTAAGAAATAGATACACTTTTTAGCAAACTTTGTCCTGCACTGAAAGTGCCTCACAATGTACTCTTTCGTTTA
The DNA here is from genome assembly GCF_030463565.1 of Pelecanus crispus. Classification (NCBI taxonomy): domain Eukaryota; kingdom Metazoa; phylum Chordata; class Aves; order Pelecaniformes; family Pelecanidae; genus Pelecanus; species Pelecanus crispus. Next base: position 170,411,489 of record NC_134643.1, read on the forward strand.
ACAATCTATAAATACTTACTATAGGAAAAACAAATAAAACAGTGTGGTCCTTAGGGCACAAACTTGAGAAAAGCCATACTTTAAATTGCCTAATCTTTGCAAGAACAAAAAGATGCCTCCTCTTTCATTAAAATTGTGTAAGAAAAGTAACTCCTGATGGATTTCAATAACTACTTGATAGGCTATACATGAAGTTCTAATTCCATCATTACATATTATAATGCAGTACTGTATTATTCAGTTTGTCCTCCTCAGTTTCAAAATAAACACTTTCAGAATGCTGTATAGTATATAATGAGGTTCCTAAAAAAAAAAGGCTCTCTTAAAATACTTTTTCCACAATAATGTTAAAATTCATAAATTAACAAGGGGGAAGGGAAAGTGAAAAGACTTAGTTATCAGTGCAAGACAACATTTAAAGGTTATATTTTAAATATCTTTAGTATGTCTCAGTAAAACACCCCCTGAACAAGTAGCAGTGTTTGTACAACTAGTTTCTCATTTGAAATATTTATATTTAAGGTTCTAAAATTAAACAAAAAAAAGCAAAACTTTTACTTCCTTATGACAAAATTCTATAGTTTCTCATTTACACTGAAGGCCATTTACACATTACTGGCAGGGTTAAGGGGACTTTCAGTGAGTGTAAATGTAATTTATGTTCAGCCAAAACTGAAGAGTTGATCTCTCCCTGTTCTGCAGTTACATTCTAATGCATAATTTACATATAGCTGAAGCATTAATGTCAGCTGAAATAATTAATTTTCAAAATCCTATATAAACTTAGTATCAAACTTCATCTTTAAACGAGTTACTAGATGACCTTTAATTTATATGATGTACAGTAACCTTTTCCACTGGGAAATGTGCAGTTTGATCTGTCAATTAAATTAAAAAGCCATTCATGCCAGGGAAGATGTTCAAAGGATGACTGCATTCCTGATAAGAATACCGGTAAAGCTTCTTTTCTTTTCAAAATGTAACAAGATAACATTTCATCAGTACCTAACATTAACACAGATTTTATGTTACTTGATCCTGTCCTTTAGAAAATATCACAGAAGAAAAAAAAAAAAAAACAAACCAGCTTGATTAGAGATCATACTAACCACAGTATTATCTAAACCCATCCATTGCTACATCATCATATTTTATTAAATCAGTTGAGCTCAACATCTGAAGACTGAGAAAAATTTAACTTCTTTCTGAAAGTTGATGCTGAGAGTTAATAATCATGTGAGCTACATGGGTGATACATAAAAATATAAACATAAACAAATAAACGTGAATTATGAAGTTATTTTCTTGTTGCTGATAGGCCTCAACTTTGGTCTCCTTTCTAAATCACAGCACCAATCAACTTATATGCATGTCCAGGCATTTGTGTGTATTCCTCATTCCCTAGACACCTGATCATTGAATGAAGAGAGCAGAAGCTAGAAAAGAAAGTTTTGTAAAAAATAAAACTAGAAGACACACAAATCCAAGAGTAATTTTCAGACATGTTTAAGTGACACACAACCCTAAGTCCTAGTTCGGAAATAACCAGGTGTGCTTAAAAAAAGCTGCCTGAAGACCTTTGAAAATTTGTACTGTAGTAGACTCATCCACTTTTCAATAGAAAATTTGCTAGTTTAATCTACTTAGATACTTCTACATTTTACTATAGGTTTCCATTGCCTCAATTTTCAAAACTGTGGAAAAGCATGAAAGAGCTGAAATGTGCAGTGAGATTGATCCAGATCTTTTTCATCACTTCTGTCCTAAAGGGTTTTTTTAATGGTAACTTGAAGCAGGGTGGAAAATCCATTATATAGTACACATATTGCTGAGTAAAATATGAACACGCAAAATCTTTCTTTTCACTAAATCATTGTGACACTATCTACTCAGCATTATTTTCACATTTTTTGACCTATTTCCATATATCAAAGCAAAACTGGTCAGAAAATAGAAAAAATATTCACTTTATAGTAATAGATGAAAAAATAGGTTTTCTCCTGCCATTGCTATGATAAAACTTCAACTCATCACAAAGTCTTATTGAAACAACATCCCCAGAATCTATTATCTGTATTTCAAAGACAGTCCATTCACTGCTGATGACAAACACTCAAACAGTCATACTAGCCAGTTTTCAGATCCGCTCACGCTTTTTTCAGAAGCCATAGTCTTGTCAGCAATATTGCAAAATGCTGGAGACAGAGCTAAAGAAAACACCCAAAATGCATACAGGTCAACATAAATATGGACTTTAAAGTATGAGCAATGAAGACACTAACAACATTAAATGCTGTTTCCCTTGCCTTACAACCAGAAGGAGAGTGGATGGCAGCAGAACTGCTACGGTTTTAAACAGTGAATGAGATGCATGTCCCCTCAATCCTAATTCACATTTTCTTTTGTTTCACTCTGAGACTGCATATCAATCTAACAGTCAAGCTTTCTTAGAGCCACCACAGGTAGTACAGGAGGATGTGCCTGCACCTACCTACTATAGTGTGTCCAGGGCCCTGGCTACTCAGATCACTCATGCAATTGAGTACCCTGTTGTGCCTATCCGGGTAACACCCTCGGACTTTATCTTTGAGGGAATCAGTGCATTGCTTTCTCTCACAAGACTTAATCAGGATGCAGCACAGATGTGCCATCAGCAAGGTATTTGGATGGTCATGGAAAAAGACCAACCATGGACATAGTAACAAAGGTAGACCTTGGCACTTTTGTTTTTTCAAGTGGCTTGCCAGATATGCTTTATTTAAATACTTTGGTATTCTGCTGGAATCAGCATATTCAGTTTTGCTATAAAGTTCCACATCAGCACTAATGAATGCATGTATCATTTGAGATGTGATGGAGCAAGTGGACCTGACATGAAGGCAAAGACTGAAAAAGAGTGACCAAGCCAAAGGATGATCTAAGAAAATTATCTTTGCAGAATGAATGACTGGGGCAAAATTAGACATGTCAGTCCAGTGATCCTAGTTAGGGTGGCTATTTTATTAATCTTACAGTGTCATTAGCAATCTGAACTACATTTGAGACAGTTTTACAATACTTCAGCCAGTTTCTGTGCTGCTGTAAACCCACATTTCCGGTTTACACCAAGTGAGAATCTATTCCACTCATTACAGCAAATTCTTTCTACTTAGCTAACCTAGTTTGTTGTGAGTGTATTCCATTCCCTTTATTAGCAAGGAAAAGAAGATCTGTGACCTTGGCTACTTTCCTGTGAAAACAGTCCTTTATCTCAGGACACAGAGAAGAAGTGTAAATAGGGAAATCTCCTATGAGCTTCACAGGTGTGACTGGCAGGTGTGACTGAAGGCCCTCTTTCTCTGTAATGGTGACATTCTTAAAATCCTGAGTGTATTGAATAAAGCAGACAGCTTCTAGGACAACACTATTTTGATAGCTGCAAGCAGGTTAAAGCTGTGACAAAATGTAAAAGCAAAATATAAAAGAAATTGACACACTTATTTATTTTTTTTTTTTCTTCTAGTGTTCTGAAACTTGTGACTGGAATACTTGTATTTCCATTATGCTGGAGTGTGCAGAGATCATATGGAAGTTCTTTGGTTTTTTTCTGTAAATATTGCAGCAATCTCTGTCCCAAAATTACTTATTACAAATTTATATAGCACAGCTGGTGTTCTGTATAAGCCACTGGGCATTTTTTGACACTACGCTGAGCAGGTATATTTACAGTACTCAAGAGAAAGTGGTATGGTATTTGTTTTCAAAAACTCCTAAAACATCTGCAAGGTACAATGAAAAAAATAAATAGAGTCTACACCAGCTCACTTCAATCAGCAAATGCTGACTATTAGGAATTAATTTACCTTCTACTATAACCTTGATAGATTATAGCAATTTGTCTTAACTGCCAGGTAAAGGAAAAGCAAGAGCAGATTAAAGTTTCCCCAGCAATTCAGACATTTCAGGATGGTAAAAACTATATGAAAGTATAAATGGAAAATTCTGTCATTAGACAATATTGTTCAACCCTCATATAGAAAAAGGAATGGACACAATCCAGTTCACTTGGAACAGGTAAACTTAGTAAAGGCTATGGGTTTACTACTTGAGGAAGCTATTTTAAAAATCACCACCTGAAACAGCAAAAAATGTCACCTTAACCTACTCAGAATGACTGATGCCACATAAACTAAGGTCATGTTTATGACTTAAGTCATGTTACAACATTGAGTATTTATTATTGAAAAGAAATAGTAAAGTCCACATCTGCAAAGGAAATTAATCAAAATGGTGAGTAACTAGAAAAAGCTAAAGGCACAGGAGGCAGGAAAGCTATAAATATCAGTGTTTCTGATCACTGAAATGAGCATCAGTAATATTGTGTTTTAGTATACTTTGATTTGCTGAGGATAAATTCCTGGAAGTAACTTGAATGAGATAATGAAAAAAATACCTTTTCCAGAGAGTGGCAAGATTACATGGCCTAATCACTCACAGCACAAAGTTTGATAAACATGCAGCGGTGATTATGTGATTTTGCTTTTTGTGGCAGGGCACAGCTGAGGTTCAACAGACCTTTTCCAGGTCTATGTTCTTACGTCTGGCTAGTTGGGGTTTGATTAAGTTGCCTAAACATAAGAGTTTAGCATGATTAGAGATACTTGCTTTCTTACCTTTTAGACTTCATTCTAATTACAGCAACTAGATTTACTGAATGTCTTTAAAAGATTTAAGAGTTTAAAAGTTTAAGAGGTAAGATTTAAGTATGGGCTCTTTGATGCAGTTGTGAGCACACAAGAGTCCCAGTCACCTTGACTATCCTTCTACTGATAAATAAAGTGGACCAAGACCAACCTCTGCTCCTGGGAAAAAGTAGCACGACGCAGGTCTGTACAGCTATCTGCTTCTCCTTCCCAAGGTGAGGTGGCCTTGCCCACACCACGGGTGTGGAACAGTCCCTGCTCATGCTGTCCCTGTGACACTGCCAAGGTATCTTCAGCAAACACAATGATGCAGGCCTCAACTATGCTGGGAAGCCTTCTAAAAATTAAGCAGCAAGCATGGCCAGATGTTAGTGCTCAAGTCAGTACACTTTTTCCTGTACAGGTGTGTCTTACTTGGGCAGGCAGCAACCCCAAATAAAAGGGTAGTTTCTGCTTGCCTCACTGGTGCATACCACTGATATGCATGGGAATCCTAACCAGGAGGTTACTGCACCTAGGAAGGGCCAGAGCAGACTATAAAGAGGGAGAAAAAAGTCCATAGTGCAGGCCTGGAGCTTAGAGTATTTCTCCAGTGCCTCTTGGCTCCTTACTATTACCATACTGGATGGAAATCCTTGCTATGCTAGTCTGCAAAGAGCCTTATTCCTAACTATTGACTATTAATTTTGTGCTTTAACTAATTTTAGTCTAATACCGGATAATGACGATATTGTGGACTCTGAAAGGCTTACAGAATTGTTTAAGACAACTCTCCAAATAGTCCAACTGATGTAAAAAAACTGATTTTTTCTTCCAGTGTTTTGCAGTATCTGTCCTGTCCTTAAGAAAAACTGGTCTGTACATCTCACAGTGAGACTTAAAGATGAGCTGCACAGTTGTGTATATTTTTTAAAGTCACAATTTTAGGTGTCATGTACAATGCCCTTAAGACTTTAAGTGGCATGTTTCAGCATATTTTAAAGCTTGCAAATCTTTTTGTTGTTGCACTGCAGGTCAAAAGTGCAGATCCTGACAGGTCACTAGTTCCCACTTGGTGGTAAACTGTACTACGTGCTCTACAGGAGATTTCACAGCTGCCACTGAAAAAGACTAATGCCCAGAGCCCATCTAGGGGGGTAATAGAGCCTCTACCTTGACATAATCTCTACTGTTTAAAAGCTTCATTTGAAAATATTCTTCACTGATATTTTACTCATAAAAAATATTCACTTTTGGGAGGTTAGGAAGAGCACAAACAGCATTTCTTTCCTTTGATTCTATAAACATATTTGTACAGATTCTAGTTTAGAACAAGTCCACCTTCTGCTTTTGTAAATCAGAGGCCAGAAAGAATTTGCTATTATAACCCAACAGGAGAAAAATCGATGAAAGTTAAACTTGTCTCTCTGAGTGCCTGCTAGACAATGTTTATGAAAAATGCTGACACCAACAATATGGACAGAGTCCATACTTATCTGTAACAAAAAAAAAAAAAAGTGCACTTCTTTTCCTGTTATCTTGTATTCTGTTTCAGAAAATTGGTATTCGAGATGCTAGAGCACTTGCTCAACTCTCCAAGTTGATTGGTTGATTACTTGGTAACAGAAGTCAGGAAAGATTTATCAGCATAATTAATTATTTTTGTCTTGCATACAGTACACTGATGCCATCTACAGACATGTGTAAAAGTATTCCTAAATGCATCCAATTCAATCTATGAAGCTTCTCTCCTGGATATTAATTATTATGTTTATTTCACTGACTATGACTGGAATACTAATAGCTTAGCCACTGGAGATCAGATCCCCTTGACTGAAATCAAATAAAAGGCTCTCACCAGTTCAACAGAAACTGAATCAGGCCCTGAAACAGTTTTTCAGTCTTATAATATTCCCCCCCCCGCCTGCTTCCTCTGCAAACTAAATTATTTCCTCTAATTTTGCTGTACAAGACAAACTGTTCCCTTGTGCACAGATGATTAATTTTGTTTGATTCAGACTGACCAAATCCTTCTGAGGGGTAAGCTCTTCTGCTACATCATATATGTCATTTCAGCACACTGTCTCTTACTTGAGATTATCCCAACAAAACAATTTTACCTGACAAATGCCAAGAGAAGATTAGCGCTGTAATGCATACCCTCAGGCACAGACCTGCATTGCTTTTACATTCACAGATCATCCAATCCTTTGAAACGTTCCTCTTCCACTCACTTATCTCTATTTTAAGATTAAACAAATGCAGTCTGATCTGGTTTGGATTTTGGTTTATGGCTGTTTTTTTTCTTTCTCTTAGCCTTCATTACGTCCCCTAGGCAATTCTGTTCTCTCACCTGTCACTAACATTTTGTTCAAGATATACTTTGCACTGTAAAAACTGTGACTTTTTATTTCTGGAAATATCATCCTGAATCCAGACATAGTCACTAGTTCATTCTCAACAGATACTCTCTATTTGCATTTTTAGTAAAACTGGCATTGAAAATGTACTGTCTCCTGTACAACGTCTGATGAGAGAAGGAAGTTCTAGCTGAGATATTGGAAACATGACTGCATGAATGTAACTGCAGGGTGCTCCTTGTTCTGAGGTTGTACTTTCTTAAATAAAATTAAGTAAATAAATTTAACATTGTTTATTATTAATCATAATATGAGCCATTTACAAAGTCAAACCTTTTGAAGTCATTATATTCACAACCTCTTTTTCAGTATGGGTAGAAACATGAGAAATGAACAGCAGCACTGAGAACAGGCAGCACAGGTATACCAAGGGCAAATTGTGCCTGACCCTCCTGGCTGTCGTCTGTGATGATGGCTCTGTGGATGAGAGGAGAACAATGAATGTTGCATAACTTCAGTTTAGCAAAGACTTTGAAATGGCCTCTCATAGTATTCTTATAGCCAAGCTGGTGAGATATGGTTTGGGTAAATGGACTGTAAGGTAGGTGTAAAATTGGCTGGGTCACTAGGCTTAATGAGTTGTGATCAGTAGAACAAAGTTTAATTGGAAACCACTTCAGTGGAGTCAATGGTGGGGCTGATGCTGTTTAATGACTTTATTAATAACCTTCACAATGACAGGAAATGCCCTTTCAGCAAGTTTGTGGGTGATGTCAAATTGTGGAAGAGCAGTCAACCTGCTGGAAAGCAGGGCTGCAATTCAGAGGCGTCCCTACAGCCTGGAGAAATGGTCTAGCAGGAATCCCTTGAAGTTCAAGAAAGGCAAATGCAAAGTCCTACTCCTGGGAGGAATAACCCCATGTCTCAGTACAGGCTGGGGGCTGATGGGCTGGAAAGCAACTCTGCAGAAAAGGACCTGGGAGTCCTGGTGGACAAGATCAAGGTCAGCAGTGTGCCCTTGCAGCAAGGGAAGCCAACAGCATCCTGGGCTGTATCAGCAAGACTGAAGTCAGCACAGCAAGGGAAGTGATTGACTGATTCTATTCAGCTCAGACCACACGTGGAGCGCTGTGTCCAGTAAAAGAGAGAGACACACATACTGGAGCAAGACCAGTGAAGGACCTCCAAGATGATCAGGAGCTGGGGCAGAAGACATACAAGAACAGTCTGAGGGAGGTGCGTCTGTTCAGTCTGGTGAAGAGGCAGTTTGAGGGGAACTTATTGCTCTCTACAGCTACCTAATGGGAGGGTCTAGAGAAGACAGAGACACCTTCTTCTGAGAAGTACATAGTGATAGGACAAGAGGCAACAGACACAAGCTGAAATGAAGGAAAGTCCATGAAAAAAAAAGTTCAAAAGGAATTTTATCAACTACAGGCACAGGTTGCTTAGAGAGGCTGTGGACTCTCTGCCCTCAGAGATACCCAGAATTCAAATAGGCATGACCTTGAAAAACCTGACAGAAGCTGTCCCTGATCAGAGCTTGGTTTTGGGCTAGGTTACCACTAGATGTCCCTTCCTACCTAAATTACTCCGTGACTCTTATGTGGGATTTCTGGTGAAACTTTATTTTCTCTGTATAATGAATTTGTTTGTATCCCCAATCTGTGTAAGATGTACATGCATTTATATACTTTATCCATGCATAATTATTTTGCAATTTACTTAATATGCCTTATTCTACTGCTTAACAGTGCAGTTGCAAGATAAAATCATCAGAATCCAAGTGTTAATTAAAAAAAAGTTAAAATATCTGGAAAACACAAACTAATTTCACTACTGTCTCCTAGGTCATGTAATGACTATGGCTTAGAAACACTGCAAATGAGTCTTAATATATCACAAAGTCCATGGATCTTATTATATATAACACAGAACAAAATTACCCTCTGTTATATTTAGGGAAACTATTACATAATTTTTCACATTTTATCTGTTACAGAGATTTCTACTAACACTTCTAGCTAGGCAACTCTATGGAACAGCTGGTTTCTTGGTATATATTCTGGATATACAGATGTTACTGTGAGAAGCTGTAGTACAACAGCACATATCTTAGCACAGAATTCTTGATTATTAAATCCAATGTTAATATCGGCAGGTTGAAAACTAGAAGAAAAATCTTACAATCCTAATCACCTGAACTAACCTAAATTAATGAAAGTTTCTCCCATTCTGGGAGACTCTAGGTTGAGTTTAACAGTAATCAATACGGCTGACTCCTACTCAAAGCAGAAATCAACAGATATATACTTTGATAAAGTATCTGCTTTATAGCTTATTAAGAAAGGAAAGCTCTAGCTAAATACTCTATTTTTATACATTTTACATTGGAGATATATGCAAATTTAAGGGCTGAGAAAAAAAATGTTACCGTGAAAAGTCCTTCTCTGGAAAAATGTGTACAGTGCCTAACATCAACACCATGTCAGAGAGATGAATTCCAGTCAGAAGAGTGCTAGAGTATGGCTGCCAGGATGACGAAGTGAAGATTAATGCCATCAAATGAAAACATACACCAGGAAGGAATTTTTTTAAAAATCTCAGTGATAATCTAAGATGGAAGGAGTAAACAGCCTATCAGATACTATAGTTATCTCTTTAGAAACAGAGAATTATTTAAACAGAAGGAAAATGTTGGCAAAACAAAATATTATTATAAACTGGATAATGAAAATAATTAAATGGAAATCAAGACACTATCAACCATTAGTAAAACACAGTTCATAATAGTATTCCAAACATGAAATGCAGGAAAAAAGACTAATTCCTTTTAAACTAGAACTTATTAAGATAATGAAAAGACTAATAAAGCACAATTGCTGCTGACAAAAAAGTGTACAGTGATCAAAACTGCATATTCCAATCCTATGCTGCTTAAGTTGGTTTGCCAAAATGGCTCCAAAGCTCAAGCCTTATTTTATCCTGTTTCTCCAAAAAGGCAGGAGGGCTACCTAGACCTGGGTGAGGGGTTAGGATCTCACTCACAGATTGGCTTTGCAGGGTATGCATTTTTAGGAATTATTAGAGGCTCTTACAAATTTCATTCACGATGGAGGGAGCTGTAAGGACAGAATCTGTGAGACAGACCAAGAATGTTCTTAAATAAAAAGGATTTGAAAAAAGAGTACAGAGAAATACAGACTGACATGTCCAAAACTAATAAGCAGGTGAAGGTAACATTTTTCTTTAAATACACTTTATGTAACACAAAGCACTGGTGCCTAGAGCTTCAAAGTAAACTAGGAGCTATCTAGGCCTTAGCACTGCTAGAGGCACTGGCTGTTCCACCCTTGCCCCATACTTCCTCATAGTGTGGTGATGATGACGATTAATATTTTGTCAAAACTGATGGAAAGGAAAAAACTCCTTCACCCCCCATCTTTAAGTACATCTACATGGAAAAGTCAATATTCAGATAATTATTAACCAAATAATGTCATTTCTTTTTATCATACCAATATGAAAAAGTGTGTGCTTTCTTAATACATCCCTCTTTTATAATTGCTAAATGATTGAGCGATGAAACAGGCTGGTTTGGTTCCTATGGCAGAGTAAAGAAGAAAACAGTCAAATTTTCCCAGTTTGGATGGGTTTTGGTGAAGCTTTTTGAGTAGATGTATGTATGTAATTTGAATGTTTATTATAAAAGAAAAGGGTACTAGCATATATGATCTTCTTTTTCACATTAGATTGTGAAAGAAGATGTAAACATAGCTGTCAGAGCTGCAGCTCATATGATTTAAAGCAACTGGGATATATTTGCTGAGAGAGACACAGAGACTCAGCTGATGCATGCATGTATAAAAAATTACTATAGTACAAATGTGAAGTGACTGGTTTCATTAACTGTGCATTCAGAAAAGAAAAACTGCCCTCCAAATGCACTGGCTAGCCAGTTCATTAAAAACCATACAAAAATGATTAGTTGGACAATTCAGACAAAATCTTGCTAAGGAGCAATACTGAGAACAGAGCACTGATGTGTCCGTTCGCATAATAACGTCTGTGAAAAAATCAAAAGAATCCAAGAAACTCACTGAACTTAAAAAGGAGTTAGCCTTTGTTTAGAAACAGAAGTGCAACATGATCTTAAGCCCTGCATAACAATACTAAACTGAAGGTTGAAGTTACTGCACTGGGCAGACTCAGACTGCAAACTGACATTTCTGTTGGTCAAACGGTCTTTGCGATCAGAAAAACAGAGGCAGCTGTGTTTTCTAAAATTCAAATTATTAAAGTTGCTGTGTAATATTTAAATCCAATGTTTTAAATCACATTACAAGAATAATCTTTTTTTTAGGCAGAAAATTCCTCAGTCAGTAAATTATGAAAAGTCACTTAGAAAATTCCCTATTCAGATTTGTTTGACATTTAATTTATTAGTGAAACAAAAAAGATGCAGCAAAACAACTAAGAGGAAAGGAAAAGATATGATACAAAAAAAGAAGATGTGATTAATTGAAAAAGTCTGCAACAGTTTCATAATTTCAGTTTCTAAATACCCGTAGATTCATACGGTTGCTACAAATTAACTATAACCAGCATACTGTATCCAAATCAAAATATTTATACATTTGAATGGAAGACAGATATTTCTAGAGTTAGACTTCTCACAACTGTATTATTATATGGGATAATTTTACTATAAACATTCAATTATATTTTAAATTTTTAAAGAGGTTACTGACATAAGTATAGTTTTTGCACCAGCTATTTTCCAGTCTTTAACAAATATGACTTAACAAGGTCTTGAAGCTGGATGTCATATAAATTGAATAACATTTATAAAAAAATGTAAATACTAGTGTCTGCAATTCACTTAAAACCATTCAGAGGAATATTACTTCTGAAATCTGTCTGCATCAGTGTTAATGGGAGCACCTAAAATACTCTGAGGAAATATTAGCATGGCTACAAAGAGCCACTATACCAACTGCCTTCCAAAACACATGCAACATTATTGAATCCATGAAAGAAAAGTTCATAATCTACTTTTATTTTATATATTTTAGGCTAAATTTAAGTATTAAATACTTCCTTCTTAATAAATGCAAGGACATTGTATACCATATAGTTTGCATTCATATTTATTTTTAAAGATGATACATATGACCTCAAATCAACAAAGTATTTTAATATTTGTAGCATATTTTAAGGTTCAATTTAACTTAGCCTAAGGTAGACATCTAAAATAGGCACCTTGAACAGTACTGCAGAATTGTATCCATAGAAGAACAGTAAGTGTGCCTGGGGAGCACTAATAGGATAGTTCTTCCTACTAATAAGATAGTTCCTCCAGCAAGGAACCAGTCAGATCTGCATGATGAGGCTACCTTGAGCTCCAAGACACAAGTGGCCATATGCAGACTCACTCTTCTGAACAGTCCTTTCCACCCTTGCTAACGCCAAATTTTCAGAAGTATGTCCAGCCATGACCTGGGACACTTATGCATGGCACAGGCCAAAAGTGTCCCAAGCCTTGTTCCAATAATGTAAAAATAAAAATGTTAAAGCTTTCAGCACTATAGGAAACTGGCATACTATATTTTTGAGTATATATGAAGTATAGAAAATCCTATATCTTTCCAGAGACACCTGTATATGAACTAGTCTGCTTGTGTCATTTCTACATGGTAGACATCTAATGTTAGACGAATGTGACTTCTAAAATCAAAGATAAATACTCGCTAGGTTTTTTCTGTAGATTTTGAATCCCCTGATTTGAATTCAGCAAGTATTAGTGCACAAGATGTTAGACATTTTTGGCTATCCTACTGTTAGGAAGTGATTGGGAAGATGCCAGTACCATCAGGCCAGGAACAGGCACCAACACAGAGACAGCAGGAGGCTGAGTATGTCTGTCTTGGGTGTTCACCTGCTAGCCAGTGAAATCACTTTCCTTCACTTTAGACATCTTGAAGATCTGAACTTTAGACATAAATTTCATTTTAAACATTTGTTTAAGTTACATTGCAATGTAAATGGAAAAGTATATTTGTGTGGAGTCCTTTTGATGATGATATACCTCAATGCAACCTGGAAAATTCATGCTGCCTTGTGTGTTATGAAAAGGTAACTCTGAAGCAGATGTTCCACTGTGACCAAATAAAAGTCACCCAAAGATTTGAGGACCACAGAACCGATGTAAAATATGGGCAGCCTACATCATTTGGACTGTGAGCAAGAGACTGGAAGCAGGTCAGCAGGAATTTAAGGAATTTTGGTATAGACTGGTTGTTTCAGACTGTTAGTGTAACACCTGTGTTTCTTCTGTGCTGAGGACCACAACCTAGATATGGGAATGACCACTAGACAGCCAGAAGAAGGGCTGACAGTTTTGTTCCCAAAAGATAGATTAGGAGAATGGGTTATCCAGAAGGAACATTATTTGGAAGCAGGAAACTTTTATGAATGAAAATGCATCAAAAGAAACAAAAGTCTACCTGGGTATCACTAAGCTGAAGCAACCTCAGATGAATATAGAGGTCATTGCAGCAGTTTCTGGGAAGTTGCAAATAGTTTGTTTAGTCCATTAAAAACACTAAAGAAAGAATTTAGGGAGAAAACAAACAGGAAACTGGAGCTGAAACTCAATATTTGATTAAGGAATAGAACAAGAGATCTAAGGCTCAGCTGTGTACTTCCATTGCATAGAGTCTGTACTGAGCACCTGTGATGCACTGCACCCACTAAAGCTGTATTGCAAGGTGTGCAAACAAAGGTGCAGTCGAGGCTGAAGGAGGAGAGCTTGACTAGAACTTAGTATTTGGATGGATGGATATTTGGAGGATTTTTTAATTGAAGAAGAGAACTGACACACCAGACACGTTTCTTTAAACTCTTGTTTAAATTCCAGAAGCATGTTGGCAGGTATAGCAGAACTTTGGGAAAATGTCTTCAGTTCTTGATGTTCCTATTTTCCATCTGTAGAGTGGCAGTAATATTGTCTTTCTCTTACTGAAATGCTGGAAAGACAAATCAGCTAATGGGTAAATGTCTGCCTAAGTATCCTTCGACTGACTATGCAAGCCACAAACACTGGTGAGTTCTCAAGTGCAGTTGAGTATTTGAACTGCAAATGTTTACAAGGTAAGACAAAAGGGCACATTGTCCACCCTCTCACTCCCCTGCCTGATCATTCCCAAAGGAAGTCCAGGAACATGCCCCAAGATAGCAATGATGGCATCTTTCAGCAAAATCCAGATGTAGACCGTTACTTTGCTGCTGCAAATGTAGCTCAAAAGCTGAAAAGATGGGCACAATATAAAATCTTCCAAAGCAAAAAGGAATGTTATTCTAAACATACTACAACAGTTTGTTATCATGCAATTATATTCTCTGTATCACTAATAAAAGAAGAAAAAAAAAGATTTTGTGTTTTCTAATACTGACACCATGGATGCTGTTACCACATGGTGTTGCCACACCTCAGTTTAGAATCTAATTCAGAATGCATCTATTTAGATGTGTTCATTTTAGGATATACTGTAATCATTTGCTTTAATGAAAAAATGAGAAAACTAAATGCTAAACTCTCTGGTGAAGACCATGTGAGTTTGGGAGATGCACAACTGAAGGAAAGATAATTACTCTGAAATGGTGAATATCCAACACACACAGAATCTGAATACTTCAATTCACTTCCTGGTATACCTGATCTATCTGTATTATATTAATTGACATTTGTGTGCTATGAGCATTCACTGACACCAAGATAAACAGGTGTGGAACAGCCCTTGCCTGTAAAATCTCTTAGCCTTCAAAACAGGGTGACTGCAGCGTATTGCTTACTGGGAACAGTGCTGAGAACCTTCTAACTCCCAACTTATACCTGGGAATTGTTTGGGAAAGTGCCAGTTGACACAAATCAAAACTCTTCCAGTTCTAACAACTCGACAGGATAGATCATAATTTTCCAATGCCCAGGTGCATTCCTGAACACTATTTACTTCATATACACATATTCAAAGTAAATACATACATATCTACATATAAAAATATATAAATATATATATCGCTCATGTGACCAGAAGTTCTGCTTGGCCAGGAGTCCTAATTTCCCAGAAACTCCAGTGAAAAATTTCAAAATATTATTTTGCTTTACTCACCTTCTCCTGTCAGACTGCACTGGGAATTGCCAACAGGGAAGCAGGACAACTGGAATGGATATCAGCTCAGCCTGTTCTAACTGAAAACTTTTATTCAGTTTCTGTGTGTTGGATATTTCACCATTTATAGAAGCATAATTCATCTGGATGTGGAACTGAGTGACTGGTATAGAATATAACAATAATTTAAACTCATTTGGTTCTGGATTATAAATACCAAATGAACAATCACCATGAATAAATAAAAAAGACAACTATCAGCAGGGGAGGCGAATGTCAGCTCCTAGAAGAATATTTAGACATAAACTATCTGGATTTTGGTTAAAGCACATAATTTTTGATCTATAAATTCGCTAATGTCTTGCAATTCACTTGACAGACTGCTCTCGTCCTCATTTTAAGCAGCACTGTTATGATAAGCAATGGGGGTAAAAGACTCCCTGTATATGTAAAAGAGGTGGCTGCCCAGGCAGCTTCATACATGTCATCCCCTTCCCTTTGAAACAATCCCTTTATTCCTGGATCTAACACACTCCATAATCAAAAAGCCTGCACAGCCCATCTTCTCAAGCCAGCACTGGGGTGGAATTTCTACTGGGAGAAAGAAGGGATTCAGTGGGAAATTTTTAAAGTCAGTTCACTGCTGGTGAGTGCCATCTGGCTGGAAGGAAAGCAAAAAGCTGCTGGCTTGATCACGTTTACATTGTACCTGCTTTTTCTTGTATTTTGAAAAGGGATATACACAAACTCTGGACTGGCAATCTTTGGAGAGCACCTTCTAAAACTAAAAATTAAAAATTTGTAAAAATACAGAAGAACAAAAATGAACTTACTCATAGTGTCCTTAATAGGAGTAATTTCTCCCAGTTTGCACTGTACGTGCCATATGCGAGGAAATTATCAATTACTCCTTAGAACACACAAATGCAAGCACTATGACTGCCCACATCATTTCCTCAGCTACACCTCGTGCTCTCCTTTTCAAGCAGGGACATAGCCCTGCTCTAAACAGCGGTTGTATTTCCTCTGGATGACAAAGTACTCTGAAGCAACTCTTGTTTAATGGCATTATGCAGAGGGCAATCTGCATCTGATGCTTTTTAGCAAATAACTATCTAATCTAATGCTACCACTTAGTGTAATCACAGACATGTCTGCAGCTCACATAGACTCAGATGGCTGAAATCCTGACAGGAACACAGTTGTAGTAGTTTTTTGCAGCCAGGAGTCTGACTATTCATCCAGGTTCCCCAGTAACTCCAACATGTCCTGGACTCCACACTCTGAAGAATGCTGATAACATTGCTCCTCTCCCTCTGATCTGGAGTCTGTGGTCTGGCAGTACCAGATACTGCTGTTGCATCAATAGACTACGGTGGCAGAAATCTTGGCAGCCAAGGTAATGAAAATTTCAAAGGTACAAGGCTCTTCCTGGAGCTGCAGAAAGTGACAGGGTTGTCAGTGGAATCACAACAGAGGCATCTAAGTAAAAATGGAAACACCACCAATAAAAAAAAAAAAAAAAGCCCTTTTTTCTGGAGATAACTAGAAGTCAAGATTACAAATCCTGTATATGTATTTTAAGATAAAAAGTCCTTCCCAATACTCAGGAGGCTGTTGCTATTAAAGGAACTGGCATAGAAGGGAAAGTGATTTTTTTTTTTTTTCCTAAGGGCAGAAGAAATACCTCTCACATTAAACATTTAAAAGCCTGTCAGGACTGAAGAATAAACATGCAAACACAGATGGCATTCTGCGTCCTGCAGTGTAAATGCCTCCCAAACTGCAAATATTTAGCTGTTCCACAGTCCAGTCTTTAAAAAGGGAGCTATATTTTCAGCCTGCAGACACAAAGGGAATTAGATGCAATACTTGCATATGGACCGTGCTGTATATTTAAAATTCTCCATGTACTGCTCAGAAACATTACACTAAAATTAAATGAATCTCTGTGTAACTGTGGATTGATTTGTCATGATAATTTTTAAATGATGACGATTTTTAAATTTTTAGTTTATTAACCTAAAGACCGAGGCTTCAATATGCTTAAGAAATGAGGCTTGTGTTATATATGCTCTATTTTGTATAGAAAAAGCTATATTCAACACAACATGACTCAAGCTTTATGATACTAATATTGTGTATCATTTTGAAAAGGAAATGACAAATCACAAACAAAATCAAAATGAATGCTTTCAGTTCTATGTATGTATACACATTTTTTACACTATTTACAAAGTAGCCAGATTAAGGAAGGAATCCAACAGAGAGGGAAAAGTCAGTTCTGCATGGCAAGCTTCACTCTGGTCCTAAGCGTTGTTTCATGCATGAATCCTTTAGTAACTCCACTAACAGTCACATGTGCAAGGCAAGGGTTAGAAGTGGCCAGAGAGATCACTCCAAAACCATGCCTCAATCTCCCCTTCTGCTATATGGTTTCAATAAGCAGCACAAGCTTTTCTACAACTGCCTGTGTCACAGCCAGACAGCTGCTGGCGCAGCAAGAGCTCCCCTCTTTGTTTTCACAAACTTTAACCACTTTGCTCACTTCATAGAATCATAGAATCGTTTAGGTTGGAAAAGACCTTTAAGATCATCCAGTCCAACCATTAACCTACACTACCAAGTCCACTCTAAACCAGTCAAGGGTAGACTAGACTAACTAGACTGACCCTTGAAAGACGGATAGAAAAAAGCAAAAAGAAGCTGCTATGCCCTATCAAAGAGAGAG
The DNA here is from genome assembly GCF_030463565.1 of Pelecanus crispus. Lineage (NCBI taxonomy): Eukaryota > Metazoa > Chordata > Aves > Pelecaniformes > Pelecanidae > Pelecanus > Pelecanus crispus. The sequence continues at coordinate 170,429,412 of NC_134643.1, forward strand.
AGGGGGAAAAAAAGCCTATTTATTTATTTCAACAGAAAATATATAACCTGTATAGTTTGGGATCTTTACAAAACCATTCACTTCAAGCCAAGATGGGCTTGCTTAGGGAACAGGCTGTTTTGAAGTGGTCAGCCTGGGAAGAAATGACTTTTCACGGCAAATACTTCAGAAAACCTGTCCGATAAGTCAAAATTGTTTTTTTCGCCCCCAGATCAAAATGCAGAACCTTCTGAAAACAAACACCTGGCATTTCTTAAAAGACCTGAGTTTCTCCAAGCTGCTACTACTTCAGCCAACAATCTGGCTACTGAGCCAGCGCCTCTTAGGTTGAAATGATTTTTATAGAAAACTGAAACAGATGTTTAAAGACCTCAAGTAAACTCTATGAAAATCAGTAATGCACATTGATTGAAATTCAGTAAAAATAACAAGAAAAAGCAAACAATTCTGGAAAATCACCTAAGACATTATCTAGGAAAATTCCCTAATTCCTCTCTAAAAATATGACCAAATGTTTGAGTAAGAACAGTAACTGCAATTTCAGTAACTATAGTAATTAAGGCAGAGATTGTTAATTCTCTTTCTCTGAGCATAAGCTGATGATAATAAGGAAGATTTCTTCTGGTACTGTAATATTGCTTGCTTATGGTAACGTGCCTTATTCTCAAACTATAGCTGCATGAGTCAGGAGGAAAGCCAAGGTGCATCTTATTTTTCCAGAGAATGTTTTATCTCGGTCTTAAAAATAGTAGAAGATGTTCATATTATCATATGATTTTTAAAGAAAAAAGGTATTTCATAATAAAATTAAAAGGCGTTTGCACATACTACACATTAGATAATGCTTTGCCTCACATACTGCTGTTTCAGTGAACCTGTCAGGGTGCTTCAAAATTTCTGACTCATTTAGCTGTAGCTCCACAATGTGGCCAATGTGAGAATATATTGAAGGAGAGAAAGACATTTCCAGTGATTTTCCAGTTGCTATGTGCATGTATTCCCCAGTTAGGCATCAACAGCCTTGTCCATAGACTCCTCTCCCACCAGGAAAGATTAGAGGCTAATGCAATCTATTTAATGGGCTTTTTTCCAATATTAACTTCAGGAACTTAACAATATTAACTTCAGAAAGCTTAATGTCTTTTTATATCCTGTAAGAAGATGGCTTCTTTATAAAACACCATACCGCAATAAATAAGTAAATACAATTAATAGAGTATTGACAAAGACAAAAGATATGTCTGCCTAGTGGAACAGCTTTTCATTTTTTATGTAAACTCATGGACTAATAAAAAGAGAAACTATGGATATTTTAAACACTGTAAACATGATTGCTTTTTCTGCTGGAACAAGCTGTTAAGCAAGATAAATCATAGAATCATAGAATCGTTTAAGTTGGAAAAGATCTTTAAGATCATCAAGTCCAACCATTAACCTAGCACTGCTGTTCCAATGTTTGATAACCCTTTTGGTGAAGAAGTTTTTCCTAATAGCCAACCTAAATCTCTCCTGGTGCAACTTGAGGCCATTTCCTCTTGTCTTATTTCTTGTTACTTGGCAGAAGAGATGGACACCCACGTCATTACAACCTCCTTTTATGTAGTTGTAGAGAGTGATGAGGTCTCCTCTCAGCCTCCTCTTCTCCAGGCTGAACAACCCCAGTTCCCTCAGCCGCTCCTCATAAGACTTGTTCTCCAGACCCTTCACCAGCTTTGCTGCCCTTCTATGGACATGCTCCAGCACCTCAATGTCTTTGTTGTAGCAAGGGCCCCAGAACTGAACACAGTATTCCAGGTGCAGCCTCACCAGTGCCAAGCACAATCACCTCCCTGCTCCTGCTGGCCACACTATTCCTGATACAAGCCAGGATGTTGTTGGCCGTCTTGGCCGCCTGGGCACACTGCTGCCTCATGTTCAGCCAGCTGTCTACCAGCACCCCCAGGTCCTTTTCAGCCAGGCAGCTTTCCAGCCACTCTTCCCCAAGCCTGTAGCATTGCATGGGGTTGTTGTGACCCAAGTGCAAGACCCAACACTTGGTCTTGTTGAACCTCATACAGTTGGCCTCAGCCCATCGGTCCAGTCTGTCCAAATCCCTCTGTACAGCCTCCTAGGGAGGCTCAAGCAGCTCAACACTCCCACCCAATTTGGTGTCATCTGCAAACTTACTGAGGGTGAACTCAATCCCCTCTTCCAGATCACTGGTAAAGACATTAAACAGAACTGGCCCCAATACTGAGCCCTGGGGAACACCACTTGTAACCAGCTGGCAACTCCATTCACCCCAACTCTTTGGGCCTGGCCATCCAGACAGTTTTTTACCCAGAGAAGAGTACACCCGTCCAAGCCATGAGCAGCCAGTTTATCCAGGAGAATGGTGTGGGAAACTGTATCAAAGGCTTTACTAAAGTCTGGGTAGACAACATCCACAGCCTTTCCCTCATCCACTAAGCGGGTCACCTTTTCATAGGAGATCAGGTTCATCAAGCAGGACCTGCTTGAATTGTATTACTTTGAATTATTTTACTGCCAAATAATTACTTTGAATTACATGTCATTGATCATTAAATTATCTTTCAAACAGTTATTTTCTTATGGTGAGTTATTTCTTTGAGAATCTTAAAGGTAAATCCACTCAGGTTATTTGCTGTAGTATCTATGTGTGTGCACAAGCTTGTTTAATTTAAAGTTGGGCCACAGATATAGATTCTAATATTCCCTGAGGGTGTTTGGAGACAAAACAGATGTATTGTTCATTCAATATAAGTACTTATTGAAATGAACTATTAGAATAAATGCATTGAATGTTCCTTCACTGTTAACTGCAAAAGTGATGAATGTTCTGAGAGTTTAGGAATACAGTTAATTCTGTGCTACCATTGCTGAACTCATTCATTCAAGCAAGAAAATTTTTAAACTGGGATATTACAATACAGTTAAGGTTGCCAGTTTGCATTATTTTATTCCTAGTTAAACCTTTCAGGCATTCATAAATTGACCATAAAGATTCGGTCTGCCCTGGGGCCACTGTGATATAAATTAGGCTGACAATCTGTTCTTTATTCAGCTTGCTATGTCTAGATAAGAAATATCACACATTATCCCCAGTCTGCTTGCAAAGTCTGACAAGGGTATGAAGTTAAGGAACCAATGACAAATTTTATCCTGTCTTTTCCTATATCAGTTGACAATGTTCTGTAAAATTTTGGTCACCCAGTTTTGATTATCCTCAAGATAATGAAAACAGTAATGATACTTTATCAGAATACTTTACCAGAATACTTTACAAGCATTATTTAATTGATATTGATTATACCCCTGTAAGTGTTATTATTCTTATTTAGGAAAACAGAGAAAGGCAAAATGACTCGCAAAAGGCTGTATAATGAATCAATGCTACATTAAGATTAAGACCAGGGCTTTTCTGACATAACCCTATACCTATTCTTCTGGATTCTAGTTTCTTCCACATTTATTAGTCAATCAGATTTTTAATTCATAACTTTTTAATATAATTTATTAACATCCAAATAATTTTACAAAGCAAATTTACTTTTTTATATTTATAGTATTAAATTTTTGTACAATAATGAATTACACAAAATAACAGTAAATTTTGCCTTCTGTCTCTCTCACAGTGTAACAGAATTATTCCTTATTATGGTCTTTGTTAATAGGGATAATATTTATAGAACATAAATATAAGTGCTTTAGTTCCATGATTGATATTAGTCAATTAAAAATTGGGCCTGAATTACAGTTTCAAATGTCCCTTTTAAAGGCACACTGGCAAGATAAAATATATACTCCTTCCAGTAATCAAGCATCTGACATAACTGTATATAAAAGAGACTATAAGAAATAACATTGGTTTTCTAAGTCAGTCTGTTTATTCTGAGAGCACTTTGGGTACTTTAGGTTTAGTTGTTGCTACTAACCTGCTGACATCCTCTCAATCACTGAAAATGCCATTAGCAGGAGCACTGTAACAAAATGCCATCTCTTTTTCTGCTGTTTTTATGATTATGTTGTATTGAATACCCAGAAAAACATCCAAGAACCTAAAACTTTAACTCCTCATTAAATGTGTCCAAACTTTTTAATTTCATTTAAAAAAATACCTAAGAAAATTTCAGTCATCGCAAGTACATGCTGTAGAAAACAGACTACAAGAACACAGTTAGACTACATTTCACTTCGGTTTATATGATGTCACAAAGAGTGCCTTGGCATTAAGCTTTATCAAGAACTGTTTATCCTCTGTGTTATAGCATGCTCCTTGCTATAGCCTGACTCCCTCTGCAAACCATCCTGACATAAGGGGCGTAGGGTGATCTCCCACTTTCCTCATTTCAAAGAATTTGCTTGGACTCTTTAGTTTTAAGAAAGGTTTCTAGGAAAATCTAGTATTGATAAAAGAAAGAATTATTTTTCTTTTTTTTTTTTTGAAGGAAGAGAAGACTGTGAGAGGAAGAGGAATGGTTTTGAAAAGAAATGTATTGGGCATCGCTTTAGATGAAGAAAATCCTCAAAATTATGCACTAGTATTGTTTTTTGATGTAATGGTTGCCAGTATGATATTTGGCCAAGGAAACACGTAGCTTTGCCGAGTTTAAATTATTATTATCTGTGTATCTGTGGATTTACTTATCCAAGATCAGCTGCTAAAGTCATTGAAAACAGAGTATCTAACATTTCCAAAGCTCCACTAATAATTGCAGCCATACTCTTCTTTCTAAGCTCTTTGCTTGCATGTTTTTGGGAGTATCTTTCAGTGGCATAGTGGATCATTTCCTTTTATCTTCCATTGACACTTCATGCCTTCAAAGGCTGTGAATATACCCTGTATTTTAGTTTGTATAATTAAACATTCATTTTTGTCTCAAAGCATGAAAAAATATCAATTCAGGCTTTGTTTCCGTGTTTCAGAAACAGGGAAAAAAAATCCAAGTAACACATTGAAAAAGAAGCGATAACCTTGACTATATTACACTAGCATACATAATAGCATATATATATATATTATAATAGCATAAAAACAGCATCAGAGAAGAAAATCTCCTCTAAAGCATTTAGAAGCTGTGCCCAAAAATCATCCCAATTAAAAAAAGAGAGAGGAGAAGGGAAAAAAAAATCCACACGGCTGAGTAGTCTCATTAAACTCAAAGTCTGTCAATGAATATTTATCTTTATTCTCCTGCCCGGAAGGAAGGCTGGAGAAAGACTGAGCAAAAAACACTTACTTCTGTCAATGAAGCTTAGTAATCAACTCCATCACCAGAAGTCCTTTCACTGCCAGCTGTCATTCAGATGACAGGTTATTTCAATATATCAGCAGAGGGCCAGCTGGCAGGAGGATAGAAATGACAACCTAGCTTGAACAATGAAAAATATTTTCAGCAGAATTAGCAAGGCTGAGATGTCTGTATATGCTTGGGGATACAAGTAAGGCCAGAGGAAGCATGTATTTGTGCAAATAGGCATATTTATTCTCCAGTGAATGTAGAGAAGTATTTTTTCCAAATAGGAAAAAGTATGTGACTCATAGGTAATTTAATGTTTGATCTGTTTAATAGATTACCTTTTCTCCTCTATGTTTATTTCACAGTGTTATTCTCCTGTCTCATATGTTTAACTCCGAAAATTTTCAGCTCATCCTTGTTTCATTGCATGACATACAGTGGTTTCTTTGGACTTTTTGTCACCTTTGTAACTTTCCTTTTCCTCCCTTTCTTTTAAAATCTCTAGCTCTTATTTTGTCACTCCAGATTCTTCTCAGCTGCTGCTATTTTTTCTGTGCTGTGCATTCATCTGACTTCAAATCCCCTTAGAGGTTTAACTCCAGTTGGCTTTAAAATTATCATGGATAAAGCTCATATTTTGAGAATTTCACGATCAGACTTCCAAGGTCTGGTTTCCAGTGCTGCAGTGCAATCATATGAGACTTGCATTGACTTTACCTGAAGCTGAAGGTATCAAAAATTGTTGAAAATCAGTCACTGACTGAGAATAGGCAAATGAAAACTTGACTTTCTTCTGCTACTCATTTTGTGCATTTCTTTTACTTATATTTAGTTTTGAAAGTGTCTTTTGAATATTGATTTTCAATCCTGACTTGTTTCCATCAGCATGTTCACAAACTCCTCTTCTATTTTTATAGGCAGAATGTGGATTTAAAGTGATGAAATTAATCAGAATTCTGCATCCTACTTCCTGATTTCAATTGCACTGTATTTAATAACTATTTTCACAACTAAAAATATTCTTGTAGAGTTCAAAATGTAGACCATATGATACACATAGGCACTATTTCCCCTGATTCCCTCAAAGTAAAAATATAATCAACTCTAAAATAAATAATGCATTTTCTGTACCTGTAGTCACCTGAGCTATATTATGTATTACAGAAAGCACATAAAGTTTTTGGAACCTGGACAAAAGAGTGAGCTCATATAAGGGCAAATCATATCAGTTATTTCTTGTGCTGCAGATTACATTACCTAGAGAAGAAAGTATGCCTAGGTTAATGTTTCTTATCATACATGTGCCCTGTCCCATCTGTTTCCTGTAGAGTTAATATTGCCCCATCAGCACTAATCAACACAGGTTGGACTGTGAAGAAACAACATCAATTTTTGAGCAATGTCTGGATTGATTATCAATAATAATTTTGCTCCCCCAGCAACATTTTAATATGCCATCTACAAATTTTTAGGATGCCCCAAGGCATGTTTTGCTAGTCCATTTATATATGCCTTGGGTAGGTTCAGAGACATAAAGTAACAAAACAGCTGTCTTCAACCATCCAAAGCACTTTAATAATTCACTAAAAATGCCCTGAAGTGTCCTAATGTTATTACGGTATAGGTTTTTAATTTTAAGATGAGATTTCAATAACAAGAGGCTATTTAAAACACAACACCCTTCCATTTTTAGATTATTTAACATATAAAGCATAAGAAAAAAAACCCACTATTAATAGTGTTCCTTCTGCCATCTAGGAGTCTTGAGCTTCTCTGTATTAACTTTTGGAAATGTAAAGCTGATATCAGTAAAAGACTGAATACATGTCAAAGGTGATTTCAGAATACACCTTATAATATCATTAACCATTCTGAATATTAGCTCCATATCTTTCTGTTACTCAACATACCTTATCTTTATACACGAAACAAAAAAAGTAAATAAAAGTGGTGTGATTCACACACAGTAACAAAATGGATACTTGCTTATTGGACTTCCATACGTACAATATCACTGAAAGTTTGTTTTCTTGAATGCTCCAGTTGAGTAAACAGAAAACAAGACTTGGAAACAAGCCAGCATCTACCAAAAAAATCCTTCAAATTCAGAAGAGCTGTACCCATGTATACCAGAATTTAATTCAACCCTTGTTTTATTCACAATAGTTAGAAAGTCAGGAATTATTAGAATGGTTGCAGAATGTTTTTTTTAAAAACAAATTGGTAGGATTCATCTGATCAAATCTAGATGTCTGCAAGTTGGATATCTACATGTAAAGTGGTTGTCTAGGCTTTCTTAATTGTGAGGGGATTTAGAGGGTGCTTTTTATCCTGGAATTGATCTCTAGAGTGGAATTCAATTGCCTAAACATAAGTATCTATCAAGGCATTCCAGATGACATAGGGTATCTGAGACATTTCCATGGGGCTGGCAAACATGACACAGAAATGGTTAAACACCTGAATAGCACCTAGACGCCAAGGAAGGTACCTCTGGCATCTGAAATGGCACACTGGATGCCTATATTTAGTAAAGTGAATCTCATCTCTAAAGTAGATATGGTGAATCAAGTTCTGTAATACCACTTTTCTCCGCTGACTCTAAATGGACCTCCATTACTACTGGCTAAAGATGTACACTGTATGGGTCTAAAATTACATGAGATTAATCACACCTTTGATGTTAGCTCTAATAGATTTTATTTATTTTGAAATGTATAGTTTGCAAAATAGTAAAACTTACATCACAGAAACACTGATCTTGCCTACAAACAGAAATTTTGTTGAAGTGAGGAAAATATTTCTCCACTGGCTTCAAGACATAAGTAGATATATAAATAAATAAATTCTTAGATCTACAAATATATAGAAGGATAAATAAATTTCTACTTCTAACTCTAGACATGTCAACAGTTTGTAGACAAATGTCAGCAGTTTCCAAAAAGATTGGGAAGCTCTGTGTTTATGTGTAAGATGTAACTCCATTGTGACATTTGTTTTCCTTTATTTGCACAGAGGTATTTGCACAGACTTGGTTTCACCCCTCGAGGAAGTGGCCCTGGATCCAGCTTGGAGGCATTTGTAAAGCTGCATTTGCCACATTCCATTAATCTGACACCAGGACAGCCTTGAGCAACAGGTACCACTGCACTAGGAGCAATGCAACATGTCCATATCCGCGTTTCGCTGGAGCACCAGGGTGGATACTCTGCTCCTGGCTCTTCCATCGTGAACACCAAGACACAAAAGGAATTCAGATTTTCTGTTCTATCTCTAATTTCCTTGGAATCAGCTTCACATATGGATCATTGTTGTGCCCTCCAACCCTCCCCCAGCTTCTTTCCAGAGGCTTTCTATTTCCTGATGATACTGAAACAAGGTTTATTAATACCTCTCCTGTTTTGTCTGGCTATTTGGGATCAGGGGAGTCCTGCTGAGCCCTGTGTGCATTTGTGTGCGTGTATGTGCACATGTGTGTGTGTATGAGTGAGGGGGCCTGTACCAGCTGCTGGAGTGGGGCTGCAGCTTCGGGGGCTCATACGTCCCGGTACCAACAGCAGGGGAGACTGGCATCTGGGGGCAGCTGCTGCGCCCACTGAGCGTCTGAGCCCAGCTGCTGTGGAGGATCCACCTTGTACATACATTCATATATATATAGATATGTATTCTTACTCATAGACCTCCACCCTGCTTAGGCAGAGGGAGAAGCAGGATGAGGCCATTGGTGCTACCTGTGTCCATGTGAGTGCTTTGTGTGTCTGCCTGTGGTCCGTGTGGTGCACAGTGTATATATGTATATATGTAGTGTATATGTGTGCTCTGTACACGTGTGTGTACAGGGAATACACACTTAACCTTGCTACAGGTCAGACCTGCAGCATGGAGCTGCAGCAGCCTCACTTCTCTCGGGTTGTCGGATCCAGCACAGAATTTTACACTAGCAAATACCTCTCCTGTTTTGGTTTGTTTTGGTTTGTTTTTTCACAAATTGTTCCTCAACATCTGGCTTTAGCCTGACTTGGCTTGCCTGAGTTTATGCCCTTTACCACTTTCTTTATCTGTGAAAAAAGCCCCCAAACAAACAAACAAAACCCAAACAAAACCCAACAACAACAAAATGTGCTTTTTTGAAGGATATCTTTTTACTTCTAAGAGATTCTTTTATTCTGCTGCTTAACAACATTAGCTCCTTTTCAGGGTTTGGTTTGGTTGGGGTTTGGTTTTTTTTTTTTTTTTTGGTGTGGGAGGTGGTTTGTGGGTATGTGGGAGGTCCTCTTTAAGACTCCAATAATATACCTGTAATCTGGCATTTGACCTCAAAGATAACTAGTGACATGCTTCTCTGTTTGACCATAACTACCTCAGCAGTGCTTTGCTTCCACCAAGAGCCAGAAGGTCAATACAGGAACATCAAAGCCCGTAAACTGCCCAGTTATGCAAAGCATGCCCCATGCAGGGTGATATTAATGCATCTGAGGTCAGAAGAAGAATAAGCAAGAGAGAAAAACAGCAGAACGCCTGTTTCCATCACTACCAATCATCTGTTAAAGCAAATAAACAAACAAAAAATAAACCAAAATAACGCAGTCTTGGTCTCCCCACTCCTAAATGAATATACGTGTAACACAGTTGTGGTTATTTTCTCTTCTCCTTCTGGCCTCAGAAACCTGGCTTTCTTTTTTTTCTTTTCACAGTTCCAACACAAGGATGAGCAGCGTCTGTAATCTAGCAAATCTCCAGCCTGCTGATTTAGGGCACTCTCCTTGTGAGGCAGAAGAAATAGGGCTGAAATTTCTGAAGCTAAAAAGGGCACTGAATCTAAGTGCTGCAAGCATTACAGAACTGTATACAAAGCCCCCGCCCCCACCCCTGTTATTTCCAGAGATGAAAAGAAGACAAAGCAAAAATTCCTACAACCTATAAATTACATTTGTAGAGCACAGCGGTGTAAACTCACAAAAACTCAAGAAAAGTTGCACAGTTCATGTTAGGTTGTACAATTAAAGGGTCATTCTACAAACACGAAGGAGCAGAGAGGGGCAAGACCAGGCAGGGGAGCCCCAGTAACCCAGTCAGAGAGAGGAGCCCCTGCCCCAGCCCTCCCAAGGCTGTCCCTGGAGAGCCTCAGCCCCATGGGCTGCAAGGGGATACCCATCCCCCTCAGTCAGTGGGGGAGGATTTCCCTGGGTCACCTTGTGATGGAGGGGTGTTCCTGCTTTTCTGTGATAAAAATAAAAATTATAAACACCAACAACATGCTTAATGCCTGCACAGACTCATACAAAACTTGGGCATACACCCTCTACAGAGTCGGCTGGTTTCTGAAGGAGAAGAAGAAATCGAGATCTTTCAAAGATACAGAGGTAGTAATTGATGAACTTTATGAATTTATTATCTTCAGAAATTTTAACATATTATTAAAAATCATTTGGTATAGAATTCTCCTTGCTACAGCAATCAAGTAAGAGGATGCTTTTCTAAATACGAGAAAAACTGGTAAAACATGTATTAGTATTTTATGACACCTTCTCCAAGGAAGGAGTAGTACCCCACTAAACTGTACAACACAGTAACGTGCATCTACAAATTCAGAAATAAATATGAAACTTTTCAGAACCAGGGCTAAGACTATCAAGAAATATCTAATATGTAAGAAAAATGGAAAACTGATCTAAAAAAAAAAAAAAATTCCTAAAATAATATGAGTATAAGAACAGCTACTTGGTTAAAGGTGTAGCCCAGTATTCTGCGTGCAACAGTAGCCTTAAACAGATGACTAGGTAAGAACAAGAACAGGGGGCACATATATGATAAGTTTGCCCTTAACATTTCTATCTGCTTTCAGCTCAGGGGACCTATAAGCCCAAAGCTGACTCTAAATATTTATTATAACTCAAAGGATTTATCTTCTAGAATTTGTCTAATTGCATCTTGGGTCCTGATCAGTTTTAGTACACACAATATTATAAGTAGAGAAAATATTCTAGCTGCTATATATTTAAGATTTTGGCAAACATGATACAAATTTCTAATTAAAATCTTAGCTGTTGCTTCAGTAAAAAGCAAAATGTTAAATTTTCTGCTGTGCTACAAATGTAAATACACCATGTACACCACCACAACAAAACTGTTGGAAACCATCAAAAAATTTCTAATTAAGTTCTTCACAAGCACAAAATATTGCAGTTCTTGAGTGTTTTTGTAAGGAACTATATAATCAACAGAAAAACTCATATACATTTTGGAGTGGACAATTGAAAAAGTAGGAAAATTATTCCACATGCTAATAAGATCAGGAAAGAGATTCTAAAAATGTTAGCATAAAACTGACAGGTACTTCAAAACCAGAAAGGTAAATAACCTAAATACAAAGTAATTTTCACAGAGATCTCCATTTTAACAGAATCTGAACTGGGAAATATTTAAAGTAATAATAGCAGTACATGTCTAACACTTGTCTTTGTCCAATGAATTTTTTTTAACGTAGTTTCTAATTTGACAACCTTTGAGGCAAAAATGATTTAGTACATTTATTTTGCAAGCAACTTTGAAGACATGAACATAGGTATCACTTAATATTCAAACAATATATTTTATTCTAAGAGAGAGGATGGATAGCTGAAAAGAAAAATAAAAAAGCAATATAATAGAAAATAATAAAGACTAGTAGGTTATCTTGATTAGTGTTTTGCTACTGCAGAATATTCAGTCATCAATTTATCTTTTTATGTGCCTGTGAAACCATAAACAGTCACAAATAACTTTTTTATCATTTTGCTTAGAACATTGCTCTCAACACAAGGCATATTAAGATTCCTCAAAATTCACTTAGAGTTTTTGTTTTTCCCATTCTCCTCCCACAGCTGTAGCCTGTCTACAATCCTAATTCCCTCTTCTACTTCCAACACTGCCAACTTCAAACAGCGGGGAAGGGATTCAGTTCCAGACTGCAGACACACAAGTGCTGGTGTCTGCCCAGGAGGTAGGTATCTACACCCCCATTACAGTAAATTAAAAGCTAGGGTTAGATTCAGAAGGTTGAATAGATGCATCTAGTGCCATTTGATGGTATCGTGTGTGGCCTCCAGCTACCAGTCCAAAAAGGCCTAGGTCTTTCATAGGTTTGTGTCACCAAGAGCAGAGGACTTGAACTAGGCAATCCCTAAAGGTCCTTTCCACCCAACATTTGTATGATTCTGTACCTTCCAGCCCTGTGCAATATTTCAGATACCCTTGGCATCTCAACTGGTATGTGGTACCTATATTTTTTACTCAGCTGAATAAGTTTCTAGTCAATACAGTCAACAGAGTTTGGTTCAGCTCACTCAAAAGAAGACTGTAACATTTAATCAGCCTACAGTCTGCAGTGGAGTCCTACCAAACAGTATGCTCTTTCTCAGGGTATTAGTTACCACTTAGCCCAACTGATCATGATTAACTTTTTCCCATACATTCCTTTCAAATTAAACCCTACAACCTCATTCTAAGTGTCTATACAATTATTTTTAAGTCTTCCTGAAATATTCACCATTACCATTACATTTCCATTCAGATATGGCTGTGAGCATGTTCATTATTAATGAATGTGTGGGAATAGACTTTCACTACAAAACATATCAATGCGGATGTTAGTAGGAAATCACATTCAATTACATCAAAGGCAGGTCCCAAATACTATTTTATGAAATACATAACATTCTGACAAATCTCATGATGCATTAACTATGGATTTACATTAAACATTTTCATTTCATTAAGAATCGCCTATTGCATATGGATAGTGCCCTTCAACTCAGAAGTAAACCACAGTCACAGCTAATCAACAGCAATTTTAGGAACGATCCTGAGAGTGTCATGGTTCGATGTAACGTGTGGATAAAAGGTATTTCCCTACTGAATTCTCTGGGGAGATTCACATGTAAATTAAACTCTAATTATAAGCACCATGCAAGATTCACTTCCTTTCATATTATCATACTATTACATATCATACCATCAAAAATATTGTAACTCAGGAACCCATAGGACAATGAACAGTTTCGATATTGATTCAGAAGGGTGCATAACAGTGAGAGAAACAAAAGAAAACAAGCTTTGCCAAGCAGCAAGGGGGAAAACAATACATGAGGACAAGTTATACGGAGCTTTTACCTACCTCCTATATTGCTTCAAGAGGTATAAAAACAACAAAAGAGTAATATTGTCCAAACATTTGGTGTGACAAAACTCAGATAATGCAGTTTTAAACCTTTAGTTAAGTGCAAAACAATCGACTGAAAAACCTGCTACTTGGAGTGACAGTTTATACCTTCCATCAGACAGTAATAAAAAGGTATGCATCTAGAGGCATAGCAGGTTCCTGTAGTTTTAGTCACCTGAGTTCATCAGCTGGGACAAGGAAAAAAGATGACTTAGTATTAACATATACACTATTAAAGGATTGTCTGATTGTTTTTTAACAAACTTATTTTTTGCACAGGGTTTTGGGTTTTTTTTTCATTGTTATTACCTTATAAATAGTGAATTTGCTGAAAGAATACAGAAAGTTACTCAGTTTTCACGCATTCCTATATCAAAATTTCCATGAATCTCACTGACAGTACCTACTGTTTTTTCCTTTACTGGGATGCTGACACCAAATTCTCACCGAACAGATTTACTTGCCATGCTTTTATAAAAGATCCAGGCTTTAGAGGATATCACAGCAAAATGAAACTTTTCTCAGTAAAATAGTGAGCTCTCTTCCTGGACAAAAGGGAGGGCCTAGAAATCTCAGTGGCCACTGAAAGGCCTACCACATCACATCTTTACCCACAAAATATTCTTTGAGAACGGCCTAACTCTACATCCTTAAACAAACCTCAAGCCAGCTTTCATCCCTAAGAGCAATGCTGCTATTTTAAAAAGTGCAACTAAGCAAACTGCAGACGCAACCATTCCCTGTTTCTCGTGACAGAAGAAAAGATGAAAATGCTACTTATACTTTGACCTAGCAGTATTCAATATTGTTTGGTATTTGGATATCAGAATGACAGGTGCAATATAAATATACAGAATTGCTAGAAAACATACAATAAAAATACTGATCAATGGTAAACCAGTCTTTAAAATGCATGACTGCACTATGTTACTAATAAAGGCACCTTAGAGGTAATGTTACTGAAAGCACAGACTGGTTCTGTGTACCTTCTCCCAATTCACTTGGGAATTTATTACATTATAGAGATAGGGGGAAAACGTGGACTCTTCTGAGATTGCACACTTGAGAATTGCATACTGTAGCTTACGGCACAGTCATTAGCATGTTATTTCAGATAGAAAAGAAACATTAGAGGGTACTGCAGGAAAATGAACAGAAATGAGCCACAGATCATTAAATTAATTTTTCATTTTCTGAAATGCATCCCTTCCTCTTCCCTCCTATCATCCTTTCCCTGATATTGTCAAAGACTGCTTCAAATAAAAAAAAAACAAACAGCTAAAACAGAATATAGTATTCAGGGCTGGACTTGGCCCCAGTTTCACTGGGACAGCTGCACATCATGTGTTCAACACCCCATTTCCCACTTTCACCACACATGTAGCGTATTCCAAGAATTAATATTCACATGGTGGTACCTTTCAGGTTACAAGTGAAAAATAATACGAGGAAAAAACAGGTGATGTTTTTTTAAAAAATTTAAAATTTTATGCTTAGGAGAAACCACCCAGAAACAACAGACACACAAAAATTGAACATCCTGCAGAAAGAATTAGATGTTCTATGCCTTTTCAAAGAACCCATCTCTGCAAATCCACAGAAGCAGCATATTAACCCATTGCATTTTAAATTACTGTATACAATATATCTTGCTGTATTTAGGTAAAATAATCAGAACCACTAATTATTTATGTTCTTAAAAACTTCTGACAATATACGTTTTTAAAAGCTGATTGAATGTTCATCTTCAATGATTCATTAAGGTCTAGGGCAAAAGTGGATGCTATCAAGCATAGATAACATAGGCACCCAAAATGCTGAGATGACTATCAGAAGGCTACTTCTGAAAGATACGAACTAATAGAGAAATTAATAGAACTGAAATCAGCAAGGAAACAAACTCCCTCATTTTTCAAGTTAATGCACAATCCTGCTTTCACTGACCTGGCTAATATAAAAGAGTTAATGTACCAAATTAATGCAATATTTATAGAGCTAAACTGATTTAAAAAGTTGTTGCCACTATGCAATGGTCTTCAACACAAAGGTTAACTTTCTGGAACTTTTTCAAATTAATTTCCTTTCCTCTTCTTTCCCCATTCCATACAGTTGGTCCATCTGTCCTATTAATACTTTGTCTTATGGCATCTTTTGTAACTCTACCTGAGCAGTAGCGAAAAATCTAGATATGTGCTATTTTTCCTGCCTGCTACAACAGGACAATAGTCTCCAGTTATGTCTTTGCTCTAACTCCCACTCTGTAATTTTCCTATTCAACCTGTGTTCTGCTCCAACTTGAATGGCGCCTTTGTCCACAGCACGTTTCCATCCAATGACTGGAGCTAAGCTTCACCACAGCTGATCCACTGATCAGATCCTCAGGCACTGGGTTGCTTTACTGGCCTGGAATTTCATCAGGCCATGGCATTGTATTGTACCTACCACCCTACTCCTAGGATTCTGGCAGCCAACCAGGTGTGTTGGACCTTATACATGCTTTCTGGTTCTGCTCAGTCCATTTGTAACAGCTTGTTTTGTACCAGACTTCTTCAAAATAAATAGTGTCTGGTAAGATATTCAGCAGAGTTATGGAGGTTTCTGTAAGAATAATTAAAGATCATACATATAAACATAATTTAAATAAATTTATGTGATGCCATGTCCAGCTGTACTCTGTCCAAAAAACTTCAGTGACTCAAGCCTGAATTAGTGTAGATTGATTATAAACATAGATTTGCAGCTGTGTGACTGCTCCACAACATCAGTAATTGCATTGGGGTTTTATGGTATTGTCAGAGAGGTAGGATATTTACAAGTGAATCTGGGAGGCATTTTTATTAACCTATTTGTTCAATTGATGGATTTAAACCACAGTTAATCCAATAATTTATGGAACCCAGTATAGGTCTCCATTCTGCATGTTTGACAGTTACAAGCTTAACCATAAATAATATGTAAATAATTTACATACAGGTATAAATGCATAAATTATTAAATTTACATCCTTGGCTATTTCAGCCATAAACAGGCAACTGTTTCACAACAGTTTCATACACATTCCCAATGTTCATATACACTTGTATTCAAGCACATTGTAGAGATTGATAATTTGCAGGTATTTGATTTTATTTTGATTTTTTCTTGTCTGCACTTTATTATTTGATATAATAATTAGCATTTTGGGGAAAATGGTCAGGAAATATTAGCACATAGCGAAACTTATTTTTCTCTAGGTAAAGGGATAGATTCAGTAGGCAAGAGGAATGGGAAGAAGATAAGGAAAATGAGTTTAAGAGCTGGGGTTTATGACAATGTTTGCTTGGCTGGATTTTGTAATTAGTGATTGATATTTCCTTCTAGAATGGAGGCAAACCTATAGCTCAAAACTTAAATAATAATAGCAAAATAGAAAAAGCAATGTACTGTAATTCAGCACAAAAAATCTCAGATTAGTAAAAAATATGGACTAAACAAAGAAGCTTGAAATTTTCAAAACCTAAAGATTTAAGACACACAAATATTTTAATAGGAATCTCTTGAGGACATTTTAATATCTCAGACAGAATGTTTTAAATAAAAGCTGTTGCCCACAGATTGACAAATCACCAGCTTCGATATTAATATTCTCAAGCATGTGATTTGGCCATGATGTCCCACTGCTAGCAATTTTTCAGGTAATGCTTTACTACTCTGTGAACGTCACTCCCTGAAACCACATAGCAAATACTTAGAAACACTTCAAGAGTTTAATTGCATCTTCACATGAGTTAGTATTTTTAGCATTTCTTTCCCAAGGAGACTGACATTTAAATTCCATAATTTTTGTGTTTATTTCATCTGCCCTCAGAGATGCTTGGTCTTTTAATATTTTTACCACCAACAGTAATTCCAGAAGTCAAATTTATCATATGGATGTCTCCTAACTACTAGTAAAGGTGCTGAGGAAAACTCATGTTGCTTTCTGTGACAGCAAGAGCAAATAGGACAGGATTTTAACAGAAAGAGATTGATCTTCTTAAGGAAAAAAAAATCCTAACTTGTTGATACTTTATCACTTTAATCACTTCCAAGTCTCCTTCACAGCTTACAAAATATAGAGGTTATATTTTTAGAACAAAATTCAAATCTTGATTTTACATATGACAAGTGTATCAATACAATAAAAAGTAATTACTCATCTTGTGAAACTAATGTGCATTGTAATTAAATAGCTTGTGAGAAATTCATGGGTATTAGAGTCCTGGAATGGATATTTAATCTACAACACAAAGAAAAATCTTTAAAGTGCTCTAAAATTGTTTTGACAGAAAGCCAAATAGGTATATTTTAGATAAGCTCAATCAGCTCATGCCACATAAATACAATTTCATACTGGAAATGTAAACATTAATTTTATTCTACCCAGTTTGCCTGCATCCTGTGTCAGATATTTCTACCAGAGATTGTCACAGGTGATTAATATGGGTAAAGCAGGACTCAAAAATTGAGTAATGGAGCTCTGTATCATTACATTTCATGTTATTTGTAATTTTCCCAAGATTAGGTTCATGAACTTAACAGAAATTCTTTTAGGTCCCTATCAAATGTACTTGATCTCACAATCACAATAAGCTACCAAATGCTGCAGCCATGAAAATATGATCTTCAGATACAACAGTAGTAAGAACATTGGTAGGCATGACTTAATTTAAGAAATGCTATATTAAGCTATACTGCTGCCAGGGATTGGCATCTCCATACAGTGCAGGGTGGACATGCCAGCTTGACTAGGCACTAGCTTGGGAACTTTCTGCATGGCACTCTTTTGAGCAGTGAAGACGTGTCTTTAAAGAGCTTAATACGTTTAGGAGGGCAACACACTGGCTAAGGGAAGATGGTTGCTTCTGTATGGACACACTGCTCAAAACCAGGAATGGACATGAGGTATATAACCTCAATTTAAAAGTGGGGTTGATTGTGGCACAAGAAGAAATAGGACACAGACTCAGCATCCTGCAAGCTGTGTAGCAATATCTGAAGCTCTGCTCCTGTGTATGGCACTTGAAAGATCACAAAGTAGCTTAAAACACGCTTTCTGTTAATCTCAAGAGCCCTGTTTAACTTGGGAGAAAGGAAGAGAGAGCAGACTGGTCTGCTCGCAGATCTGCTTGGATGATTGTCATGGGAGACAGTTCTGGGGAAAGGACAGGTCCGGAAAAGCTGGTTGATTTTCAAGCATCACCTCCCCCAAGCTCAAGAACAGTCCATCTCCTCGTGGAGGAAATCAAGCAAAGGTGGCAGGAGGCCTACATGGATGAACAAGGAGTGCCTCACTACACTCAGACACAAAAAGAAACTCTATAAAAGGTGGAAGCAGGGTCAGGTCACCAAGGAGGAATATAGAGATGGGGTGCAGGGATGGGGGTAAGAGACTCAAAACCCACCTGGAGTTGAATCTGGAGAGGGTTACAAAGGGAAACAAGGAAAACCTCTACAAGTGTATCATCAACAGCAAAAGAAAGCCTACGGAAAATGTGGGCCTGCTGCTGAATGGGGCAGGGGACCTGTTAACAAAGGACACGGAAAAAGACAAGGTACTCAATGCTGTCTTCACCTTGAACTTTTTTGGTAACACTGGCCTTCTGCAATCCCAGGTCCTTGAGGCCCATGAAAAAATCTAGAACAAAGAAGACTTACCCTCAGTGCAGGGGGAGAAGATTGGGGAACATTTGAACAAATGGACATATACAAAAGTCTATGGGCCCTGACAGGATGAACCCATGGGTGCCGAGTTGCTGGCAGATATCACTCTACTCTCAAGAATGTATTTATGAAAGGAAAATCATGTCTGACCAGCCGGACAGCCATCTATGATGAGATGACTAGCTTAGCAAATGAGGGGAAGGCAGTGGATTCTGTTCAGTTCTACTTTAGCAAGGCTTTCGACACTGTCTCCTGTAACATCCTCATTGACAAGCTAAAGAAGTGCGGGCTAGGTAAGTGAATAGTCAGGTGAATTGATAACTGTCTGAACTGGCTCAAAGGGTTGTTATCAGTGGCGTGAAGTCCAGCTGGAGAGCACCCACTAGTGGTGCACACCAGGCGTCAATGCTGGGACCCGTACGCTAACATCTGCATTAATGTTCCTAACAACGAGGCAGAATGCACCCCCAAGAAGTCTGCTGATAGACATGGGAGGATTGGTTGACAGACCACTGTCAGCCATTGATTTTATTAATGTATATAAATACCTGAATGGAAGGTGCAAAGAAGACAGAGCCAGGCTCTTTTTAGTGGTGCCCAGTGACAGAACCAGAGGCAATGGGCACAATGTGAAATACAGGATATTCCATTTAAACATATGAAAAAAACTTTTTTACCATGAGGGTTGTGAAGCACTGCAGAAGGCTGCCCAGAGAGGTTGTGGAGTCTCCATCCTTGGAGATACTCAAAACTGGACAAAACACAGCCCTGAGCAAACAGCTTTATGTGACCCTGCTCTGAGCAGGGGATTGGACTAGATGTTCTCCAGAGGCCCCTTCAACCATCCTATGACTGTGTGATGACCCCAGGGTACTCACCTGCGATATAGCTGTTAAATCCCTGAGCCATGGCTGACTCCAAAGGACTTCTTGTTCTGTTCACCAGGAATCGCTGACTGCTCAGGATTCCTGCTGGCTTTTTCTTTGCAAAGAAAATGTGCAGAAATAGCAACGATTTTTATCTTAGATAAAGACTTTTCTGACCTGTGCAAATGCCTGTGGAATAATAACTGACTACAAAAATACAGAAATTTGCACCTTTAATGTTTTGCACATCAGAGAACTCAGAGAGGACTTCTGCCTTTCTATAGAGAGAATGGCATTATACCTAATAATTCCATTATAGAGATACTTAATTTACTGTGGAGTAAATGGAGTGCTGCCAAAATAAATTGCATGGAACTAAGATATCTGAGCCTCCATAAATCACCCCTTTTTTCTCAGACATAACTATCATTATTTATCTCCAACGTAACCAGTGTTACTTCTTTCTGTATGTTTCCCACAGTAATCCTTCCTGTTTACCTTATAGCAACTACATTTGTCAGTATCTATGGTGCCAATATCGTAATGAAATGACACAAAAGCACTAACTACTAAACAGACCCAAAACTCTGTGAGCATGGCACAACCTGCCATTGTCATGTGAACACCACATCTTATAGACCTCAGCAGGAACTTGCCCTGCTTACCCTGGCTGGCCACAGTATTCTGACCGAGTCTTTCTTAATGCTGAATAGAGTTGAAAATATACGACTGTTTGGCATAAAGCGATACACGTTTGCATTTTCCCAACAGCATGTCTCTCTCAGAATATATTCTGACTGTGATCCAGCACAACTTCTTTACCTTTTTGTGGAGAGCTACTACCTAATCAGTTCATCCAGTAAGTGCACTGCACTTATTTCTGTGTACCTTTAGTTCCTCGGACTTTTCCCTATTAAATTTAACTCTTTTTTTTCAGATATTTTCTCCTGTATACCAAGATCATCTAAAAATATTAGCGTTGTTCTCCACTCCATGAGCCATTAGGGATCCTGCATAAATACCCGAAGTCTGGACAATGTGAAGATGTAAAAATACCAGGAAAAAAAGGTAGGTACATCAGATAAAGCCTCATGATTAGGAGATGCCACCTTATATGTGAAGAATGTAGCATTTGAAAACTAATGTAAGAAAATATCAGCTGTGAAATTCCCATCTGAAGAGAGAGGCGAGGCAGGATTAAAGAAAGGATGGCTCAGAGTGTAATAATTAGGACTACAAACCTTCTCATTCCATATTATGTTTGATTAGGACTGTGACCAACAGTTGTTAACTGATCTACATAGATCTGATACCTTTGAGAAATGAATGTGTGTGCAGTACAGGTCCCAGTAAATTTCCTATTTCACTATGACAGATTTTCTTTCCTATCTCCTGTGTCAACAAGCAATGCAACTACTGGGTAGGCCTAGAAAATCTCACTCCTAGTTTCACTTTCCTGGGTGAAGCATATGCTAAGAGCACATTATAAATAATGTGTTTCTGCATGTATTTTGTGAGTAAATATGAGAATTTCTGGTCAGAGGCTTATGACCAGCTTATTATTGTCCTGGTTTCGGCTGGGATAGAGTTAATTTTCTTCCTAACAGCAGGCATAGTGCTGTGTTTTGGATTTAGTAGGAGAAGAATGTTGATAACATGCTGATGTTTTTAGTTGTTGCTGAGTACTGCTTATGCTAGTCAAGGACTTTTTCAGCTTCCCATGCTCTGCCAGGCGCACAAGAAACTGGGAGGGGGCACAGCCAGAACAGTTGATCCAAACTGACCAAAGGGCTATTCCATACCATATGACGTCATGCTCAGTATATAAACTGGGGGGGGTTGGCCGGGGAGCAGCGATCGCTGCTCGGGAACTGTCTGGGTATCGGTCGGCGGGTGGTGAGCAATTGCATTGTGCATCACTTGCTTCGTGTATCATTATTATTATTATCATTATTATACTGTTACTATTAGCATTACTATTTTACTTTATTTCAATTATTAAACTGTTCTTATCTCAGCCCAGGAGTGTTTCTCACTCTTACTCCTCCAATTCTCTCCCCTATCCCATCGGGGTAGGGGGAGTGAGCGAGCGGCTGCGTGGTGCTTAGTTGCTGGCTGGGGCTAAACCACGACAGTCCTTTTTGGCGCCCAACGTGGGGCTTGAGATAACAACAGATTAATCAGAGTGTATTAAGGAGTCTGTTAACAGTTGCCGGTCACGATATTAGTTCTTCTGATCTGCACCATGTTCTTTTTTTTGCAGCACGCGTTAAAGCTTGCTGTCAGTTTGTGTAGTGTGCTATGCTCTGCAGTGATTCATGATCTTTTGCTTGGGAGGTTCCTTATCAAAGCCCTGACCTTGAGCATTCTTTGGTATTTGGGTTTCATACAGAAGTCACTACTGTACTTCGGGTACTACCTCATAGAGAGAGTTAGCAATTATACTTCTTACTCTGAGAGGCTTGTTGTGGAGGAAATACAGAATGGCACCTTTGCTGCTTTCTTCTATGATGTTTCCTCCTTCATTACAACAACTTTCCTGTATCTTGAACACCCCTGGGCTGTTAAGATACTTCTATTGATAATTCTTGGGAATGTTGTTTCCATTTTGATAAAGGTCAGTAAGCAGTTTAAAAATACCATCCAGAGATCTACCCCAAGGCTGGATAGTTATGAGTGGCAGGGTGTGTGGGATTGTATGCGCAAGTACCTAGGGCAGTGGGGACCTCCAGTGTTTTGGAACTTTACCCCTGAACAAGTGCAGAATCCTGAAGAACTAGTAAAGTATTTGGAAGAAGTATGTTCTCACCCTGGCAACTCCAAAGAGACACAACTCATTGCAACATGCTGGGGACTGGCCCATGCTTATAGAGCCCTGTTTAACACTATTCAGTACCCTCAAGGGAAAGAGAAGGTCTCTGGATCTGATGACAAAACAACAGGCACTGTGGCTACTCCAACCACAGCCACAAGCACTGCAGCTACTCCAACACCCACCACAGGCTCTGTGGCTACTCCAACCACAGCCACAAGCACTGCAGCTACTCCAACACCCACCACAGGCACTGTGGCTACTCCAACACCCACCACAGGTACTGCAGCCACTCCAACCCCAGTGGCAGGCACTGCGGCTAAACCAGAGAACCAACCTGCACCGGTATCAGTTGCCCCTATACAGAAGAAGAAATACACGAGGAAATCAGTTCGTTTAGTAAGGGATGAAGATGAACCAGGGCCATCACGAGAACCAGAGGAGGAAGAACCCATAAATGAGATGGTGACCACCCGATCCCTATCCCTGAGTGAGCTGCGAGATATGCGAAAAGATTTCGGTCGTCATCCAGGCGAGCACATCATCACCTGGCTGCTCCGATGCTGGGATAACGGGGCCAGTAGCCTGGATTTAGAGGGTAGGGAAGCCAAGCAGCTGGGATCCCTTTCCAGGGAAGGGGGCATTGACAAAGCAATTGGAAAAGGGGCAAAACCGCTCAGCCTCTGGAGGCGACTTCTGTCAAGCGTGAAGGAAAGGTATCCCTTCAAGGAGGATGTTTTATACCGCCCAAGCAAATGGACCACTGTAGAGAAAGGTATCCAGTACCTGAGGGAATTAGGCGTGCTGGAGGTGATTTACAGTGACCTGAATGATGAGCGGTTAACCAAAGACCCAGATGAAGTCAGGTGCACACAATCCATGTGGCGGAAGGTGGTACGGAGCGCACCAGCATCGTATTCCAACTCGTTGGCAATACTAGCCTGGAAAGACGACGAGGCACCAACGGTGGATGAAGTGGCTAGACAACTCCGGGACTACGAAGAAAAGCTCTCTTCCTCCCTACGGGCCTGTGTCTCGGCTGTGGAAAAACTGTCTGAAAAAATATGCCAAGAGTTCCAACAACTCAGAGAGGATCTGTCCTACTCCCCACCTGCACGGACCAGTGTCTCAGCCATTAGGAGTCAACGTCCCTATGCTCAAGAGAGAGGATATAGAGGATACACACCACGGGGCACCCTGTGGTTTTACCTGCGTGATTATGGAGAGGACATGAGAAAGTGGGATGGAAAACCCACCTCAACCTTAGAGGCACGGGTGCGTGAGTTGCAAGGAAAAACTATTAGAAAAGGCGGTTCTCCCAGGAAAATTGCAGCTCCAGTTGTCAGTGAGCAGTTCCCGAGACAGAGTAAGAGGGCTAATTTTACTTCCGACCTTGATCAGGGAACTTTTGATTCACATTTACAGGAAGTGAACAACGAATACTGTGACCAGTGTTAGAGGGGCCCTGCCTCCAGCCAGGTGGAGGAAAGGGACAACCGGGTTTACTGGACTGTGTGGATTCGATGGCCTGGAACGTCAGACCCACAGGAGTATAAGGCTCTAGTGGACACTGGTGCACAGTGCACGCTAATGCCATCAAACTATAGAGGGGCAGAACCCATTTGTATTTCTGGAGTGACAGGGGGATCCCAACAGCTAACTGTACTGGAAGCTGAAGTGAGCCTAACTGGGAATGAGTGGCAAAAGCACCCCATTGTGACTGGCCCAGATGCTCCGTGCATCCTTGGCATAGACTACCTCAGGAGAGGGTATTTCAAGGACCCAAAAGGGTACCGGTGGGCTTTTGGTATAGCTGCTTTGGAGACAGAGGAAATTAAACAGTTGTCCACCTTGCCTGGTCTCTCAGAGGACCCTTCGATTGTAGGGTTGCTGAAGGTTGAGGAACAACACGTGCCGATTGCTACCACAACTGTGCACAGGCGGCAATATCGCACCAACCGAGACTCCCTGATTCCCATCCATAACCTGATTCGTCGACTGGAGAGCCAGGGAGTGATCAGCAAGACTCGCTCACCCTTTAACAGTCCCATATGGCCAGTGCGAAAGTCTAATGGGGAGTGGAGACTAACAGTGGACTATCGTGGCCTGAACGAAGTTACACCGCCGCTGAGTGCTGCCGTGCCAGACATGCTAGAACTTCAATATGAACTGGAGTCAAAGGCAGCTAAGTGGTATGCCACAACTGATATTGCTAATGCATTTTTCTCCATCCCTTTGGCAGCAGAGTGCAGGCCCCAGTTTGCTTTTACCTGGAGGGGTGTTCAGTACACCTGGAACCGACTGCCCCAGGGGTGGAAGCACAGCCCCACCATTTGCCATGGACTGATCCAGACAGCACTGGAACAGGGTGAAGCTCCAGAACATCTGCAGTACATTGATGACATCATTGTGTGGGGCAATACAGCAGAAGAAGTTTTTGAGAAGGGAAAGAAAATAGTCCAAATCCTTCTGAAGGCTGGTTTTGCCATAAAACAGAGTAAGGTCAAGGGGCCTGCACAGGAGATCCAGTTTTTAGGAATAAAATGGCAAGATGGACGTCGTCAGATCCCAATGGATGTGATCAACAAAATAACAGCTATGTCCCCACCAACTAGCAAAAAGGAAACACAAGCTTTCTTAGGTGTTGTGGGGTTTTGGAGAATGCATATTCCAAATTACAGTCAGATCGTAAGCCCTCTCTATCAAGTGACCCGGAAGAAGAACGAATTCAAATGGGGCCCTGAGCAACAACAAGCCTTTGAACAAATTAAACGTGAGATAGTTCATGCAGTAGCCCTTGGGCCAGTCCGGGCAGGGCAGGATATTAAAAATGTGCTCTACACCGCAGCCGGGGAGAATGGCCCTACCTGGAGCCTCTGGCAGAAAGCACCAGGGGAGACTCGAGGTCGACCCCTAGGGTTTTGGAGTCGGGGATACAGAGGATCCGAAGCCCGCTACACTCCAACTGAGAAAGAGATACTGGCAGCATATGAAGGGGTTCGAGCTGCTTCAGAAGTGGTTGGTACTGAAGCACAGCTCCTGCTGGCACCCCGACTGCCGGTGTTGGGCTGGATGTTCAAAGGGAGGGTCCCCTCTACACATCATGCAACTGATGCTACATGGAGTAAGTGGGTTGCATTGATCACACAACGGGCTCGAATAGGAAACCCCAGTCGCCCAGGAATCTTGGAAGTGATCATGGACTGGCCAGAAGGAAAAAACATTAGAATATCACCAGAGGAGGAGGTGACACGTGCTGAAGAGGCCCCACTGTATAATAAATTGCCAGAAAATGAAAAGCAATATGCCCTGTTCACTGATGGGTCCTGTCGTCTCGTGGGAAAGCATCGGAGGTGGAAAGCTGCTGTATGGAGTCCTATACGACAAGTCGCAGAAACTGCTGAGGGAGAAGGGGAGTCGAGTCAGTTTGCAGAGGTGAAAGCCATCCAGCTGGCTTTAGATATTGCTGAAAGAGAAAAGTGGCCAGTCCTTTATCTCTATACTGACTCATGGATGGTGGCAAATGCCCTGTGGGGGTGGCTGCAGCAATGGAAGCAGAGCAACTGGCAGCGCAGAGGCAAACCAATCTGGGCTGCCGCATTGTGGCAAGATATTGCTGCCCGGGTAGAGAACCTGGTTGTAAAAGTTCGTCATGTAGATGCTCATGTACCTAAGAGTCGGGCCACTGAAGAACATCAAAACAACCAGCAAGTAGATCAGGCTGCTAAGATTGAAGTGGCTCAGGTGGATTTGGACTGGCAACATAAGGGTGAATTATTTATAGCTCGGTGGGCCCATGATGCCTCAGGCCATCAAGGAAGGGATGCAACGTATAAATGGGCTCGTGATCGAGGGGTGGACTTAACTATGGACAGTATTGCACAGGTTATTCATGAGTGTGAAACATGCGCTGCAATCAAGCAAGCCAAGCAGTTCAAGCCCCTTGGGTATAGTGAACGATGGCTGAAATATAAATATGGGGAGGCCTGGCAGGTTGATTACATCACGCTCCCACAGACCCGCCAGGGCAAGCGCTATGTGCTCACCATGGTGGAAGCAACCACTGGATGGCTGGAAACATATCCCGTGCCCCATGCCACCGCCCGGAACACCATCCTGGGCCTTGAAAAGCAAGTCCTGTGGCGACATGGCACCCCAGAAAGAATTGAGTCAGACAACGGGACTCATTTCCGAAACAACCTCATAGACACCTGGGCCAAAGAGCATGGCATTGAGTGGGTGTATCACATCCCTTACCATGCACCAGCCTCCGGGAAAATTGAGCGATACAATGGATTGTTAAAGACTACCCTGAGAGCAATGGGTGGTGGGACATTTAAACATTGGGATACGCATTTAGCAAAAGCCACCTGGTTAGTCAACACCAGGGGATCTGCCAATCGAGCTGGCCCTGCCCAATCAAAACTTTTACGTACTGTAGAAGGAGATAAAGTTCCTGTAGTGCACATGAAAAATATGCTGGGGAAGACAGTCTGGGTTACTTCCCCCTCTGGCAAAGGCAAACCCATTCGTGGGATTGCTTTTGCTCAAGGACCTGGGTGCACTTGGTGGGTGATGCGAAAGGATGGGGAAGCCCAATGTGTACCTCAAGGGAATTTGATTTTGGGTGAAAATAGCCAATGAACTGAATTGTATAATATTAATTGCTTTATAATACTGTATGTTATCTCTTAACTATATGTTATCTCTTAACTGCATGTTAATATAATAATATAGTAGGTTAATATTAAGTATATAATACTATATATTATGATTGCTATATGCCGCATCAATGGTATTGCAGTAAGAATTGCCCAGCCTAAGGAAAATGAACTTTGATGAAACCATGTTGGAATGAGAACTGACTTCAGCATGCAACAGTCCAACACTGCACACCACCTCTCCTGCTCTGAAAGACTGTGATGACAGATGGAACCCAAAGTCATGGGCTAAATGAACTCAATGGACATTTTAGAGGGATGGGCCATAGACGAAGGGAATGATATCTGTGTGTATATCAAGATAGGGAAAGGGGTGGTGATTAATTGGAACACATTGGAAAGGGGAGGGCCTGTGCATGACGTAGATGGTATAGAATAAGGGGTGGATACTGTCCTGGTTTCGGCTGGGATAGAGTTAATTTTCTTCCTAACAGCAGGCATAGTGCTGTGTTTTGGATTTAGTAGGAGAAGAATGTTGATAACATGCTGATGTTTTTAGTTGTTGCTGAGTACTGCTTATGCTAGTCAAGGACTTTTTCAGCTTCCCATGCTCTGCCAGGCGCACAAGAAACTGGGAGGGGGCACAGCCAGAACAGTTGATCCAAACTGACCAAAGGGCTATTCCATACCATATGACGTCATGCTCAGTATATAAACTGGGGGGGGTTGGCCGGGGAGCAGCGATCGCTGCTCGGGAACTGTCTGGGTATCGGTCGGCGGGTGGTGAGCAATTGCATTGTGCATCACTTGCTTCGTGTATCATTATTATTATTATCATTATTATACTGTTACTATTAGCATTACTATTTTACTTTATTTCAATTATTAAACTGTTCTTATCTCAGCCCAGGAGTGTTTCTCACTCTTACTCCTCCAATTCTCTCCCCTATCCCATCGGGGTAGGGGGAGTGAGCGAGCGGCTGCGTGGTGCTTAGTTGCTGGCTGGGGCTAAACCACGACAGTAAATGCATCTGTTGAGTGAAAAAAAAAGCATTAACAATAAACTATTTTCTTTTATTATTTTTATTTTTGGGGGGAGGGTATTACTTTGCTTTGATATTGTGTCACATCAGAACTTTGCTGTTTTACACTCTGCTTGCAGCACCCAGTGGCTCCAGTGAGCACACCTAATAAACTGACAAGGGAGTAAATGTCTGGTATAAGAAATACACTGAGTAAAACAATAAATAATTTTAATTTTTTTGGTGATAGATCGACTTGTCCACTCCTTACAGTAGCAAAATATCCATAGTAGTTATGTTTTCAACACAGGTCTCTTGTACCAGAAACACACCAATGCTGCATCTTCCATCCTGTTTCAGGGTGCCATTGGTCTTTCACAGCTTAACCTGCTGTTTCTGTCAGATGGTTAATAGCTGAATTACAGATTCAAAAGAGAAAATGTAATGGTACAGAACCTATGCCAATTTTATATGACTAATAGAAAAAAATATTATTTTCTAGAAAAGATTTTCCAGTTTGACAGTAATCCCAGCTCTTACAGTCTGATGGAGTGCCTGACCTTCTTTCTTTCCCTTGAACAGGCCTTTTTAGAGCTTTCTTCTAGATATCTACAAGCAAGAACGGGAACAAAAGCTGCAGTTAATCACCTTCAGCTCTAGAAACGGGTCAAGCATATCTGTCCAGTATCGGAAACAACAGAGTTAAATAAACAGAAATAACGTCTTTATGTATATGCACATTGATATGGCAATATAGTTGAAAATTCTTTACAAATACAGCCATATCTATGAAATACAGTAGCATAGTTCTTTCTCTGTTTATCACAAGACCCTTTACACAAAAGTAAAACTGTCATCCTCTGGTGAAAAGCACGTGTAAAGTATTTGAGTGACTATGTGGCTTTTAAAATTTCAGTCAATCTTTGCAAGAGCTTCAGCATAAATACATTTTTATCTAAACACAAACATGAAAAGAAATACTACAGTTACTGATTGCAAAAGTAGAGCCTCCTGGTTACTATTTATTTAACAAATAACTGCCAAACAGAGAGCTTCTTCCTCAAAGACTTCATTATCTAACACCCCAGCTTTGCAAGTACTTTTTTAGCGTGTGGTTACACATAAGCAGTTCCTTTGATTTCAGCAGTATCCCTCTGACTGCATTTACCTTCCAAAATACCTTTCCATAGTCTGAGTTTAAGCAGATGACAAAGTCAAGGAAAAGGAAGCCTGCAAGAAAGAAGAACTGGAGGGATTTGGGCAAGGCTTCCTATGTTATCATGGGAAAGAGGTAGGTGCTTCTTCAAAAGAGCTGCTTAGAGAAGAAGCTTAACTCAGGGCTTCCCAATCACCTTCCTGCAGAGTCTGTCCAGCTCTATTTGCTATTTAGGAAGACTAAGAAGATTAGCCTAGAAAAAAGCTCAAAGTCAGATGCCTAAAGCACAGGTTAAAACCATTCTCCATTTTTCCCAGTATTTGCAGACCAGGAACTGAAGCACATCAACAACCCTGTTGTGGCAGCATTGAAATGTAGCTTTTTTTGACTCTTCGTCCACTTCTCTGACTAGGCTAGAGATGTAATGTCCTACAGTAGCAAGCATGAAAGCTTCATCCCCAAGATACTTTAGAACAGAACAAGGTTCTGCTTTCTTTTTCTCCCATAGGTCTGGCATGCAGAGGTGCCAGTTCATGAAACATTTCCCTTCAGCAAGAAAAGTATTTCATAAAGTATATTTATGGTGATACTGTTAGTGTTGCAGTCTAGCCCTCAAAGCACTTTCTGTAGCTAAGAAATACTGAAAATGAAACAGTTATGATATAAAAAGTTACAATGTTAGGCAATTTTAATTCCTACATATTGTAGGTCAGATAAATTTGCTAGTTGGTCTTTAATACCATGCTAAGTTGATACACACACTCAAACACACATATATGGGAATTCATCTAATAAGGTTTTTCTTGGTAAGTATCATGTTAGATTTCATTTATACACTATGTCACATACCAGCGATACAATCTTTTTAGGCTACTTGGTGAACATATTAATGCTTTCAGTTTACAGAATTTTCTTTTTTCTTACAAACACATGCTTGCCTTCAAAATTAAAAAAAAAAGCCCCTTTGAAAATCATTCATGCCTTTGAAGACTAATGATTCATTTCTTTTTTTCCTATTTTCAATATATTTTCAAATCCTGACATCTCCCCTTGTAAGCACAGGCTGAAAGAAAAGATCTTAACATTCAGGTTTTACAGGCATTAAAGTTACATTTATTTTAGCATGTATATTTATACTTGTACTGCATAGGTAAAAGAACAAAGAGATATTAAGGAGAAACTATTTCATTGGGATTAATCCCATGTAAAATGTTGCTTTATAAATTATGGGTTTCAGTAATCAGTTGTTAATCCAAAGAAACAACCAATAACAATGACTGATATTTTAAATTGCTTCACTAAGCAGTATATATTCTTCAAAACTGGATAAACAGGTGATCTATCACTTCACCTAGTCATCCATCACTTGGTGATTATACTGAAGTGCCCCTTATCGTGTACAATTTACTCAGTGTTCCAAGATTTTGGGCAACAGGATAAAACCATCCCACAGATCTGCCTTTTTTTCCAGCTCTGAAGCAAAGACTAGGGAGTTTAATCCAGTCTCAGAGACATTTGCCCTTTCAAAAAAGCAATGCAATCTCTAAGACTGCAGAAATGCAGAGCAGCTGCTTCAAAACAAGATGAAGTAAGTCTGTTAGTCCACTGAATGACTGCACTTAGTAGCTTTTCAGTAGCAGAAGGAGATCAGACCTAACCTACTACACAGCCAGGAGCATTTGGCCACCCTTCCATGAATCTCCTGCATTTCATCTTTTTCTCAATCGATCACATAGTATCATAGTGTTCATTCATTGATTTGATTTGTCTCCTTTGCTTTATTTATTTGTGTTGGACCAGGTAGCCTTTTGATACTGCTTCCTGAAATTAAAGGACTAGCAAATCACTATCCTCAGTGCCCCACTTTCAAGTTCATGTTTCCTCCAACAGTCAAAATTTCTCTGTCGTTCTGCTGAGATGATCCCTTTGTTCTAGATGATCACAGGGGTAGGATTTCGAAAAATGTCAACTCCTTTATTATAACAGAAAAAACAATGGCAAATACCTATAGATCAGTAAGCACACATATGACTGTGAAAATCATAGGTTTTCATACTAATAACAACTTTGGTAAAAACAGTAATTTTTTAACCAGTACAGCTATATGATTCCCTATTACACTTGCAGTTATTTCAGGAAAAATGCCTGATACATGAAGATTTTTCCCTTTACTTTAAAGGATTAAACCACTCTGCTGCAGCCATCTTTACACCCATAATACTGAATCCACACTAAGTGAATAACTGTAGCCAGGGAGTATAACAAGCGAACCTTAATAACAGACTCAGCAAGAGACCCCAGTCATTCGGATATCTTTTTGTGCAAGACAGGCTGAGAATGCAAGGAGCAAAAGCCACAAGTATTTTGTAGCATTTCACAGTTACATTAACACCTCTAATTGTAACTGACAGGGCAATTAAGGCTGAAAAACATCCCAGTACAGTGGCTTGTACATGATGATTGTCCCACTGAAGCAACAGATCATGTATTCTCTTCGGAGGAAAAGTGTTTCACTTTATTTTCTTCAATTGAAGTAGATGTCCCAGTTCATCATGCGTCATTAAAAGGTTTGTGTTGCTATAAACATGATTATTTCAAACAATCACAAGCATATAATTTAACAATTCCCTTCTCAATACAAGTATCAAGATTCTTTTTAATAAAGGATGTTAATTGTTATATATAATCCATTTAAATAATGAGTCGTAGAATAATGAACAGGCAATATTGTGAATACAATTATATTTAGGACACATGACCCCCCTCCATTTTTTTTTTTTTAAACGAAACCCATACTATTGCCCTCACGTGCCTGAGTTTGCCCGGTTTTGTACAGTGGTTTTGCACAGTGGTTTTGCTACCAGCCTCTCTTCCTCCCACACACATGCACAGCTCCCTGTGGTGAGCCATAACAAGCCAAGGTATGTCCAACATCAGCAAGCAGTTAAATTCTGTAACAACAAATTTACAGAAATTTGTTTCTGTAAAAACTTAGGGCCCAGTATCTACAATGTATCTATTTGGAGGGGAGAGAATACTTGATTTGATCTACTTTAATCCCATGAGACTGAATGCCCATTAGTAGTCAGGGTGTGTTAGGTGCAATCTTCAGGCACACCTTACAGGTTGAGTTTCATCTCAAAGGAATGCTGTTTATTTGTCCCAAGAGTGCTCCACAGCATGAACTGAAGTGCAGCAACTGGAGATGATTGAGAGATTTGCTTCAAAAGCACACTCCTGATCCAAATTAAAATGCTAATGTAGATACATCTGTATCTGCTCCTTCAAGTAGAAAGCAGGTTGGTAACACGTCCATAATTTAGGGGGAAAGAATTCCTCTTCAATTTCTGCACATATACTCAGGATTTAAAATGGGTGGGAATTTTTTTCTCCTCTGAGAGCTTGCCCACATCTTAGCTGTTAACTGTTTAATGTCTCAGTTGCATCCTACTAATCATTTACTATATACATTTGTATATCAAACATTACAAATATCTGGCCATACTTCACACAGCTGTGATTATAAGCATACACGGGAAAAACAGAACCAAAAAATTAAGCCCAAATCGCAGAACCTTATACTGTATTGCAATCTTAAAGAACGTATATGAATAAAAATCATCTGAAAGCTGAATAATAATATAAGTAGTTCTGGCAATTAATAAAATAGAGTAATAAAATCATTGGTCTTAGAAAAATATCCAGATCTATGTCCAAAGTGTGACAGAGGTCATGTTAAAGGTGAGCAGTGGATTTCAGAGTGCGCTTTTTTTACCTTTCCCAAACTACACTCAAGACAGATAGGAATTGAAGGGAAAAAAAAAAAAAACCACAAAACAAAAACCATAATTGCAAATGTCACAGCAACATATGGGCCTTCACAGGCCTGAAAAGCAAAGTGAATCCATTAAGCTGCCACCAAGGCGATTAGAGAGCTGGAGAACTTGACATATGAAGAAAGGCTGAATGAACTGTGTTTGTTCAGCCTGGGAAAGACCAGGCTTAGGGGGTATCTCACCACACACTTTATAAAGTACCTAAAACATTGGTACAGTGGAGGGGATACTCTTTTCACAAGGATGCACAGTGGTAGAACAAGAGGCAACAAGCACAAGTTGCTCAGGGGAAATGCTGTCTGGCTATATGAAAAAAATATGCACCCTGTGATGAATTAAACACTGGAATAGGTTGCCCAGAGCATTGGTGAAATTTCTGTCACTGAAAATCTTACAGACTCAGCTTGACAGAGTCTTGAATAACCTAATCTATGGCCCTGACTTCT
This sequence comes from Pelecanus crispus, assembly GCF_030463565.1. Taxonomy (NCBI): domain Eukaryota; kingdom Metazoa; phylum Chordata; class Aves; order Pelecaniformes; family Pelecanidae; genus Pelecanus; species Pelecanus crispus. Next base: position 170,463,333 of record NC_134643.1, read on the forward strand.
TACTGAAGTTTGGACCAGTAATTGCAGAGGTCCCTTCCCAACCCAGGCTTTTCTCTGTTTCTGAGCCCTGAGTAACAACCGAAGTCCTGCACACAAGGTTAAAAAATGTTATCAAAAAATATTATCTTTTTTTTTTCCCCCTTTGGAATCCTGAACTGCAGGATTTCATTCATGTTTTTACTTTGAAAAGGATAAATAGCAGTATGCATTTGTTTCACACTGCAAACAATGAGAAAAGTACTGAGGCACAGGGCTTATATCCTCCAAAGTTTCTGCCTTAAATGCTATAACTTGGTTCCATTAGTAAAAGACAGAGGTATGATAATGTGAAGAGGACTTTAAAGAAGCAGAACCTCTCACAGGAAGTTTGGAAACCCTACACGAGCCATTAGAGGCAGAATCAGCCTTACCCTCCTCTCTCTTTCTCTCCCAACAAAGGCTTTGGGGGAAGAACTTGAAAAATGGAAATACCAGCTAATAGACTAGATAAGGAGGCTTCTTTTCAGTTGAAAATGTGAGGGACAATTTTAAAAGACTCTGAGCTTCTGTAGCTTTTAATCTTTCTAAAGAAAGAACTTTTTGAGATTGTACTTTCTAACTTGGCTTTTGTCATGGTGATGGCCTATTACAGGCTTCCAAAAGAAAGAGGATTTAGCCAATATCTTCTCTCATTTGTGTTTGGTCTGCTCTGGACACCCTTGGGCTCGTGGACCAGGACAGAGTGATGGCTACTCAGGGATTGCTCCTGATATGGAAGTTACTGGTCGCTGCCTTCCATTTCTCTGTTCCTTAGAGTGATCAGCGTCCTTGCTTTTTTCCTGTACGCGAATTCACCCTTCTCTGGTGTCCTCCTTCCCTTAAATACTCAGAGTATTTCCTCATAATACACCACTCAAGTACTTGTGGCTGCCATCACTTGCCTACATTAGCTTTAACTACAGAATGAGTCAGGTAATTCAGTAATACAAACTGAAAACTAGTTTTGTTTGGTTTTTTTTTCTTAAAGCTGTGAGCTGCTTGTTTAAACATAGCTAAGGCCAAATGAAGTTTGTGTTAGATGAGATTTTAACAGCGCATGACATAACTTAAAAGAAGTTGAAAATAGTGTAATCTTTTTGTAGATTTCAAGACACTGGTGCAAATCACAGCTCTGATCCACTGCCATATTAATCAGTTTTTACATTAATATAAATGGAGCTACATTGTTGTATTAGGCTGCTATATGGCATACAACACACTGGTGAAAACCAGCAAATACCTAAAGAACAGAGGCAAAGCCCCCAGGCCTTTACCTTACGATTCCGTGCTATTGCTAGTTCACCTTTTAAATCTAAATTAAAGCAACCGAAAACAACAAAATCAAGCACTGTTTTCACAAAAGACCACCCACAGGTATTTCCTTGCAGAATAAAGGGCTGCCGGCCGGTGAGTAACAAGGCTTCTCTTTTTGAGAAGAATTTGACTAGAATTTACAGTCTTCTCCACTGGGTGGCAACCTAGGATGCAGCAACAGAAAGAACTGCTCTTTGCGGAGGACCACCCAAAAAAAAAGATATCCTCCACTGTTAATGTTTACCTAAAGTTTTTGCTTCTGTTGATGGTGCACTTGGCAATGCTATGAACATATGGAAAAAAAGAAACTCTGAACAAAGGTGACTGATTATGACCTAATCAGATTGGATGCAGTTCAAACAAGTATTAACATAGCCCTAAAAAATCCCTTTTTTTTTTTGTTTCTTTGATCATAATAGGATCATGAAATGCGAACTATAATTGCCATTAGAAGTGTTTTAAACTAACGCTGACTTCTGATAAGTGTCTTCTCACTTGCATCATGATTACAGTTCTGTAATATTTTAGAATGAATGCTTTTAATAGTTGCTTGAATTTATGGTTAGAAAATGTAAGATGCAAATAGGGAAAAACACCAAGCACTACGTCTCTCATTTGTTTAAAATGCAGAATGCAATTCCCCTATCAAAATTCCCTAGAACAAGAAGGACTCCTTTCCAAAATACTTGTAGACAGACTCACTCTGGTTTCTAAAGTTATTCTGCGGCTATCAGAAGAAAAAAATGGAATAATAAAATGACAAAGTCCACTTTGTCATTGTTGTACTATGATTAATGTGACCCCAATGAAGTGAAAATAAAGAAATGGAGTGCAAAGAAGAAAGGCTTGAAGTGGAAGATAAAGTAGAGACAAGAATATGGAAATCAATGGGAAAAAGGTGTGAAAAATACTGGATGAGAAAGGTGTGCAAATATGAGGTAAACTAAAAAAGCTTATGAAAAATGAGAGCAGGATGACAGTTTAGAGGGAAAGAAAGAAAAAATCACAGTGGTATTTTCTTCCAGAGAAATAACAGGAAATGATATATTAATTATATTAAATTAAGAAGAAAAAAGTTTGTATCTTTTTGTCACAGTGGGGAAGTCCATAGAACTTCAAAACATTTCTGCTATAACTTTTGGCTCTCACTTCCTAGTTCTGAGGGATTCCTGCAAAGCAGGACACGGTGGATCCACGGTACACACGCCCTGAAGTAAATGCACAAGTGTGAGCAATCATTAGATTACAGCTGGTTTATATTCATTTGAGTGCCCAACAATATCTTTTTTTTTCTTTTTGTAAGAAGAAAATAGTTCAGAAATACCCAGTATAATATCATGGAGAAGAAATTCATATGGAGAAATGTCTCCACTCAGGAAGCTTCACTCTTTAAGAAACCACTCCTTAAGGTTAACCAGCAGCAACTCAGAATAAAACATATATTGCTACACTTTCTCCCTTCTCTTCCTTGGGTACAGTCCCCCAGTTTCTGGTAATTTACAGAAAGTAGAATCATATTGTAACTTTATCAAGAGTCCTTGATGAATTATTCCATGAATTTGTCTAGCCATTCTTTGAATACAGATACACTTTTGACTTCCACAACATCTTGGGACAGAGATTCTGTGATTTAATTATAAACTATGTGAATAAGTACCTCCTTTTTTTGTTGGCTGATCCGACATCATTTATTGTTGGTAACTGTGAAGGACTATTGCCTATTCACTTTTTCAAGTTTATGTGCTGGAAATCTGTTTTGGAGTTAGATCTCCAAATGTTCCAGGAAAGTGGTCTCATTTAAACAGAAAACCACAGTCATAGGAGGACATACTGTCACTATTACCCTGCTGCCGGGTTTTGGTTTTTTTTTTTTTTTTTGGTGATGAAAAACATGCCCCAGGGTTGCTAGTTTTAACATGCTACAACATAATACTTTTTAATGTGGATTCATCATGGGATATTTTAATTTTGATTATATTAGTGACAATTTTTCTGTTTGTTTGTAAACAAAATTTTGCAGCAGAAAGTTTGTTTCCTTAATTTTCTGACATTATCAAGGTTTTATAATCAATAATTTGATTTCACGACAAATATGAAGATAAAAGCAAAAAATATTTTAATTTTAGGAAATGCAATTTTTAAAGCACAGCAATGGTATTTTGAGATGATGTGGGTAATAAAAATATCATGCCTTCTTGGAAATCTGGCTTGCTTTCCCAGTGTTCCCTTCAACTGCCAGCTGACCTCAAGACTTTAAAAACAATTTCCCATAGCTGGGATCTATTCATTTGACAATGTCTGTCCTCAGGCTCAGCTTCCCCAAATGGAAGCTAACTTCAGGGTGAAATCTCCACTTTTGTCCTATCACCTCAGCAGATTTCAGCTGATGGATTTCATTTATCCTCCAGGTTTATATCCCCCAAATTAATACAGCTAGGGAATTAATCTACCTTCACATCTCCTGGAAAGTGCCCTCCCAATGGAGTGAATTTAGCTGTGTTCAACACCTAACTGACAGAAAATCTGACTACAGTATGTATGTGTACCTCTTCATTGTAGGCAGACAGGTGAAGGTGAAGTAGCATTACTGCCAGATACACACAAGTTTAAATGCATAAGCTCAGAACTATTTTATACACACATCTAAATGAGAAAAATGAACTTATTAAACTGCCTATTTATCAGAAGATGACAATTCCTAGAACACAAGTTGTTCTGTCCCTAGAGAAATAATTTGTTCTCTTCCTACAAAACGATAATCTTATGTATTCAAGGTCTATTTCAAGTTTATGGAAAAATAAATTAAAAAAAAAAGGCAATGCAAATCCCAAATAGTTTAAATGCTTTCCAGAGGTGACGGAAGTATTAGAGAAAACTGCTCATCTGAACAACAACTGTAGGATCTTTTTACATATGGCTTCTCTTCATGTATTCCACTACAATTTGTGTACACAGCTGAGACAAGAGTTTTTCTTGTCATGAGCATCTGTTTGACTCATCATATGTGCTGTATCTATCACTGTGAACTGTTCCAATGGCAGTATTGAAGCATCTGCCACATAGGCTCTCTCTACAGAGGAGTTCAAAGCCTAGAGGAATCTGAAAGAAGGAAGTGGCGAAAAGAAATTCAGTGAGCTTCAGCTGATGTTCAGAAAACTTGTTTTGCTTTTACCTTCAGTGGTCATCTTCTGGTGACATTTACCTAAGGATGGTGCACAGTGGTGCACCTGTAACTACAGCTCCCTGAGGCACAGGGTAGAAGTGACCCATTTCTGTACTTTCTTTCTGATAGCCATGAAATACACTTTAAATTGTCTCTATTTGTTCTCTTAGGGTGCAAACCTTTTTCCATCAGACTTACACGTCCTTGAGGGCAAGATTCAGATCATCTAAGCTACACAGCTCCTCTGCGCTGCTCGATCCACGTGATTACAGTGGTTCGAAAGAGCCAGTCCACTAGCACTAAGCAGGACGTGTCTCTCTCCATTGACTACACAGACTCAGGAAGTCCAGATTAGATGCCTAAGTTTTGCATAGCTAAAGATGTCAGTTGAATCTCATCCCCAAAATGAAGTCTTCCTTGTATACTCAAATATGGCATTATCAACATATGAATCCAAAAGAATCAACTGTATTGACTGAAACGTGAGCTAAATTATTTTTCATTTTAGATCTTTCACAGGTGTCTAAGTAAATAAACAACTTCTGGCTGTTTGATCCAACATTTTTTTTTCTGCAAATATATTCCTTTACTAAGCAAGTAAGAGTACAGAAGAGGTGGCAGAGCTATCAGCTCTTGAACTGGCTGGTAAAAAAATTCTCCTTTGAAAAACTAATTCTCTAGATATAAAAATATGGATTTGAAATTAAATTATTACTGCCAAGATCTCTGTGAATACAGTCTGTGCTGTCAAAAGGCTGAAGGGCAGTACTCCAGAATGAGCTTTCATTGGTTTGGAGCACAGTCAAATCTTTCCTGTGCTAGAAATATACGCAGTCAAGAGCCAGTTGCCCTTATCTTGGGATTCCTGTTCAAGGAACTGAAGAAAATATAGTGATAATCTGCAAATACAGGAGGATTTTGCTCAAAGAATAACTATAATGGTGTATGCAGCCTCTCTCCATTAGCTTCTGTGTAGAACCCCTGTACCATTCAGCACTGCTCTTCTACCGTTCAGTGCTGCAGTGTGTTAACTGACCATGGTTAATACTTTTCAATGGAAAATTAAACATCCTTATATCAAAAACATTGTTTGTTAGGATTTTTTAATTAGTTTTTATTTATTTTAAACAGCTTCTGTACAAGGATTTCAGGAGGCACTGATAAAGAATAGAATATGTTGCTTTACGTTTGAACTGAGGGCAATAATATTAGCTATCTGTCATGCTATCTTTGTAGAGTCCAGAAGTATTTCATTAAACAAAAAAAGCAGTTTTATTAGACTGTAACATAGAATAGGCTTATTACTTCCTCTATTACTGTTATACTTATGTGTGATTCTTAAAGACATCAGGATATGAAAGTGAGACATATTAAAAGAAGGATTAGTAGGAACATACTTGTGTACAAGAACATAAGCTTCTCTCAAATATTGTTGTCATCATATTTGGAGAAAGGACAGGAACATACCAATTTTTGTAGCACTTTATAAGAACTGGAGACTTAAAACCTGGAGTTCTAGATGCCATAACCTCTCCTACAGTGAAAATATGCTCAGGAAACAGAGGGAAAATTAAAGAAAAATTTTGTATTCTTTCCATAAACACCCTAACTCTCTCCAAATCCATTCCTAACTTTATCTAGCCTTTAAAAGGAAACAACTTTAAGAAACTATGCAAACCAGAAAGTTTTATACCTTATTCAAGATTATGTTCCATCTTTGACCAAAGGTATGAGAAAGAGCTGGAGTGGTGCTTGGCCCTGCACAATCCTTTATACTGCTTACCCCAGTGACCTTCATACATCACTTTGACCAGAAGATCAGCACTAGCAAAAACTGATCAACACAGCTCTATGACATTACTTTCAGCGTATGGGTCAACATGCATACCTGGTTTTCTGGTGAAGTATCTCAAACACTTAGGCATAATGGTTCTGGATCAATCTATCTCCCATGTTTAACATTTAGTGTTTAGGGTATTTTGGGTTTTTATCTCATCATAGATGCTTTGTATTAGTTGTTTAAATATATTTGAGTTTCTAGATATTTTAGACTTAGACAACATAAATTCTACCACTACCTTTAGACTGATGCCCTTTACAGCCAATGGGGAGAAACAAGTCCTTCTAGGAAGTCCTATCCAACTATTTAAAGACTAAATCAATTGCATCCTACAAGGGTCTGTTTATCTCTTTACTGAAAAAAAGGCCAAGAGGCCCATTCAGATGTGCATTTCTTCACAAAAACACCTGAAGTAGAAAAGATGAAGAATATCATGAGTTTTAACATGGCAAGCTCCTATTAACATAAGACATAAATGTGTTTAAAAATTAACAAGACAGAGATTCATGTCTCACACTCCTTAGGAGGAGAAGCTACATCTTATTACTCATCAGTACACTATAGTGCCATCTCTCCATCCATAAGCATGGGATTTTCTCAAATATACATAATGATTCCTAACAGTTTGAAGGAAGGTCTTGCTGGTACTCCTGCTTATTACAAGCAGCAGAAAGGTGTCTTTTATTGTGGAAGGAAAACAGTTCATTATGAGTTTGGACTGTGTTTTACACTTCATATTTTCTTTCTGTGCCTCATAGGTATCAAGTATGTATTTGGGAGGAATCTGCACAGTCTCCTGTTGCATGAATGTAACAATTTATTTCTGCTGCTTTGGTCTGTTCTTCATAATAACTTCTCATATGAAATCTTAGGCACTAACTGAACATGAAAACCTTTCAGATTTGGACACAGCTATTCACACTAGTGCTTGACTGGTCATTTACTAAGCCTGCAGCATGGCATATATAAGTGTGTTCATGTTTCCTTTTCATTAATTTTTGCTTCAGTCATAGCAGATATGCACTTGCTTACATGGCTAAACTCAAAACATCACTTGGAACATATTAAAGATGCAAATGTGTTAACTGGGCTAGCAAAACATCATTAAATTCCTGTGTGGGATACTACACTTTCATAATTAACACTCTTTCTGCATTAAAGTAGCTTCAGTTTGGTTTATTCATTCAATGAACTGAGTCAAAAATGAGCTAACATCACTGATTAGTAAATTCACAGTCTTCAGCTTAATTTTACCAAGTGCCCACATGTGGATGAGTGCTACAAAAACTTTGGCCCTGAGAATGCAGAGTTAGAATAGAAACAGTTAGAACGAAATGGTCATTTTAATGAATATAAGCCAACTTGTGCCTCCCATCATATAATTCTAACAGAATAAAATAAGAAGCTGCGCTGCTAAGGAAGATAAGAAACCATAACTTTTATTGAAGAGAACAGACGATACGGTATTTTGCTCATAGACTCACAGTTGTGAATGGCAGATTGGTTTTACTTCATTAAAGAGGATATAATGATTCTTTTAACTACAAAAGACCAAGAAGAGTTTGATACAATTGGAAAGAATAATATTCATTTCTAGAAAAAATAATGAGTGAACTCATTCTATGAATGCATTAATAATATTATATGAATACCAATTTTTTATCATCTGTATTACATAAATGACATTAACAAAATCAAGCTGTACACATAATAATCTACAGAATATTCTCCATAATAGGACTATATAAAGCAAATCTTTTCTTATATAGAGAAAAACTTACTGCAAACTTTCACAATTAGACACATAGGAAAAATCAGTGGTTTTCACATAAGGTTTTCACATAAAACTCCTAACCAATCTCCAGATCTCTAAAATCACCCTGCTTGAGTATCTAAGTCAGCTGTGAAAATGTAAAAACAAAAATCCCCAGCATAATCTAAGTTTCAGTAGCGTATTTTCACAGTTTGTACAGGATGCTCCATGAAAATCTGACCTATAGTCTTCAGCAGATGCAACATAGCAATATGAAGGTTGAAAGGAACATCTGTAAATGCTGCGGTACTGAACATCAGTACTCAGAAGTTTCCTTCTGACTGGTAAGGACTGGTAAGCCTGCAGTGTTTATAGAGGACTGCTGTGAACATTACAGTCAAAGAGGACCCCATAGAAGATATTTCACAACCCAAAATACTGTTTAAATAATTCATTGAGAGCTGTTGCATTAAATTGCCATGGCTAAAGGTGATAAATAATTTGTTTTTAGAAATATAAAATGTTTCAGAACATCACTGTGTGAAAGGGGCCTCATTGTAAAATATCACTAAACATTATTTGAAAGATATCCTGTACATCAAAGTTGAATTCAGTTAGATCATATTTCTTTTATAAGAACTTCAGGGAGGCACGAATACACAAATATTCTGTCTAGTATAATCTGCTATGATTCAGAGTTATTTATTTTATGTTAGGCTTATTTTTGAACTATGCAGCAAAGCCTCCTGCATGAGTTTTCCCTGGTATTAATATGAAACCTTATTATACAAAAAGGAGATGATAGATTTTTTGGTTTATGGCCTCTGTTGTTTCATGTCATAAACTATGGTAAAGTAGTCCAGAATGCCCTAGGAAAACCTCTAAGAGTCATCAGATCACTAATACTAAATTCTGGAGTAAGTCTATTTCTATATGGTTGTGTAAAATGAAAGAACAAATCGCTCCAAAATGAAGGTATGATGATGCCGTAATTGAAACTCTTAGAATATCCTTGGTCACCATTCTTTCTCATGCCTATCTTTCAACTGTCTTCTGTTGAAAGACACTTTATAAATGCTCTTATTTATTTAATGTGGCTCTAATCGTGTTTTCAAATTTCAAAGTCAATACATTTTGTAAATTATAATTTACCAGCATAATAAAAATTAATTCACTTGGTGTAAGAACCCTTCTATCATAACCCCTGTTGTGCATGACAAATCACTCAAACGTTTCTAGGACAAACACTACAGAAAATTATATATTTGCTCAAGCAAACAAAGGAAAAACAGTAATCAAATGCAATACATATTTTCCTGCTTTTATGTAATTAAATTAATTCCATCCTGAAATGTTGTGAGATTTATCTAAGCACATATTGAGAACTGATATTACTACTATTAAAGCAGGAATGAATTTATTGTTCTATCTCATGATAAAATATTGAACAAACCCCACAATTCATATAAACAAAGGGATCGTACTATATGCCACTTAATTTTTTCCACTAATGTCAGAGTTGGATCACCTAAACCCAACTGACACAGGGATCTGAATTTCAGCTTTTATATAAACTACCTAGTTTTTACATAATCTATCACCAAGCCAGTGTCCTTCTTTCTTCTAATTTTTGTCTTTCTCTGGAATAAATAGTTCAGATTATATTCTCCACTATAATTCCCAAATTCATTAAGCTAACCTAAAAATAATGTTTAAGGTTTCTCAAAAGAAAAGACAACAAAAAGTTACCTCCAGAAAGTCAGCAACCAGAATATAATTATTTTTTATTATTCAATTACATGTTGAAGCCAGAAATAGAAATGCCTTTGGTTTTCTACTTCAACACAGAAAAATTTATCATAAGCCCTTCTCTTTCTTCTGACAAGCAAAGTAGGATCAACAAGAAATTATTTGTGATTGGGGGTGCAGTGGTAAACCTAATGCTGTTGCTGATTAGTCATCGAATATATCCTGATGTCAGCAGTTTTCCAAATGAAAATGTATAAATTGTAATGAAAAAAATCCTCCTGAATTCGGGGAGGACCTTTGGAGCCCCATGTCTTTATAGGCCAGATGACCTGACTTTTCACTACAGCCCAGATGCCATAGGCTGGTGAATTCACTTTCAAGCATCCCCAAAGGGGTAGCAGCAATTCAAAACAAAAATATTTCAGATTTCAGGCATTTGGATTTATCAATTTATTTAATTTTCATTTTCTTTACAAAACATTCAGCCTACAAGTATCCTTATTCACCATATACCTGCTAAGTCGACTGTGTTTTGTTTATCTGAAAACTTCTGCTTTGCTTGCTGTAGAATGTTATTGGTGCTAAGATTTTATGAGTTCATGGGAAGACTAAACATTCACAGTTCTGGGTCAGGCATTTCCAAATTTGCAGATTGTGAGGAAACACATATTTACAATTGTTTTTCTCTATGCATCTGTCACTGGTCCTTGTTGGCAATAGTATATTACACAAAACAGTAAGAGCCATAATGGGCTGTTCCCACATTTCAAGTTGCTCAGGCAAATCTTTTGCATAGGTAGCAAGTGGTGCCTATTATGGCAGTTTACATTCTGCTTCATTATGAAGTGATGACTACCTCAAATACAAGAGAACTATGATGAATTCATTATATCTCCTTATATCACCATTTCTCCTCTTTTGTTGGCTAAGAACAGACTCAGGATTGTACTCTTGTTTCAGAATATTTAAGAATCAAAAGAGAAAATTCCTTTCCCCAGCCTAAGAGCTGTGCTAAAGCTAAGCATTTATTTGATGATAGATGCTTATTATAATCACTTTCTAACAACTTGTTCAGCAATTAAAATCAATCATGCTGTTTAGCTCCTCTTAATTTGGATACTTTAGATATGTGTTTCATATGAAACTCTTCCTTCCAAACTTGATTAGCTGTTTTTAATAATCTCCATTAGTCTTGAATCCTTCAACACACATAATTTTACTATTTACTTCTCTCACAGCTATTTTTTATTTCGGTGGAATCACTGGTCTCAAAATGTACAGTACATATTCTGCTCTCCTCTGTGGATTTTTAATCCACCTCTCTTCACATTCTAGCCAGGCACTCTGGACCACCAAAGCTGTATAAATATCAGTTAAACCACTTTACATTCATGCATGAGGACAATCTCAATCTATTTGCATAATTCCCATTATTTTATCTTTAATGCTAAGATACCACTAAAATTCTGAACCCTTGCATGCAATTCTTGTATGCTTTGGTAGTGCATAGCTTATTAATTGCAATTCCTCTTTAATATATCCTATAACACTACATTTCCATGTATCCTATAACACTAAATTCCAAGTATTTCATCGTGGCATTCAGTTATGCCTTTAAAACTGAAGTCTGAATTTCATGCTCAGCCACTGTAGTCACACAATTGGGTAAAATAGTTGAAGGGCTGAAGCCTCCTCTGAGACATCCTCTCCCTCATTCTGCAGTGATGTGGACCTTGCGACAGTAGTCTTGCAAATCCTGCCCACGACCAATCTTGTCTGACATGAATACAGGAATTTGAGGATTCTGGTCTCAGTTTTGATAAAAGCATGAGCCTACGCCATGTGACAGGCTAGATTCAGAACAATTTCTAGTTTCAGGATCCAGGGCCATATTGCCATGACATTATGATTTAAAAAAAAAAAAAAAAGGCTTAAACCAAAAAGGAAACAGCTGAAGCATATGAAATGTAAACTGTTAAGTAAGCTTTTATTCCAGTAATACCCTGGTTTTTGATTTTTCTAACCTTTTCCCATTCAGGCTTGATAATCTCTTAGATGGTATTAGAGATGGCAAAGGCTGTAAGATTTATCTGAGATATTATATTACAGCTGTTAAAACCTTGAACTACTTCCTTTAGAAAAATGCACGGAAAAGGAGAAAGAAGAACTGCAAAGATTTTTTCTGAAAACATATCCACTTCTGTCTCCAGGGCTTATCGCTACTTGCAGCTTGAAACACAGATACAGCAAACAGTTTTAGCAATCTCTTCAGGTCCTGATACACTCACACCAGCATTATGTAGCTTATGATATTGCTTTCCCATGTCAGGCCCAAAACTGCAGTCATCAGCAGCTACAGTACATAATTTTTAAATAGAAGGCAAAACTGGATAGAAATGAAGAAGAATCTCAAAACAGATAAAATCTATTTATCTTTAACTAATTTGAACAATACAGACTTTCCCTGACCTGGGCCAGGAACTCTGCACAGATGAATTCACCAATATCTTTATTTATCACCATACAGGTGGAAGAAAAAAAGAAGAAAAAAGAGTGAGTGTACTGGTTCAGGTGTTCTTCAATATTTACAGAGAAAAGTGATGATGCCTGCTCAGGTCATTATTGCTTCTAAAATGTCACAGTATCCTGGGATCATGACAACAGAAATTGAGCAACACAGGATTTAGATAATCCTAGATTCAGAATCAGAGGGCTGGAAGAGATTTTAAGAGGTATCCAATTTACCTCCATATCACTAAGGAAAAATCGGCTTTTGCTGCATCATTTCTCAGCGCCTTGCTTTGCCTATTCTTAAACATCATCCTTCAGGCAGATGCTGGACCCCAAAACCATCTGGTTTTGTCCCTTATTGTCCTTGCCACTAGAAAACTCTCCCTAATATTTGATCAAAATATATTTCAAGTGTTTGCTATGTGTCCTAGCAGATAACGGATACTTTTCTTCCCCCTAGCAACAGCCTGTTTGCACTTTGCATTTTCTCCTAATGGTTTTTCTTCTCCAGGTTAAACAAATCTAATTCTTTGACTCCTTTTTTGTAAGTTGAGTTTCCTAGATTCTTGATTGATTTCACAATGCTTCTGGGAATACTCTTCGAGTATGCCACAGTTTTCCTGAAAATGCTAATATTGGGCTCAGGCTGAGTTTCATCAAGATCATTTTGAATTGCTTACCCTGGTTTCTGCATGTTACTAGTCCCTTCTAATCTATTTTGCCTGCACAGTGGTTAGGCTCACTGCCTCCAGTCCACATTCCCAAAGCCTGACATCTTCATTTCCCTTCACAGTATCCCCAAACACAATCACTTCTGATGCTGCTCATCTCCCATTAGAACTCTTTGCTAGTTGATTGGTTCATTCATCCATTTCAAATGTCATTTCCCAGCACAATCTATGGGGCAGATCAGGAGCCTTTCTTGCTCAAACACAACATCCCTTGTTTCTGAATTTGCAGAATTTATTTCTTTGAGTGTGTTTCTGAGGCTGAGTTTGACTTCCCATAACTAAGAGAAATCTCCAGGCACCGCACACCCAGTGTGTGTGCTCCTCTCCTGCATGCTTGTGTCACATGTGCCTTACTTTCATAGCAAGAACACAGACATGTCTAAACACAAAAAGAAGAGAATGCCATGTTTCCCTAGATTAACAGTTCTGTAATAGTACTAAAAAACCCCTGATCTCAGTCAAAGCACAGGAAAGATTTTTTTCCCCTTTCAGTTACAAAAGAACAAATATAAACAAATAACATTGAACAAAGGATATTTTGACTGAGAAACAAGGCAAAATGAAGGGGAGGAAGAGGACAGATGTGAGCACCTTCATACAGCTACTGAAGCAGGAGAATATGTACCACAATCTATTTAGTGTACAAGTAGAGGTATTGAGGTGTAGGAACTAATCTGCAGGTCTCAGCTCCAGCTGACAATCTAGAGCAACTCAGAGTATCCTGTTCTTCTGATTTTAATCAGCACTCTGTCCTTCTAAATATTATCTACATGTCAGCTCTTTCAGGAAGTTAACATTAAAATTTACAGACCAAAATTTTATATGTATAAAATATATATACACATAGATAAAAATATACATATGAAAACAAAATATTTTAGTAAGGAAATTTATAAGTTAAACTAATATCAAAGTGGTCTTACTTTTAAGATACAGTGCTTTTGTCACCAATTATATCTTTAGGTTGATCCCCAAATAAATAAATTGCATTAATTAAATATTTTTAGTCAAATTAAATAACTTTTAAAAGACACTATGGTCTAGAATTAAGCAGGATGTTTCATTTCTGTATAAGGACTGAAGTGTCTAATCAAGCAAAATCAAACAGTATAGTACATATATCAAACTGTATCATTACAGTAAGTGATGATGTTGCTGAGAGCCTCTGGGTGAGGATTAGGGGGATGGAAAGGAAAGGGTATGTTGTTGTGGGTGTCTACTACCAATTGCCCAGCCAGGATGATAGCACTGATGAGTTATTCTATAGGCAATTAGGAGAAATCTCTGGTTTGGTAGCCCTTGTCCTTATGGGAGATTTCAACTGGGAATATCATACCACTGAGATGAGCAGGTCTTGGGAATTCTTGAAGTTCGTAGGAGATAACTTCTTGTCACAGTGAGCCAATGAGGAAAAATGCCCTCCTAGACTTGTTATTTGTGAATAAGGAAGGACTCGTAGGAGATGTGATGGCAGGTGACTGTCCTGGCCACAGTGATGATTAAATGGTTGAGTTCAAAATTTTCAGTGTAATGAGAAAAAAAGGACAGCAGAGTTGCTACCTTGGACTACAGGAGAGCAAACTTTAAGCTGTTCAGGGAGCTATTTAGCAGAGTACTCTGGGAATCTGCTTTTGAGGGCTTAGGAGTCCATGGGTGCTGGTCACTCTTTAAGAACCACCTTTTAGAAGCACAGAAGAAGGCAATTCCATTGTGTCGTGGGTCAAGCAAGTGGGGCAGAAGACCAGCTTGGCTGAACAGTGTGACAGTGTCCTCCCTAACCCCCCCACCCTGACCTTTATCTCCCATAACCCTGCTTAAGCAACAACCACCAGTGGTGGTCCTAATGGATGCATCTGTTTGTGATGGCTGCATCTGGCTCAAAGTGGATTCAGGAGACAGATTAGCCAAATTAGCCAAGGGCTAATTTGAGCAACGCACCTACCTAACCACAGAGCTGGTCAATGCCCAACTCAAGCCAAATTTGGAAGAAACTAAAACCTGTGGTTGGTATGCAAATATGACTATGAGTCAATCATCTTACGCACATAAATAGCAAGCAGCCCAAGAACCATTTGACCTCTACTGCATGGCAGCAGGCTGCATGACAGGATCACCCCTTCAGTAGGAATGCCTCTCAAGGTTATGCCTGCTGCAGAGATCCCTTACTCCTCGATACTGAGAGACTCCTTGCCACAACAGATCCTCAGTGACTAATAGCTTGATAAACTTTGTAAGCTTTACTAAGATTATATCCTAGATTGATTGTGCACATATAATCCTTCAGACATAAACCATTGACCAAGTAAGTCCAGGACTAAGTTTGGATCCAGACGCACCTAGACTCCTACAAGGGAAGGAGTTTAGAACGCAAGGGGGGTCCTCTCTCAACCTTGTGACTCAACAGGAGGGTCTCCCTAACAGTTTTGTATGACCCTGTCCTCTATGCAGTAAATAATCAAGTGTACTTTGTCATCGAATCTTGTTAAACCACCGTCACATTTACTATCACACTTTGTTAAATTGCTGTTTTACACCAATAAACATATTGCTGCTTCTCTCTTACAAGTGAAGTGCATCTCTCCATCTGCAACAAACAGGGAACTCCTCATGGAGCTCAGGAGGAAAAAGAAATCGTATGAGCTCTGGAAACGATTTCAGGCTTTGTAGAAGGAGTACAGAGCCGCGGTTCGTATATGCAGGGAGAAGACATGAAAGGCCAAAGCTCAATTAGAGTTGAAGTTGGCCAGTCTTGTTTCAGATAACAAGAAGGTCTTAGGTATGTTAATAGCAAGAGGAGGTCTAAAGAAAACATTGGATCGATGCTTGTTGAAGATTGTCATATCACTAACAGGGATGAAGAAAAAGTGGAGCCATTCAAGGGTTTTTTTTGCCTCAGTCTCTAATAATATTGATAGACCTTGGGCTGTGCGGTGCCCTGAGTCAGAGGACTATGAGTGTGGGAACAGTGACTTTCTTTTTGTGGACAGAAATTGTAAGGGACCAGCTGTATCAGCTGAATGTTCAAAAGTCCATGGGGTCTGACTGGATTCATTCCAGAGTGCTGAAGAAGATAGCGGATGTTATGGTAGGACCCTTCTTGCTCATCTACCAAAGGCCTTGGGAGTCTGGGGAGATTCCCACTGACTGGAAGCTAGGCAATATTATTCCAGTCTACAAAAAAGGGTGTGAAGGAAGACCCCGGGAACTACAGACCTGTTAGTCTAACCTCAGTTCCTGGAAAAATGGTAGAGAAGGTTATACTGGGTAGTATTGAAAGGCATTTAAAGAATAGTGCAATCATCAGGCACAGTCAGCGTGGGTTCACAAAGGGAAGGTCCTGTTTAACTAATTTGATATCCTTCTGTGATAAGGTCACCTGCCTAGTGGATGATGGGAAGGTGGTGGGTGTAATTTTTCTGGATTTTATTAAGGCTTTTAATACTGTCCCTCACAGCATCCTTCTGGACAAGTTGTCCAACTGTGGGATGAGTGGGTTCATGGTGCGCTGGGTGAAGAACTGGCTGAACAGCAGGGCTCAAAGGGTTGCAGTGAATGGGGCTACACCTGGCTGGTGACCAGTCACCAGTGGTGTTCTCCGGGTTCAAATCTGGGGCCAGTGTGTTCAATATATTTATCAACAATCTAGATGCAAGAGTTGAATGCACCATTAGCCAGTTTGCTGATGATACCAAACTGGGAGGTGCTGTTGACTCTTGTGAGGGACAGAAGGCCTTGCAGAGGCATCTAGACAGATTGGAGCATTGGGCAATCATCAATGGGATGAAATTTAACAAGTCCAAATACCGGATTCTGCACCTAGGACAGAGTAATGCCAGGCACAAGTATAAATTGGCAGAGGAGTGGCTGGAGAGCAGCCCCGCAGAAAGGGATCTGGGGGTGCTGGTCGACAGCAGGCTCAATATGAGTCAGCAGTGTGCCCTGGCTGACAAGAGGGCAAACCACATCCTGGGGTGCATCAAACACAGCATAGGCAGCCGGTTAAAAGAGGCGATTATCCCTCTGTATTCAGCACTGGTGCAGCCTCACCTGGAGTACTGTGCACAGTTCTGGGCCCCACAATTTAAGAAGGATCTGAAGGTCCTTGAATGCGTCCAGAGGAGGGCAGCAAAGCTGGTGAAAGGGCTGGAAGGAATGTCCTGTGAGGAGCAGATAAGGACCTCATAGGCTTGTCTAGTTTGGAGAAAAGGAGGCTGAGGGGCGACCTCATTGCTCTCTACAGCTTCCTGAGGAGGGGAAGTGGAAGGGAGGTGCTGAGCTCTTCTCCCTGGTATCCAGTGGTAGGATGCATGCGAATGGTTCAAAGCTGTACCAGAGGAGGTTTAGACTGGACACTGGGAAGCATTTCTTTACTGAGAGGGTGGTCAAACACTGAAACAGGCTTCCTAGAGAGGTAGTCAATGCCCCAAGCCTGTCAGTGTTTAAGAGGCGTTTGGACAACACTCTTAATAATACAGTTTAACTTTCTGAAGTGGTCAGGCAGTTGGACTAGATGATCATTGTAGGTCCCCTCCAACTGAAACTGTTCTGTTCTGTTCTGTTCTATTCTATTCTATTCTATCCTATCCTATCCTATCCTATTCTATTCTATTCCCTTACCCGAGGGGATGCAATACTCGACCTGTTGGTCACCAATGCAACTGAGCTCATTGGTGACATCACGACTGGAGGCAGCCTGGGCTGCAGTGATCATGTGCTGGTGGAGTTGACACTCCTGAGGGACATGGGAAAAATGAGGAGTATAGTCAGGACCCTAAATTTTAGAAAAGCAAACTTCGAGCTCTTCAAGGAGTTAGTCAGAGGGACCCCCTGGGAAATGGTCCTCAGGGACAGGGGAATGGAACAGAGCTGGCAGATCTTTACGGACAGGCAGATCTTTACAGACACCTTCCATAGAGTGCAAGAGCTATCAGTCCCCAAGTGTAAGAAATCAGGCAAGGAACGGGAGACCAGCATGGCTGAGTCGAGACCTGCTGGTCAAACTAAAGAGTAAGAGGGAACTGCACAGGCAGTGGAAGCAGGGACAGGTGTCCTGGGAAGAGTACAGGGAAGCCACCCGATTGTGTAGGGATGGGGTCAGGAAGGCCAAGGTGCAGCTGGAGCCGAATTTGTCAAGGGATGTAAAGAATAACAAGAAGGGCTTCTATAGGTATGTCAACTAGAAAAGGAAGGTTAAAGAAAACATACCCCCCCGCCCCTGATGAACAAGAATGGTGAACTTGTATCAACAGACGAGGAGAAGGCAGAGGTACTCAACAACTTCTTTGCCTCAGTCTTCACCAGCAACCTCTCTCCTCACCCCTCCTGAATCGATGGACCAAAAGATGGGGACCAGGGGGGTAAAGCCCCTCCCACTGTAAGGGAAGATCAGGTTCGAGACCACCTGAGGAACCTCAATGTACACAAGTCTATGGGACCTGATGAGATGCATCCCAGAGTCCTGAGGGAATTGGCTGATGTAGTTGCCAAGCCACTCTCCATGATATTTGAAAAGTCATGGCAGTCAGGTGAAGTCCCTGGGGACTGGAAGAAGGGGAATGTTGTGCCCATTTTTAAAAAGGGAAGAAAGGAGGACCCTGGGAACTATTGGCCTGTCAGCCTCACCTCTGTGCCTGGGAAGATCATGGAACAGATCCTCCTAGAAGATATGCTCAAGCACATGGAGGACAGGGAGGTAATTCAAGACAGCCAGCACGGTTTCACCAAGGGCAAGTGCTGCCTGACCAACCTAGTGGCTTTCTATAAAGGAGTAACTGCATCAGTGGACAAGGGAAAAGCAATGGATGTCATCTATTTGCACTTCTGCAAAGCGTTCGACACAGTCCCCCACAACATCCTTCTCTCTAAATTGGAGAGATACGGATCTGATGGGTGGACTGTTCAGTGGATAAGGAATTGGCTTGATGGTTGCATCCAGAGGGTCGTGGTCAATGGCTTGATGTCTACATGGAGACTGGTGACAAGTGGGGTCCCTCAGGGGCCCGTACTGTTTAACATCTTCATCAATGACATAGACAGTGGGATCGAGTGCTCCCTCAGCAAGTTCACAGATGACACCAAACTGAGTGGTGCGGTTGACATGCCAGAAGGACAAGATGTCATCCAAAGGGACCTAGACAAGCTGGAGAGGTGGGCTTGTGTGAATCTCATGAGGTTCAACAAGGCCAAGTGCAAGGTCCTGCACCTGGGACGGGGCAACCCCCAATATCAATACAGGCTGGGGGTTGAAGGGATTGAGAACAGCCCTGCAAAGAAGGACTTGGGGGTACTGGTGGATGAAAAGCTGGACATGAGCCAACAACGTGCCCTTGCAGTCCAGAAGGCCAACCGTATCCTGGGCTGCATCATAAGAAGCATTGGCCAGCAGGTCGAGGGAGGTGATTCTGCCCCTCTACTCTGCTCGACCTCACCTGGAGTGCTGCATCCAGCTCTGGAGCCCTCAGCACAAGAAGGACATGGACCTGTCGGAGTGGGTCCAGAAGAAGGCCACAAAAATGATCTGAGGGCTGGAGCACTTCTCCTATGAGGGCAGGCTGAGGGAGATGGGGTTGTTCAGCCTGGAGAAGAGAAGGATGCAGGGTGACCTTATTGCGGCCTTTCAGTACTTAAAGGGGGCCTATAGGAAGGATGGGGACAATCTTTTTCGCAAGGCCTGTTGTGACAGAACAAGGAGTAATGGTTTTAAACTAAAGGAGGATAGATCTTGACTGTATATAAAGAAGAAATTTTTTACAATGAGTGTGGTGAAGCACTGGCACAGGTTGCCCTGAGAGGTAGTGGAGGCCCCATCCCTGGCAACATTCAAGGTGAGGTTGGATGGGGCTCTGAGCAACCTGATGTGGTTAAAGCTGTCCCTGCTCACTGCAAGGGGGGGTTGGGCTAGATGATCTCTAAAGGTTCCTTCCAACCCAAAGCATTCTATGATTCTATGATTCTATTCTATTGTATTCCATTCTATTCTATTCTACCCTACTCTAGTCTACTCTAGTCTATTCTAGTCTATTCTAGTATTATAGTATAAACATAGTAATAGTATAATAATGTAATAACTAAATTATAATAGTACCATATAATATAATAATATAGGTTTGAAAAGATATAACATATTAATAGTAAGACTATAAGCAGCCATGAGTAATGATACAATAACCTTGTTCTTAGGAAATCTGTAATTACGAGACGCTAACTTCAAATTGTTACTGAAACATTTGGTAGGATTGGAGAAGAGCAGCAAAACAAAAGCCAGAAGGTAAAGTTTAGATTAAATCTCAAATACAGATATCTAAAGAAAGGACATGTCATCTTGAGAAGATCATTGAAACCTTAGGACAAAGATTCCCAAAGAGACTATCAAGGGAGTCAACCACTCATTGGGGCTTGGTGCTGCCAAAGCACTGGACTACCCTAGAAGGTAAATAGAAGTAGGCCTGTAGCTGTTTGCTGAAAGGGTACCATTAAGTTTCCTTAGGTATCATTAATCAATAAATTACAGCCCCTACCTAACCTTTTTAGAGATACTTGAAGCTGTAGGCTGTCACTGTTCCTTCTACTTGGCAGCAGCTATCTCCCACTTTACTAACTCACCTCACAGCCTTTAGCCACCTTCCTTGATATGACCTTTGATACTACCTACTAATACATGCTGTATTAACAGCAAGATCTTTATAAAAAAATAATTGTAATGAACCTCTTAATATTTTGGTCTCTATCATCACAAGGACTTCCTGCTCAGACAAATACTTGTTTTGGTGATGAAAGCAAAATAGAGATCAGCTCTCTGAAAATCCTTCTGACATCCACAAATGCTAGTGTTTTGTAAGCTGTGAAATACGCTGATTCCAGAGATATACATCCAGGAGCATAACAGTTTATTATTATCTCTTCTTTGCCATTACTGCTGAATGATGTCTCCCAAGCTGCTGCATACATAAAACAATATCTGTGTTTCACCTTTAAAATGTTTTATCTTTGTGTCTTAACTTTTAGCTCTCTCTTGAGAAACCATACATATTAAGAGATTACTTAATTCTTCAGAGCCAAAGTTTTAAGCAAACAGCTTGAGTCTGTTATCACACACTCTGGATTAAAAGGAGCATTTTATAAAGATCAAGCTCAAACAAAAATCCATATTCTTTCTCCAATTGTGTTTTGTAAATGCCAGTCTACTTTCTTTTCCAGTATATGTTTAGGTGCCATAAATTTGAAGGAGAGATGTCTGAACAGTAGAATTTTTTTTTTCCTCAAAATAGAGATGCAGGGAGAATTTTTGTTTTACTGTTTACAGCTGAAGCCTGAGAGAAGGAAACTCATGCTGATTTTTTTTTTTCAGACTAACCTTGTCACATACCTAGGGAAACAATGCACTTGACTTGAGTTGGAAGCTACTTTAGAGAAACATAAAATATAAAAGAAAAGACAAAAGTGAGTCAGAAAGGTACCTTCTTACAACATCTTCTCCATTCCAACACGGGAGTCCGTCGGCAGCTGCCAACTCATTACCGCACAGCTGATCAGCCAGGCCGCCGTAAAAGGCTCTGTAAAGCCGGAGGTGGCTGATAAATTCTCTGCACAGGGGAACATGGGAAATAATTGACAGTGTCAATCAATAACATTAAGCAGTACTGCTGTTGTGCGTTTCTACAAGAAGATAAAGAATGTGCTTATTCTATTACTCTCCATTGGTTCCAATTATTTTTTAAATCAATTTGTCAATTTCCTGTTAGATATGCTTGATTCTCTCAGATGCACTTCAGTAGTTTACAAAGCTGATATTCTCATTGGTCAAAGCAAAAAAAAATATTTTACTCATGCTCTGGAACAGTATTTTCCTCCAACCTGAAATTTTCTCGCATAGTTGTGATACAGTTTGCAATGTTACACTTGTACAAGTATACCAAAAAATGTTCCAAAAAAAAGCTTAGCAAATAAAAAAATAGGTGTATATGAATAAGTCATCTGTTTTTCAAAAGTGCTATCAACTAGTCCCCTACACAGTGTTACAAATGCTACAAAGAGTATTTGTTAATGGAGCAACTCAAGATTTAGGTAAAATGGGCTTAATATGTAGGTATTAAATACTTAATGGATATTTAAATTACTGTCTGAAAAATTACATCAGTTTTATCGTGTGCTGTGCTGGTAGGTTATAAATTATGTATTGCTATTTTAAATAATTGTCAAGAAGCCCGGAACTAATGATAAGTTTTTGTACTTAAATCAAAACAAATGAATGACTTTTTAGTTAGTATGTTTTTAACTGGATTGTGATATTTATGTTTACAAATTGTTTGCTTATGTATTGAAAATCTCTTCCTGGGACACCCATTCCTGATGTGAAAAATCAAAATATTTATTCATTCTGGTTTAGAACATCACACTATACTGAGTTATCTATGACCTGCAGGCCCAAAGAAAGGCACCAGCAAATGCTGTACTCATTGCTTTGTAAGCCAGCAAGCTTCACTTTATGTTAACTTCTTGTACAGTGTCCGGTGTTGTGAAAAACTGTGAGAAATATTCTATACATTTCGCTATATTTAGTCAACATAGGCCTAAAATGGCATAAGGAATTAAGTTGTTCAGTACTGTTTACTCCCAATTAAAACAGATAAAACTTGAGTGATTATATACAGTCCACCATTTAAAAAGCCACATGTTCTTTCTTGTAATTGTAGGGCAAATATTTTACACTGACCACGGTGACTGAGAATTACTGTGCCTATTAAATGTGATATGAGTGCCCTTAAGTCTAAAATTGCAGTTCTGAAAATCATGGGCAGGGTCAATTTTAACCATGCATCATATAATTGGCTATGCGCAATATATTTTAAAAATATAAATATGATTCATTCACACTCTCCCAGCCATGAATAATCATATCTTGTATTTCTCCATCCCCAGCATTGCATCCAGTGTGCACTGTATGTCTGCAATTTTCCTCCATTTGCCATTGAGTGGGATTGATTTTGATTTTATCTATGTTTTGGGTTTACATTCTGGATGAAAACTAGTGTTTAGAGTGTCCTCTCATAGTAAATAGTTGGAATTTCTTCGTCTGCACAATGAATCCATGTATAATACAGAAATTGAAATAAATACAGCTACCATAATATCTTGTGACAAACTGCATTCTAACAGAAAGGTCAGTTATTCAGTTTGTTAGTAAATACATCCTGAGGCAAAGCTAAAGTTAATACAGAAGTAATAACTGATTTCAACCCCTGTTTATGTCTGACCAAAGTAGTTAGAAGGGCAGATGGTATGAATGTCAATTTTCACATCATCATCTTCTAGACGAGATAGCATGTAATTATATGCAGCTGAGCACAAATGTGCAATTACAGTCAGTGGAAGCTGCAGATACTTCGTATCTGTTTATTTGGAAATGTTCTTTTTTTTTACAGTTTTATTCTCCTTGCTAAAAGCTGTCTGCAATGTTAAGTTTGGAAGAAAAAGCATTATACACTTTCAAGTTTGTATGTTACTACAGAAGGTTCTGCTTAGAATTTTTTAAATTCACCTGACAATTTTTGGTGTCAAAAGCACAGAGAAATTTCCTTTTCTTCTTGTACCACATAGTACTAGAAAATACCAGCTTAGGTCTGATGGTAAAAATAATTTAGGAAAAGTTCAGGCAGAGGCAGCCCAACATGCACTTTGAAATGTAAACTTTCATCTGCAGATGCATTTGAAAAATATTAGGAAATCAGTCACACATTTAATGGAGTCTTTTTGTTCATTTGTTTTCCTTGAGATAACTGTCATCAATCAAGTCAACAGTTTGGGAGAAGCCTATTCTTTTCTGCTAAAGCCTGTGAAAGTTGCTGAGAGCAACCTGCTGCCAGAAGTACATGGGAGGTAAATAAAGTGGAGTTTGACTTGGAGATCAGCACTTCCTTAAAAGCAGGCCGTAAGCATCCGCTGAAGTCGCCCTTCCATGTGAGGAATTGTTACAGTTGCCATGGGAATATAAAGTGAAATATAAAGTGATTGTGACTAATAAGGAAAGAGGTGATCCAGGAGGCAGCAAATGAAGATGGTAACAACTATGAAGTTCTTAAACTGAAATCTGTGTCAGTGGATCTCAAACTTTCTCCCCCCTCCCCCTTCTTGGTGTAGCACCTGTTGCATGCCATAAAGTATTTCCAGCATCTCAGGCAGGGGGAAGTCATGGGAAAACAACATTGCTTTGTGCTGCCCACTGCCTCTGATGCCCCTTGGGGTTTTTTGGGCAATCTCCCTGAGGCCAATCCAGACACCACTTATTTTGAAACACGGAACAGTCCCGGATTAAGTGATATTTTAGAATATGGTTTCATGTTTGCAGAGTGCTAGCAATCAGAAAACATCAAGAACTTGCTTAGCTATACAACACAGAGAAAA
Source organism: Pelecanus crispus (assembly GCF_030463565.1). NCBI lineage: Eukaryota > Metazoa > Chordata > Aves > Pelecaniformes > Pelecanidae > Pelecanus > Pelecanus crispus. The sequence goes on from NC_134643.1 coordinate 170,487,812, forward strand.
TGTGCCTGTATAGTGGGTATTGCCTGATGAACTACTGTATTGGCTAAAGCAAACTTCTGGTTTCTATCTCTTTCCATTCTCACAATGTTCTCTAAATCTTGTGCGTGTTTGTTTTTTTTTTCCTCCACTATTTGGAACATGAAGGACCTTGCATTAACAAGAATGGTCTGCCTTGGAAGCTCAGAGGCACTTTTTCTTCTCCAGACATCAGGACTGAGCAATTATTCCCTGCAATTCTCTCACTTCAGTTTCCTTCTGCACTGCAACGTGAAATGAAAAAGACGACAAAGAAAACCTCTCTGTATTTTAGCAAACACTGTGATAGAAATAAAATTTCTGATTTTAACTTTGTACTTCATTTGCATAGTAGGGCCTTTAGTCTTAACTGTAATACTATCCTTACTCCTTACAGTGCTATTACTCCTTACAGTCATTAAAGACTTCATTAATTTGTCTAAAGATAGATTGGCCTTTGAGATGCCCTCAGCTATCCAGGATATCTGGAAAAGGCTGGAATATACGATACAACTTACAGGATACTGGCATCCTTCTTGACAGCAGAGGATCACTTGGGATACCTGAGGGAATCCTCAAGTGGCACTGGATGCTTGTAGTTGTGTGGGCAGCTGAATTGAGTCCTCCTTTCCACAGACTACAATGGCAGCTTAAACACCTAGCTCATATGCAGTTAGGTCATTTTATCCTGTAATGCTGAGCCAGGTATAAATCAAATCTCTAAGTCTTTGCAGTCACCTCAATTCACTATATACCGGCAAAAGACCCAAAGAAAAAAATCAGCTGGACTTGCTTGAAAGAGAATTTCAAGACTTAGCCCTAAATGATTAGTTGTCTCACTTTTCTCGGTAGAAAGGTATGCAAGAACAGTAATTAATTATTTTCTGTCTGATCAATTTGTTTCAAATAGTCTTCTGATAAAAGCCACAATCACTTCTTGACAGGTTTAATAATGCCTGCTGATGTTCAAGTCAAATGTAATTTGAAAATTTACACACACAGATAGAGCTAATGTTCATATCTTACCAATGTTACCCGCTCTTTTAAATACTTTAAACCACACCAAATGACTCTGGTCATATGTCCATTATTTCAGAAAACAAAATCTAGTCATGAAATTACTCTTTCCAAAATGTAACAGAGCAGATTGTGTTGCTGAAATGCTTCATTCTTTGCAGTTTTTATTTATTCTCTAGTAATGCATGCCATTGCATTGAATATAATCTATTCTGTTGTAAAATTAATGGCTTACTTTATTCTTTCTTTCTGGCTGTAAAACTAATGTCTTACTTTCTTCTGTTGGTGAGGGTTTCTTCGCTGTCTCTTGAGAACATCTTCAGCCCTTGATTATCTTTGTTCTGATCAAAGGAGCAACCTGGTGACTGCGTAGGCTTCCTTACAGGAGGACCACATACCTTGTTCACCTAAAAGGAAAAAAAGCCACAAGAAGAAGGAAAGAACACATGTAAACAAAAATTATTATGTATCTCAATTCAGTTTAAGTCCATTTTAATAAGAAAGTAAGTTCTGTGGACATTAAGCTAAAAAAAGTACCATTATTTATCATACTTCTCAACACTACATCCATAATGAATGCAGTAAACACATAATTAGTCATTTTATAGTAGAAAAAAACCCGAAGAAAATCACTCCTTTTGAAGGAATACTAGGTGTATAAGCAAGTCACCACATGTGTTTTATTGATTGTGGTTTTTTTTCTTCCTGTAAGGAAAGTATATTGTTATGCAGACAGTAAGAGTAACCTCAAGAGAACATGATGAGTTGTGAACAGCAGCATACTTCCATTTTTCCTGTAATATACCCAAATCACATTTTTAATATGCATTGAACTTTGTGATTCCTTTCAGGGTTGATGAATTATTATGGCATGTTCAGCACAGTTACCCAGAGCATATAGTGAACAGTTAGCATGGTGGAAACTTGCATTACAACTTTGCGAGATGTAAATTTAATGATCCAAGATGTAAGTTTAATGATTCGGACCATAGATGTTGAAAATATCAAGGGATTTTATGTGTCTGGCTTTCTGATCTAGATGTCAATAGATACAAATTCACATGAATTCCCATTCTCCTCTTTGTAAAATGTGATACTGAGCATTTTGTATGACAGAGGATATCAATTCACGTTCATAGCTTTTTATTCTTCCTAGTTACTGAATAAAAATAATTAGGGCCATACATATTTATTAAATAAGACATACTTCATGCTGGGGATCACATCAGAGAAGGTATTAAGCAGACTGTATAGCACGTATCTTGTGTAAGCTAGCACGCATGCACTACTGAAAAACTAATACTGTGTGTGATTCATGAAAACTCAGTTTCAATAGGTAGTCAACCTTTTTAAAATGAAAAGGGAGAGAAAATATCACTGTTGGGTCCAAGAAAGGGATCCAATTTTTGAAGCAGAAACATATTCAAAATGATACCATGAGAAAGTGGAAAGGGTGCATAGGTTATACAATAAGTATTATTGTTTCCTGTTGCATTTTATATCCCCAGATGTAGGAAGAGAGAAAGGAAATAAATCTCAAGTTACCATCACACACAGTAAAGAGAAAAGTGCAAGTCTTAGGGACTACCTTTCCAACTAAGAACTGCTGTAGTGTTAGTGAAGAAATACATCTAAAATTTAAAATAAAATGAACATATCTAATTTTGATGAGTGAGTTTGTTTTTATGCATGGTGTAAGTGGTGATAATGAAAGACCCATTGAATATACTTGCTTAGGCCAGTCAAAAGAAGAAAGAATCAGTATTATTACTACGTATGAATAAGTGTTCACCTTAAGAATTGGAAGTGAGGGTAAAGTTGAAAGTGAATAGTCCTTTTTGGTTGTAATTCTCATGCCTTAATTTAGGCATTCAAGATACAGTTTGAATCCTCTTCAAATGAGGTGCATGAATTTACCTGCAAGATAATTGTCCCTGGACATACAGCTAATGTCTTTTAAGAGGCTTAATGGGATACAATTTAAACATTACTTGAAGTATTCACCTCACCATTTGTTATCAGAGGCAGCGTCTTCTTGGACAGCATCTTACTACATTTGTTCTTGTCCTCAAATTCAGTTTCAAACCCCCCTCACACTTTTTCCACTATTTCCGCCATTAGCTCTTCTTCAGAGCACATTATCCCATGCTCTTCATCAGCTTAACTGGACTCCCATTTCCACCCCCATAAGTCTCTACACTCTTTCTAGGTTTCACCCATCCTTGTGTGAGTCTGTGCCTTCAGTGCTGCATTTCGCCACCCTCTGCAGCAGTGTATCCCATCGGTCACTCTACACCAATATAACACAATCTACCAGAAGAAAAAATGCTTTTGTCCTGTTACTTGTCTCACTTTGCTCATATTCTGTTATGCTCACTGACGTGACATGGGGAGCGTTATGCTTATGGTCAGCTTTTATTACAAAGCAACTGATGGTTTGGGTTGCCTCACTTCCAGCTTGCCATACACTCTTCAACAACTCTTTGTCTCATCAAGAATAAAAATAAGAGTTTAACAGACAGAGTCAGATCCAGATGTTTGGGAAGGAAGCTCTGTCTCATGACAGGCATGGGTCAAGTGTGTAGGTTGGTTGTAAGTCTTAGGTGCTTTACGTATCTGAAAGGGGCACCCTGGCTGTCCAGGCATTCTCAGAGACTGACTGCATGCTGGGTGGGAGCCTGTGAGGGGAGGAGAAACATGGTGGAGATGAGTCACTGGCTAACACAGACCCTAAGCAGATGAGTACCAGTCCTTTGGGTCAGGGGAAAAAAAGAAAGAAAGAAAAAAAAAAATGGCTCCAGTTATAGTAAACTGAAAAAACCCACATGCATTCAGCTCGATGAGGAAGGCAGGAGAATCCACAGCTATCTGTACTTCTTGATTTTACAATAAAATCTCATTATATTTTACTCTGACTAAAATGAACATATGAAGAAAATCAATAATTTTTACAGTCATAGTGCCTTGGAATATGGATGATATTTGTTTTATATGTATTATTTTTATGTATTAAGTGGTTGCTTCAAAATACTGTCTAATGACCTTTTTCTCTGTTTATTCTGTTTGAGTGAATGTCTCAAGAAATGCATTGTGCAAAATTTGCATTCACTGATACATTTGAAAGTAAACCTTAGTTTCAAATATAAAATCTTTCTTAAAAAATTAATCTTAGGTAAAATTTCTATATATAAATACCATAACAAATCCAGTCATTATCTGAAATGTCTTTTTAAGAACTGATTTTTTTTCCAAAAGCCATTTTTGGAAAATTCTGAAAACAACACTAGTTAAATGATAAAAAGTGTTTGTACAGCACCACGTACACCTCTGTCATTCCCACAAAGCAGCGCATGACACTAATCATACAGCTGAGTGCTCCATTCTGTTAATGACAGCAACAGCTCTCACAGCTGAAAGTTAGCTCACCAAACTTTAGCAAAGTCACTTCATACATAGTTTCTGCAGGGTGAGCTACTTCAGTATGTACAAACATGCACAATGATGATGTCACCAGCTGTTATCTTTCTCATATCTCTGATATTTAAACCCTGGGACCACTGACTGACCAACTGGCTTTGTGTGGTGTCTGTTCTTCTTTTTGTGTTTGGTACATTGCACTTGTATCACTCACCCAGCTGAACCCAATCTGTCTTTTTTTAACTGTTCACCAGTGGCTGTCACTTTTATGTCATGTTTAAACCATTAACTGTATATGCATGCCAAATGTACTTTTGCCTCCCTCACTGGCCCAGTCTTCATAATCACCAAGTTTCTTCAGTAAACTTGTGCACACGAAAAGGCCATATACTCTTATCTTGCCTTCAGGTGCCTGTTCTTGTCTGTGAGCCACACAATTTAAAACCAAAATGTCAGTATCTCATTTCCCAGTACAGGGCTGATGATAGTCTAAGAAACAGGTAAATACACTTTCCATAATAATGTCTGCTCTTTTTTTTTTTTATGCATTCTTTAGGTCTCCAGGAATGAGTACATGGTGTAAGTGTAATGCCACTTAGTTGTATTTCCCGTGTTTTCTGAAGGACTACAACTATACCCATTAGCCGCATTGTTTCTTTATTTTTAGCCTTTGGGCTGCAAAATTAACCTTCCAAGTAAAAATTCTTTCAGTGACATTACCACCAGTCTTGAGAGACACAGACTGGAATCATAACTTTGAGAGGAGGAGAATGGTCTCACTACACTAATGATCTAACAAATTACCATTTTGCAGCAGTATCTGATCAGAATGTATTCTTACTGTCTTCCAATTTCACTGAAAGGGTATTCCCACTGAATGTTTCCACAAACTGAGCACTTTTCTTGTCTTCAAACATGAAATCCTGAAAAAGAGTATAAAATGATTCTTGAAGGGGACTGAAAATACCCTGAGAAAAGTGAGACTGAAAAATCAGCAAAAATATTGTTCAGGAGAGAATTAAAGATCTCAATAACTTTCAGGAAGAATTAGACTACTATAAAATTTTAATACAGACAAGCCTCAGCAACTTACTAGGGGGTTTTCTTTTTTTTTTTTTTCCTTTTGGTCAAATGCTCTTAAATACTGCACAATATTTAAGGACATAAAAAGAAATCTCAGAAAATGATAAAACTCCTGATTTTCACAGTTCAGACAAACCTATTGTCATTATACTCAGCATGCTGTTATTATGCACAATTTGTATGCCACAGTATGATGCCTGGGTTAATTAAAAGCTCTTGTAATAACCATGCAGTTAAATTGCAATTAGTGCCACACATGAACTTTATGGCAGTTTGATTTTACTCAGTGCAATTCTGTAGAATGTCTACTTATGGTTACTTACAGTTTGGAAAACCAGAGCATTGTAAACCTCTACACTTACACAGGACTGGACAATGATGTGAGCATCATATCAATAATGGTGGGATTCTGTCTTCTAAGTCCACATGCTCAACAGAAGAAGTCATTCACATTCTTGGGTTTTTTTTTTTCCACTACAGAAATGGTTCTTTCTGACCTCAGCATTTCTACTGAAATGATTGCACATCAAATGACTGAAGCAAACTGAATGCACAGTCTTGTGGTGCACTTTGAACTAGATATGCCAAGTCTGGGTGATTAACTATGCCATAATCTTTAAATGCTGCCACTGTGCCAGGAATTCTGAGACTCTCTGCTGCACTTTGGGTCATAGGCTGTTGTGACATACACTAAAGATGAGCATCTTCTAGTCTTGCAGTGTGTCTGTAGTCTGTTTCACTAGTTCTTACTGCTGCACATAGAGTAACAGGGAAGAAAACACTTCTCTGGATACAAAACCTCCTGGGCTTAGACTCAGCTCTAGCTGGGAACCAGAACCAGGAGATGGAAAATTGCCCTTTCTTTTGTGTTTAACTGTTTCATGCTTGTTGTGGTAAGTTTAGCAAGCAAGCACTGTAAGTTTCTGACACATATATCTCCAGTATTTCCTGTAAATGGGATATGTGTCAAGTATTCACTAGATTGACATGGTCTCTCAGCCCTGTAAGCCGTCACTGTGGCCATAGTCCATGCAGGCATTTAAAACTGCTTTTATTTAATGCATGTTTTGGTTAGTGATCAGTCTGGTGGCTTTCAGTTCTAGCTATGAGATCACAAATTTGCCACCACCCTTTACAGTTAAATCCCCTCAAACACACATGAGCAAATGGACAGCTGAAGTCTAATAACTCTAAAACAAACCTAGAATGAGATGGCAGGGACGGACAGGTTGAAAATACATTTGTTACAAAAAGATTGCGGTTAAGTTAATTATATTTTATTTTCTAGGAATACAGAAGTGAATACTTTCTTTAAGAAACAGATTCTTGATGAGCCACAAGCCTTTCCAGCAACAGATTACTAATCAAACTACCCAAAATATTCATCCAGAAAAACAACGCATTAAACGTTTATGAAGTTTCCTTGATTCAGATTTAATCCTTGCAAGTGGATGTGTAATACTTTCAGGTAGATGGCTGTGTGTCAGACAGAGCAGAAAAAGAAGGCCAATACAGCACACTCCTTTTTTGCACCTCTTTCTGCCAGCCAGCCTCTGCGAGCAGCACAGGAGAGGATGGCTTCTCTGTCACCAGGCAACACAGGGGTTTGGCACTTTCTGATCATCTAAGCAGGTGAAAATGAAGATTTCTCAGAGTAAGATTTGCTTCTCCTTTCAACTTGTAATACTCTCCAGCTGAGCTCCGGCTGCAGGAGCCAATATATCCACACGCTTAGCACCAGTTTCCCTGGTTTGCCTTCTTGTAGTTAAACCACAAGAGGGGGCACCAGCATTTCAGTATTTCCAAGCACTTAAGCAGGCTTTTATCGTTTGCTGCTTGTAACAGTCGCTTATTTAATATCAAACTGCTGTTGCAAATAAAAATGTATTTTGACACGTGAGAGCGTGCACACGTGCATGGAAGATTAAAGTATTCCCTACTGAGACAAGATTCAAGTTCTTGAAAATAGGGAGAACAAGCATTGGGTACAACAGGCCATTTTTCCTTCAGAACAGGAAAAAGATGTTAATGAGAGCATCTTAGGAATGAGCAGTGGAGTACCACCAGTGCTGACAACACAGGAAAATCATGCAGAAATAGTGTATTATTTCCTTTGTTTTCTTTGTAAATGTTGTGTTCTTTTCTGTGACTAGTTGTCTCTTTTTCTCCACTGTAGCCTCAGGACTGTTGGCAATATGTCTTAGTCATCCAGAAAACTAAAAAAGCTCTGGAGTTACAGCAGCAACTTATAATTTTATAAGTTTCATACATAGGTTTAGTCATTTTACAGAACTTGCAAGAGAAGTCCCAGACAAGCTGAAAGGGCGCAAACATTGTGAACAACAGCCTAGAGAATTACAGAGTAAAGCTGATACTTAGAATAATGCCTGCACAAATTATTACTCAATTTATAATCACCTGCGAGACAAATCTTAAATGGACTTGCCAAATAATTATAATTTCAAAGCAATTTTATTCAAAATTTTAATTAAAAGCTCAGGTGATACATGAAAAAGTGCATTTATAATTTTTCAAGTGAGATAGCGTTGGAAGTGGTTTCAAGCTCAAGAAATAACCAATCCAGTTCAAAGCAACCTTGTTAAACGTAACAGTTTGCCCCACACCCAACCAGATGGTATTGAGCAAAGATAAATGCAAACTGCAGATATACAAAACGCAGACCCAGCAGCAACACGGTGGTAGCCTCATCAGAAAAAACTGAGAGGATTACATGTGGCAAAAAAAAGGAAAATAATTTTCTGTGATACATTAAAAAAAGTACAACTTGGAGATACTGAACTAATTATTCCACTCTGTTTGGCACTAGCGTAGCATCAGTGCCATTGCTGTACACCTTTTGGGGGAAATCTACTGTCAAGCCGGAGGACCAAGGAAGAGACAAAAATGCTAAGAGTTTGCAAACCAGTTTTTTTTTAATCAGCGATTTTTTATACCTTTTTGCAAAAGACTGCTGTCCAAGCTGTTGGATTCTGGGAGCCACAGTCCACAACTTTCATGTGACTGGGACTCGTATCCTCCTCCTTCCACTGCATCTACCAAAAACAGTGCTCCAGCCCAAGTTCTTGAGACTGTTCTCATATTTTGTCAGTTCTTAATTATCTCTGATTGCCTTCATAATTTTTCATGTTGTGATTGTAAAATAAAATCTAATAGCCCACTAAATATGAGTTACTTAATATACTTCAATTTGTGTCTTCTGCTATTTAATTACTAAAACCTTAAATGGTTTCAATTCTGCTGCTCCTTTCATGAGGGACAAACACTCAGCAATTCTGGCAGTAAAAATAGTTTCTCCTTCTGAATGGGGGTGGGAGGGAAGGAAATTTTTTTTTTTTTTTAAATGGCTTAATGTCAGGGGAAATCCTAATGTTCTCAGCCAAGTTACCCTGCAGCCAGAATACAGCACTGCCAGTTCAAACTCTTCAAAGGCAGTTCAACAAAACTGCTTCTTGTGAGAGGCTGCCAGCTCTCCCGATCCAAGTCTGCTTCAGTGGATGCCAAGGTGTTTCATTTATGTTCAGTGAAAACACTCTGTGGTTCTCCTCTGAAAAGCAATTATATAAAACCGGCAGTAGCCCTTTCCAAAGATCAGCTGCCTGAGTGTAGTTAGCCTGATTTATCTATGCTCTCTAGTGGTTAAAATATACTTTACCGCTCCTTACTTCTGTGTGCCCTGCAAGTACAGCTCTGACGTAGAGGGCTAACATTATGCCTTCTTGTCTGATACAGGCAGAGTTGTTCATTAAATCTAAGTACAAGTCTATCCAGGGTCACCTGTGTAAAACAGAAGAAACTCAGTAGGAATGTGACTGTCAATGAAAGCAGAAACGGGGCTCTATAACCTTTATCAGGCATGTTACTCACTTGAAACAAAAAATACATTACAACTTACAATAAATAAAGAATTTGTGGAAGCAAAACAAGTTGGCTGCATCAGCGTATGTGCACAATGTGTTTACACTTTGTGGCAGGCTGCAATTTATGTTCCAAAATTGTGAAGAGGAGAGCAGTTTTGTAAGTAAGATCTGCAACAAAAGTATGTAAGTCAATAAAATCATGCACATGTACAGTAACAGTCATAATGCATTATTTCATTTAGCATAAGACACTGTCAGCAACTCTTTAGAAAATTTGAAGGTCACCTTTTCATAATAATAAAGAATCAAAAGCCATCTGAAAAAAACAGATGAGGGAAAAACCCCACTATCTGGTTAGTCAGCATTTCAGAGAACCTAGGTGTTTCTCCCTCATTCCGAAGTACATCTTACAAGATTAGTCATTTTGCTTTCTGTATCTGCATATTAAGTGTTTCAGTGTCTCCTCACCCTCTTATTTGAACCTGGACAAACCAGTTTTCTTTTCTTTTGTGATGTGCAAGACAGTCACTTACTCATACATGTTCATACCATTTCAGGGACCAAAAGAGTCTGAAAAACTCATTTGCTTCAAAATCTCTGGATTTTCCCTCACAAAGTTTTTCTCCTCCAGTACAACGGGTTGGTAGTGATTTAAGGGACAACTGAGACACCAGGAGTCTGCTCAGCTCAGTAGCTCTCTTTGTGAACAGTTACTCTGATTCACAATGAAGAAGGAAGAGCAGAGAAAAAAGAAAACATGTATACAGCCTACAGAAAGGATTCGCATTTGACTTCTTCCTTTACACTTGTTTGTGCCTCTTACTTGGCTTTGGGGAAGGAGTGAAAAGCCTCCTTTCTTCTCTTTCTACAAATATGAATAACCAGACTGCACTATTTTCAGCCTCTTGGAGCATCTTCCTTACCTTCAGTTCAGCTCCCCAGTGGACACATTCAGGCAAGCCTGCCATGGTGCCAAAGCAGAGTTAGACATCTAGCATGTCACCTAAAACCAGAACGTGCTGGCAGCCCAGACTCCTTACTCCACATTTTTCAGCTCTCAGAGTCCCTATGCAGTCAATGGAAAGAGGAAGGCCATTTTGGGTCTATGCATTTTGCCCAAATTTTGCCTAACCTTCTGTGAAAAAAGAAAAAAAAGGGAGGTATATTAAAGATCCTATGCTTTCCTGACAAAACAGATCTCAATCTTAAGAAGGAAGTGCAGCAAACTGAAGGGTTTAACAAAAGATTCAGTCATTTCAAATTGTGGATTTGCTCTAAACACATTAAATAAGGAATGCATAATGCATGCCATGATATGTTCCTACATTATTTAGTTGGCAGTCTATGTTGAACATACCTTATACAAACCTGCACTACTCAGCATTGCTTGCCAAAGCCAAGTGTGTGTGTTGGTAAGTGCGGTGGGTTGACCTTGGTTGGCTGCCAGACACCCCCCCCAACTGCTCTCTCACTTCCCCTCCTCAACAGAACAGGGGGAGAAAATAAGATGAAAAAGTTCGTGGGTTGAGGTAAAGACAAGGAGATCGCTCATCAATTACTGTCATGGGCGGAACAGCCTCAACTTGGGGAAGATGAATTTAATTTATTGCCAATCAAAAATAAAGTAGGATGGTGAGAAACAAAGATAAAAGTAAAAACACCTTCCCCCTAGCCCTCTCCTTCATCCGAGGCTCAACTTCATTCCTTCGTTCCCAACTCCTCTGCCTCCCCTCAGCCCCCAAGCGCTGCAGGGGGCGATGGGGAATGGGGGTTGTGGTCAGCCCACAACGCTCCGTCTCTGCTGCCCCTTCCTCCTCACACTTTTCACCTGCTCCCGCATGGGGTTCCCCACGGGCTGCAGTGTGGAGATCTGCTCCACCATGGCCTACTGCATGGGCTGCGGGTGCACAACCTGCTTCACCACGGGCTGCAGCGGGGATATCTGCTCCGGCGCCTGGAGCACCAGCACCTCCTCCTCCTCCTCCTCCTCCTCCTCCTCTGGCCTAGGCGTCTGCAGGGCTGTTTCTCTCACTTTTTCCCCCTCACTCTTCACTGCCAGGCACCATTTTTGCTCTTTCTTAAATATGTTTCCCCCGAGGCACCCCCACCGTGGCTGCGGGGCTGGGCCGTGCCCCGCGGGGGTCGGTTGGAGCCAGCTGGAACCGGCTGTGTCCGGCCTGGGCCAGCCCCGGCCGCCCCTCAGAGAGGCTGCCCCGCAGGCCCCGCTGCCGCCGCCTGCCCACCCGCACCCCCTACGACGAGGAGCTCCGCTTGTAGGAGCCGCAGGGGAGGAACCTGGGCAATTTGGCAAATGAATCGGAAAAAGCACTTCTCCGAAAAGCGCGAGACGTGAACTTGACACTGGATTTGAACCTCTTCTCACCGAAGGTGAGGAGTATGTCCTCTCTCATTTCCATAAATGAAAGGAAAATTGGCTGAAGGAAGAGGAATTGGAAATAATGTATCTTGAAACAGGTACCAAAAGCTGTGCCACCAGATACTCAACTGCTGAGGAGCTGAGGAATGCAGCAATTGACTATTTAGACTGACATGGTTTCATGGCTTCATGTTCTTTTATTAGTTTTAAGAAGTTCTTGACAGAAATGAGTGCTTCCAGTGTTCGCCGCACATCTGCCAGAGTATCACAAACCTTAAAATAAAGACACTAACAGAATATTAGCAAGCGTATGTCCAGCAATGTGTATCAATTTTATTCTTTCTTTCCAATTTGCACTTGAGAAGTAATGCCCTGATAAATGAAAGGCGCAGATCATACACTACCATACATTTTTCCAAAATGCGTGCATAAATACAAATGTACTATTGCCTCTGCTAATATTCTATGCATGATTTGAAGCCCTTTCTCTGCACATTAAAAGCAAGTAGACCAATTGCACTGGAAAAGGACACTGATTTTGAGCAGAGTTCTGCAGCATGGAGCTTACAACAGGGATTCCAACATACAAAGATGCTCCAGGATGTGATTACCACTATTTTTATGTTAAATATTGTAGCAGAGTTTTTGTTTTTATTTGGAAAACACTTATTTTAGTTACAAAATCTGTAAAACAGCATGGGCATTTATAGTGGTAGTATATAGTGTGTGGTATAGAGGACAAGACTACAGAAATAAGGGTGATACTTCAGATCTCAGTAAGTGCAAGCTACTGAAATATATAGCAAGGATGGATCAAACTAGAAAAGATGGGAAGAGCTGTCAAACCACTAGGTATGTTCAGATAGGAAGAAAGCCTACTATTTAGGGAAACATCTTTTCATTAGTTACAAACAAGCTATAAACACTTGCTTTGCTGATTTTCACTTTGTTTTCATAGTTCTCCATTCTCTTTTCTGATGAATGAAGCCCAGTTTAGCCTCAGAAGAAAACCTTTTGACAGCAGTAAGGAGCTTTTCCACTTTGAAACAATGGGGAAGTGAAATATAACACTAGAGGAATCTGAATTAGATGGAGGTCATGACTGCAGTACACTTACTCCATGCTACATTAAAAAAATCAATGACTGACGTATAAAAATATGCCACACGTTATTACACAAGCACCACAGTTTTTCATAGCTACAGCTGGATGCATATCTGTGAATGGAGAGAAATGGAAAGTGATGGTGTTCAACTGTGTGTTAGGTTAGATATCAAACCTTCCTTTAGAACACAATGATATTAGAATACAGACATGTAGAAGATGAGGACTTTAAATCCAATTACTGTTCAGCAGTTTCCACAAATCAGTTTATATCGACCTTGTGAAGTAATTTAAATTCATCAATTTATCAAGTAATTTAAATGCAGCAAAGTAATGATGGCAGAGACATATGCCAAAAGCTTCAGGCAGAACTCCACGATTTTATTCCAAAGACTGCTCTGTAAAAATTATGTACTTATTTTTTTTCCTTTTTTAAAAAAAGTATGAAAGAACTATATGGCATGTTGCTCACTTGGGGTTTGTCTTTTACAAATTGGTAATAGGAATACACACTTGCTGAAAGTTAAAGGAGTACAAGGCTGAGTCCAGCTAGATAGTTTGGTGATAGGAACCATATAATTAATTTTCCCACAACATCAAATTTAGGTTGTATCTGTGCAATCTCTAAACCAAGGCTCATTCTCCCTCCACAGTTTATGATCAATACCTCTACTTCTCTTGAGAACAAAAGTACCTGTTATTGATATATAGCTTTGTGACCAACTGCTTTCAGAACCTCTGGGCTGTTACTCGCTTGGCCACAATTTTTATCATCAAGTCCTGGGGAATTTCATCCAGGCTTTGAGATTGTATAAGGAGCAATTCATTCACTTTTGCTTTGATCAAAGATCTGTGAAATAGATGATGTGTACTGTCTTCTGCAGACTGTTTTAACAGCATACCCTAGTAGTGAATACCTTGTATGGCAATGTTCATCAGCCATGAGACGAAGCCAGTGCCCACATCCTGCACTAGAAAAAGACCACCATGAACATGATAGGTTCCTGCCTTGTCCATGATGCCCATATGTGGGTCCTATCCCACCACAGCTACTGATTCAAAGATGGCTGGCTTCTCAGTAAGAATATTCCCCTGATGCACCCATCTTCTTAGTCATTTCAGAGAATCACAGAATCATTTAGGTTGGGAGGGACTTCTTGAGGTCATATAGTCCAACATCCCTATTCAAGCAGGGTCAGTTACAGTTGGTTGTCCAGGTTCATGTCTAGTTGGTTTTTGAACATTTCCAAGGATGGAAACTGCACAACCTCTCTGGGCAATCCAGGGATTTTCATGTTTTTTAATTTCTGTCCATTGCCTCTTGCCCTGTCAGTAGGCACCACTGAAAAGAGCTTTGCTTCTTCCTCTTCATTGGCTCATATAAGGTGTTTATACACATTGATGAGATTCCCCCTGAGCCACCTTTTCTCCAAGCTGAACAGTCCCAGCTCTCTCAGCCTCTCCTTATATGAAAGATGCTCCAGTCCCATAATCATCTTTGTGGCTGGACTCACTTCAGTCAGTCCGTATCTTTCATGCACTGGGGAGCTCAGAACCGGACACAGCACTCCAGAGGTGGCCTCAGCAGTACTGAGCAGAAGGAAAGGATCACCTCCCTCAACCTGCTCGTAACACTCTGCCTAATGCAGCCCAGAAGGCTGTTGGCCGCCTTTGCTGTGCAGGTGCATTTCTCAGGTTCAACTTGGTGTCCACCAGCACCCCCAAGTCCTTTCTTCCAAAGCTGCTTTCTAGTCAGTCAGCCCCCAGCATCTACAGTTCATGGGGTTATTCCTCCCCAGGTGCAGGATTTTTCATTTCCCTTTTTTGAACTTCATGAGATACCTCTCAGGCCAGTTCTTCAGCCTGCCAAGGTCCCTCTGAATGGCACAACCATTTGGTGTATCAGCTGCTCCTCCCAGTTTTGTATTGTCTGCAAACTTGCTGAGGGTGCACTCTATCCCATCACCCAAGCCATTAATGAAGACATGAAACAGTATTTGCCCCAGTATCAACCCCTGAGGTACAGCACTAATGACCTGCATCCAACTGTACTTCGTACCACTGACCACAATCCTCTGGGCCCAGCTACATCTGGTTTTCAGTCTTCCTCACTGTGCACTTTGTCAGCTTATATTTAAGGATGTTCTAGGAGACAGTCTCAAAGACTTTAGTAAACTCAAGGTAAACATCATCCATTGCTCTACCCATATCCTATCCAGTTGTCTGTCCTATCAAGGATATCAAGTTGGTTAAGCATGATTTCCCCTTTGTAAATCCATGCTGATTACTCCCAATCACCCTCTTGCCCATGTGTTTGGAATGGTTGCCAGGATTAGTTGCTCCATTACCTTTCCAGGGATCGAGGTGATGCTGACTGACCTATAGTTTCCTGGATCCTCTTTCTTACTCTTTTTGAAGATAGGGTGACATTTGCTTTCTTCCAGTCTTCAGGAATCTCTCCCAGTTGCCAAGACCATTCAAAGATAATTGAGAGTGGTCTCATAATGATAGCAGCCAGCTGCCTCAGCACTAAGTGCCCTAACCTTGTTCTCCTCCACTGAGGGTAAGTCGTCACTGATCCAGACCTTCCCCCTGGTCTCTGGGTCCTTGAATTTCTGAAGGCCAGTCTTACTAGTAAAGACTGAGGCAAAGAAGACATTGAATACCTCGTCCTTTTCTGTGTCCTCTGTCACCAGTTCCCCTGCCCCATTCAGCAGCAGGCACACATCTTCCCTTGTCTTACTTTTGCTGTTTATGTACTTGTAGAGTTCTCTTTTGCTGCCTTTCCGATCACTTGTCAGATTCAACTCCAGGTCAGCCTTGGCTTTTCTAACCCTATCCTTGCAATATTGGACACCAACTCTATACTCTTCTTGGGTGATATGCCCTTGCTTCCACCTCTTAAACACTCCCTTTTTATAAGTTCAGTCAAGAGCTCTTTGCTTATACCATGCAGGACTCCTGATGACTTTGCTTGATTTCCTACTTGTTAGGATAGAGCTTTCTTGAACTTGGAGGAGGTGATCCTTGAGTGTCAACCAGCTCTCCTGGATCCCTCTACTCTCCATGGCCATACCCCATGGGATTTTTCCATGCAGATCTCTGAAGAGGTTGAAGTCTGGTCTCCTGAAATCCAGGGTACTGGTCCTCCTTTTTGCACTGCTTTGTCCTTTTAGGATATTGAACTCTTACCATCTCAAGGCTGCTCCTGACTTTCACATCCCTGACACATTCTTCCTTGTTTGTAAGTATCAAGTCCAGCAGAGCGCCCTTCCTTGTTAGCAGCTATGCCAGGAAGCTGTCACCAAGGCACTCCAGAAATCTCCTAGACTGCTTGTTCAGTGTTGTGTTGTCCTTCCAGCAGATACCAGGGTGGTTACAATTCCCCCATGATGTGTGTCCCTTTGAAATCAACATCTGAAGCAAGAAAAGATTGACCAGCAGCACACTTATCTTGACTACTATCAGCAGGATAGTGTGTCCTCTATCCACAAGTCCTCTCATGTTTTCACCCTATTTTTGAAGAAAGTCTTCCCATAGGAGACTCCATCTATTCCCTCCAGATGAGATTTTTCACCCTCTTTAGCCTCTGAAAAATGAAACGATGACCTTGCCCCCTCATCACCATAAAAATGAAGACTTTTGACCTCCTGAAAACACAATGACACTGGTTGCATCAGTCTGTCAGTGCCCTGAAAAATGCTCTGGAAAGTGTCAATGACATCTTCAGTGGTTACAGCATTCTGCACAGTTGTTTCCAGCAAGAAAAGGAAGCATTACGCATAGACAAAGAAGGTGAAAACAGCCCAGGCAGAATAAGTAAGAAAGGGTGAATAGGGACAGGCTCAACAAGGACATTTGTCCTTTGCAGCCCTAACAGATCCTGTAGCAGAGGTCTGGCAGCAGCAGCACAATGCTACTCAAGAGCTGGTATGCTGGATGACAAGAGAACAGTGTCACACACTTTGCCATGGAAACAAGGCATGAAAACAACCAGAAGTTGTCTGCTTTTAAAGGAAACAGCACAAATAGAGAGACAGGTCAAAAGCCAAGTGAATAAGTAGTTTGTATCACATATAATTTCAGAAATGAGAGCAATAGCTAAAGAAGAAGAAGGTGCAACACATCTGAGCTACTATATCTTTCAGATCACATGTGGTCTCTGCCCACGAATATTGTGGTCTGTCCTTAGTGGGGGCTTTTCTCTGAAAATCAGCAGTGTCTACATCATCCCCCCACAGAAGCAGTATGCTCTGGCCTGGCAGTGGGGTCCTAGTGCTGGGTACTCTGCTGACTTCCTGTCACCAACTGCACAGCCTTCCTGCCCTCCCCTACAGTGACAGAGACTTCTTGCCAGTGATGGATTCTTCCTGGTTGATGTCAATGAGGTGCTTAAAACCAGCTACAAGTTACCCCACCTGCAATGTACACTGCATTCTTGATAAGCTATAGGGTGTTTTTGACAGCGAAACCTGGCAGTGCCCTGGCTCCTGTGCTGCTGTCGTAACCTAAACCTGTAGAGGGTCAATAGAGTGAGGGGGACCTGCACATCTTAGTCAGGACCCCAATCCACTTCCCTCACCCTTACTCAGACTCCCTTTCTTCCCATTCCTCTGCATCTTATTTCAGAGGTAATCCTCCTTTTCTTTCCCAGTGAGAAACTGCAAGCCAGTAATCCACCATACACACCACCTGGCCACACATACATCCTTACATATACACAGAGTAGTTTGGCTGTTTGATGCCAAAAGTAAGGGCACTGTTAATCATCCTGTCTCCCTGCTGCCTCCCTGACTGCTAGTGGCAATAGGACCACAGTTTGGGAAGAGCTAGCAGAGCTAGGTCAGCTGTCCATACTGGGATCATCCTGAGGCACAAAACTCTGCATGCAGCACTGACACTGCTTCTCTTTTCTGCCCATGCCAAGTGCACCTGGAGCCTTGTGATACACGGGGCTCTCTTATGAAGCGAGAGTGATTGATCCTCCAAGGTAATCGTAGCAATCGTGACGAAGGAGCAGGAGAGTCTAGAAGCACAAAAGAGAGGGAAGTCTGGGATTTGAATAAGGCAAGTTGTCTCTGCTCTCAAATTGCTTTTCTTTTTCTGCAGCACTGGAGAACTCCCTCAGAATGATGCTGTCTGCACGCCTCTGCATTGTGCAAGTGCTGGAAAAAGTTGTCTACACAGCAGCAGATGAATCACAGACAGATGCAGTCAGCTATTTGGAAGAGCCAGCTATATATTTGTCTAAACTTACCTATTTCCAATCAGATAAAGTATACCTAGAATGTCTACAATAGAGAAATTTACTGTGTGGTTTAAATATTACCAATATATATATTAAACCAAAGCAGTCATAAATTATACAATGCTGTGTAATCTGCTTAATTTGTAAAATAAGAAGTGATTAGGTTATTCTATAACAATTGCCAGTTTTACTCTAGTATATACAGTAAAATAAGTTGTGAAACTATGTTTTCACATAATTAATTCTTCTTATGTGTAGTTTTTGTTTCTTTTTAACCAGGGTTTTGATTTTCAGTCTATGCCATTTCATAAAAGCATTTAGAATAGCATAGAATAGAATAGAATAGTTCAATTCGAAGGGACCTACAACGATCACTGAGTCCAACTGCCTGAGCACTTCAGGGCTCTCCAAAAGTTAAAGCATGTTATTAAGGGCATTGTCCAAATGCCTCTTAAACACTTGGGGCATTGACCCTCTCAGTAAAGAAATGTTTCCTAATACCAAGTCTGAACCTCCCCATTTGTCAAATAGTTTTAATATTTATTTAAAAAATAACAAAATCTTGAATGCATCACTTCCAAATGGTGTATTTCTTATTTCATTTTAGGTTAAAGTGATGAGAAAATTAAGGTGGCAAGAGTAAATGTACATTATTTCCTTTTAAAAGTTTCAAAATCCAAAGTACAAGTCATGGGAATAATGCTACAACTGTGAAACAAGAAAACAAAATCCAAAGTAGCAAAATTAAGGTTAAAGCCCTTAACCATTTTCCTAAAGGGTATGCAGCATTCATAGTCCTCAAAACCAAAGAATGATAAAAGGTTCCTCCAATAATGAGACAGAATAAGATAAGCTAGTGGCAACATAGTCTCTAAATTTGATAATAAATGTACGTCCCTTCTGTGTACATTCTGTTGGGTGCACTGACATACGTGGAAATAACATTAGAAGACATTCATATGACATTGCTGTTTAGACAGACTGAATTGTTTTAGGGGAGATGTTTCTTATTTTCCTCCTTTATTCTATTTTCCTGAATTTTCAGTTTTAATGGAAATGCTTATTTTTTTCTTCCATTCTTTTATTTTCCTGAATTTTTATTAGATGGATAACTCATAAGTTTTTCAAGCAAAATCAGGGGTGGACATTATAAATAACGCTTGGAAGTACAGACTAATATTTCCCTCACAGAAAAATACTGTAATTATATCTCTGATTGTTATCAAATCAATAACCAGGTTTGGTTAACATTATACTGTGTATTTTTATATACATATAGAATAGATACGAAGGCCATTTCAGGTGTGCTGAATACAGCTCTTTGTGATAGCTACAATTTATTTTTAAGTGATGAATTTCAGATCTCTTTCATGACCTGATTTATATAAAAGGTTTAGAAAAAGCATTTTCTAATCTTAAAATTTGTTTAAAATAGAGTGACAAAATTAATTATTTAATGTAAGTTCAAATAGCTTATGAACTTACTTCACATGGCTGACTAATGCACTCGAAGCAAGCAATCAAAATGCAGTAGCTATGAAGCAGTAGGCATAAAGCTGCTGCATTTATAGGCATATCATTACGTAAGTAAATAAATTAGATTTTAGATACTAAGGAAGTGGGTTCACAGAATAGCTACTTCAAAGGATGCTGATTGGTTACATCTCTTTAAGTGCCTTAACCTGTAAAGCTATGAAAGTTACCAAATATCCAGGCACAGCACTTCCCACAATTAGAAATGCTGTCAATCTGGTCTTTTGTTGACAATCAAGCTTACTCCTTTCCAAAAATAAAAACTGCAATTATACTATAGCTTGCAGGTGTATGTTTTGTATATATTTGGGATTATCAAAAGATGTTTTTCAACACCTCCTTTCCATTCCTTTTTTAAAATCTAAAAAATTAATTGGTTTAGTGCACTTCTACAGCACTTCATTTTCTGGAATGGCATGGAATAAGGCTGTGTGACTTTTTGCTCGGGAAACCCCAATAAAAAGTAGCTATGTAAAAGAGATCCTAGAAGGAATAGAATAAACCCCACAGATATTCTATTTATAATGTTTGTGAATATGTCTCTTCATAGGAATATTAAATTTAAAACATCACTGTATTACAGCAGTTCTGACTGTTTAAGTGTTTATAGCTAGTCATTTCAAGCAAAAATAATCAATAAGGAAATAGCGCTCTAAATACGGTCTATTAACTTCTTCCTGCTAGCATTCCATGACACAAGAAAGATGTTGCTTTTTTCCTAGTATTAACGACAGATTTAAAAATAGCAAGACAGAAGTCTCTTTTCATACAACGTAACTGTGTATATTTTTTAGAAGACACATAACTTAGGTCTTCTTTCAGGATTAGACTAAGACCAGTGAAAGGACTTGAGAGCTTCCAGAAGTTTGACATTTTCATTATCTCCAGCTGTTTGGAAAACTGAGCTGGTGAAAGTCCACATGGGTTAGAACACAGTGAAGACATAGTGCTTTTGAAAATCCCATTCCAATTTTTTGTAGACTTATATTAAATACAATAATACATACAAGAATTTTACCAAACCTATAGCACAAATTCCTCACTTCCAAAATTAGGAAATGCCAGAACTTGTCTGTGTGATTTTAATTTTTTCTGTTGTGTTTCCAATTCCCACATTTTTACATGCATATATAGCTTTTAATATCATGGTCACATACTTCGTTTTCCTCCAGTTCTCCAAATCATCAGTGCCCAGAATACACAATGAACATCTAATCAATATTCCTTTTCATCTCTTTTATTCAATTTTAATCCCTAACACCACTGATCTTTTGTGAATCAAGAATGATAGTTTAATGTAAAGTTTGGAGGAAAGATTTAATTATAAATCCTTGTGACTTTTCTCTTTCACTTCTCTCCTGTTCCTTTCCCCTTTTCCTTTAGCTCTTGCCTCGGACCCATTTCACATCCTCTCAGGTCCTCTGTTCCAATCTGATGGACCTCTCAGTTGCTGCATTACCCAGCACGTGACAGCACAAGTCTTCACACACCGAAACAAAACTGTGGCTAAGAGGGACTCTGTCTTGCAGACAGCTCCTTCAGCCAGCTCGATTTTCAGCTGCTGAAGCAGCGTGCACACAGGGAAAGGGGTGGGAGCACACAGCTGAGGACGGTGCCAGAGCAGGACTTGGGCAACCCAGGGTAAGACTGGCTTAAGCTGACGTTGAACCACCTTGTGAGCGACACAGGAACTTGCCCTGCCATGGCAGGGGGCCGTGCCATTAATCCATGCATAAAGGAACAAAAACACGCTCTTAAGTGTTCAAAAAACGGGTAGATGTGGCACTTCGGGACATGGTTTAGTCTAGTCTACCCTTGATTGGCTTAGAGTAGACTTGGTAGTGTAGGTTAATGGTTGGACTGGATGATCTTAAAGGTCTTTTCCAACCTAGACGATTCTATGATTCTATGATTCTATGCTGGGGATGGTAGGCTCCATCCACACCAAAAGTTTGTAAATCTTGCTAAAATCTCTCTTTGTCCTTCTGTCTTAACACTGACAGCAGCTAGCATAACAGAATGGAGGTAATATGAAAGAATTTTTTACAACTTGTGAACAAGTTTCCATAGGCTTTTTGTTTGTTTGCTTGTTTTTCCTTAAATAAAGCTTAAATGTGTTACGAAGCTCTTGTGCATTAGCCTTCATGGTTGCCCTCAACGGGGATTTCTCTGGCTATATGCAAGTTCAGACCAGCACATGGCAACTCAGGCTGAGCACAAAGAAGGACATAGGAGGAAGGTACAAAGTCCTTTGTAGCAACAAGCATTTTTACCTGTTACCCAATGCTTAGCAACTACATAACATTATCTTTTTCAGATTATCTTAAAAATGAATACTGTTCTTGTTTTATATGATGCAGCTCTCAAACCTCTATTACATTATATTTGTATAAGCATACACACAGAAGTCTGCTAAAAAATTTCTGTTCCAACTCCTACCAGCTAAAAAGCATAAGGTCCACTACACACTGAGCCTAAAGAGTAAATGGACATATATAGACTTCAGGAACACAGAACAGAACTGACATTAAATATATGTCTATATATAGAGATATGTGAACATATATATGTCAATAGTTGCACAACCCACAGATCTCCACTAGATTCTGCAGAGTAGCACAGAGTAATGTCCAGGTATAGAGGTGGTAAACAGGTGCTGCACTTATTTGTCAGTCAGCGGAGCTGTGGGAGGCATGAATTAAAGGTGCAAATTCAAAACGGGAAGAACAAAGGGAAAGAGAAATTCCAGATGGAGACAGCGTGGCACTGCTCTGCTGACCCAAGCAGAAAAGGGACCAAGTTGTAAATTACTGGAAAAAAGAGTTTTGTAAAAGCAAGCCATATTACATAGGCATTAGTGGTCCTTCCACACCACACAGAGTTTGAAGTATGAATATACATTAGATTTAAATATAGCTATCCATGCAACATGTTAGAAAAAAATCCTCTACATATATTTACACAAACATACACATGATTAGATAAAGAGCTGTACAAATACATATATCACTAAGAAGAATACTCTGTTGATTCTCATATTAACAGCTGCATATATATATAACATACTTCCAAACATTTAAGGATTTTTTTCTCTGTCTGCTTCTTTAAAACTCATAAAACTATCAACTGTGATGAAATTCACTTTTAAAACTGCAGACACTGCTGCGTGCCTAAGTGAGCCATTATTAGCTCGCTCATAATCATCTTTTCTGTGTCTGTTAGAATCACTGATGCATTAATTGCTTATCAAAATTTGAAACAGTTCACGAGTCACTCTGAAGATAAAATAAATAAATATTAATGAGCCAATTTCAACAGAATTCCTATCCTCTGCCTCTTAAAGCTGAAAGACAGTATTTATTACATGTCAGAATTAGGTCTTGATAACTAATGTATGGCCAAATATAAAATGTACTTAAGCCATACTCAGCAAATCAGGACTCACTAGATCACCATGTTTAAAGGGATCAATGCATCATAGTTGTATCTGACCAAATTATAATCAAAGAGAGAAAGAACTGCTCAGTTTTAACATAGAGATTAAGTGAAAGATATGTCTAAATGCATAGGTCTGATGCAGATTGAATGAAAAATGAAATATTTAGTTTTTAAAGTTTGGAAGTGATTCTATATGAGGAGATCTTAATATGACAGAAGTAAACATTTGATCTTCAAATGAACACATTGGCACAAAATATCATTACATAAGAAATTTCAGTATTCCTTACATCATATGTGAGAAGGGGAGAAGAAAGGCATAGATTTTTCAGGAATATCAAAATAAAGCATTTTATTTTGGATCAATCTCAAAAAAGACTGGGTGGAGGACTCTTCACCCATTTCATTTTTTACTAAAGTTGAGTGAAATGTACTATTTTGGAGAGTAAAAACTTTCATTTTGAAAACGTGAGTGTGCTGAGAGACTTTTAAAAAGTCTGGGCCAATACCAGTTCACTGCTGAAAATCCAAGTCTAAAACTTTTCAAACTAAATGCCCCAGGATGAAACAGGAAAAAGTAGGCCTTCCCTTGAGGTTTTACTTTCTTATTCTAGCTTGTTCCTGAAAATTGTAGGCAAAAAAGATCCACCCAAAATCTGAGGAGGAACAGGGAATATCCCTAACAGGCAATTGTAGCTCTGAAACATATTAGGAATTAGACAGACATCGGTAAGCCACTTTTGAACCATACTGTTAGTGAAAAACCTTTAGAAAAAAAATCAATTTTTCTCAAGGAAGTTCAGCAGCGAGAGATTCTGGGTAACGTAGCTGGCTGGTATAAGGCAGTTAAAATGGGAAATTCATAAAATGGGCAATTTCCCTGTTACTGGCTGCAAGCAGAATGGAGAACCCATTTTAATAGACTGCGGGTCTTAGTAAGAACTGAAGAATCCTCTATTTATTATATTAGGTCAAGTTGTTTATTGTCAGAGGTCAGATCAGCTGCTTAGCAGAAGACGCTGCTTCAACTTCAGCTAGTCACGTAAAGAGGCAGGATGTAGTAGTCCTACAAGTATTACTGTACCTCAGCTGATGCCACACCACAGTGACACCCAGGCACAAACAGATCTGTGCACCCTGTAAAACTAAAGGCAGCTCCCCAGATCAAGATATTCAACCCAGCTTTAAACACAGAACATGTCACTGTCAGTGAAGTCTGCATTGAAGAATACAGAGAAAAATATAATTACAAAATGTAGCATGGCTTAAATATAAAACAGGAAGAGTTAAAGTTTTGCTACTTACATCACTTACATAAATTTGCAGATATACTAACTTCCTTTCTAATGTGTAGCTAAATAATGTATATTTGCCTTAGTGGTATCTTAAAATTCTTCATTTCATGCATTCACAGCTAACATAGCTCTCACACAACTTGCTTTTTCTCTTAAGTATATGTAAGGAAGGATTTAGTTCATGGTACAAATGCACTGTGCTACTTTCTCTGTAACCTACAAAATTATGAAAATAATATATGCAAAGTCATAGGTTCTTTAAGATAGGCCACTGATATCTAAAAGGATTGTCAAAATTTATCCTTATGTGCATATAAGATAACAATGAAGTGATTAAACAGTTTACTCATGTTCATGCAAAATATTTTTTGTGCTCCTAAAAATTATTCACAGTATGTCGTATAACAAGTTTCCAATCTGCAAACAAGTATTATTGCTGAGATTTAACACTCTCATTTACACAAATGTCAGATTAGTATTCAATTCTGGTTTTATAGAATATTTGTGGAATTAGTTTTTCACCAGATAATTTACTTTCCTCTCATTAATATTTTAAGCTTCCAAACCTAATGACACATTCCACTGTTCACCCTTGTTCAGTAGAACTTAAAAGATGCAGTTGTACAGTTAAACCTAAAGCTATTCAGTGCATCTACTGAAAATGTTAAATTTTAAATAAAAAGGGTGAGGAAATAGAAGTTTCCATTGGATTGTGCAACAAAAATTTTCACTCAGAGGAATTTTGAAAAAAGCTGTGGTTTCATGGGAAATGAGAAAAGATAAAATCCACTTGATGTTAAACTTGTGAATAGAATATGGGAAATTAGCAGGTCAAGTACATGATTAAAATAAAAACTGGCAGTGCTGGAAAAATGCATTGTCGACCAAAGCTGAACTTGGATACAAATGTGTTCATCACCATAAAAATGGCCAAACAAGTATTAGTTATCCGTGTTACTTTTCTTAGTGTCATGTTTGCACTGACCATGGATAAAAACAGTGCCTTACCTGCTCAGATAATTCTGGTCCATTGATACGAGCCTGTACGAGAGCATCATTAACAAGTGAATGAAAGTTCAGAAGCACGTGCTCAATGTCGTGTGTCCCACTCATAGCACTCGAGAGCTCCTCCAGGGACTGAATATACCCTCGCCAATGAAGATCAACTTCTGCCATGTTAGCTAAGCAGCCACGGATGACGTTGAGGCAGTAGCCCATACAGGGCTTACTTAAAGTCAGCCCTTGGCAGTGGGGGCAGTACTGCATTCTCAGTAAAGCTCTGCTACAGTCTTTCGAGAAATGCAGATGATCTGTTGTATTGATCACTTCAATCCCCAAATTCAGAGCCTGCAAGAAAGCCCGGCTGGGTAACAGTGATCTTCCCATTTGTCCTATGGCCTTTTTGGGAATGTTACCAAAGGGCCTGATGTCTCTTCTCACCATGCGGAGGCATTCCGCATATTCCAGTGAAATGTCAGTCAGACCAGGGTTAATCACATGGGTGTAGACTACTGGGAACAGGGTGTCAAAAAATCTGTTCACAGATTCCTCTGTGCTGACGTCTGTGCCAAATATGAAGAGTCCAACATCTGTGAAAAACTCCTGGACACGTGTAGTAGCCTCAGCAGCCATATTTCTATATGCATTGCAGAAAAGTGTGCTTGTGTAATTCTCAGCCAGTCTGATGAGCATTTCAAAGGTTTCTGTAATAAGAAAAAAGTTCATTATTTTTAGGGTTTAAAAAGAAATTAGAGTAAGAACTTAAAACAATTACATCAGGACATCTTACATTTATCCTGAATGCATTCTTTGCATTAGAATTTATGAAGAGACAAACTTCTCTAGACCAGCCGGGTTAGCTCAGTTGGTTTGAACACGGCGCTAATAACGCCAAGTTCACAGGTTCAATCCCTGCTCACTGCAGGGGGGTTGGGCTCGATGATCTCTCAAGGTCCCTTCCAACCCAAAGCATTCTATGATTCTCACAAACTGTGATAATTGTCTTTTGTATATAGGCAAACACCTTACAAGTAATGTTGCAACACAATTAATAATCCATATGTTTTCTTGGCAGGATATATTAAATAGTCTAAAAAAATATAAAAGGAATTAAATTGTAAAATGACTTATTAAGTTACAAAATACAACAAAGCCTTTACTGTACCTGTCTACGTATATGCATACATTAGCTCTCTCATCTCACGACTCATTTTTCAACTTGCAATAGAAAGTTAAATGCTCTCAGGCACTTCTAGTCATTCCTCTTACCATCCTAAATGGATGGGCAAAAGTAACATTAAACAATTGAAACAACTCTTCCATTCCATTAAAACGTAACTTTTAAAAGATCAAACAGTTTTGTCGTCTTATCTTCCAAAGGAAGGAGATGTACCAAACACACATGAGAATGTGCTTTTAAACGCTGCTGTTTGATCTGGCCATTACTACAGTCAAGCAAAGTGACGGAACGTGCAGAACTGCTCTCCTCAGGCACTGTGATGGATACACCCCCTCTAAGCCTCAAGAGCTACGTAACCGGTAAAGCCTGAATGGATAAACTTATATTGAGCTTCATGTGTTAGGTGGCAACCCTTAAGCACACTGAGTAGTTTTTAATAAAACAGTTAACGTATACTGGAGAAGTATTTTCTCCTCACCTGACCTATGACTAGCAGGTAAGGAAAAATGCTGGTTTTCAAAACAAAAACAGAGTGTTCGCATTGAGGAATTTCCTAGATCTGCCTGAGAAGCTTGCACTTCAGGGAAGGCAAAGGAGCAAGATATAGATCAAAAGGAAACTTTCTTTAGAGTTGAAAGTAAAAATACATAGAAACACATATTAAAAGTAGCAACCCATTTTACCCACTGGATGGCTATGACTCGGTAACTTTCTTTTATTCATTCAAGCTTTGTAAGTTTTCATGTATTTATTTTTTCACACTTACTTTTTTAATGGGACTCTATAGCAATAAAGTGAGGAAAAGCATGAAGTACAGTTAATACTGTCCAAACAGTGATGTTAAAAATAGGCAGAATCAAATAGTGTCGAACTATGTCAGGCAATTACTGAAGCAATCTGAAGTCTGATGTTAAGTCACTGACTTGAAAGGAATAGCAGAAGACTCAAAATAATTTTAATATAATAACCAAGACTGGCTATCACATCTTTAATATGTATCAGTGCATAAGAATAAATGTCTTAAATTCTGATAAAAAGCTTGTGCAGGTCACTGAAATGATCCTCACTGACTTAAGTGGGTTTGAAATTGCACGCTTTGTGAAAAGATCACAGAGAAGACATTAAACTAATCCGCTTAAACTTTCTATGCATTCTTTGTTTTCTCCAATAAAAATGAGATACATGCTTATAAATCAGTCATTACCTTTATTCCTCTGCTATTATCTATTAACTCTTAGTTTCACATTTCACACCACCCTTAAGACTGATTTTGCTATCTCACTCTTTTCCATTACTCCAACATTCACGTAAGTAAGAAAAAAAAGTGTTGACTGCCCACAATAAGGAGTAGGAAAGTGCATCCCATGTGTCTTTTTTTTTTTTTTTTCATTGCTATGGCACATCCATTTGTGCATCTCTCCTAAAGTGAATTTCAGTATAAGCATTCATACGTGCCAAATATCACAGTGATTCAGCAAAGGGTTTGATTTGTTTCAGAAGTCAGACTCCTAAAGTCAGGACCCTGCACGGAGCTAGGCTCCCACCAGTGGAGACCTATTCAATACGGCAAAGCCTCTTCAGTTTATCCCGTGAGCTGACACGCAGAAGTGCCAGGTGAGTAACTCTGTAGACCACAGCTGCCTGTACCACCACTGGCTCTGTGACTTTGCTCAACCTCAGCACCTCATGCCAGATCGTACCTGAGACAACTGCACTGCACCCCGTGTTTGTAGGTGTGCCCATGTGTATGGGACACCTGTGCCCTTCTGGAGCAGCCGATGAGGCACAACGTATCAGACAGGGCATATCAGATTGTTCAAGATGCCCACTTTAAGGTGACTCAACCAAGGATGAGATCTCCACCAGCCATAAAGGCAGTTTAGACACCTAGCTCACATGGAGGGACATATACACGGGCAGATAAATTACAGCCCTAAATATCCTACTGTACATTATGTCTCATTTTCATTGGAGGGAACAAGGAATGCAAAGAAAGTACAATCCTACTATGGAGGCTTTATTTAGTTGCCTAAGAGTGTTTAGTACCAATTTGAATGGTAGATGCCATTTATCTGCCTGTTCAGATGGCCATGGATATCCTGCTGGTCCTGTGTCACATCTGCAGGCTTTGTGTGGATGTTTGGCATTTAAAAGGGTACTAGATGGCTGTGCCTAGACAACTGAACTAAGTTCTTGATACCCAGTTACACTGACTCAACAACCCTTCATATAAAAGCTTGGAGAAACCAGGAAAACAAAGACAAAAATTTAAGTCAAACTGATTCTTGGCTTAGATGGTTTAAAATTATAAAGTGTGAAGAACGTTAAAGTCTGCTAGGAAAATGGCTATTTTTGGAACTGTAGATTCAGTCTTTTACACAAATTTTGCCAGTGCTTTAGATGAAATTTGTTAAAGTAGGTAATGTTAGTAAAATAATGATGTTATAATAATCTCTTTAGAATGACATGAATAAGGTTTTTATGACCCTTCTCAATTTTTTATTATTACTTTTTCCTAGATGAAAACCATAAAAGTATATGATCTAAAATGTCTGTTACAAGCCATGGCTGCAGTATCCTATTACCAAAAGCACAAATATTAGATGAAAGAATAAATCATGCTGCACATGGATAATCAATAGATTTTACAATGTGGTCTAAACAATAACAAACCTTCAAGATTGAATTACATTGCTAGTACCCCAGCAACCCACAGATGAATGAGTGCAATAATCAACTGCATGATTTATTGACTATTTGTGCTTTTCTAAACAGCATATGATAATACTGGCCACTTGCGTTTAGGATTCTGCATCATGCTGTTTAATTGTCATTTCAGGATTTCTTACAAAATTTGTTAATCAGGTTTATTCTACTGGCATGTTTCCTACTTTATAACCACCAAAGCTATTCCAGAGATTTGTTTTGCTCTCAGACAGCTTGAAGAATGACAGATAGCAAAGTAGACCTATGTTTACTTTCAATATTGAACAGCTCCTGTGAACACCTTATGGCAATCTATGTCATTTACAACACTTTCAGAGATTTCAGTGACAAATCAAGTTATGCTGGTTCAATACTGCAAGCGTATCATAGATTTAAAAATGTGTTTCTCTGTCTTTTAAGTCTATGGGCCCAGACTGACATCATCAGTCTTAATTATTCAGCCACATAAACGAAGCAGTGAGTTTTCAATCAGTATAAATCCAACAGATATAAAAGACATTTTAAATATAACCAAGATGACCCAGATAAGCTCTTTTTATTGATATTAAATGATTTTTTTAATCTGCAGGCTCAGTGCCTGTTATCACCATCCTTTATGAGACCTTCATAGTAACCACTTACAATATCCTGATACCTTCTGCAGCACTACTGTGAATAATGTCTAGCATTTACCGTGGCTGACATGTCAACTTTATTTTTCTTTGGCTACACTTAAAATTATGACTTGTACACACCTAATTCAAAAATCAGGGCTGACAATATATTAACCCATTAATTTTTTGAAAGAACAGTAATACCTCTCTCTTCCTGGTTTTGCTAAGAAGGAACAAAATACAAGGCTAGGAAAAAAAAGTAGATGAGCCCTTTTTTGTTTTATGTATTGTATTTATTCATCTGATTCTTCATACCATTACATATATACATTTTTTGTTCATCATAGTGTATGTAACAAAGTGATCACAAAGTGATGTAAAATAACTATCAGGTCATTGCTTTAAAATATTTGCAATCTTTCATACACTTCCTTTAACATTTCTGTTCCTGAGAGCCACAGGTAGTTCTAAATTATAAAGATACTATAATGTAGCAATCAGCCCAGTGGATTACTGGCTTTAAAAGAGGACACAAAAAGATACACATGCCTTGTTTACTAGAACAACTGGCAAAGAGAACAAAAAAGAAATATTGGGTTTTATTCCTGAACATTAATCAAATTTAATGGAAATATTGCACTTAATGAAATAGAATTTGGACTGGATTTTAAACAAGTCCTGCAATTCTCATCCTTAATAGTTTTGGCGAAGTGTCTTTCTACCACAGGTACCTTAGAAAAATAATTTAAGACAAATTTCTATGGAATCATGTTATTATAAAAGCAACTGAATTTTTTAAAGCTTAGCCTTTCTTCACACAGATAAATGTTCTATACAAACTGCTAAATGAGAAAATGCATGGTCTAAATTCTGAGTATTAGTTTTTGAAGCATCTATAGTACTTAACACAAAGATAGTCTAATAAATTAAAACCCCAGTATTAGTAGTAGGCCAACAAGTTGTGAAGTCTTATAATTCAGTATTAATCACCAGCCTACATTACATATTATAAATTAATTCACACTTAGACAGGATAAGATATAGAACTCAGTAAATTATAACCAGACAGGTTAAAATTCATCCTTGAACTATGGACATAGTATTTAGCAAGAATGCCTTTCACAGTCCAGAGGGGATCCAAAACTGATGAGTCTGGATTACTCTAAGTATCAGCCCACAATATACAGGAATAGATAGATAACTAAATCCAAGCAAAAGCTGAAAAACCTAATAATATTATGAACTTATTATGACTTGAAAAATCCTGTGGGAAAGTATTAGCTTGTTGCCAGTTGCTGTTAATGTTCAATGATCTCACATGTTTTCCTCCTGTTTATGGGTAGTGTAAATAATCCAGAAGCATCAAACTCTCTCTACTAAAGATTTATAGTCCAATCAAGTGTATCTTGCATACATTGTCCTATTGGAGTCAAGGGGAATGTCTCAGGTACAGTTTACAGCCTAGCAAACAAAAAGCACTCAAAAATTATGGAAAAGAATAATTATGGAAAAGAAATTAATCTACCCAGTATTACACACATAGTATCTTTGTTCAAAATGTATCAAATAGGGCAATACATATAGGTGGGAAATTCAGGTTATTATCCTTAACTACAAAGTAGTACACAGTGCCAGATATACTGCAAAATCCCCTAATCATTTATCATATCAGAAAAATGAGCTGGAGGAATAAAGTCTTCAAGACGTATAAATGAATTATAAGGAATGAACTCATTACGGCATTGCCTGTGAAGGTTATATGGGAGAGATCAAAAGGATAAGTGCCAGCAGAAGATATCTGAGACTCACTAAAACTGCTTCTCATTAACACATATTTCAAATTAATCCATTTCATAGATTATAGATTCACCACTGAAGTCAGTAAAAAACCAGGTAGAACAGATTAAACCTGTAGCCCAACCAACTTTGTGTTGCCAAGTGTTAGTGATACACCTCAGGCTTTACGGCCATAACTACTCATAATAGACTTCAGAATTTGTCAGGTCTTTTTTGGTCTTGAATGTATTTTAGCTCTATTTGAAAAAAAAAAATTAAGAAACTTGAATGAGAATCATTTGACCATTGCCTAAGTTGTTCTGTGTTCAATGGGAAATTACTCAGATACTCAGATGTCAGGAGTTTCTTGAATATCCTGTGATTTTGAATTTGGTTTAGTGATATTGTAATTTTTTTTTTAGTTATGGGATTTGGGGGTATTTTTTAGCTTTGTGCAATTGCATCACGCTCACCCTTTAAAATATTATGTGGAGGACTAAAAAAAAAATGAAGTAATCATGGTGTAATTAAGCCCAAGGACCCAGAGGGTAGGTAAGAGTGTACCCCATTAGCAAATACAGGATTGAAACAAATAAAATTAACCCTGAGAGGGCCCAAGACCATCATGAAAGAAAGCTCCACCAGCAGCATCATACTCCTGCCAGTGGAGAGCTCAGGACTGATGATTCATCTGGGCAACGCACAGGAGGCATGAGCATAGCACCAGAGAAAAGCACAGACACTAGGAAGTTGCTGTATGACAGTTTTAGTTGGAATATTAACAGGAATTAGCAATCATAGATAATTTGGGCCATAAGCATTAGTGTCACTGCCATTACACGAAAAAGAACTGTTGTACTTTGAAAGGCTGTTGAAACACTAATCAGAGAAACAGCAAATTCTCTCAGATCCGTATGTGAGGTGTGCTCTCCTTTTTGCCCATAATGAAGTTGTGTGGACTCATAAGAAACTCATTCCCAATTTAACCAGTGTTTCTTTTAAAAAAATCATTTAAAATTTATTTGAAAATTTAATATGCTGAAGAATCTAGAAAAACATGTCCCAAAGCCAGTTGAGATGAATTTCACTCATGATTGTGCTTCATCTTTTTGCTAGTCTGAATTGATAATTGTACTTCTCGTTCTTATTTTATAATCTACTTAATATCACCACTCAGTGTTAATCTTTTCTTAATAATCTTGATACTGACTATTTTGCCACATAGAATTTGCTTTCTCGCAAATCCAGTTGTTTTTTTCTTTTCATTCTCCATCTTCCTTTTTATACATTCAATAACAGGCCCAGCACTGCAACAGAACTCATGTTCAGCTGATCTGACACTATGATCTCCCAGTCTTTTATTTGTTTTTTATCAAATGTTGGAATAAAGTTATCTTTTTTCCAGTTCTCTAGAGCTTCATTAATTTTTATAACTTAATGAAAATCATCACCAATGGTTCAGAAAATTCTATTTGAACTTTTCAGTGAAACTTGCTACTGTTGATTTTAAAATATCTAGCCTTAGAATCTGCTATTGAACATACTCCTAAGTTGTAACTGGAATGTATTGAACCATACCTTGATAGATGATATTTTAATATTGAATGACTGTCATATGAATGAATGAATAATAATCACATAGATTAATATCCATGGTTATTATTTTATCTAGTTATACTCACTGATTCCACTTTTCTCCCAAACTGTCCTTTTTTTTTTTTTTTTTTGCAGTCTGTTGTTACACTTTTAATAGCGATGATTATGGGACCATTCATCTTACCATTTTGGAAGCAACAAGAGTAGATTGTTTTGTATGGTGCCAGGTGAAGAAATAACTAGCAATAAATAGAGCTCTACCAAAACCTTGTTTTCTTCTTGGATTCTGCTTACTTTCTCTCTGATTTTGCATTATTCTGTGTATTTCACAGGCAATGCTTTCTCATTGGAGGAAAATATTTCTACGTTCTGAATATATTGCTTACTAACTTAGAATGAAATATGCTCAGAGTTGCAAGCAGAACACTCCAGGGGAATCACAGCTTTAAAACTGGTATCATATAATGAAGTTGCTTGAAAATCTCTTGACATATAATGTTGTGCATGGTTTGAAAAAGACATTAAATTTATGATTAATAATGATTTATGATACACATTTTTACACATTTGCCATAACATATAAGGAAGAAGTCATCTCAGATGTATGAAAAGGGTATTTTTTGAAAAGGGAAATTTGGAATTTATAGCAGGATGATGTTGAGATAGGAGGGTCAGAAAATTAATTGATTAGAAGAGTAAAATTCATCTCACATAACTTCAAACACATGTGTGTGAGCTAGTCACCTGAAGCTCACTAAAGTCATGTAAGAGAAACCACTTCTAAGGCATGATACATCTGTCTGACTTTAGATCACTAGTTTTGGTTGAGACAAATTGCTCTCTGGATCTGCTTGTTCCTCTCCCTTGACTATAAAGGGACGTTAGAACAAATCACTCAGATATAAAGATCTGCATTGAGTCAGGGTGAATCCCTAAGATTTTTGTAAGGAACTGGTATTAAGAGAAGGTGTCATCAAACACAATACTGTACTGCAATTTGTATGAATAAAGAGCTGAGATGATCATGCTTCTACAAAGTGGTCTTGACGGTAGATAAATGACAAACTTCTAACATATTTATGCAAATCCTCTTTCCTTCTGCACAGCTGGGGACATGTTTTTCTTAGAATGAACTAAAGTATATACTTGGTTTCCAGACAGTTGCCTGAGCATCATGCTAGCTTTACATGCTAGCTTTATAAAAAGTAATTATCAGGGAATCACAGAGGAATTACACATGAAGAGAAACAACAATCGCAGGAAGATTTCCATAAAGCTATGATGATGACTGACATCAGATAAAACTTTTGTCTTTATTTTTGAAAGTTTCAAGCCTGATTTTTTTTTTCCCCCACTTATCCCAGTTTTATGCTGGCGATATTCACTCAACTTCAGTGAGCTGGTTTTTGTTTTATACAGGTTAGAGTGAAATGATAATCAGGTTTTAGCAGATGCAACTCTAGAGATAAACATTTCTTGCACATCAAACAAGTAAATATATTCATTTTGTATCACTGAATATTTAATCTGACAGCTTTCTTCTAAGCGTTGGTTGAGGTTTGGTGAATTCCTGCATCTGATAGTCTGAGGAATTCCACACTAAAAATCGTCACACCAGTCAAAGAAATCTGAGGAGTTTGTTTACTTCACATATGACTACATGTCTTGGGTTTCAAAGAGCCTCCAAAGAGTTTGGTAAGGGATTAGATGCATTTATTATCTTTCACTTTGCTTTGCTTTGCTTCACTTCATTTTTATTGAGAAAAAAGAGAGGAAAAAAATGTCCTTTAAAGCTGCATTTCTTAAACAAACATCCATGTTTTCCATGGAAGATTCAGGAACAATGAAGTTTATGACTGGATCTGTATTACGCTGAAATTAGTTCTATGTTCCTCTATCACTGTTGGACATCAAGAAGAAAAACTGTATGTCCCTCTGCATAGCTCTGGTGTATTAGTGATTAGTGATCTAATCACTATTAGTGATTGGTGACGTGCAAAATTCTGCTTAAAGTAGGTGATGCAAAAGCATTTTTTGTTTATGCCATACATTTCAGTACCTACCTTGCAGAATGCTGTAAAAAGGAATGAATTTGAAGTATGCACTTTCAAGTTTCAGACAGGTTAATAAATGTACTGTTTCTAACTTGACAAGACAGAAACTCTCAGGAGGTGGATAATCAGGCAGACAAATATACTCTTTCCCAATTACAAGAGGAAAATAGCACCTGTCAAGAACACCACAAAAATCCAGTTGTCTAAACTGTTGAGGAAAAGACATACAGTTTTAGTATATAAACTTATCAAATTTAAGTGACATTCAGAAGATATTTCAGTACTAAGGAACTCTCAGGAAAGAGAAAATGTTTCCAGAAGGACTTTTTTATGACAGTTGTACAGAATATTCTGTGTAGCTGCTTTTGATAATAACATCTTAGGATCAAATATTAATAAGGATTGGAATAGTCCACTCTATTTTGACTCACCCTTTCATACCCAGAATGACTCCTGATTTTAATACAATTCATTTCTACACCAACTCATAACCCATTCTTTAGAAACTAAACTAAACAATACATGTTAAATGATCCATTGTTGCTAGCAGCTTTGGCACTTGCCTTTAGCTCTACATCCAATTCATACACACTTTTGAATGCAGACACAGCTGAAGGACAAAACCAGATTAATCCCCCTTGCTTACATTCTGCTTGCTCCCACTAACACTCTTACAGGTTTTTGTGCAGTTATTCAAGCTTGCAATAGAGGCTTTTGAGGTGAAAGTTCTCCATGATGCTCAACCAGTTTTAACAGAATGGCTTTTAGTATGAAAAAGGTAAAACCCCGTTACATACTGTTTATTGTAAGGTTCCCATGTACTCAGATAAGACTGCTGACTATACCCTCACTGAGCATATCTGTAGAAAAAAAACAAACAAACCAACCCCCACAAACACACACACACACACACACACACAAAACAACCCACAACAAAAACCCCACCTGGCAGAGGGATGTTTCTCCCTATACTTCCTGGGAGAGCTACTGCATTTGTAGCCTGTATCAGATAGAATGGCCCTGGCCACGGGGAAATCCCATCTGATTTTTCAGTCCAGCTTCTGGCCTCATGGCACTAATGAACAAGAAGTCAAAACCTGGATTTCTTTATGAAGTCTATGTATGTTGTCAAGATGCAGTTTACTCTCTGAAATTTCTGAAATCCTGTTCTTTAATAGCAACCCATTTTTTCATGAGATTATCTCACCTATTATTTTCTGATTTTCTTTGGCAAGATGCTTTTTAATGACTATTAATGTTTAGTTAGAGCTCACTCAATGGACCAAAGACCAACAGATGTTAGATTTAAACATAAATCAATTATGTTTACTATAGTATGAATAATTACGTAAATATGGGTTCATTAACTTATTCCCTTAAGCTTTGTATCTTAACGCTCTTTAACCTTCACCAAATTCTTTCCAAATATATACAAAAGACAATTTGCCTTTTAAAATTCTACATTCAGAGACCTCATGAGTAAAACCAGTACATTATCTGCTTTTACTATACAGCTTTACTGGGGGTGCTAATAGCCTTTCGCTCTACCACTACTTGTAGATGCTTTGCTAAGTCCTTTTTTCCAACTCCTGCTGCAGCACTGCCAACTCACACATTTTCAAGGCATGTAATGCTTTCCAGGAAGGAGCTGCAGATAATAGCTGCTGGAAACATGTCTCTTTCAAACTATAATCCCACTGTGATTTCCATTCCATCATGTGATCTGCCCCATCATGTAATGTGACAAAGGGTACGCATCTCTTGCATGACTCAAAACTGGATGGTTACCTCCCCGTTCCCTTTACAGCTGTGTATCCTAGTTTATGTAGGACCAGAATATCTCTCACTAAATAATGAAACCACACAGAAACATAGCGCTAGGAGGAACCTGAGATGTCCTCTAATGCACCCTTTGAACCCAGGGCAGGTTCAACTAGATTTATGATTTCATATTTTAACATATTTAGCTAACCTATTCTTAAAAAATGCACAGTAATACAGAGGGCACAGCCTCCACGAAAATCATTCCAGTGCTTCACCATATTCTCATTTGTTCTTACCAATGAGAAAAAATTATTTGCTTCTTCCTCCTTTTAGGTATTTCAGATTAGATCCTCCCCACCTGACTGTAGACATCTCCAAAGACCAAATGCATCTCCAAAGTAGATGAGTCTGTATCTCAGCTAATCAGTAGAGAGGATGATGGCATGATTCATCTGACCTAGTTTAGGTGTCCACATGAAAATAAGATGAATCACACTGCTTTTCTCCTCTATTTATACAGGTGATCAGTTCAGAGAAGCTAGGTGATGAATCTGACTCCTGAAAACTGTTATAACTCTCTTTTCTTTTTATCAAAATTAACAGTCCCACTTCTTTCAGTCATGAAGGGTGTCCATTCTGGCTCTATGTAGTCGAACTTAATCCTAAAGACTTCCAAAGGGAAGTCTAAATTGTCCAAATTATGTGCTCAAGTGGACAAGCTATATGTTTAGGAGTTCCAAATTCATATATAGCTCTGCCTGACCAGGTACTTAAAAAATGTTTTGTTAACCTATTTTGGAATAGCATCGCTTCTCTAACTCATGTTTACCTTGGGAAGCACTAAGCTCCCTACATCATTTCAACAGACCTACTGCTGAGCCAATCCTTGCCCAATCTTCAACTCATCTTATTCCTACCTAAATGCAGAATCTGCATATGTCCTCATTGAATGGCATCCTGCTATTTTGAATTCTAGCTCTATCTTCCAGCCTGCGCATGAGCTCCTATTGCCCTCCTCACTTGTTGAGAGCACACTGATTATTTCACCATTCAACACAGTAGTGAAAATAGTGGCTGTACTTGCCCAAGGACCACAACTGAAGTGTCTCTCTATTCTGACCATATACGCTTGCTAACCAATCAAATGCAG
Organism: Pelecanus crispus; assembly: GCF_030463565.1. NCBI lineage: Eukaryota > Metazoa > Chordata > Aves > Pelecaniformes > Pelecanidae > Pelecanus > Pelecanus crispus. The sequence continues at coordinate 170,526,056 of NC_134643.1, forward strand.
GTTTCCAAAAAGTTTTGCATCTGTTTACTGGTAATTTAATCAAGATAATTCCCTACTTATGAGAATGGCACGTTGAATAGCATAAAAAGACTTAGGAAAGACAAGTGACTTAACATCTGTGCTTCTCACATACCCCCATTTTGGTTCCATTCCCATGCACGGAAATGCAATTAGCTTGACCCAGCTTGTCCCCAGTAAATACAGTTTCATTGTTACTTATCAACTTGATATGTTCTTGTATTTGGCTTCTAAATAGTTCAGCTTTTTATTCCTAATAACTGAAATGAAGTTAAGCAGTCTAAAATGCTCTAGCTTCCCCCTTTTCTGTTTAACAAAAAAAAAACCCCTGCCCTTTTTAGTCTTTTGCTACCTCTACACATCCAAAGATGACTACTAGTGCACTTCAGAATGTGTATATTGACAAAAAAACCCAAACAATTAAAACACTGTGGTAAACAATTCTGAAGTGAAGATCCCTTACATCTTACCAACACTGCTCCATAGCTGTGCAAAGAGGTCCTTTATCTGTTAACAGTCTTATCAGCATTGGTGATAGCTGGGCTTGACCAGAATTAACTATTTCCAGTGGAACCTAGTAGGACATGTGACAACATTTGGTCCTTTTCTGTATTTTTTAATGACTCTGCATGAGAATCTGATTTATATTATTATACTCCTAGAGTAACGTATACTGTGATGTCAGCTCTTTATACACATTTTACCTCTGCAATACAAAGTATAAGGCTCATTATGGAGCCTTCCAATTCATATATAATCTTGAACATATGCCTGCCAATACTGATGAAAGTAGTGATGTTTACTAAACAATGCCAATGCCAAACCCCAAACCCACAAGGAATAAGGCAGCAAAAGATCACATCAGTTTATCACACCTATCTCACAAATACACACAGCAGTGAATCATCTCAGCTACCACTTCAGCTAAATACCATATTCTCTTTTTTTCAACAGTAGAAGTTGTGGGGATGTTTAAGGCATGATTCATCTGCCCTATTTTAGATGTTTATGGGAAGATGAATCATGCCAAAATATTTATGGGGAGATGAATCATGCCAAAAAAGTGCCTCTCACTTATTTTCAGTTGAGAGAGCTGATGGTGACAAGCTCAACAATGTGGTCTATTACAGCAATCATCATTAGTTTTGCTATTGCACCTGTATAGCTTGGTTATCTTAGTTTCAAATTTACTAATAACTTCTGTATTATTGATATGTTTACTTATAACTTCTGTATTATTATTACTTAGAACTTCTTTATTATTGACCTGTAACAGCTGTATCTGAATTTCCACTGTAGAAAATGAGATCAAACTCTGTCTCCTCCAGAGGTTTGTTTGTCCAGAGATTGATGTCCAGACATCAGCAATAAAAGGAGAGCCAAGGAGGATCTCCATCCTTTGCTGGATGTGGGGGGGAACATTGTCACCGAGGACAAGGAAAAGACTGAGGTATTTAACGCCTTCTTTGCCTCTGTGTTTAACAGCCAGACCAGTCATCCCCAGGGTACTCAGGCCCCTGAGCTAGCGGATAGGGATGGGGACCAGAATGGAACCCTCATAGTCCAGGAGGAAGCAGTTAATGACCTGCTGTGCCACCTGGACACTCACAAGTCTATGGGGCCAGATGGGATCCACTCGAGAGTACTGAGGAAGCTGGCAGAGGAGCTCACCAAGCCACTCTCCATCATCTATCAGCAGTCCTGATTAACAGGGGAGGTCCCTGATGACTGGAGGCTTGCCAATGTGACGCCCATCTACAAGAAGGGCCGGAAGGAGGACCCGGGAAACTACAGGCCTGTCAGCCTGACCTCAGTGCCGGGAAAGATTATGGAGAGGTTCATCTTGAGTGAACTCAACAGGCAAGTGCAGGTCAACTAGGGAATCGGGCCCAGCCAGCATGGGTTCATGAAAGGCAGGTACTGCTTGACCAACCTGATCTCCTTTTATGACCTGGTGACCTGCCTGGTAGATGATGGAAAGGCTGTGGATATCATTTACCTGGACTTTAGCAAAGCTTTTGACACCGTCTCCCATAATATTCTCCTTTGGAAGCTGGCAGCTCATGGCTTGGACGGGCGTAGTCTTCGCTGGGTAAAAAACTGGTTGGGTGGCCGAGCCCAGAGAGTTGTGGTGAAAGGAGTTAAGTCCAGTTGGCGGCCGGTCACGAGTGGTGTTCCCCAGGGCTCAGTTTTGGGGCCAGCCTTGTTTAATATCTTTATTGATGATCTGGATGAGGGGATTGAGTGCACCCTCAGTAAGTTTGCAGATGACACCAAGTTAGCTGGGAGTGTCGATCTGCTGGAGGGTAGGATGGACCTGCAGAGGGACCTGGACAAGCTGGACCGATGGGCTGAGGCCAACCGTATGAGGTTTAACAAGGCCAAGTGCCGGGTCCTGCACTTCGGTCACAACAACCCCATGCAACGCTACAGGCTTGGGGAAGAGTGGCTGGAAAGCTGCCTGGCTGAAAAGGACCTGGGGGTGTTGGTCGACAGCTGGCTGAACATGAGCCAGCAGTGTGCCCAGACGGCCAAGAAGGCCAACAGCATCCTGGCTTGTATCAGGAATAGTGTGGCCAGCAGGAGCAGGGAGGTGATTGTCCCCCTGTACTCAGCGCTGGTGAGGCCGCACCTAGAATACTGTGTCCAGTTTTGGGCCCCTCACTACAAGAAAGACATTGAGTTGCTGGAGCGTGTTCAGAGAAGGGCAACAAGGCTGGTGAAGGGTCTGGAGCACAGGTCTTATGAGGAGCGGCTGAGGGACCTGAGGTTGTTTAGTCTGGAGAAGAGGAGGCTGAGGGGAGACCTTATCGCTCTCTACAACTCCCTGAAAGGAGGCTGTAGTGAGGTGGGTGTTGGTCTCTTCTCTCAAGTAACAAGCGATAGGACGAGAGGAAATGGGCTCAAGCTGCGCCAGGGGAGGTTTAGGTTGGAAATTAGGAAAAATTTCTTTACAGAAAGGGTGGTCAAGCATTGGAAGAGGCTTCCCAGAGAGGTGGTGGAGTCCCCATCCCTGGAAGTGTTCAAAAAACAGGTAGATGTGGCACTTTGGGACATGGTTTAGTCTAGTCTACCCTTGATTGGCTTACAGTAGACTTGGTAGTGTAGGTTAATGGTTGGACTGGATGATCTTAAAGGTCTTTTCCAACCTAAACGATTCTATGATTCTATGATTCTATTTTCTTGCAACTAGATCTGTTTTTAAAATGATATATTCATCTAACTTCAACTGCATGAATACAATCTATAACATAGAACAAATTTCTATGAAGTGAAATTAATGAAAGTGATGAACTCTTAAAGAAAACATACATCCTGTACAGAAGCTGAACAATATACCTCAGCAAGCTGGAAGTGATGTCACATTTTTTTTTGATGTCTACAGTTAGTTTAATGTTGACCTAGTAGTCACACAAAATAAACGTGTGTACATCTCCTTTTGTATATGCATATGTTACACAACCTTGTATACCTCATATACTGTTCCTTCACTAAAAGAGGCAATTTTGAAAAATATGCATTAAATTATCAACTAAAGTTCTTTCATCTTTTAATTTGTTTCTTTGTCAAACTACTTTGATTCTGTATTAATAAACCAAATATATAAGAAGAAAAAGAGTGTAAGACATTAAGAGAGGCTATTTTTGGCTTATATAGACAGATGAATTTCACTGCCTTTTGAATATGACTGACTCAACCAAATGATAATCTCATATTTTCAACCACTCTTCATACGTAAAATGTGTCTTGAAAACGTAGCCTTGATTTTAAAAACCTATCTTCTATGCATTCTCACTTCTGAACTTGACCATCTTCCAGAACACAACCACAAAAGACACATGCAATACATAATATAAATGTCAATACCTGCACGCTGTAACATCAAGAAACAATTAAGCTGGAATCCCAAAAGGATCATGCACTGGCAGCATTTGCAAAAGATCCATGTGGAATCTCTTTGCTTGAAAAAAATTTATTTTCTAAGGCACTGAAGAAAGGCAACTTATTTATAATGTTAAATTAGACTGCACTGACAGCATTTAACACACTCCTAAAAGCTATCCACCAATAATGGATAACAAGCCCACTGAAGAGAAAAGTTCCAGGGAAAGAATTTGACCACTGGACCCATAACTAATAGCTAACTCCCAGGTTTGTTTCAGATCACTCCTCCTAGTTCTCTCCAAGATAAGCTGTGTGGTTCTATAGACAGGCCTACTACAGGGACCACTTGGAAAAAATAGTATGGATGAAACTCTGTAAGCTTTGGTATTCTTCACACTCTTCCAATATTGCTCCAGAAAGCTTCCCATTCTATATATCCTCCTGATATCCCTGGACGTATAGCATAGCACCTTGGGTTCATTTTGGTGGGTGTGGTGCATCCTTCATATCACTGCAGACTGAAAAAATGCATTAAAAAAAAGGTTATGTAAAATCAAGAATGCACACACGGCCAAGTGGTACATGAAAAGGATGTGGTCATTCTGCTCTAGAACGAGCTAGCCCTAAGTGGTGTGGACATGAGCCACACTGTATTATTTGGCCTGCGGTCTGATAATGCCTCCCTAGACCTGCATAGTTAGCAATGCTGACACAGCTAACGTCCAGTTATGGGCAATCTTCCTTCTGTAAACTGGAAGACAGTGCTGTAATGTTCTGTCCCTCTTGTGCGCCTTTCATCTCACTTCCAAATTTTGTACTTGGCTTCAGAACTGCTGATGGGGCTCCCTCACCCTCTACTAATAGAGATCAGAGAGATAAAAGAGGTACAGGAGAGAAAAGCAGTAAAAGTTGTGTGCCATCTACTGAAGATTGAAAGTGGATGCCCTATTCTCCACTCCATTTAGCAGATGCCTTTTAATCCCCTGCCAAATCCAGTTTCACAAGAAGATAGTATATTAAAGTATTTCTTGAACTGGCCACTTGCCTAGCAGCGACAAAATGGATGTGACCACAACTCTTCTCCACACTGCAGTCCATGGAGAATGGGATGGGGGAAAGGAACACCAAGAACACTGATCTTCTGTGACCACCCAAGGAAAGAAAACTTCCATTTCAGTTCCAATAGTATGTTTCTCATAAGAAAGCCATTTAAACTAGTCCTACTTTAATCCTAAGGGATAAGCCATAATTGCAGCTCTTGAAAACAGACTGTTACTCTGAACACAGGGCATTCAAAAGATGTAAAAGCTTTCTCCATGACCGTGAAAATCATCTGTCTAGAAAACAACAAAACACTCCATTCTCATATCCCGTGCATGCAGAAATGGTATGTTTCCAAATTAGCAAACAACGTACCATGAAAACAAGAGGAAGGTGAACAGCCAGGGAACTTCTCAGTCTCCTGAGACTCTTAGAAGTGCCCTGCTATTCCCTTTTGTGACCAGAAGTTCATATCGGAAGTTTGAGCATATTAAATATTACAGGAATGTTCTGTTGTGAGAACTAATTTCCTCTCTCTCTTTATTTTTGGGCCTTAGTGGGATGACATCTATAGCAGAGATACAGGATCGTCTTGCTCTTTCTTAAGACTCCTGTGTATTGTTATCAGTCATTCAAGAAGACTCCTCAAACCAGCGTGACTGCTGATGAAGGACTGTCTCCATGAGGATGGGAAATTGCCCTCACAAAGCTGTTATTTGACTTGAAGCAAATGGCATGGAAGGGACCCCTTTCTCCTCTAGCTGGCAGATAACACAAATTAAAATACCTTAATATATCTTAATGTTGTGCTATCATACGAGACTAGTCACATGCTAGGAGGCTCAAGAACAGAGCACATGTACAATGAATAGCACTGAAGTGTGCTTCTGAAGCTGCAATGAGCATTACTTATCTGAAGCTGAGTATCAGAACATTCTTTAAACAACTCAGATTCTCTGACTTATTCCTATCATGAGGATTTTTTTAAATTTTTTTTTTTCACTTGACATCTTTCTGCATGGTTTGGTTCGGTTGCATAAATTAACTGACTTTCTGTATGGCATGAGCGATAATCATTGGTCATTTAAGAACCATGGAAGAAAGTAGCATTGTAAGAACCATTATGGATCAACTGGAAAAATGGGGCTTAGGAAACTTTCATCTACATGAGAAAAGATGACACCCATAACTATTTTTTGTGGAAAAATGCACCATAACATAAACCATTCCACTGAGCAGACACAGGTCTGTGAACACTCATATTACAGTCATATGTCTTTATAGATAGCACATACAAAAAAAGGACTCAGAGGAATAATGAAAAAAGGCAAAAAAAAAAAAGAAATCTATACAAAAGAAAAACTGGGTTTTTTTCTTTTATTTTCTCTTTCAAGTAGAATGTTCCCTGCTTCGCAGGCTTTGCTGGTTTTAGCTTTTCTAAATCTACCATAAATAATAATAACGCAATTTAAAAATTGCAAAGTTCTGGCTTTATTCTGTCTTTTAACTGTTGATGCAGTACTTTATGCATCATTAATAACTTGCTGCTAAAATCCCACCAAAACTATAGTCTTCAATAATAAATAAGTAAATAAATAAGTATTGTTCTTAAATTTCTCCTGGTCAGCTTAGTTTATATAAATATGTAAGACAATGATGCAATTGTATTTTTCCTTAATTACATTCTGAGATGGGAGGGGGGGGGGGGAATAAAGTGGGTAATATTTTCTCCTTTCTATATGTTTAAGAATGATAATTTGTAGTACCATAACAATGAGACAATTCCTACCAAAGTGTCATCTTTTCAAAGTACAAAGCAGGATTCATTTCACCTTACTTTAACTATCTAAAATTCAAATACTTTACCTTCACCCTAGCTATTTCAATAACCAGTGGGTTCAGACAGGCATGTCCTCATATTTTATCCCTGAGGCAAATCTAAGATTACTGATTAATTAAAAAGATGCTTTAACTGTGCAAGCCATAGTTCCCACTCAGACAGACAACTCTGAAGGCCAATTCATCCTGATTATGGCAGCCATCCAACTCAGGATGGGATGAATTGCACTCTGGAGTTCCTTTACTTTCTTCATGAACTATGCTAAGCCTAAATGAGGCAATAGATGAGATACTCTTAGCTACTTTACAGGTGGCTAAATTAGAAAAAGTTAATCCCACTCATAGGCTCTGCAAATTCAATCAGGTTTAGTGCTAGGTGAGTTTAGTACTGAGTTTACCTACCTCATGGGTCTTCAATTGCCACAAAGATATTTTCATTGAATTAATGTATGGAAAAAACAAAAAAGGAAAAGTATTTTACCACAAGAATCTCTGCTTTTTGGGAACCTTTGTGTGTTAAATTAATTTTGCGAGTGCCTTCAAGTGCAAGACTAACACAATTATGAAATGTAAATTTTGCCTCCCACCTGATTATATGCTAACTCCTGATGAAGCCTAAAAGGTCTAACCCATTACATAAATTAATTACTTTCAGCAAAGATTCCCCAAAACTCAGGAATCATAAGGGGAAAAAAAAAAAAACCTGGTAAAATCTGCTCCTGCTGCCTGTGCTGATTTTATCTGGCATTAATGAGATACACTACTATTGATGATTTGTTCAATCAAACCATGAAACATTGGATAGCATTGGAGAAAGGGCAGAGGAAGCTCTTACTCATATCCTATTAAATGTATCCAACTAAATCAGTGATATACTATTAAACACATCCTAGCAGGTTTAATGTTTTGTAATTCTTTAGTACATATCTACCAGTAATATATTTATTTTGAACTTTAATGAATGTGTGTTGCTTGATATACAGATCAGTTATCACCGATTTAAGAATGTAACAATACCCATTTTCCATTCCCAAGGTAAGGATGCAGCATGATGTTATTTCAACATATTTTTCCTAAAGACTACTCTACCATATTGACATGATTTTTTCTGATTCATCCCATAGAAATAGATAACTGGAAAAGAAATACTGCAATGAAAAAAGAGTCTGGACTGTGCTGACTTTATTTAAGCTACCTTTTCCAGCAAACAATTGTTTCCATAGCAGTCCATTTTGAAATGACTGGCTGAACTACATCTTTACTTCTAAAAAATCCACCTACAATTAAGTATTCCGAGTATCTTTTTCTCCACACACATGAAGACTCCAGAATTAGTTTTTCCTGGGTCTGGCTGCATGACTAGCTCATTCCCTGAATCTGTGCTGGGATAAAATCCAGGTATGCAGCAATTCCCTGTCCCAGAAAACAAACTTAATTTCCCTAACAAGGCCCATGACCAAAACACCCAGGGAAGCAAGACCTGGAGGTAAGGAGCCACCGATTATTAAATAATAACACTTCAGTTTTTCAAGAATGATTGTATACTAAGTTGAGCCAGCTGTACAGACAGATTTCTAAGCAGCGTCCTAGCTGCTAGCATACTGAAGGTGAAAGAAAGCTTTTTTGTCAACTGATGCTATCTGGTCTTTCTCAGTTAGCAAGAATCTCAAGAAAACTGTGAGTTTTACCAACACTTTGGCCAGCAGAGGTTGTTACGTTCAGTGGAAGATGGAGAAAACGGTTCACATAATTCTTCGAAGTATTTCCTTTTCCGATCATCATTTCCATCTTGCTTGAGGGACATTATTTATTATTTAAAAGCTAATATCCCAAAGATATTCTGACAGTTAGTTATGTGCATCAGTTGAAAATAAGACACAACGTAATGTATTGTTAATGTGTAAGTGTAGCCAAGGTTGTGGCATCCATCTATCTTGCACAGTGGCCTCCTGTACGGCATGGAACAGAATAAATAGCCTGGTTCCACTAATGCTCCACAGATAATGCTTTTCAGACCAGACGAAGAATTACCCAGTAACAGTTTCTAAGTTTCTCTGAGAAAAATGATGCAAGACACTGCTGAGTTGGATCATGTACTTCCGCTTTATCACATAATCGTTTGTTGATCTTTGATCTTAAAGGCCAGAGGGGAGAATGAGCTTGGAAATTTCATACTGTTCATAATGATAAGGAAGTCATTGTTTATTGATGTTACTGGCCCTTGATCTTTTTTTTTTTTTGGTGTACTGTGGTCTGATCCTTGACTGTGAAACACACAGGAAATTCATTCATGTTGTGTGTTAGTGGAACTTGGTGATTACTTCTTCCCAGGAATGAAAAACTGAGCATGGGATGCCAGCCAGAGAGATCTTGGATCAAATGCTGACAAGAAAAACTACTGCATTTTCAAGTAATGTGTTAAGTATGCTTATCTGAAGGAAATCAATTATTTGGATTAACAGTGAGAACAGTGGTGTTCTTTTATTTAGCAGGCAGGAAAGAAATCTGTTTTGGAGAATGGAGTTTGAAAAGTTTTCAAAGCTGCTTGAGTTTCAGCCTGCATTTTCATGCTGAGTGAGTCAAAAATAGTGAAAGAAATGTTTCCAATTCTTCAGGTGGAAAGCAAGTGTACCTGAATCTCCTATATCTTGTTCAGTGTTACAAATTACTACACAAAATAAGACCATTGGTTCCATGGGAGCCTCCAAGAAAAGCCAGGGCTGCTACAGTATTTTGTAGTGAGCCTAATCCTGCACACTCTGTGAGAACCAGGATCCAAGGAGTTTTGGCACTACAGTTAGGTTAAAAGCTTTTAAAACGTTAGAAATTGAAGTGTTTCTACATATTTATGGAAGCACAGTTTTTGAGCATCTTCAGGAATTTAGAAACTGCATCACCTATAGAGTCAGGTACGAGACCAATGGCAGGGTTTCAGATTACAGTTCTGAATGTAGACAAATTTTCTCCAGCTTCTGGTATTCACTATCAAAGATAAGTTCGTGAATGAGTCACCCAAAAACATTACTGTTCAATAAGACTTGACTTCTTCCTGGCATCACATGAAAGCCAGTTATCAGCTGTACACATTAAGCTTATTCACGCACTTGTATAAAGAATGTCTGCCAGTTTACGGGTTGATGTGGAATATAAGCTTCAGCAGGCTGTCACACATCACACCAAAACATGTGTGTCAGGTCTTAATGTAGGAAAGATGCCTGTGCCCATGGAGCTTGGTGTTTAACTGCCATGTTTGGTGTTTAATTGCTTCTCTGAACTTAGCTTCTTGACCCAATGTTTTAAAAATTATTTACACACTTAGAAGCTTTATTTTCACTGAATGTCAAATACTAAAATCTGAGCAAAAATTCCAGTTTTCTTACTGTGCAGTAATAAACAATACAGTATACTGATCACTTGTCAGTCACAGTTACAGCATAGTGAGCAATTAAATGGCACTTTGAACTGTGTATTTCATCAGGTGAACAGGTTAGACTGCTTATGCTATTAAAAGCTATCCAGTCTAAGACTGGATCCATTAGATCCTTATTTGTGGTAGCAGCAATTAATAGTACTTTATAAAAAAACATGTCCAACAAAACAAGGAGGCTTCTTACTTGCATGAGAAGGAGGCTGTGAGGATTATTTATTATTTGATCAGCATGTTTCATACATGAAGTGCCATAAATACTCTAGCTACTCTTACGACTACATGAAGCCATTAAATTTGTCTGAAACTTCATTAATACTACATCTTTGTTTTCATATTTAAAAAATAGATGAAAGTATATGACTTGTCGTATGTCACTATCATGTTTTATATTATTGACTGCTTATTCTGTTATCTGTTATCTTCTATAAGAATGAGGAAAGGAAGATGGGGGGCTATTGCACTAGTGCCAAACCAGAAAGACTGAACGGAAAATGATAATTCTTGCAAGCATCTAATAAATATTGCCTGAAACATAAAATCAGAGATAATTCTGATCTCTAACTCACTAAATATTTTTGGGGAAAGGAATATAGTGAAAAGCAGGCAATCCAACAATTTCTTCGGATGGACTGATTATAATTTGTTACACAAAACAGAAAGCAAGAAGACTTAGCCCTTATGAAGGATGATGGGTGGCAAGAGATTTAGGTGAGCGTCCACGGAATCACAGCATTTTCAATTCTTAGGATGGGAAGGAGGAAGAACAATAACATAAATACAAACTTAAAAAAAAAAAAAAAAGACTTCAGGAAACTCAGAAATGACAAATAAGATCCCCTGGGAAAAAATTCAATTAAGAACTTCCTTAAAGAAATTCTATTTAAAGTATGACTGTAAATTATCTAGCACAGAAGAAAGATGGAAACTGTGTGAGACCCAACTTTGTAAACTCACAGTCATTAGTTCAGACACAAGAAGAATACGTACAGAAAATGAGTACTATTCAAATCATTAAGGTGAGAAATTAAGAACAAAATAATAACAGAACTACAAGGAACATGGAAAGATACACTAAGAAAAGTGAAAGCACAAAATGTGAAACAACTAGCAAGGAACATGCAAGATAAACAAAGAAAAAGATCAGCAAGTACATTCATTACAAGAGGAAGACAAAGGAAAAAGCTGGTCCGCTACTCAACAAGAAAAAAAGCTATCAAGTCATAGCACTAGCAAAAACCTAAATGTTTAATGTATTTACTGCTTCAGTCTTCACTAAAAAGGTTAGATGCAATCAGGCAGATAATATAATTAACACAAACAACAAAGCATTTAAGATGTAGAAAAAAGGAAACAGGTTAGAGAATACAAACATAACTTAGTTGCTTTAAATCATCCAGACAAGATGAAATTCAGGGAGTACAGAGAATTTGCTGAAGCTGTTTCAGAAGCACTTAAAAAAACTCATGGATGATGAATGGGATTCTGGAAGACTGGGAAAAAATCAAACAAGTTACCTATCTATGCTTAAAAAAGTGAAAGCAAAAAGAGCTGGAAGACTCTGTATCAGTCAGACTACTTTCCATTTCTAGAAGAATACTGGAATATATTGGCAAACAAAAAGACTGCAAGCCTCAGCAAAAGGGATGACGACCAAGAGCCAAAACAATTTTTCAAAAACAATTTCTGTAAGAGGTGGGGGGGTTAGGTGTGGGCGTATGTGTAAGAGAGAGAGAAAGTCAAGATTTTACTTGTTTAGTAGGCAAAAAAAGCTTTAGTGCAGCTTCTGATACTAACGTAATGTTCTCATAAGCTGACTAAAAATGGTCTAAATTAAGTTACTCTTACATGCAAAACCAGTTGGAAAACTATATTCAGAGAGATGTCGATGGTTCCCTGTTAAACAAGAATATACTGATTTGAGATTCCTGAGGATCTACTGTTGGCCTAATCAACATTTTCCTTAATGAGCAGTATGACAAAATGAAAGTTTTAGGAAATGTGAAATTATGAAATCTGAAGGTGTTGCCAACCTGGAGATAGTTGTAAGCATTCTTGCTGACAGAACTAAAATTCAAAATGACCACTGCATATTGCATACATATTCTGTAAAAACAGGACAAATTTCCACAAAGAGGAGTGAAAAATACTACACTCGGGCAGAAGTAGTCAATGGCACAAATCCAGGCTCTAGAATAACTCCCTGCAGGAAAGAAAACATCTGGGGGCTTTAGTGGATATCAAGTTGAACATGAGTCTTTTATGTATTCTATGTCATGTGGGAAAGGAAAAGACTATGCTACTGTTGTATAAAAAAGAGAGCATAGCCTACAAAGTATGTAAATAATCTTTCTGCTGTAGCTGGCTTTAAGACACCTTTTGCTGGAATTTTATATTTGATTTTTGGTACCAGAATTCCAAAAGTATGTGGATTGTCTAGAAGGAATAGAGGACACAACAACAAAAATCATCAGAGATGATGATTTAAACATGACTTGTAATGAAAAATTTAAGTAATATAACTTGAATCCAGTCTAAAACTGAGGAAAGACATGATAAAAGGTAACTGCAGAGAGGAACAGAATACACTATTCTTCATGTCCATTGTGGGTAGTACAAGTAATACTAAGCCTTAACTGTGGAAAGGGAGATTAATTTAGACATAAAGAAAAACTTACTAGAAGTGACAGCTATGGTATGGAACAGATTGCCTTATAAGGGTGCAGAGTATCCATCAGTGAGATTTTAAAAAACAAGCTAGACAAAAGCGGTCTAGTTTTGTCTGTTGTTTGTTGTCACCTACAATATTTTGAGAGATTCTATCTTCAAAACCTAATGCTGCCTTCGTTTCCCAGACTTCAAAGTTTTCTGACTTCTTCAGCTAGTTGGGGTGCTCAGTACCCTTGTGACAAACCAGGACAGAAGTCTGGTGATCCGCAAGACCATGTAGCGGAGGGAAGGAAATGCTAGGAGGAAATGCTGACTGTTGGTCGCAAAGGCAAGGGAGATGAGAAATTGAGGTTGGCAAATGCTCTAGCGCATGGCCCAGAAAATAAAGAACTAAGAGTCTACCTGAGCTCAGCAGTCTGATAGCCAGGAGGTCTGATAAATGAACTATTCAGCATGGATAATCACAGGATAATCACAGGACAGTGAGGAGCTTGGAAGACAGGTCAATACTAAAAAGGAAGCAAATTAGTCACAAGATCCAAAAGTCAAAGCCCCTAGAGACCGGTGTAGGGTTGTAGAAAATGAGACCAGAAACAGGTTAACTCAAGAAGGATACTTACTGGGGTTTATGTCAAAAGTTTTTCTTCAATCAATATGTGCCTGTGGATCAGCATTTTCCAGTGAAACTGCTCCCCTATCAAAACACTGAAAATCAGTTTTCTGTAATGGAACGAGATCTCAACACGTTGCAAGGGACCTTTGTTGCTCCTGCTGACGAAGTCTTAAGAAGCATTACAAACAAAAAAAAGGTTGAAACGCTTCTCTGCCTGAAAGATAGCAGTTCACAAGCCCTTGTTAAAAGACTTGTGTTTCCTGTTTAAAGACTTCTGTTAGGTGGCAATGAAGTCTTTATTATTTTCAGGTACAACAAGAGTCTCAGTTAAGTGAATGCGAGTAACATTTAAGTAAAGAAATGAAAAAGAATTTTTACTGTTAATGTTCTATGCTCCTCTCTCTTATTCATGTCACTTATCATGTGAAGATAATTATGGGGCTGATTGGACAACGGGTCACCCAGATGATTTGCTGTCTCTCCCTAATGGTTCTGTATTCCTTACCCGCCTCAAAATTTCAGCTGGAAGAAACAAATCTAGGGATGATTTTTCCCAAAGGCTGCACTAATGGGGGTGTGGTGGTTTGACCCTGGCTGGATGCCAAGTGCCCACCAAAGCCAGTCTATCTGGCTCCTCCTTCTCAACTGGACAGGGGAGAGAAAATATAACAAAAAAACTCGAGATATGGGTCGACATAAGGACAGGGAGGTCACTCAGCAATTACTGTCATGGGCAAAACAGACTCGACTTGGGGAAAATCAGTTTAATTTATTACCAGTCAAAACTGAGTAGGAGAGAGGAGTGAGAACATGTGTAGGGTAATGAGAAACAAAACTAAAACTTAAAACACCTTCCGCCAACCCCTCCCTTCTTCCCAGGCTCAACTTCACTCCCAATTTTCTCTACCTCCTCCCCCTGAGCTGCACAGGGGGACGGGGAATAGGGGTTGTGGTCCGTTTATCACATGTTGTCTCTGCTGATCCTTCCTCCTCAAGGGGAGGACTCCTCACACACTTCCCCTGCTCCAGCATGGGGTCCCACCCATGGGAGACAGTCCTCCACGAGCTTCTCCAATGTGGGTCCTTCCCACAGGCTGCAGCTCTTCACAAACTACTCCAGTGTGGGTCCCTTCCACGGGGTGCAGTCCTTCAGGAGCAGACTGCTCCAGCGTGGGTCCCCCACGGGGTCACAAGCCCTGCCAGCAAACCTGCTCCAGCGTGGGCTCCTCTCTCTCCACAGTTCCACAGGTGCTGCCAGGAGCCTGCTCCAGTGTGGGCTTTCCATGGGGTCACAGCCTCCTTGGGGCACATCCACCTGCTCCGGTGTGGGGTCCTCCCCGGGCTGCAGGTGGATATCTGCTCCACCGTGGACCTCCATGGCTGCAGGGGCACAGCTGCCTCACCATGGTCTTCACCATGGGCTGCAGGGGAATCTCTGCTGTGGTGCCTGGAGCACCTCCTCCTGTTCCTTCTTCACTGACCTCCTTGGGGTCTGCAGAGTCGTTCCTCTCACATGTTCTCACTCCTCACTCCAGCTGCATTTTGTGTCCCAGTGTTTTGGGTTTTTTTTTCCCTTCTTAAATATGTTATCCTAGAGGCGCTACCACTGCTGCTGATTGGCTTGGCCTTGGCCAGTGCTGGGTCCATCTTGGAGCCGGCTGGCATTGGCTCTATCGGATATAGGGGAAGCTTCTAGCAGCTTCTCACAGAAGCCACCCCTGTAGCCCCCCTGCTACGGAAAACTTGCCATGCAAACCCAACACAGGGGGAATACAGCAGCCATCAGCAGCACATGGGGGCACACACATGGATGCTGGCAGCACAAGGGTCAGGAGGAGCTGAGCCGCCCTGCTGATGGTCCTGGGGTGAGCAATCAGCACAGGCAGGGCATGGTTTTGGAGGAATGGGGAAGGCCTGTGATGTATTACAGGGCTCACAAGAAATTGGGAGAAGGTCTCAGGACAGAATATACTGGGGGACTTGGTGTGGACAAGGTTTGGGAGACTTTAGGTAGAGCTGGAGTCTCAGACAGGATGGAATTTGGGGTGGTCTGAGAGAGAGGGGATTAAGAAGAGTTGTGGGACCTTGGTTTCGAGAAACCTAGGCTTTAGAGCTAGCAGGACAGGGAGACCTACAGGAGACTTGGTGAACCTCTGTACTGAGAAGTCTTCAAGGCTCTAGAGCACCTGTGGTGATAACTCAGTGCCGGGAAGAAGAATTATAACTTGGCATGTGAAACGCTCTGGGTCAGGAGAATAATGAGTTTTAAAAACTTCCTCCTCCCTCCAACTATCTATCACCAGGACCTTGGCATGAAGAGGGATCACAAACACACACGGCTCCTCCTCGAGCTGGCATAACTTTTACCTCCCTTCCACAGTCTTTTTTTTTCCTTTTCTTTTTTTAATAGGGAATATGGTAACTTTACCTCATACAGGACTCTGAATTTCAATCTCAGAGGGATGCCTGAATTTCAAAAGCTTCTGTGCTGAAGTTTTAACTTATGAGGAATATTTCTCTCCCTTAATTTTAGTTATCATCAGTGTAAACATCAAGATATGGGTTAGCTGTACAGCCTCTCTTTATGGAGAGAAATATACTGAAACATACTCCTGTATGAATCCTCCCACTATAAAATGTACAACTAATATGGAATAGATCAGTCATGACCTGCAGATGTCCATTTCTCTCCCCAACTATAAAAATTATTACCTCAGATGTAGAAACCTAGACTGAAAACATCTATAATTAGATGAGTTGAATCCCAGCTTTTTGCACTATAAACCCATTTTTAAAAATGTTACCCAGAACCATTAGTGTACATTAGTAGTTAAGCTATGTGCCTAAAAAATGGATGAATTCATGCTAGAATTCAATAGGTATATTTTTGTGGTTGTCATAAAAAATATCACTAAGATTCTTGTGGTCTGAATACATGGTCAAGGATCACATTTTTTTCTTAAATTAAATGTAGTATTATGTCCTATTTTTATGTGAACTTAGTCTGGCTATTATCTGTAATTGCATGCCCACAAGTGGCTCCTAGGTCTTGATTAAATATGGAGGCCAGTCTTGCACAAACAAGTGACTGTCTTCGAACTTGGATACCTACGATTCATATTACAGAAGCTGATTTGTAAAACTTTAGTACTACTCTTTGTCATATTAATACAATTCATTTTCACTCCCATGGCAAATAAATGAATCCCTGCGAGACCTTAAAAGCATAACAGAACTTCGCCCAGAAAAGCCAATAACGGTAAGTAGATCGTGCTTCAGAAACTGTTCTGTTTTGCATTCCAACAGCAGCTGCCAGGGCTCCCTCATGCATTTGTTATTACAATACTGGATTGAAATTTCTCTCATTAACTAAAACCATTATGTCGTTTCTTTTATTACTGTCATTTGGAAGTACAGCTCTGCTGTTCATTGCAGAATCAGTCGTGTATGCAAACAGTTAATCAACGGGTGGCAACCACTTTGTAAAGCTAGATTTCTACACTTCTACACCTGTTTCTTGCTCTTGTCAGAAAATGCCAAAGCAGTTATCAGCATTGTTTATGAAAGCCCACCGCAATACTTAGTTAAATCACTTTACTAGACATATTCTATTTATTACTTACTCTGTACTTTAAAAACCCAAGTTAATAACTCTATCTGAAATTACTGCTCTGTATTAGGCATTTTAAAGGAAACACTGAATTCACAAAATTGTATTTCTGTAACTCCTCTACAACAAGCAAATCATAAAGCATAGGTGCTGTTTTCAGATAGCATTTTCAATATCATACTTGGATTTTTTTTCATCCTTTAAATACATATGCTCCTTTCCTCACTTCTCTGTCATTCAGTCATGGTCTTGATGACAAGACATAACAAATACAGTAACACCAAACATAATTCAACAAACGATTAAGAACATCATTATTTTACTTTTTAAATGTCTCAAATACTTCAATTTGCTTCGGAAGCAATATTCAAAGCATGACAAAATTACCTTTAAAATAGCTCTATTACTGAAAAAGCAGTATCTGTTTTCACCTCAAACTTTTTCAGACTCACATGTAATTCCATTAGTTGACACAATACGCTTGAACATGAAGCCAGGTACTGCTAGATCCATTTACAATTACCAAAGATGCCAATAACAAAGTATTCACACTACTTTAGTTACTTCAAAATACTCCTTAGGTCTTCTAAGATGGGGAGTGGGATGATTACTGGGATGATTAAGGTCAAATTGTCATGAACTGAAAAAAAGCCCTGCACAACTCCTAGAGAAATTACTCCTGTTCCTCGGAAGAATGATTTGATTAGGGTTTGTGTAGGCCAGCTAGTCAGATTACAAATACGTGTGGAAAAAGCTCTGTCCCTGAAGCCCATTCAAGTTAATGGAATTCTTTCAGCTGACTTAAATGGACTTTGGACCAGACTTACAACTGCTTTTATCTCCTGTATACACTAAATATGTAGTATGTACATATCACATTGAGGAATACTATCAGAAGACTAAATTTTCTTCCAAGAATATACTTCAAAATAATTTTTAAAGTGCAAAGTGCAGAAAATTTCATGCATTAAACTCATTTTCATGTGCACCAAAAAAAAAAAGTACACACATATATATAGGGATTTAATCTACTGGCATGTCCTTGAACGACATTATGACATTGTAATTGGAAGTATGTCTTCACTATGAGTTGTTTAGTGGAGGTTCTTTTACCCTTAAATTCTTGTATCACAGATGCTTTATCAATGTCATGCTTATTCATTTTCTTGCATGGCTGGCTGAAGAGCCCAGAGCAGCCTGATAGACAGCAACTATGAGAAAACATACATTCACCTCCTTCTTTGCTAGCTGTGGCAAATGAAAAGCATTTATCTGATGAAAAGTAATTTAGAATCTGGGCATATGTGATTATTTTGAAGAAATGTTTTATTATACAAATCTTTTGAATGATGAGAAACTTCTATGGTTCTTGAAGATTTGTTCACAAGGAATGGATTTTTTTTTTTTAAACATACTGGAAAGGAAAACAGATCATAGATGACCAATTTAATTGAGAAGGTAAATGGTGGGGTGTCTGATCTGACTTTGATTGTTAGAAAACACAATAGATGAAGAATTCTACTTCATACAATGTAATATTGTTATTTCAATCCCTTTCCTTCCTCTCAAAAGATAGCTTTGTAAGTATAACTTCCACAACATCTGAACATACTACTCTACACACACTCAGTGGAAACACAGCTTATAACACTTTATTAACTGAACTAAAACACCACCAATATGATAAGCACATGAACTTTCATAAAATGTAGTTAAGAAAATGTTTTTGTGCATCTTAATTTTTACACTCATGTATTTTGAGCAGTGGTTTCAGTTTTAAAACAGGCTGTTCTAGATAAAAAAACAGGTAAGAAGTGCAGACTAAAAAATATATTCAAGGATATCACAGAACTGAAATTAATTTTGCATTGAGGAATGTGTATATATGCTGGTTATGCCAACTCTTTCATTTACATGTTATACTGTCCTTGTGTGAAAGGCTTCACTATGCATAATGCATGTTTCTTACTGAGACAATCTATTAGCTTGCAGTGCTTTTGCTCTGAATAAATCCCCTTTACTTCCATTTAACAGATGCAGCTAACAATTCTTGTCCTTGCGTACTGACAAGGCAGAGGGGTCCAGAAAGCATTGCTCTGTTTGGCTTTCTGGATTATTTTGAATTTAAATCTTTCTCTCCTCTGTCTCAACCCATCATTCTTTCTTGTAAACAAAGAGCATTCTTTTCTCTTGGTACTTAGTATCATGAACCAGTGCTTAATTCACAAAACCATGGGCTCATACAGCAGAGATGGAGAAGCAGTACATGTCCTACTTCCCGGCTTCTCAAGTGGGTAGCTTGATGATTGCAGGCTCAGGTTTGAAACACTGGGAAGATTAGGTATAAAATTCAGCCAGTTAATCTGGCATCTCTTCGGCATCTGTATTATTCTACATTATTTGCATTCCATATTATTATTGTGTACAAACACTTCACAGCTCTACTGAGCATATGTTCTGGTATCTTTAAAATCTGTAGGAACTATTTTTACGCGGCCAGCAACAGTAGGCATGTGACGACAAATCTGTGAGCTTTCTGAGCACATTTCACAACAATGTTAAGAATCAAAAAGTCACCTCTTTATATATATACCTCATCAAATTCAAAGTATACCACTCATGGTGTGATTAATCTAAGCAAAGACAGACATCTGCAGTGTAGATGTGCATGTCAGCTACCAATTCTAGATTTTCTTTTACAGTGGCATCCAATGCAGTTCCACTGGAGTAAGTCTGGAATGTGCCTCATTTTTTCCATTGACTGCAAAAGGAGTGGGGACTACTTATAATATAAACATGAAGGGTAAAATGGAGAAATTCTAGATCAAGTTCCTGAACAAAATTTTCCTATTGCTTACTGTAAGGCAAATTGTCTTCTCAACACTGGGACACCTGCACTTTAGTGCCTCCACTTGTTGGAAGGCTTGTAAAACACAATGATGGAATGTGCTACTGTACACAAGGTAAGGTCTACAAACCTTGTCTGAACTTTCTTTAATTCCAACATATCCCACCTTTCCAGGTTTGTTACGTGCAGAATAAAATTACTTCAAAGGAAATACAGGTATTATAAAATGACACAAAGCAACATACTGATAAATTTAAATCTGGATAAAATGTGGAGAAGCCCAAAAAGCAGTTTAGGACAATAAAACAAATTAATTCATTCCAAATGTTATGCTACAGTAGGTTATATAATTCTGCCAGATGTTTCTCTTTACATTAATTTTGTTATGCCACAAAGGGCAATTTGTTTTAATGAGAAAATTTTTTGAGGATAGTATTTGTTGTGGAAGCAGTACTTCTCTAGCTTCACATCCTAATGAGAACAATTTCCTTTGATTCATTGGCGTTGCCATTCTTTTGTTGACTCAGTCAAAACACCAATTAGCTGCACACATGCTGCAAGAGTCAGAAAGCAGGAAAATGTTGATTAGGGTCCCAATCCTGAAAACTCTTGAGCAATACCATTAACTTAGTGGAGTTCTTTGCATGAGCTGATTGCATGATTAGGAGCTTAAAAGATGCAAAATTAATGTATAATTCCAAACACAGGATCAGATTCTTTGCTTCTGCATGTGAATATACTTCTCAAGTCCACTTGGCTATCTTTTTACGAAAAAGTTTAAATACCTCTATCGTTTAGGTTGTGCTATCTTTAACTGTTCGTCTTTCAGGGGTGTACTATTGTAGCAGCCCTTTTTCTTCAACATATATTCCCTGTGTATTTGTCTCTTAGGTGTTACATATCACTCAGCTAGTGCTTCAGATTTAGAATTTGCACTCTCACTGATATAGAGCTGGGACAAAATTCAAATATATATATATAAAAAAGTGCTCACTTACATCCACCTGTATGTCCCTGCATTTATGTGCACTCTTTCAAGGTGCTACCAAAAAGGCTATAGCAACCTAAGTTATACGCTGAAAAAAGCCAAAATTTAAAATCAGTGATTTTACTTAAGAAAATGAAATTATTTTCATTGTGCTTTAGCTTGCAGGGTTTTTTACATCTTCCAGTCACTTTGGCCAACATAGATTTTCTCATGAAAAAGTTAACTGGGTGTTAGGTCTAGAAAGACTCAGATGTTCAAGGAAGTAAAAGAGAGCCTAGTTTATCTTTCAGTGCACAAATGGGTCCCTTGAATTTTTGTATGTTTTATGAATTGCCTATCAGAAACTGGGATCTCACAAAATTTATACAGCACAGGTATCATGCATAAACTCAGAACTGTTCACATCTTGAATTACCAGGGCAAATAAAATTGGTTTGTTGTCTACAGAGTAATCTCTATAGGTAAAGCTGAGTTATAAAATTATATATTGAAAATGCATTATCTTTTAGTGAGCAGTATAACTCATCATGTCAATTTCCACAGCTTGATTTCTAAAGGTTTATCTTTTGATGTTGATTATAATGTTATAACAAAATTATAGTGTCCTCTTGCCCCAAATCGGAATCATAAAAAATCTCATAGAGAACAGATTTTAGCAAACAGACATATAAAAAGAAATTAAAATTATAAAGGAAAGAGTCTTCAATTTTTCTTTTTAAATTCCAGTAACATGCAGCAAATAAAACAGAGCTACTGACTTAATGATGTTTTTGTATACAGTAGGTCTAAGGAACCACCTGTAATAAGCTAATGTAGTTTAACACCTTTATAATAAACTCAGTAACATTATTATAACATAAATGAGATTGTTGCTTTCACACAGAAATTAAGCAAGACCATTAATCCAGAACTTTTATTAGTTTCTCTGGGTTGTTTTAGAAAAAAACCCACCACTTAGCTCTGTAAGAATCAGCTTGCTTACTACATAAATGATCAGGCATCTATTTGACATGCATGATCTTTTTTTACAGAAGCATGCTAAATGTTGTTAAAAAAAATATAAACTTCAAGCCTTCACAACTATGATTAAATAAGAAGATTCATAGGCACAATTTGAAAAAAAAATATTGGATTGTTACCTCTGTTATACCAATTGATTTTATTGTTCAATATTATCATTCAAGATGAAACATAGTTCATCTTTCTCATTCAAAATTGATCTCATTGGTAATTTTGTACTACCAGATAAGTTTTATTTTATTTTATTACAACAGCATTCATTCACCCCAATCAGAATAACAGTCTCACCATGCTAAGCAATATTAAAGATAATTTTACTGTCTAAATATTGTGCAGCATATAATATAAATATATAAACCACTTAGGTCTATGCCTCTTTTTGAGTCCTCATCAAAGTCCTCATAGACTTACACGTTCTCCTGAATGGAGTTAATGGATTTTTAGCTATGTAAACTCAATTGATAAAGGAAAATGCACTTAATAAGATACATAAGACAAAACTTTGAGGTAAGAAATTAATTACTCAGAAAATGTTCTCAGTTACAGTGAAAACAGTGGTTTTACAAAGATGGTGGTATTATACTTAACACATGCTGTTATGATTAATTTTCTTTGTTTATTGGTCCCATTAGGTGTCACTAATAATATTCCCATTATAGCAGGCGTATGCTATATATCCTTTTGGTCTACACATAAAGCATGTGCATGCTGTACATATTATGATACGCAGAAATCTAAATTTGCATGAAAAACATGGTTGATATGTAGAATAAAGTTTTAAATTCAGAGGAATACTAATGAAATCTCAAAAGGCTATCTACAGACACCATCCATATCCATTTTAAACACTGTATTTATTCTAAATAAACACCATCTTTCTTCACAGATAGTGAGTATATTTAGATATACTAAATGATGTATTTATTTTACATTGTTACAGAAGATAACTTCATTCAGAATGATTTTGAGGGAAATACAGCATCCTTTTCTAAATCAGAATTGATTTTGTGGGATCCGATTGCCCCCCTTTGTAAACTGATGGCAAACTTGATGACAAGGTACATTTAATCAGATGCCATGGCATTTAAAAAGGCAAAAAGGAGCAATTTGGTATCTCTCATGTCCCCAAAATGTAGAGACCATTTGTACAAAAACATCTAGAGGAGAACATTGGCAGCAGAAATACAGGAAATACTATCAAAGTTAAAGGACCAGAGTCTGGTCCCAGTTATGTCAATGTAAAGTAACACAAACTACTCCTGATTGGATCAGAACTGAACCAGACTGAACCAGAATTACCTTTTTCTATTCAATTATACCTCATTTAGTGACAGATTCCCTCACTGGTGACAAGTACAATAAGGAGGCTGCTTCACTAGGTTCCTAAAATGTAGGGACTAGCTGGGGGTCTAAACAACACAGATTGAATCCTCTCCTGATTTCTTCTGCTTCCTTTAGGGAAGGCATTTGCAAGAGAATTAAGATCCTAGCAAGTAAATTAACTCTTGCTACCTCTCTCACTTTTCTCAGGGTTTGTGATAATATTACACGTATCTGCTATTTTTTCTGCAATTTCAATCTGAGGAGTTACATGAATTATATGAGCGCAGTTACATAAATACGTATCTGAGCTTGCGTATAAGGCCTGATGGTCATGCCTGATGGTTAGTCTGATGGTTGTGACCCAACAACATAGCAAAAGCTCAGAAAAAATTGCTGCTCTCAGTTTCATCATAGGTGTTTTGAGTCAGTCTCATAGTATTAGGGAGTTCTGCTTGTTCTTTTTCAGAATTGTAATACAACAGTTGATCTAAGTGACATACTTTTTTCCTAGAAGACACTCTGTACAACAGGTTAATACAATAGTCCTGGGAAAAGTTTCAGTCCATTAGTGTTTATGTCCATAATACTACTCTTCAGTAGCCAGACTGCTGTTTGCAGAGTATCTGCATAAACTATTCCTCAACCTGGTATCACAGGATGCTTGTTTTCAGGAACCACTGAGTTTCATGTATTGTTTTATCTACAGAAAAAAATTGCTGTTTACAAGCAATTTTCAGTATCGAATCCAATTGATATATTCCTTTTCGATTTACTTCACTATGCTTTTTTAATAGTGAATTATCTAATTACAGCAGTTCTTAACAAAAAGTATTTTAAGTACATTAAACACAAAGGCTGTTTATTTTAATTTCTGATGCTTGCTGTCTATTTTGATTTTTAAATTACTGTGAATGCATATTATATTAAGGTAATGACCTTAAGCCCACAAGTAAAATTCAGAAGGAACTACAGATGCAGCAAACTGATAGCAAGCAAGAAAGGTAACAAGAACCAATTCCCTGAAGGCTTTTCAGTCATTTGATACATATGTATAATAGTGTATGTAGCAAGTATATCATGCTGTACTTTGAAGTGAGGTTAAGCCTGTAATACTGTTAGCTTCATCAACATGTGCACTGCGGTTGGTTATCAAAGCACTTCCCACAGAAAGCGAAGAAGGGAGTAACCGGAATCTGTTAAAGAGGAAACAACTACAGACCTGATGATAGGTGTAATTTCTACTTTTGCCTTTGCTATTCGAAGATGAAACAGGAAGAAAAACCCTATTAGTCATATTGTAGGGCTGACCTTAAGTGACTGGCTAGTTTCTGTAGCTAGTAGTTTCCCTACTGTGTCATATGCTTGGCTGCCTTAACTAGAAAACTAGTAGTGTATTCCTGTAAAACTTGGCACTGTAAGCATTTCTGAAAAATTCAGACAAATACTTCAATTTCCTGCATAGTTACCATTCCTAGAAATATTCCTCAATGTTAATGAAATCTGCAGAGACGTCCTTCACCATTATTTACTAGAAGAGAGGTGTCCATTTCAATAAATATTTTTCAAGATTATTTTTCAAGATTAATAAACATTATTTACTAGAAAAGAGGTGTCTATTTCAATAAATATTTTTCAAGATTAATGAAAGTACTGCAGAAAGAAATGTAGGTTTAATTTTTTTAAATCACCAAACCATATGACATAATTGTAGAGAAGTTAATGTTGAAGGAGAGGCACGGTTCCTATGCTGATTCCAATAAAACTGATCAGCTTCCCAGATTTCTCATTCTTGGCTGTGTTTGAGATAATCTTTGGTTTGGTTCCCCCCCCCACCACCACCACCTTTTTCTTTCCAAAATAACCTCTCTCAGTCTGAATGCATTGTTTATATCCTAGCATACTCTAATCCTAAATATTATTAAATATGTCTAATAAAAGTTGATTTAAAATAAACCCATTTGTCTTACCCTGTGTTCCTCCTTAGTAGATGAATAGGTCATTTATTACCTCTTATTAACATTATTAGTCTGACTGTCCCATTCCAACTGCACAGCCTGAGAAATATTTTGAGGGAAAAAAACCCATAAATACACGCACATACACATGCAGAGGGCAAAAGATCAATACTGCAAATGGACAGTGATAACCTATATGTAGGTATTTATAGTAGTATATAGGAGTGTATATACATGGATGAATGCAAAACTAACTTGTATTAAAAAGAACTGCTTTGAGTGAATACAGGGTGAGAGGTGCCTTCTGGTTATTTCGTTATAGACTGCTTGGGGCTCTGAAGACAATTACCAATAGCACGAATCGCCATCCAAGTGGGAAAAGGACTCTACGTACATTACATCTATCCCTCTTTCATTCTTTTCTTTTTTAATCACTGACAGTAATAACATTCTGGGACCGTGATTCATTACTGACTTGAAATATCATTCTACTTAGTGCACATGGCTTTTTTTCTAAACTAGCTGCCTACTACTTTTTAATTTACTATTTGTTTCTAAGGGTATTCTTCTCACCCTTAAGGATTTAATTTAGACTGACAGAACAGGATTTATGAGGATCATTTCCCTCCCACCCTCTTCTCTTTTTGATGATCAATGCCACCTTAGCTTTCTCTCTTAATCCTCTGGTGCCTTCATAATATTTTATTTTTTAGAATAAATTACAGTTGTAATAAACTGTGTTTAAATTCACAGGGTCCATTCATATTTATACAATTTGCAAATCTCTTTTTCTCTGACTTGATTTAAGTCTAACTGCCATTTATCCCTCTTATTTGCTAAGGGCCAGACCATAACGCAGGCTGTAAGACAGAAAAGCAGTGCAAGGAGTTCTGGTCAACCACACTCAGGTATCAAACAGTCGGCCACGGAGGAGGCAGCGATTCCTCATCAGCTGTCACTCCTTGCTGCAGAGCGTGCAAATCAGTGTAGCTGAAACAGTGTGCACTGCCAGATAAACTGTGTGAGCATGACTTGAGAACAAAAAGTAAGCCAAGGCCAGACTGCAGATCTCTGCCTCCTGATTCAGTACCTGCTTTTCGCCCGGGATTGTACAACCGTGTCTCGCCTGAGACTTGGGGTAGATCTCAGTGTGCCAACCCGCTCCTGTTTGCTCATGACTTTCCTGTTTTTCTTTTTTTCCCCCAAGACTGATTGATTTTTTTTAAAATCACTTAGGCACTTGGCTACTTAGAGTCATTAATCATTAATTTAATCTACCTTCTCATTTATTAATAACCTTACTTTCTCTCAAGTCCTTCATTTTCCCTTGATATTCTTGTAAAAATTTTATTGACTCTAATTGCTCCGGTTGACACTACTCTGCTCTTATGTTTTGCTATCCTTACCTTTTCCCTGAATTTTAAAGGACCCTGTGTCCATTCAGAGGTACCCCAAGAACTGACTGGAGTAAGCAAATGTCACTTCCTTTCTTTTTGCATAGTCTCATATTTACAGACTATAGAAAAGGGTAAAAGACTGCATATGCAGTAATTACTTTATTGCTCTACACATTCAGCATCTACCCCCGTTACCGCTTGCTGGTCACCCAGGAAGGCACCTGCCGAAACAGCTACAGCCGGGGTGGCTGAAAGCAGCAGATACAGATGGTTGGAAGGCCTATGTGCAAGATAATTCTGGGGGAGTAGAATTATAAAAACAGTAAGATAGGCTGACAAATGTGACACTGAATCAACAAACTTGCAGTTTTGTTGTTCAGTTTTGATCAACTTTCAGTTACCGCAGTTTCTTTTCTGATCCAATTATGGATCAGTTCTTCAAGCAAACTAAATAAATAAGCAGCATCTTTTAACAAATAAAATGTGAAATCATAGTGATTTTAAAAAACCTACAGGTACAATAAAGTATATAAGTGATGAAAAGCAACATGAAATTAATGCAGATTTCAACTCTGCAAGTTTAAATGTATGCTGATTCCAGGAATTAAGATGGAGTTTAGACAATAGTAATTCTTTGAAGTGCATTCTTACATCTGGAATATTTTGGGCACAGAGCCCACCTCTTCATGCAAGATGAGATTTTTTTTTCTTCCATTTTTAAGAGATACTTGCAGAAGCTTGCAAGACAATAAAATCACTATTTTTCTCTTTGGAAAAAAAAACTTGCAGCATTGAACTGTAAGTGCAATAAGTAGAAGCTCACCCTCACTGTGCCCTGATAATTGCACCCACCTGATATAAAGCATTTACGTATACTGCTGTGAAAATCTTAAACAGAAAATGGCAAAAAAGAACATGAGATTTTATGTGTGGAAGTAGGCATATAAAAGTTGCACATACAGCTTCAAAAATAGCAGTTCTACTAAAACAAAATCCTACCAGAAGTAACAATTCTAATTTCTACAAACATGACTATCATAACATCATCGTAGAAAACACAAGCCGCTTTCTAACTGACAGATACAGCCTCTATAATTTTTTAAAGGGAAGGGAAAGACTTTCCAGTGTTGAACAAAATCTTGGCCTTAAATTTGGACTACAAAATTGACTTCAGTGAGACCAGGATTTCATTGTTAATCTCTTCTAAGAACTGACACAAAAAAAAATAGCAAAGACTAACATCCTAAATCCACATTAATGTCAGGACCAGATGATGCCATCACACGGTCCCAATGATCCCACAGCATCCACAGGTGTACTATGACATCCAGTTTTCTTTTAAAAGTAAAAAATCTTTTTTTTTTTCCAGTATTTTCATCCTACCTATAGTTACAATTACAAAATTAACAATGAAAAGAAATTAGAAAGTTTTGTCTGTGCTCATAGAGCTTATGTGTCATGTAAGAATCAGCAAAAACATTATATTGAGTTTAGATATTATAATCAGTGCTAATATTATAATCAGTCTGTGTTTTGAGGTAAGTAGGAATACTTCCTGCTTAGATTAATCACCTTTGCCAACGCAGTAATCTTTAAAAGGAAACAAGTACTGTCAATAAATAATACGTTAGCTGATTTTGGATTCTTTTTTTCTGCATTTAACTGATTTACTTAACCCTCGGGCTGACTTTATTACTACAACAAAACATTAATTTTAAACATTTTAAAGATTTGATTCCTCTGCCTACTGTCCTATATAGGATGAAAATGAACTGTACATTTCTTTGATGTTTTTGTCTATAGGCCCAAATTACCCAACCCTTTGTTCTTTTTAAAGTCTAGCTTTGTGCTGTATTTAATATTCTTATCATCATTCTTATACAGATTATTTAATATTCTTAGCATCATTCTTAGACAGATTTTGGAATGGTAATATACTTTGATTCTGTGGGGAGTTTAACCTATGAAATCTGTGTTAGAGATGAGAACTACCTAAATACGTACTGATATTCACTGACACTTCTTGGCGTACAGGATTACTGCGCTAGGTCTATTCTACTGGGACAGATTCAGCTCCAGAGTCAGCAATGCCCTGGCGCTGCAGTGCCTTTGCACAGGCATGAGGACATGGGGGACTCACTGTATCCTGTGTCCTCTTGGTGTGGCTTCAAAGCCATATTCTGTCTTTTACTGTGTAAGCATTAAGGATGTATTTTTGATGGCACTACTGTCTCATTTCTGTTATCAGATTTATCTTTTATTTCATGCACTTTAAAATTTTCTTCAAAGGCATGAGGTAACTTTAGTGGGAAGATACAGGAAGAATCACTAACAGGAACAACTTAATGACCTACATGAGAAGAACAACACAAAAAGTAACATTTTCTAACCTATAAGTAGACTGCTCTCATAAGGAGCTACAAAACCAGCGTAATATAGCTGTGTGGCAGAAGGATAGGACTGACACTGAAAAGATGCATAAAGGACGGCATTTGGACAGGATTTAAACAGGTGTGAGGATGAGACAAAAAGGTAAAAAAGGCATATAATAAATAATAGCACAAAGAATGTATTATGGCCGAGAGATTTATGTAGATGTATGAAAGAAAAGATGAAATTATGAATGTAAACGAGAGGTGACAGTACATACATAGATAGGAATCTTCCATTACTAGTACAACTGTACAGCATAAATTAGCCATGCTCCTACACTTCTCCCTCACGAAACAAAATGTTGATACTGCTTTTCCAGAGATGCAAAGAATCATTCTTTCTCTCTAGAAAAGCAAGACAAATAAAAACACTTCAAAATAAAATTATTCTAATGGCCTGAATCACTCAGAGTTTCAATCAGGCTGGTTTACTCCTGTGACTCCAAGCTAACGCTCTTCCCACACCTCCTTCAGCCCCATTATGGCAGAGGCTTTGCCCTTACTACAGGCTGTGCCCGTGCCAGACTGGCAGGACTAAGCAACACGTCTGAGCTCAATGAACTTCCAAATGCATGTAGCTGCAGCCCCTGCAGATACATGCCATGGCATAGTCTGGGTCCCTGGACCTCGCTCAAAAACCAAAACCATGACTGATAACAAAGAGCTTCAGAATAATCTCAAAATCTTAATGGCATTTATCCAAGTGGCAAATGCATGCACACAGAGAAATAAAACACAATGATGGACTTTAAATTAACTATTACCCCTCAGGAAAGAAATCTTGGAATCATTATGAGTCATTTGCCAAAAGTGTCAACTGGTTTCTTGGCAATTGTCAAACATGGAATATTCAGAATTACTGTGAAAGAGAAAAAGAAGAAAATAACTAGTACCATCTTTCACAGCATAAATGATTAGGCATGAAATATTACAAATAATGAATACTGTACACAGCCCTAATCATTACATATCTAGAAGAAAATCATAGGACTGAAAAAGGTAGAGAGGAGGTTAATAATGAGTAAGTATGGACCAGCTCCTCCACAGCGATTAAACAGACCAGAATGCTTCAGTCTTTAAAAGAGAAATGAGGAGGGTGGGAATGAACAGATGTACAAAATCATGAGGATGAACAGAGAGTCACTCTTCATAATCTCTAACACAGACATCAGGGTATATACTTCCTCATGAGGTCGCCACAGAGCATAATTAAACAAACAGAAACAAATGCTTTTCGTACAGTACACAGATCTCATTCTTACAGGATGCTGTGAAGACCAAAAGTAAAAATGAGTTCCAAAAATAGTCAGAAAAATCAGGGAGAATACATCCACCAGTGGAAATCTCAGGATGCTGCCTCTGGCTCATTTGCCAGATGGTGTGAAGCTACAGTATGGGAAGGACCTGAAAATAATTTTGCTTCTCACATTCTTTTGCCAAGCATTTAGGAACACAGACAGGGTACAGGGCTCACGGTAAGTCTGACCCTCTAGGACAGTCTGGACATTATTTATCACTTTGAGTATTTTTTGGAACTCGTTCACATATACACATTGATTTCAGTTCCAATACTAGCTTACTGGTATTTCATGGTTAATGACAAGTTAACAGCAAAAGAGGGATAATACGTTGTAACATAAACACCCAAAATGTTACCCGCAACTGAAAACTGATCCTATTCCTCCTTTGTATTTCTATAACGAAAACTCCTTAAGATTTTACCTTCAGCAATTCACTTACATATTAAAAATAAAACCCCAAACAAGCTAACAGCTAATTATTTTCATGGTCACACTATATTCCTCTTGTTTGTTAAATGCAAATAGCCTACCACAGTCTAGATCAGTCAGCTACATTACAGTCTAGCTTATGGTCTAGCTATTTATACCTGGTTTAAGAATCTTTTTTATCTATACTTTTGCATTAACCACAAATATTCTGAATTTCCACAGCTTTGTAGTTTCAGAGGGTGAACATCTGCTGTCTTGCAGGAGACAGGACTGGGCAGCCCTACAGGTACCCCTGCAGTGAAACAGCGATGCATGCTGTATTGGGATGTAAAGGACAACTTGATAACAAGCTTGCTTTTTACAAGTCACTAAAATCAACATTTTCAAAGCAAGACTTTTTTCTAATGACATAGTCACAAACTGTTACTGGAAATTCTCACGGTTAATCACAATGATGTGAATTTTCCTACTACCCCCGGGTATTAGACAAAAGTCTTTGCTTACTCAAGGAATTCCATGCTCAATAGAAAATCTCAAGAACAAAAGAACTAAAAAAACCAGCCCAATGAAGTTCAAAAGATGCAAAGAAATGCTTAGGGATTCTGCAATGTTACAAGAATGTCTTTGCTGATCTACATGAAGCATGACAGGTATAACGCAAGCTTCCACAGGAAAGATTAGTAAAAATCCTACCACAAAGACATGCAAAACACCAAACTATGCTGCTATTAAAACATCACTTTTTAATACGCATGCAACAACATTTCAAAAGAAGTAAATGAGTCAGTATCGCTAGGGGGAACCTCTACTGCATTTCACACTATATTGCATCATTCATTAAGAATATGAGCTGTGGAATGGAATAACAACAATACTGTACATGAAATGAAATATAAATAATGGACACTAGATCAAAATTCATAAAAGACCTGGCTTTGTTCTTTAATCTGCCACTGATTGACCTGTGGGACTTAAAGGAAATGATAAGAGAAGGTCTGCTTCTCCTTGTTTACTTACACTGTGAACACTTTATGATTGAGACTTTCCTTATTATGTGTCTCCATAGCACCAGAAGCACAGGATTCTCAGAGAAATATCTACTTTGATGTGATCCAATAGCTATTTTAGTCATAATGAGCACTTCTATTTATTTTCCAGCACTGCCTAATCTTACAGGTTCAGACACTCCTGTACGTGCTTCCTCGGTTGTCCTGACATTTTTCTGGATAGCCGTTGTTTGATATTTGCATATCCTAGGTCAGAAGTGTCCTGAACCAAGAACAGAGTTGGCTGTTCCCGTCTTACACCCCAAAGTAATCTAATGTCAAATCAAATTACATCCTCCTCCTGCCTAAATGCCTGAAAGAACTCCTGTTATTCACAGCCTTCACCACAACTACCTACCTCTCCCACAAAGTGATGTGTTAGACATACTTTTGCTTAACCACCAAGTTGTTAGACCGTTTTCCTAGAAAGTAAGACAACTGTCATCTAGATCTTCAGCTTGATAAAGTTTGGACACAAATTCTTCATCTCAGGTGGATGCCCTCGTCATGGTACATGGAAGGAGGGTGTCTGCTCCTTTCAGAGTTATCTTGTCAAAGAAGCTGTAAAGACCTCACCAACACATGATAAGGGAGGTCACCATAAGAACAAACCTTATCAGTGGCACAAACTGATAAGGATATGTGGGGTGTGAGAATGTTTATTTTTTTCAGTTGGGAGGATAAGGAAACAAAACACACAGAGACATAAAACCTGACCAATTAGCGTTAACAAACAATAACTGGAAACAAACCTCATCAGTCACACTAATTGATGGGCTACCAAGAAACTGCAGGCAAACCAGGACTTTGCAACAGATGATGCAAACCTGGGGGTCCTGCATGTCGGAGGGGCTTGGTGGGACTGTGCCAACTGATGAGGCAATGTGCAGGGGAAGGGGGAGCAGGGAGGAACGGGGAGGGGGGAGGCAGAAAGGAGTGTACAAGGGGCCGGTTGCATGTTAATTGGAGCTGGTCAGTACGCTTGTCTGGCTGAGCCCTGCGCCTGATCACCACAGTCTGTCCCGTCTTCTTATTAAATCTTTTCTTAACTCTCTCTCTGTGTAATCTCACTCTCTATCCCGTGTGTGTGTGCTGCAAGGACTCGGTGCCAGCTGCTGGTGAGACCTGAGTGTGAGCAAGTGAAATCTGGGGGCAGCTACTGGAGCCAATGGGGCCTCAGCATCAGCTACTGGGGCCAGTGGGGGTTTCATCCTCCAGCCACTGGGGTGCAAAGAGTGTGTGTCCCAAAAATCATCTTCTGGGGGAATAGGGGTGAGGCAAGTGAGGAGCTCATCTCTGGTGGCTGGAGCAGGACCACAGGTCACAGCCCCTGTGCCTGGTGCTGGCTGCTGAGGGCAAGTGTCTATCTCCCCAACCCGGGTGTGCACAGGGTGTGCATGTGTATTTGCTGGCAAACTTCAAGCTGGACTTGCCAGTGAGTGTGGAGGGGCCTCGGGTCAGGGCAGGGGCATCAGACAGGTGGAGGGTCCATGTTGGTATCTGGGGGAACCCGCGAGTGTGGGGTGCCTGTGGGACGAGTGTGTGAGTGCTGCGTGTTTGCAGCGAGCACCCAGGTGGACCAGCCAGCAAGTCCAGGAACCATGGGGCAGGTAAAAGGTGCCAGGATCCACGCAGAAGTGCCAGGCGGGCAGAGGGCCCATGCCAGTACTCGGGGGATCCATGAATGTGCGTGTGCTCGTGAACCTGGAGAGTGTCGTGTGTGTGCTGCACTAGTGACCTTCTGCGGCAGTCTGTGCGACCAGCCATGTCGGTGTCCTCTGCGCGCGTCTGTCCCTGGGATACATGCTCAGCTTCACTACTGGTTGAACCTGCAAACCTAACAACGCCTAGCAGCCCTAACACACATTACACTTACTCAGATGGTTCGTCAACCTTCCCTTTGACATTGGAGACAAAGGTAGAAATGCGATGACCATTGCACCAAAGGAGAGCAAGAAAAAGGAAATCTGACTTTGGCTTTGTCGCAAGGGCACTAAGCTGAAAGGGAGAAAACTGAAACTCTGGTTTACTTTCTATCCAAAGATTCATGTAAAATCCCCAAGCACTCCACAGATAGAAAGAGATGTCTGCCTCTGGCTTCCTGATTTCTTTTCTGACTGCTTGACATAAAAGTATTTTTCAGATTATCAACACAGTAATTTTTTCCATTCAGACTGGAATGAAAGCTAGTTAGCAGCAACCCATATCTAGAAAGTTCTTTCTCTTTTTCTTTCTCTCTTTTTCTTTTTCTTTTTCTTTTTCTTTTTCTTTTTCTTTTTCTTTTTCTTTTTCTTTTTCTCTTTTTCTGACAACAGTGTAAAATTTTCAATTTTGCAATTCTTATTTCCAGTTTATTGTATATTATGTCAATGTTTGGTCATGAAAAAGATAAAAAAAATTAGTAAGCAACAGCCATTTAAGTTAAAAGTTACAACACACACAAACTATATTTTTACCTGCTTATGGTTTGCTGGGAGAGGGCGGGAAAATACAGATTTATATTTTAGTGTAAATGAAATAAATCAAATCGTACATACATGCAAAATAATGTTTCTAATTCAGGTAAATATACACGATGATCGGCACCTGAACCTCCAGATATTTCAAAAATATCAAAAGCAGAAACATGCAAAATGGCATCTAACAATATATTTTTAAAACATCATCATCTGTTTCACCTTGTGTAAGGGCTGTGAAAGTTCTGTTATGCATGGTATATTGCCATAGGCGAAGTAAGAAAGGTCAACTTCATCTTAGAATTAAAAATTAAAATCTGCAAATATAAAATCAAAGTTTTCCTTTAGAATCTTTAATATTGATGCTATTTTCTGTTCCCTCAAATAGTCAATGCTTTAGAAAAAGGGCAGTTTCTTCTTTTTATTTCAGCCTCAGGAAAGAAATCTCTGAAGCTCTACCATTTATTATCCTGGATATCCTAAAAGGAACCATATGGATTTGAGATAACTGAAAAGATCATGTCTTGTTTGATAATACAGTAATTTTTAATTTGGTTCACTGTGCTTAAGATGGTGACTTGGATAATGTCAAATAAAACAGCAGAAACAAAGAGAAGAACTGAGTAAGACAGAGAACAGCCCAGGTTGGAAGGGATCTCGAAAGATCATCTGGTTCAACCTTTTGTGGGAAAAGGAGCCTAGGTAAGATTATCTAGCACCATATCCAACTGCATCTTGAAAACCTCCAGTGATGGGGACTCCACCACGTCCTTGAGGAGGTTGTTCCAGTGATTGATTGTTCTCACTGTAAAAATTTTCTTTCTTATGTTGAGATGAAACCTCTCCCAGTGCAACTTGGAGCCATTGCCCCTTGTCTTCTCCATGTGTCTCCTTGTGAAGAGACAGCCTCTGTCCTCTTTGTAGCCACAGTTTAAGTACTGCCAAGCTGGACTTCAGCTGGTGTTAAAAGCCCAGCCATTTGACTGACAATAGTTAAAAATTTAGTTCTCTTGTTTTTTCTTGAACAATTTCACTTAAAAGTGATTGAGAGCCCCAGACAAAGGGGACTCATTAACCACCTTTGCAGTCATTATGGAGAGCAGAATCACCCACTGAAGAACTCCAACACTCCAAGCTGCACCTGGAAACTTCCTGTAATGCTGTTCAGGTGCATTAGCTTTACTACCTGTCTTGCTTGCATTAACTCTTACATTAATCTGCTAAGGTCACTGAGTTGGCAAGATTAAGGTTCCAACTCAACTGAACATTTAAATACAGGCTTATGCATATTGCTGCCTCGGAATGGATTTAAGCTCACAGTTAAATGCTTGGCGTACCATGCCATAATATTTGCAAACCCGAAGTACTATGTCATTTTTATATTACAAGCTCTTCTAAACATTTCCAAAGTCATGTAAGATAACAGGTACTCCATTATTATCTTTGGTTGTTTAGCTGTCATAATCAAGGAGATATAATGCTTTGAAGAGTTTTAACTAAGTGCCAGACTCTGCAGAGCTCTGTCAGGAGAGGCTCCAAGTGTGCAGCTCTCAACTCATACCAAGAGGCTCTCCCCTTTCCAAGTCCAGACATCTGCAGGACTGAGCCTAAAAAGATCCCAAGGTATAGTCATAAATCCACAGTATCATTGGTGGCCTCTTCTGAGGTTTTTTGTCTGTTTGTTTGTTATTATTATTCAATATAAAGAAACACCTAAGAAAGTCACACAAATGCTCCTAAACTAGCAACAAATGTAGCTCATCTCCATTTACCTCATTAAATCAGAAATTAAATGCACTATTTTGCCTCTTGCCAAGATGATTAGCTGTCACATTAAGTAGAAGTCTTCATGAAAACCATAACCCAGATGTTACTAAAAGAGCTAAGTGAAGAATACATGGAAATTCCAAAAGTACAATTCCATTGTACGTTTTAACTGGGATACAACTTCGTGGTATTTACAGCATTTCAAATGTCCACCTTCTCCTCCTGCAGTATATTAAACAGAAATTTCCAAACCAGACACATTACACCCTGTGATATGTGATTCCTCAGGATTCATTCTACACAACTTTCTACCAAAATTAAGAACCACTACCCCAGTGGTATTGTATTTTGTGGAAATACAGTTTCCCAGATGAACGCAATACTGTGTGGGTCTGTCCCTTGCCTATGGTCTCTCCAGGAAACTGAAGATCCTTGCCGGCAGTGCCACCGCTGACCCTCTCCTTTTGTTCTGAATTCCCTCCCTCCATTTACTCCAAGATACAACGTGAGCTGATATTTGACCTGCTAAGGCTATACAGAATGAATAGGAAAATATCAGACACCTTCATTCTCATGGAGCAAGATTTGTTTTCTCCCATTATAGGAGGTTAGGGGAAGAAGAGTATAGATAGCTTTTGCATAGCAACAATAGCATGTCCCTCATGATAAACATTTTGCAATGTAAAGCACCTCTTCTGCTCCATAATTTTACAGTCGGAGCATTCGGTATGAACAGGGTAGAACTGGGTTTGCATTTTTGCTCTTTGAATGCACATACTCTGAAAACAAAAGTATTCCAAGGAACAGAACTTTAGACTTCCCTTTCCAAACAAAATTGCGCATCTACACTGAAAACAGCTTCTCACCTACCTATACTAGATTTGGTCTCATGGTATTTGTATGCCTGGCTGGAGAACAGCCAGATGAAAACAAAAAAGAAAAAAAAGATGAAAAGTACTATCTTCACTATAAGCCAGATCAGGGATGAGAGACCTCTCCTAGGATGTAAAGAAAATAAATTGAAATAGTTTATACTCTTGAAGACATCTCACTTCTGGGCTTCTCAGGTTGGAATTGGAAGAATTCGTATGTCTGCCTCAGGCTAGAGAAACAGACAGTAATGGTGGGACACACACTTAAAAACTGCCTCTTCTATCACAGAATCACAGAATAGTTGAGGTTGGAAGGGACCTCTGGAGGTCATCTTGTCCAACCCCCCTGCTCAAGCAGGGTCACCTACAGTCAGTTGTCCAGGACCATGTCTACATGGTTTTTGTATCTCTCCAAAGACGTGAGACTCCACAACGTCTCTGGGCAACCTATTCCAGTGCTCAGTCACCCTTACAGTGAAAGTGTTTCTTGATGTTCACAGGGAGCCTCCCGTGTTTCAGACTGTGCCCATTGCCTCTTGTCCTGTCACTGGGCACCAACCAAAGTCTGGCTCCCTCCTCTTTGCACCCTCCAGGTATTTATAGACATTGAAAAGATCCCCCCTGAGCCTTCTCTTCCCCAAGCTGAACAGTCCCAGCTCTCTCAGCCTTTCCTCACGTGAAAGATGCTCCAGTCCCTTAATCAACCTTGTGGCTCTTTGCTAGATTCTCTCCAGTATGCCCATGTCTCTCTTGTACTGAGGAGCCCAGAACTGGACACAGTACTCTAGGTGTGGCCTCACCTGTGCTGAGTGGAGGGGAAGGATCAGCTGCCTTGACCTGCTGGCAACACTCCTCCTAATGCAGCCCAGAAGGCTGCTGGGGGTCTTTGCCACAAGGGCTCATTGTTGGCTCATGTTCAACTTGGTGTCCACCAGGACCTCCAGGTCCTTTTCTGCAAAGCCAATTTCCAGACTGTTGGCCCCCACCATGTCCTGGTGCATGGGCTAACTCTTCCCCAGGTGCAGGACTTGGCATTTGCCTCTGTTGAACTTCATGAGGTTCCCATCAGCCCATTTCTCCAGCCTGTCCAGGTCCCTCTGGATGGCTGCAAAACCAGCTGGTGTAACAGCCACTCTTCCCAGTTTTGTGTCATCAGCAAAATTGATAAGGGTAAACTCTGCACCATCATCCAGATCATTAATGAAGATGTTGAGCAGGACTGGTACACTGCTAGTTACTGGCCTCCAACTAGACTTCATGCCATTGATCACCGCCCTCTGGGCCCAGACATTCAACCATTTTTCAACCTGTCTCACTGTCTGCTCATCCAGCCCACACTTCATCAGCTTGTTTATGAGGATCTTATGGGAGACAGTGTCAAAAGCCTAACTGAAATCCAGGCAGACAATACTCACTGCTCTACCCTCGTCTAACAAGCCACCCATTTAATCATACAGGGGTATCCAGTTGGTCAAGCATAACTTCCCCTTGGTGAATCCCTGCTGACTACACCCTTCTTGTCCTTAATGTGCCTGGAAGTGGTTTCCAGGACTACTTGTTCCATCACCTTCCCAGGGATGTTAGTGAGGCTGATCAGCCTGTAGATCTCTGCATCCTCCTTCTTGCCCTTTTTGAGGATAGGAGTGTTATTTGCTTTTCTCTTTTCCTCAAGCACCTCTCCCAATCTCCATGATCATTCAGATAATCCAGAGTGGCCTCAAAATTACATCAGTCATCTCCTTCAGAACTCATGGATGCATCCCACCAGGGCCCATGGACTTAGGTATGTCCAATTTGTTTAAGTATTCTCTAACCTGATCTGTTCTTCCACCAAGGGTTAAGTCTTCCTAACTCCAGACTTTCCCCCTGGTCTCTGGGTCCTCAGATTTCTGAAGGCTGGTCTTATTAGTAAAGACTGAGAAGAAGAACAAATTGAATACCTCAGTGTATTCCATATCCTGTGTCACCAGGACTGCTGCCCACTCAGCAGCAGGTACAAGTTTTCCCTAGTCATCATTTTGCTGTTTATGTACTCATAGATTCCTTTATTATTGCCTTTGACATCTTTCCACAGATTCAACTTCAGATGGGCTCTGGCTTTCCTAACTCCGTCCCTGTAAGACTGGACAGCAACTCTGTACTCCTCCTGGGTCATGTGTCCCTGCTTCCACCTTCTGCATGCTTCCTTCTTAGATTTGAGTTTTGCCAGGAGCTCCTTGTTCATCCATGCAGGCCTCCTACCATTTTTGCCTGACTTCCTGCCCAGTGGGATGGACCACTCTTAAACTTGGAGGAGGTGGTCCTTGAATATCAACTAGCTTTCTTGACCCCTCTGCCCTCTGGGGCCTTAACCTATGGGACTCTTTCCAGAAGATCCCTGAAGAGTCCAAAGTCTCCTCTCCTGAAGTCCAGACTCACAATCTTGCTTTTTGCCCTGCTCCCTCCTCTCAGGATCCTGAACTCCACCGTCTCATGGTCACTGCAGCCAAGGTTGCCTTCAGCCTTCAAATCCCCAGCGATCCCTTCCTTGTTTGTGAGTGTGAGGTCTAGTAGAGCACCTCTCCTCATTGGCTTCTCTATCACTTGTGTCAGGAAGCTGTCATCAACTTTCCTCAGGAAGCTCCTAGATTTCCTGTGCCCTGCTGTGTTGTCCCTCCAGCAGATACTGGGGTGGTTGAAGACCCCCATGAAGACCAGGGCCTGCATGTGTGAGGTGGCTTCTAGCTGTCTGCAGAACTCATCCGCTATGGAACAAGGCAGGTGTCTTCCTTTCCTAGAATAGGCACTTCTTCAGTTACAGACTGAATTTGAGCTAACAAGTGATTTTCAGCCAAAATCTGAAAGCACCTAATGAATTTGTTAACGTACAGACTGTAGGAAAGGAGACAGACTGAACTGCTGGCTGGGATTTAGGAACACTGCAGGTGCCCAAGCCCCACACAAACAATGTTCAGGCAGGCTGGAAGCAATGTGAATCTGTGTGCTATGACAGAACTCCCTGTAATGGAACAGATTAATCTGTTAACTTTAAGCATTTACACCTGAAATAAAGTATTTGCATGTGTGGAATTAAAATTTAGGCTTTGTGTGACTGTTTTGAGTCCTTCCATTGTGTACCTCATCCACTGCAGGATCAGGGAATGGGATATGAAGATATTTTGTAACTGTTATCACTGAAGGGTTAGATAAAATCAATTAAAATGATTGTAAACCATTACAATGAATACTGTATAAAAAATTAAATTGTACATGACACAAGAAGTAGAAAACTGATGCACATCCCTTGCTGTGTCACTGATGAGCTCCTGAGCATGATACTGCTAAGCTTTTGTGAGATAACATGTGTCTATCATATTTGTTTCCTGCTATTCAAACTGAAAGATGTAAGGATACGGTGCACCAAGCAATCAAGAAATACTATTAATGAATACAGGGTGAAAACAATGCCAAAAAAAAAAAAATCTTGAAAAGGGAGAAGAACCTAAAGGCTGGTATCATGAAAAGTACAGTAACTTAGTTTTGATAGGAAAAGCATAATTATCTAAATGTGCAAATGTGTGTGCAATGCTTTACCAATTACATTACTTGTATTTTACGTTCTGCTGTCACTTGATTTAATTTCATATTAGAATCAGCTCTCCTTAAACAATAGTTCCTGTCACTTTGTGCTTTTCTGTAAGATAAGAGACTTAAAAAATTTGTGAGTCAACTAAGGAGAAAAGTCTGTTACACAAAGCTAAACTACCTGCCCAGGAAGTCAGCTTCAAAAGTGAATTTGCCTTCAGAGTATATTCCATTTCAACCCATTCTTTACAGCAGTTGCTTACAGACAATCATAGAGCACCGAGTAGAAAATACATCTGACAACAGCTCTGAAAGGGAAGCTAGTTTCACTCTTTGTTTTTGTGTGGTTTGTGGCCACCTGATTTCCTTAGATGAACTAGTGGGAACCCAGCACACAGCAAACGGAATTTAACAGACCTGGTTAAGTTTTGAGCTCCTCTTATGACATTCCAGGTCAATGGAAACAGACAACAGGCCCACACAAGGTTGCCGACATACAGTAATATATATGAGGGAGTGACACAGTACATGTGCTATGGATACACATGCACACTCTTATACAAACAGTCATTTCCTATTCTTAATTTTTTCAAAAGTTGAATTTCAATAATTTTGTGCATTATAGATATTAATGAAATATTTTTCACAAAAGGAAAGATAAAGCAAGTGACATGACAATGAACCACTGCTGTCACACCATCTAAAAACCGTAGTGCCTGCCTCACACACCAAAAATTACTCTACAAGTGACCCCAGACAACAAACAACATTGCGTGCTACTTGTGTAATAAGCAGCAGGCAGCAGTATGTACACAGTCCACTGACAGTAACAGTTCTAGGAAGTGACTTTGAAACAAAACTTTTCCATTGTTTTCACTCACAAAATACACTAACTGTTAAATGGATAATAAAAAAAATTAAGTAGAATGTTCAATTAATACTAAAAGCCAGATATACATATCTGCAGAAATATCTGCATGTAAGTATCTTATTCATTCATGATTTGAAAGGGCTATTTACCTCCCACAAAGCAAGACACTTATATATTCCACAGTTAGGCCACAAAGCTTGGTATCGACAGAGGAGAGAATGATTTTCTAAGAACTTTGCAAATTTCCAGAAATACTGACACAGAAGTGAACTGATTATTCAGTATAACTGACACTGCAGTGAAAACACATCTCAGCTGGGATGAAAAAACAATTTTTTATTTCAAATTATTACAACAGTAAAAGAGTATCTGAGGAGCATAAAACATATACGCGTGCATGTACACACACCCCCCGTGTATGCTAATATAGAATATATTGAATCACCGAACTCAGTAAACTGTTCTTCAAATACGTCCATGTTCGTAGTGCACGGGCTACTCCACAAACAAAGATGCTGTTTGGAAGGCAGTGGTATCGGTCTCTACAGTTATGGGGAAATTGTGGGTAAGCTCAAGAATGTCTCCAGCTCTCCAGGGACACAGATCGTGGTTGTGTCCTAGGGGCATGCTGTGATGAGATCCAGGTGCGCACTCCATGGTTGTCCTCACTGCCACTACCTGGTTGCCATTAGAAGCAAGCACTAACATGCAGGCAAAAAAGAAGCCATGGACAGGCACATCTGTTCAGATACTGACTGTGGCTTCCCAGCTCTACAGAAGTTTCAATACTATCTTGAAAAAATTTAGAATTATCTCTTCAGTTTTTTCTATTTAAGAATTTCCAGTGAGCCAGACTGGAGAGACGAACATTTTTAAATAAACAGCAATACCACTTAATTTTGGATGATGCAGAGGCCTGAAATTACCAGTAAATGGAGTAAATGCAAAAAATACATCTTCTGTGTTCTCCTACAGTTAGGAATTGATTAATTACTATGCTCTTGATCTCCTTGAAGAATTAACCTCTAAATTCAGACAGGAGGAATCTCTCTCTGGAGATTTTTATTTGAAAAGCTATTACAAGAAAAATGTATTCCTACATGGGAAGCAGAAATTTCTCCCCAGTTTAAAAAGCTGCTCTCCTACACTCCTTATTATCTGTAGTAATATCCCTCTCTAATATCTCTCTGCCTCACCAGCACATTGAATTTTCAAAATTTTATTCTAGAACATTATATTTTTATTATAATCTTTTTTTTTTCAGTTTTGAAAACAATTTTTAAGACTAATTATCTGTAAAATGTAAATAATTATGTACTTTTCATTTGTAGACTGATAGGGGAAACCGAAATGTGAGAGTCTTCCTTATTGTGA
The DNA here is from genome assembly GCF_030463565.1 of Pelecanus crispus. Lineage (NCBI taxonomy): Eukaryota > Metazoa > Chordata > Aves > Pelecaniformes > Pelecanidae > Pelecanus > Pelecanus crispus. The sequence continues at coordinate 170,568,802 of NC_134643.1, forward strand.
AATTAATGATCATAAAAATACTATAGAATGTGCACCAGTAAAATTATTATTAAAATTATGATATTGTCATAACGGAGAAGCCAACTATCGTGTAATCCATTTTATTTTCTTTTTTATTGCTGCCGTTAAGTTAGCATGAAATAGAAAGAAATAAGGTATAACACTTGCCTATTAAGAAATAGTTGATGTAAGAAGTGATGCATGAATGCAGTGGAAAAGTACTTGAATTTTTTAACTTGTCGCTTATTTTTTCTTACTAAACCAATTATTCCTGAACCATCTAAATCCTTCTGAAATAATTTCCCACTGGCTGAAGCAAAACCCACTGCTGGAAGCAAAATCAGCTGATTCTCTGAAAACTGCCTTGATGTTGAACACACACACACACACACACACCATGCTACAGAATTCAAGCAGATGTTTTCAGTTTCTAGGATTAAGGAAACTTTGTATTAATGTCTTCCAGCAGAATTATTCACAAAACCTGACATCCTTCAGCTTCACTGGTGCCTGAGGTCAGCCAGAAAGTGCTATAAAAATATTATGGTTATCAATCACCAACAAGTAAACCTATGAGCTTGTACCAAATTCTAAGAAAACAGTATTTGTATTGCTGCCTAACCCATTATTTTTTACAACGCAGCAAATTGAAAGCCTTTTGTCATCACAGACTTTTGAAGTGTACTTTTTGTAACTTAAAAAAATATACACTGTGTAATCACATGTTGCATACTGAAAAAATAAAAACTGAGTAGTATTATTAAAGATAGCAAGAATTATCATCCAAATCTTTCAAAAGTATACATCCAAAAGTCTGCGAGGAAGTGAAATTCTTTACATAGATCCTTATAATAGAAGTATGGCTTTTCTCTCTTACATTAGCTTTAGGCAAGGTACAAGAAGTATAAGTACTGGTACTGTAAATATGTTACCGTTACAGCTTTGTGAGTCAACTGACTATGAAGAGTGATGTTTGTCACAGGTAACTGCAGATCAGTTTGAGTAACAAATACGAAAACTGCAGCTTGTTCTCATTCTAAGATATTTTTCATCAATTCTCTTGGTAATAAAATTTATTGTTTGCTTCTAGATGCACTTTCAATACTTGGAAAATTGGAAAGGAAGATGGAAGGCAAAAAGAGTGTGAGGGACTTTGTTTTCCATGGTACTGTTGCCTTTGGAAACTAAGAAGTTGTCACTTACTAAAAGGATGGTCATGAATACTAACTATTGCTCACATTAGCCAAGTGACCAGTCCTGAAATGAAAGCAAAAAGCCTATCGTATATGGATTCATCTACTTGTTACATGGAAATTTTTCTTTTAGTGATAGAAAATGAGTATGGGAATCAGTAGGCAAAACCTGGTTATGTTTCTACAGAGTTACCAGAAATATTCCAGGACACGGTACATCCCCCTACTTTCTAGGTCTGCCTAACTTTGTGAGTGCCTATTCATGCAGCGGCCTCTTTGCTCTGGAAGCTCCTTTGCCATTTAATTGCAATCTCCTGCATTTGCTTATTTCTGAGAGATTTGCACTTTCCTCCTGCCTAGAATGGCACTTCAACACATATTTTGGGAGACAGGCATCCGACCTGTGCCTAAGATCCCTAGGGAAACCCCAAAAACTTGTGTCATCTGCAGTAGGATGGGTAACAGCTGTAAACTACATTTTCCATAATATATCTGATGTCAGAAACAGGTTCTAACTCCTATGCAAACCAAAGGAGAATGACTCTTTTTGGACCCTGAACACTCGGACAGATTTGGTATTTTCAGCCGAAGAAAGAACCTAAATTAGGCAGACTGGACTGTTTGCCTGAGGCCACTGTCTCCATCAACTGTATAGGAAACACACAGTTTTGCACAGACTAGATTATCGCCACCCCCGGGGCCCAGTAATCTAAACTTGAAGTGAGGCAATGCATCTTAAATTAGATCTTAACATCTTAAATTAGACAAACTGTATTCCAAACTGTATTTCTTTTGTGACCTTTTTTTTTTTTTTTTCCACTTCCATGAGGTTACTTTAATAATTAAAACTTCAGGCTGTGTGGCCTTATAGGAGTTGAAGGGGTTCAGGGATTCAGGTTCATTTTATTATCCAAGGAATGAGAATCAGCAGTTCAGTAATTCAGCATTAGCAGAAAAAGAACAGTAGGCAAATACCATGCCCTTTGCTAGCCTATCTAAAAGATATGTATACAGACTGTATAAAGAAGGTAACATAAAGATTTGAACATTTGGATTTATTTCATTTTATAAAAACATATCATACCTGCAAAAGTCATTGCTACACAGGTCAGAGTGTACCCAATAGCTTCTCGAAGCCACAGATACGTGTAAGAGAGTCTGATTAACTCTTAGCTTCTCTAAGAGTGACATAGAAAATATCAAAAGACAAACATCGAGAACTGAAACTGAAAATAGGGAAGCTGGGAAACATAAAAATATAAAGGCTACAAATCTGGACAAAATAAGATACTGGCATTATTGCACTGTCAAATTTAGTGATGAATATATCACTTAGTGCATAACTGACAACGATGAAAATTTAGTAGGGGCACCACGATATTTGCAGCCAATTTTGCAACAACGTGGTGTAAGCCCCTTTATTCGATGAGGAATTTTTCTTTTATAGTGCAACAGGTGAACTTATGTACGATAAAACAGAGCCCAGTATGCCAGCAGACAGATTACACCTGACTTCTAGTGAAGTGAGATGACCCATAGTTAGCAAGAGTTTTGAGACAGGTCTGCCAGTACTTTTTCCATCAAGCGTACACCCCAAAGGCACCAAAAGGCTTTGAATCTCACTACCTCTGTTTTACTACAACAGTGTACTCTTTAAAATAGACTAACTCACCAGTGAGAATAGCAAAAAAGAAGTGGTAAGAAAGGTCTGCTGCCACAACAGTTCTTCAAGAAAAGTCTTTCCTTTTGTCCTTTTTTTAGCCTGGCCAAACACCTGCTTCTTGCTTCCCACCCTCTCTGTGTGCACACTGCTTCCTAAATATCTCCTTCTCAGCTTGGCCTTCCCTGCATCCTGGAAGACTCCCCCAGCTGATATGCTCAGCTCCTCTCAGGACAGAAGCACTCTGCAGTCATGTTCCAGGAGGTTCACCCTTACCTAATACAAAGCAATCAGATTTTTTACTATTGTTATTTATTTTGTAATATAACTTAGGCAGGAAAGACGTGTAACAAACCGGGGGTTATACGGACTGATGGTAAAAAAAGGTCAAAATAGTTATAACCCTTTTTTCCTCTTTAGTTTCTTAAAGAGCAAATAGAACAGCTTCCACAAATCTGAATCAACCCCTATTAACCCATAATGATCTCAAAATATTCAGGGAAGGATTTTAGAAATTTTGATTTTTCTTCAAGTTTTGCAACACATTTTATAATGAAGATAAGAAACTCCATAACAAATAATACTATCCCAAGGTAATCACTTAGACTAATAAAATACCACCACATGTTAACAAATGACATTTTTTAATTAAACAAGACTTTAATTCATGCTTGAGATGGTCATGTTCATAAAGCATTTCTCCAAAGCTAAATAAGAAAGCCAAATCTAGACCAATACATGTGCTATTCTGAATATACAGCCTAATTTAAAATCACAGATGTACAGTGGCGTTACAACCCAACTGAAGATTAAGTATTTGTACAGCCACTAAAAGCTTTGAGGATCACAAAAATGAAGCAGATTTAAAGTAATTTTAATTGCATGTTTCTACCAAATAAGGATTATGTCTCCATCTTTCAAATTTGTAATATTTTGCTATTTTTGGTTGAAAACTTTCTTGTTTCTCTTTTTTCCCCTCAATCACAGTGAATAAAGGAATGAGGAGTAAAATAAAATGAGAATCCTTGATTGTTTTTTTTCCTCATTTTAGTCATCTGCTATACATAGAGCTTTTGCTTTATTTGAATTTCCTAAAATTTCCACCTCGCAAAATTCAGAAACCATCTGGAACAAAGAAGAAAAAGCACAGGGGAAGGAAATGAGCGCACTAATATTTGTGTGACATTCAGTGCTCCTAACTCTGTCTTTTTCTTGAAGTGGATCAAAGAAATTCCCAGATATTTTGTACAACAAATTCCTCTAACATCAAAGTCCTCTAAGGTGTCACTATTTTCCCGCAGACACCGCTGAAAAATCTCATTGGTTTCAAAGTTTGGTTTTGCTACTCAAAAATGAATTGTAGTCAGGTAAGAGTGACATGAAACAGCATAAATTCCCTTAATTACTTGATTTTTGATTCATCTGAAAAATTTTATCTTCTACAGGCTAAATCTTTGTATTTCTTTTATTTGATGGAGCACTGAAAAACCTCAATTGATGACACAAATGAGAGAATAACCACCAACACGAATTAAAAAATAACTGTTGAATAATTCTTGCCAAGTGAGAAGTAATCTTAGTTATCTTCCCCACATATAAGCTTCCTAATGCAAGTTATTTTTCTAAAGAGCTGCATGGACCAGGTTCTAAGTCAAAGCTTTACTGTCATTACTTCTGTTTAAATAACTACTAGGTGAAGACAGAGTCCTTAATGTTTCTTAAGTTAATGAGCATGCAACAGAGGTCTCTTTAACACCAAGAAGTACAACAAGAGCATGTAAATACAGTATCCTTTTCCCTGAGCTTCCAGTGGAGAGCAATTATCTTTGTCAGTAACTGACAGCAATTGATTTACTGTGATCTCAACACTAATTACGCCTATAGGGAGTCACTGTTCTGATAAATTACTATTTACCTTGTCACGTGGATTCTAAATAACATGATCACAGTTTTCTGAATAGCACTGTCTCTTCATAACAGCCTCATGCGCCTATATGAATGTACAAAGAACGGACCACTTATGGGTGTCCTTTATTTATTTCATTATTCAAAGCCCTGGTGGTGATGGACTTAGAAAAACATGAACCATGATACAAGAGGTGATCGTTTTTCTTTCTTCAAGATAGATTCAGAAAATTATAGGCCTTAAGTGCCTGTAATCTTTGGTTGCTGCCAGCTAAGACAACTGTGAAATAATACAAGGAATATTACAATAAATATTAAAAGCTATGAACCTCATGAGAATTCATACAAAGATTTCAGGCAAAGGTGCAATCTGATATGTACACAGATTGTAAGAATCCTGTAAAAAACTTAAATACCATTAGAAAAGACAAAACATCACTGGTATCAGACAAAACATTTACGGATGTGGAAGTGAAAGCAAAGAACTTGCAAATATCTCTCCTGAAATTATCTACTCCCAAATTTTTTTTACATGTTGCAAATTTGCATTTTGTATATTTCTAGCAGATTTATTAATAAGGATGACTCAGAAGATCATTTGTGGGCTGATTAAAAATGAAAATGTCCTGGAAAAGGCCTGTTTCCTGTCAATCTAAATTCTAACTAGACTCTTACCTCAAATATTATATTGCCAAGCAAGTAAAGCTTGCAAAAATCAGCACTTGCTAGCATACACTTCATTTTTTAAAAAGCTAGACATGCCACATTGCCTCTGCAGCCAACATATCTCAAGTCTGATTAAAGAAATATAGTAAGCTGAATATTACTTAAACACTTAGTGGTTAAATTTCATGGCTGTTGCATACTCCCAATGTGCTGTTCATATTTTCCCTCTTAACACAGAACAGTAACACAGAATCTTTCCAGAGATCATAACAGAGGTGATGATTTACATCACATATAATATCAGATTTTTATAATCTGAGAGGAAGATACTGAGTAATTTAATGAGAAGTGTTTACTTTTAGTACGCTATTAAGATCATTACACCTCCAAGACACACACTTAAGTCCTCCAATAAATAAAGCAAGGCATTCTTCAAACTACAGGGGTAAATAGCACACAGGAAGAAATTTATCAGTACTTAATGATGAGCCTGGCCTGTTTCAAGTGCAGCAAGTATTTACAGATCTTTGACACCAGTCACAGCATCCAGTCCAGATCCTGCTTAAGTATTTGGAGACTTCCAGATTGAAAAGTGAGCTACTCTGGTCTATGACATTTTTCTGCATGACAGCCTTGATTGGCAAAGAAATTTCTGTCCATAGTACCAAAAAAAATTAACATCCTGCCAGAAAGAATAGTTTTGTCAATAAAATGTGGTTTTGCAAAACCTCGGTCCCAGAAACCTTGCAGAAGGGTACGCTATTGAATGACCTATCAAGTGAATCTATCATGGAGACTGGGAAACAGTAAGAATAATTTTTATTCTAAATTTTGTCAATATCACCTTGCAAAGTAGTATAATCAATGGACACTTTCATTCCCTATCTATAAGCAATCTATAAAATACATCAATAAGATCCTTAAAAGGAGTTCACCACTTAAGTAGTTTCGCTTAGTGTGGCTGGAAAGACTGATACAACAGGCGTAACTACAGCACCTGCAAATGAAATCTGGCATGCTATGTATTTACCTATCAACCTCGGGCTTTGTTTTATTTCAGCTGGATTTGATTCTGTCCTGAGGAACGGAAAATGGATCTCTAATAAAATGTCCCAAGAGGGTATCTCTAGTTCTCTAAAGCACTGGGTAACAACGGAAGCTGTTTCAGGAGTGAATTCCACATGAGGCTGGCAGGTATGCCACAGTGCCTGTAAGACCCTTTCTGAAGCCGCAGCCAGTGGTCAGACAGGGTACTATAGGGGCCTCTAAAATGCAGTATCTGCTGTATCTCCTATATTCCCTGTGTCTGAGTATCTTTTCACATATGCTGGATAAGTGAAACTGTGTGGTTCTCCTCCCTGTGGCAACCACGTAATTCTCTTTCAACCACAGCAGATCAAAGTTACTTGTTATAGTTACTTGTAATGATGTTCTGCCAGTTTCTGCCCTCTCTGATGATTTCTTCCAACTTTTTCCTTTTACCTTTGAGTATTTTAAAGTAAGAAGAGTGCAAGAACAAGTATTTGATTACAGGAAATACCAGTCTCCTAGCTTAAACATCAGCAAGGAGAATGATATCCCTTGCAGCTCCACAACATGAACTGTGGTAGCAACTTGCAGAGTGCTGTTGACTTATTTCTCCCCATTCTGACACCTCTGGATCTTGATGCCTTAGGGTGGTGTGCTACATTTTACCACTAGACTAATTACAGTTGAACAGAGTTGTATTTTTTTGGGTTTCAAGGAAGAAGAACCTTCATTCCGGGCATTTGAATTAGGTCTGTCTTAAGCAAAAAACACACACACCATGTTCATCCTTGATGGAAATCCACCGGACAGGATGTTTCATCTCACCTAGTTTAATATAGTTGTTTAATAAAGTTGTTTTAATCAAAATCAGTCATACACATTCACTTTAGAGTAAATAAAGGGAAAGAGATGCCTCCAGTATACAATTCACTCCATTCTTAAACAGGTTAAACAATTTGATCATTGGAAAGTTCTGATGATTCCGTAGGTCCAAAAAGAGTCTTTTTCAGAAATATAGAAAATGTGAGAGATACTAAGATTCATCTGTCCTGATGCAAATACCTACATCTAAACTAATCATACTAGTCTGTACTTGTAGAATCAATATGGAGAACTTGGCATTTTAAAGCACAATTCATCACCTCCTAAAGGATATCACAAAACACATTGCCGTGTAAGTGCCTCTTTCTCTCCAGTGACTTTAAATGAAGTCTGGACACCTACCTCAGATATAAACCTCCAAATCATTGATGCCTAAATTTGGACAAAACTAAATTCCACACAAAGTACAAAATAACTCAGACCTGTTGTGAGGGGCTGACTGTGAAGGCGACATCAAACTGGTTTACATTGATCAGTTAAGGAAAAATATTTACAACCTTCAAGAAAACTGACAGAAAAAGGAAAATTCTGTTACAGAAATAGAAAATGAAACCATATTGTGATAAAGGCATTTTATTCTATATAACTATGCTGACTAACAAGTATTACATTTTATTAAATGAACAGAACTACATTGTGTTCATCCAAGGCTATTACAAATTGCCTCTGGAACAAATAATTTGGATCTTTAAAAAATATTTGATTCTGCAGAATTTCTGAAAGATTGAAAAACTATGTATATAGTAATTACAAAAAAAAAAAAAAAAAAGATAAAGAGCTCATTCATCTAACTTACTCTACCCTGATATTGATTATAGGCAAAATGATGTATTATTTCTGGAAAAATGAAATTAGAAGGTTCTTAACAGGTGAAGAATAAAAGCACAATTCCAAGAAGCATGACTTTGTGGAAAATAGGTCTCCTTGGAAAGATTGCTATTTTTTAAAAAGATAACAAGATCTTTTAGTTGATAAAGGTAAATGAGATGAGAACCTAAAATCTTTGCACTAATAATTAAGACAAGAACAAGCACTGTTTGAAGTAAAAATGGAGTAAATATCCCTGTTGGATCACTAAGATTAACTAGGTTCTCTGAGATCCTGTGTTGTGACTAACTGTGTTTATTAGAACAAAAGATAAAATCATTGCTGATACAATTTGCAGATGACATAAAATCGGTGGAGATACAAATAATGATGTGGTGAGGCCAATCATACAGCTAAATCTGGATCTTTTGGTAATATGCAGTTATTTGTACTGCCTAAGACAAAATACAGCTGTCAAATGCAGGGCCAGAGGAATGTAAGACAAGTAATGCAATATCTTGAACTAAACTGATACTGAGGGACACAGGAATACTGGCATACAGAGAGAGCTGAGCTAAGATTGCTTTTATGACAATGCAGTTACAAAGGATAACCCTGTCCTTGGGACCATAGCAAGTCAGAATTGATGCACCCATATACGAAACCAGTGAAACCAGTATTAAAAACTTGTGCCATCTTTTTAAGGAGAATGCAAGAGAGTTAGAAAGGATTCAGAAAACAGCAACAAGATCAAATCAAATCTATAACCCATGCGTTCTAATGAGAGATTTAAGTTCAGCCCACATTATGGAAGATAAGTCAATAGATGACATGACCATGAGTAATATATTTCCATAGGGCTTTCCATATTTTTACAGCTTTAACTGCACGTCAGTAGTGACTCCTATGCCTCCTGAATTCCTCAGATTTAAGGAGTACACAAGGCTCACAGTTGCAGGACATTTGCACTAAGTTGTCACAGCAACTCATTACAGACTAAGTACACTCATTACCAGTGCATTAACAAGTTTATTTTCTCATGCATAATGCACACATAACAGAATTTCAAACACTTGAAAATGGTGGTGAAAGTACAGAATCTTCAGAACTGTCTGCACAGATTTGCTAAGCAAAAACATGCCTAGGAAATCTCTTACCCTGACCTGCATGGGTAAGAGATGCCTTACAGTAAGTGGCAGAAAACAAGACTGAGTGAATGGAAGCTAATACTAGGCTGCATTATGTCAGAAATAAGGTACACATTTTTCAGTACTGAGGATATTAATCACTGAAGTAACTTACCTAAAGAATACCATGAATCCTTCATCAGTTTTTCATTCAAGAAAGGAAATCTCTTTATAAGATATGCTATAGATCAAAAAAAAGCTACAACTGTCAATGCAAAAATTACTAGGTGAAATTTCATGCCAAGTATATTGCAGCTATTAACACTAGATTACCACTGGCTTTTAAAAGCTCCCTGTAAAAATCTCTTAGATTAGTAGATCCTTTAGTAATATCAAAATGCTTTCAAAATGTTTTACATAGATCTGAATGCTTACATACTCTTCAATGGAATTATATCTCATTGCTTTTCACAAAACAGATAGATGTCCATCTGTCATATTTTTTTTTCTGCTTCTTATTTTGTGGTATAATTTGACATAAGATTGCAATAAGAATTTGGAAGTTCTTAGAAGCGATATGAAAGAGGCTATAACATGAACTGAAACTACCTTTCTTCCAGGTAAAGAGAGAAATTATTCTTTGTAAGAAGATGATAGGAAGGGGAAATAAAAACCCGTGACTCTGTCTGTGTAAGGACAATGACAACTACAGCAACACCTGACAAAATAACTTGTGAGATGTCATCTCTTAGAAGTTGCATTTAATAGTGGTAACCTATGAGAGATTTTATATGCATATACAAGAATAACCATGTTATGACAAAGTATATAGAACTAGGTAATCTAAATCATCAATTCCAGCAATTTAATTTACAGTACAAGGAATCATATTTATCCTACATCGGCTATGTCCAAGTTTTGCTCTTAATCACAAAGCTCACAAATAGATTGGGGGTTCAAGGTTGAGAGGTGAAATAGGTATAATTCAGGTACCTGACATTCTCTCCTGCAAAGTTCCATGTTTGTTCTGGAGTGTTTAACAGTGACAGAAATCTCTGCTTCAACCATTGTCAAAGATGTACAGAAATAAGACAAGATCAATCGGGTAGAGATTACTCTGTGCAGATGACAGTAACACATTGTCTCAATATCTCAAGCACAAAGAAAACAAGCAAGACATTTTAAGTCATCACTCTTTCTGCAGGTAGTATTGACAGGCAGTCAAGGACTGAGGTCACAATACCTGATTAAACTAATTCTATTCATACTTTCTTCCTTCGAACCTCATCCCAATTCAAAGAAGCAAATTTATTTTCTTTATGCTTTTTTATCATTGGCAAATTTTTATTTGCTTTATCAGCAGGGTTGACTTTTTATTAAGCATGAACATACCTCAAGAAAATAATCTTTATGAAAACCTCCTTGTCCAGTTGCTTGTTATCAACTGAGATGATTAGGATCAATTTGTGAGTATAAATATTGTTTTATGAACTTCACCCTATTTGGTTACACTTTCTTCTAGTTGGTTAGACTATTTTCTGAGCAATATGCTTCAATATTTATTGTAAATTATACAGAAGTATTAAAACAAGTGAGTTCTGATAAAATGTTGAGATACTACAGTTATGCAATATATATATGCCACAAGTATGTTATAAAGATGCTAATAAACAGAAAAGCTGTATCATCCTGTCTTACGGGCTATAAAAGTATATAATTATTTTCAAGAATGCCGAAAGTGTATGTTCTTGCTCTTATACATCTGGAGAATCTATTAACATTCCCTCATGTGAGTGCAAATACTTTCAGTTCCATGTTTTTCTTTATTCTCTTTTCAGAGCTCACATCCGTTGATTACAAACAAAATGTGTAACTTCATCCTTCTTGAGTCATGCCCAATGCTTCAGCTAACTTCAGTGAAGAACAGATGCTAACTTCAATGGAGGACAGAATATGCACAAAAGCAACCATTACGGATTCTGTATGTGCCGAAGTTTGAAAGACTTACTACACACAGCTACATGCTTTCATTTTAGACACACTGTAGAGGTGATGGAAAGCTAAAGTACTTCTCATGTTTATTTTTCCATACTCTCAGTGCAATGCAAGTTTTCTGTTTTTCTAGCTCTTTGGCAAAGACTGCAGAGTAACTTACCACAAAAAGATTCTAGCCTCCCAAGAGGCTCAAGAATCATCTAAGCCATCATTTAGTTACTGAGAAATAATTAAATCATTATAAATAATTTAATATTTAAATATGTATTAAAGAAATAGAAATTACTGGACTTCCAAGAACTTACCAGAAAAAACAAGCCGATTGTTCCCCTGCTTTTCTCAGCCATGACTGGTTCTTCACTTCTGAAGCAGATATAATGTAGTGCCATTGCTAATGAACTACTCTTTCATTAGGATTAAGTTTAAGACTTAATCACTTTTATGTTAGAAACGAATGATAGGAGGATTCCTCTGAAGTTACTGAAACTCTAAGCTATGTTTTATCACACGATATTTCACAAATCTTTTCTGAACAATGTCAGGCTCACCTTTGGATTGAGGATTGTTTTAAGAGCCTTTATGAAATACAAAGCATATGACCACTATAGTTCAGCAGTGTAGGAGTCTTCAAACAATAATGATCGGCTCTGCAAGCAGTTTGCTATTAAATGGCTTTGTGAACCCTTCACATTTGCTCAGCACATTCTTTTGCAAAGTCTAGGAGACTATTCAATTGACCAGGATGTTGCTTGGTAGCAGTTTGATCATCTGATTCTTACTGGGAAGATTAAAACTACAGAATTTCATCGTTGTAGTCCATTTCTACCACTGTGAGTCAAGACAGCAAAGGCAAAGAAGACAAGACCTGATCTGAAATTCACATTAGCACAATTGCTAATCAGATGCAGCTTCTGATAAAAATCCCACATAAAAGCTTTTTCCTTTAGATATCACAGGCAAGGAGAAAGCACAGTTCAGCACAATATTAAAATATGGCTTCAAATCTCTTGTGGTTCAAAAAAAAGCCCAACAAACCCCAAATGCAAAAGCTAGTAGTTAAACTTTCTAAGAACTTTAATTATTATGTGCTGCTATGATAGTGTTTTATTAAAAGCAGACTATGAACAGATTGATCAAAGTGATGTAAGAGTGATTTCCAGAACTTCAAGTCTACAAATATCTGTGACACTTAAGGTTCATCTCTACTAATAAATTAAAGACATCTGTGACTGTCCTTTGTCACTGAAGATAATTTACATGGAATGACCCACATTCACTCCAAACCGGCATGCTGACTGCCACCAGATGTTCTTGACCCATACTAACTACAGAACTATACACAGAAAGTTTTTGGTATTGTGCTAGGTGGCATAGCTAACAAGCAATCAAGGAACTGTTCTGACAATTATCACCACAGACAGTCAATTCCAGAACACAGGTATGTGCCCTGATACTCTCTGATTGATTGATTAATAAAAACATGGCTTTAATTTTCATAGTTCTTAGCCGGGACTTGGATGGAGCATAGGTCAAGACTGACAAGAGAAAAACCATTAGTAAACATACAGTGACGATGAATCCAGAGAAACTGCTTTAGCATCTTGTGCTGGTTTTGGCTGGGATAGAGTTAATTTTCTTCATAGAAGCTAGTATGAGGCTAAGTTTTGGATCTGTGCTGAAAACAGTGTTGATAACACAGGGATGTTTTTGTTACGGCTGAGCAGTGCTTACACAGAGCCGAGGCCTTTTCTGCTCCTCACCCCACCCCACCAGCGAGTAGGCTGGGGGTGCACAAGAAGTTGGGAGGGGACACAGCCAGGACAGCTGACCTGTCGTGAATATGATTTTTTACACAGCTTTGGTTTAGTGTGGTCTACAGGTGCCGAGATGGGAACGTCAAGGGAACTACGCTCATGCACAGCCTGAATACAGGCAGCTTTTGTAAAAGCTGTGGAGAGCTCATGCAAAGATCTAATGGGTATTAGCAAAGGCTCTCCTCTCTCCAATGCATCTGTTGCACCAGCCCAGTATGCCACCCTACTTGTTATTGAATGAGGATCATTCAGGGGGTCAGGACCAGCATTCAAAAAGACACCAGGGCTCCAGTAGCCATTGGCCTTGTCAGCGTTCAGTAAAATTCTATCTCCCTCAGAAAGACACTCAACAGGTATTCAGTTTCAGTTTCTCCTGGTTTACTGCCGTAACGTTCTTGCAAATTAGCCATCTGAATTGGGTTGAATGGGATTGTTTTGCGAGTACTTGGACCCTGCCCTCCCTGTGGACCTGTTGCAGTTCAGCTTTTATAATGGGTCTGGCCGTAAACTGAGGAGGTTCAGGAGGATATAGGGGGTCATCCTCGTCTGAGCTGTTATTATCAGAATTATTCCAAATATTACCATTCCAGTCCTCAGGGGATGCTATCAGTTTTCTGATTTGAACCATGTTGGGTGGTTTCGGAGCTTGCGTTAACATCATTTCAACACATTCTCCTAATCTTCATTCTTTCAACTGGGCTTCCTTAAGTTGTCTTTGCAGTTGTTCTATTTCTACTGATAGTAGCAGTTTGGGAGTTTTGCATCCCTTTATTTCACCCTGCAGATCTTGCATTTTACAGGTTGTTTCCCCTCTTTCTCTAAATGCAGGTTCTAAGCATATTCCCAACAGTTTGCAGATTATACCTTTATCCTTACCATCTTTAGTCAAACCCTTCACAGCATTTAGCTGCTTCTCTACTGTTTCCCAATTATACCAATTATCACAGGTCTATTCTCTTGAGAAGCCAGGGTTCACATTAATACCGTACTTTTGTAAGTAATCAATGACACTACTTGCCATCCTGCCGACTACGCCAATTTGTCGCTAATATGATTTTTTACATGGCTTTGGTTTAGCCGCAATTTAAGATTTATTAATATTTTTGAGACAGACCACAGAATTAGGTTGTATAATTCTTAACAGCACTTTAACAGCAGCGAATTTAACAAAGTGATTCAATGGAATTTGTTACAATCAAAATAGCGACTTAGTTAAAGAATCGAGAATGGCAAGGGTCACCTGACGCAGCAGGGTTGCACACACAGATGGGGTTTAAGTCAAATCACACACGTGCACAGACAGACAAAACAGCTCTAAATCGAATCGCACACACAGACACACAAACAGTTCTGAATCAATTACACACCCCCCCCGAGGTTAACCTGTGATTAAAATTTCCCTTTTCGTGAGTTGCATGAATTACTTACTCACTTTTATGTGCCAGCATTCATCAATGGATGGTCAGTGAACCTCGCGAAAACAGGCCTCTGAGTCCTCGCAAAATCGTCGACAGACAGTCCTTCAATCCTTGTGAAATCTGCCCTGAGAGGCATCCCAGCTCCCGGGGAGCCACTGGGTCACACAGCCCACTGCGGTCCCCGAGAGCTCCAAGAGGTCTCCCTCTTGGATCACTATTTATAGGATCTCGAGATGATTGGCTTTGGTCAGTATCTTACATTCTGGCCACGATTCGTGCTGAGACATTCTGGTGCGCAATTCAGGCAGCAGACGGCCCAGGTGTGGCAAGGGAGTGTCTGACACCCAAGTCCCTGCATTTGTGACCAAGATGACAGCACAATAGGGCTTATCCTGGGATGTCGTGGGTGGCCGGGGGGCTGCACCATCACGTGACCCCAACTGCCCTAAGGGATATTCCATATCATATGACAAGTAACCACTGCTTGTGACGGAGCCCTGCGTTCCTGGAGATGGCTCAACACCTGCCTGCCGATGGGAAGTAGTGAATGAATTCCTTGCTTTGCTTTGCTTGCGTGCATGGCTTTGGCTTTACCTACTAAATGTCTTTATCTCAACCCAGGAGTTTTCTCACTTTTACTCTTCTGATTCTCTCCCCCATCCCACTGTGAGGGGAGTGAGCGAGTGGCTGTGTGGTGCTTAGTTGCCAGCTGGGGTTAAACCACGACACATCTTTAACTTCGACCACACAGTATTTAAAAGTAAGGTCCCTGACTTTGGAAAGGTGATTCACAGAAATAGCAGTAAGTGACTAAGACCCCCCACAAATGGTGGGGCTAGGTGTAAACCTCTGAACTGTACAATGATTTAATATTTAATGATCTAATATTTTATTAACACTGATTAGATGAATTCTTCTGCTGCGCAACCCTCAAAAAGTAACTTATTTTGACTAAATGCTGGAAAATCCCTAACACAAAAATATTTTGGAATTCCCATCTTCTGTGGAGTTTCAGTGCCATAGTCAGAACTTTGTATTAAGTATCTCCACTTATTTGCCACTTACTCTCCGTAACCAAAAACCACTTTCTGAAATTCTGAATCAAACTGATTAAGCCTTAAAATGTCACTACTCGTGGCCGTAGTAGTGTATAAAACCTCTGCCTTGTTCAGGGAAGAAGCAGCGTGGCATTAACTTCCTGTGCTCAAGAAAGTAAGAAGCTTATATCTTCAAATTCTTAGATTTAATTTTCAAGGAAAAGGAGAACTTTTAATGTGCAAACAAATTAAATTTGGGCTGACTGGTCATTTCTTATCTGGGAGACAATGCATTATATTTCTAATTCTCATTTCAGAGAAGTCTGCAGCTTAAAACATAGGGCTAACTTTAAATAAAATAACTGAAATATGCCAAAAAGGAAACAGGTCACTACTGACCACTAAGAGAAAAAAGAACATGTGTACGTTACCCAAGAAAATTAGTTATTCACAGGATATAGTCGGTAGGATGAAACATAGTTCATTTAGTGAATAATAGATAAGGAAGTAAGGATAAATATACCAAAGCATGAGATCAGCAATCCAAATACATTCTAATTTGCTGTCTTTTTTTTTTTCATTAATAAGCAGCTACTGACCTCTGACATAATAAAGAGAGAAGTCATGCTTTGACAGATTTTGTTACAGTACAGAATCTTGTTAATTCACCATAATATCTGGCTTAACAATTATAAGCATCTACAACACTGCAAATTAGCACATAAATGCAAGAGAAAGTATCATTCACCAAAACCATCCTTTGAAATTTTTTGTAGTGTACTTTAGTTTTAAGTATTTTTGATAAAAAATACATTAATGTAGTATATGCTTAGTAAGTACTCCACACAATGCTTGAAAATCCAAAAAATCTTTGTAACATGACCTATCACTACCATATTCTGTTTTTAAAATCTTTAGTGAAATATATGAAGTGTAAACTACAGTAAGCGTACATGTGATTGACTTCCATGTCATTTCATGAAATTATTCCTCAACTGAATACAGCAACATTAAAGAAGATAAATTTCATTCTAAAGCTCTAAAATGCATCCTTTAAAAATTATACATGTTAAAATTAAAAATATTTTGCCTGATTACCTCCTATTTTAAAGAAACATAATTCAATTTTAACTTACACTGTAATTTCCCAGTTAGCATGTAGCAAACATAATGACACTTGAACTGAAAGAAAATTAAATTCACTTTTCAGTGCAGTTCTCACAAGTGTGATACTTACAGGAAAATAATGATTTTTCCACTCAGAGGAACACAAATGGCATCTTGATTTCATTTAATCTCCTAACAGCTTGGTTGGCTCCAGTCATTTTCTATCATAACTGAAGGGGTTGTGGACTATCTAATTTACCAATAAAAATGCAACACTTCTGTCTTCCTTTTCTTTTTTGCACATCTGTGGCTAAAATATTTTTCCATCTTAAAAAACAGTCATACAAAGATGTTGGTGGGAAGCACTTTGACTGTGCTTTATGCTCTGGAAAGTGCTTTTTTACAGAAAAAAAAACCCCTTTGTTGATATGATTCCCTTGCCGCTGATGTAGAGGCTGAGTAGAATAATTAGACTCTCCTGCTTTTCCAAGGAAAGAGTTTTATGAGCTTTAAAGGATATTGCCCAGATCACCAAGATGTGTAAGTTCAACATCTGGCATGTGATCCTTCCCATAAAGCTGCGCTGACAAAAATGATCCTTCACCTAGAATAAATTATCCTTTCCCAGTAACAAGCTAATGGGGTTCTTTGTTTATTATGTTCTGTTTTGCAAGAAAAACATACGAGATCTGTATGAGACTACCCATTTTACATTTATTTAAGGCAAGAATACGGATCCAAACAAATTCTACATGATTATGAAAACAAGTTATCCTTGTTAAAACCATCAGTAGAAAATTAGTTCATAGTATTGATATTTAAAATTACTGTATTTCAATGTATAAGTGAATAATCATATTATAAGAAAAACATAGCTCCAGCTTATGAAGCCACTGCTTTTTGTTTTCCTACAGGTCCATTAGAAAACCACATTATATTTGATGTAACAAATAAGATCTTTTTCCAGTGAAGCTGATGACAAAACCTACATTAATTTCTTACCCCTAACCTTTGTAGAGGCAAGGAAAAAGTGAGGGAGGAAAAGTGAAAAGTCCCCTTCCCTTTTTGGATGGAGCTTCAGAAAAGAACAAGAGCTTCATAGAACAGAAAGTACAAGGGAAATCTGCTGTCTAAGGTTAGGGCACTCAACCATAAAGCAAAGTATCAGGTCTTCCTCCCCTCATTATATGTTTGGTTTTCTTTAAAAAGAATAGTGAGGCTTTTTATTAAAAAAAAAGAAAGATGAAGGTTTCTGCTGTCAATAGACAATTCTAAACTTAATCCTATTAGACTGAGACATCTCCTTGCTACTTTGACTTTACCAATGATGCTTTGAAAGGGAAAGGGATCAGATACACCTTTTTCATGTTTTTTGGTATCTTATAACCACACAGCAAAAAATATAAGGCAGTCCCAAATCACTACATACGCTTTCAAAATTAGCCTTCTCAACCCTCTAAGGCAATCTGCATTTAAAATTCTTCTCTCAGGACCAGAGTAAAAACATTAGGCACTGTAGAATTTGATTTGCAAGTAGGGGCTGCACATAGTATTTGATCTGACTCCACAAACAAATTGAACTGAGGTTTTTACAAGGCATACCCCAATCAATATTTCAATATAAGAATCCAAAAGTATTTAGCAATACCCACTCAAACTAAATATTAACAAATCCTCCATATTGTGATTATGAGCATAATTTACCAAAATATCTAAAAAATTGCTTTTGACAAATACTGGCAAGATGCCAGTGCAAGATGTTACATACCTTGCTACCAGAATAGACTAGACTTGGCTAGAGTTTACTAGATGTTGCATGCTTGTCTTTCAAAATAGAAAGCAAAAATATCTGGGTTTTGGAGAAAAGGTAATGGTGCTGATAACTAAAAGAAGTTATTCTGTTGGATATAATAATTACAGCCCCTGATGGAAAATATTTTTTTACAGTGTGTAAAGAATTATATAATGAATATCCAAATCTTTCTTTTGTACTTTATGACAATTAATTTTTTATTCAAAATGACTAAATAAAAAAGTATCTAGTCATGATTCTCTATAAGAAAGAACTCTGTCAAATTAGCATAGCTTGAGATTTTTATTTTCCTGTCTTTAAATAGTTCAGTTTAAAAGTACAATGCCATTACCTTAACTTTACCCTTAATCTACTTAAAGTTTACATAGTTTTATGATCCATTCCAAAAAAAGGAAAGAATCGCATCAGCTTGTAATACTACATGGACAGAACAAAGATCCAGCCACACCAATATCCTGTCTGAAGTGGTGGAATAGATGACTACTGAAACTCATAAGAATACGACAGGTACTCTGCAGAGTACTTTCCCAGTTTCCAACCATTTGAGACTGGAAGTCTTTCTTAGCCAGAGGTGGTAAATTTGCATTTACTAGTGAACTACTCTGTGGAAGCGAACTGATGTAAAATTTTTGCAGTCACTCCATCCTGATGCCATTGGTGCCACAGTTTATATGTTGTGCAAAGAACCACCTTCTAAGAAGTTCATTTGATGCTCCCTAGTTCTTGTATTGGAGGACAGAGGGAAAAATAGATCTCTTTCTTTATCATTTCCATGCCACTCAGGATTTTAGAAATGTCGATCATAGTCTTTCTTGTTAATCCATTTTCTAGGCCAAAGAGTTGTTATTAAAAACTATTTCAGAACCCAAAGCATTCTATGATTCTATGATTTACAAGAATACCGATAGCAGATTTAGTCCAAGAGTGAAGAACTACTTTGTCATGCCTCATGCAGATGCCTTTCCACATCTGACTACTTTGTATCCCCCTCTGAACCCTTCCAATTCTACAGTCTACAGTGTCGATTTTGAGATGGACAGAAAAGAGCTGAAAGGTTTTCAAAATGCAAGCCTACTATGCCTTTCTGCTTTAGTATCCTAATGCTCTGTTTTCTTCACTGTTTTGTTTTGTTTCCCCCCCCACTTTCCTAACACTCTATTTGTCTTTTTGACCACTATGGGGCATTGAACTGACATACTTACAGAACTACCACAAACCCAGTATCTCAGCACTGAGTCGGAACATCTCAGAGCCACTATTTTTTACATAAAATACATATTTTTTTTGCATAATGCCATTAAACTTACACTGTCATCTGGCCTTCTAACTTGCAGTTGCTCTACCTTGCCAAAGATACCTCTGCAGCCCTGCACAGTTGGTCCTTATTTTTACTACTCTGAAACACTTAGTATCACACACAAACTTTGTCATTTTGCTATCCCCTTTCCAGCTTACTTAGAAATACGATGGACTGTATCCCAAAACATATCCTTCTAGAACTCCACTGGTGACCTTCTTCCACTCTGAGAATGGAATATTTATTTTTATCCCCTATTCCTTATCTGTTAACCAATTATTTAGCCATACAAGAACCTGCATCTTACTTATGGCTGAGTTACATGTCAAAAGTCTTTTGGAGGTCCAAGTAGATTGTATCCACTGTACTCCTTTATCCAGTCAGCTGCTGATTGTTTCCAAAATCTGCAATAAATGTGAAGAATGACCTCTCTTTACAAATCTGTGTTGACCCTCCCCCCACATTACTCATCTATGTATTCACTAATTCTATTCTTTATCACAGCATCTACTAATTTGCCCAGTAAATCCTTTCTCAGACGAAAAGTATCTGCAAATGCTAAGCTGAACGGAAAAGCTTGTGGAAGCCCCTAAATACACAGAAAACCTCTCAAGTTCAGTAGTATAATACTTGATTCCCTATGTAACAGAAATGGTATTAGCCCTGGTGGCATACAGAACAAGCTGAAAACCAGAAGTGTGAGTAAAAGTCTATTATGGAGCCAATATGTTCTTATATACACTCTTCATATGATTACATAAAACTTTACAGCACGTAATTCAAGGACACACATTCTTCTTGTATTTATTTGTAAAAACAACCCAACCAAACAAAAAAACTACAAAAAAACCCCCAAAAACCAACAGTCTAGGGAAGCAGTAAAATATTAAAATGTAGCAGCACAGTGCTAGTAGTAGCACAGCGTTAAGCATTTCTGTGAAAATATCCAGGATTCACTTTACACTTTGATGTGAAGTGTTTGTTTCTTGAAAGTGTTCTGCATTGCACTGATAACTCCATATACTCTTTGATGCGAGGCTGGTTACATAAGTTGCCCTTAATGAATTCCCTCAGGGCACCTATAACCTGTGCTCGCATATTAAAAGAACAGACTAGCTTCTTTTCAAACTAAAAGGTTGAAATCGCAAATCAATCTATAAATAAAATGGTATTTTACACTGAGAAACCTCAGGTCATTTTAAATTTCAGTGTTTTATCCATCTTTTATATTAACACAGTCTCAGCTGTAGTTTTGTCAGAAAATCACAGTACTTGATTCAGTACAAAGACATGGAGAATTGTTTCTCACATGTTATTTTATGTGGTTCTAAAACATATATCAGCACTTGATCATACTTTCATTAACTGGTAATAGCAACCAGCTTTCCAGAACAGGAGTATCCTGTAAATCACTGAAAAATATTGCAGTGGATTTCCAACAGAAGACAAGTGTGTTGAAAACTGAAAACAGAAATCAACAAGATTTTTCAGTTCTGACATTGATTTCCTTATAGCTCCTCAAGCTCCTCTTGATTAAACCTTAATGGGAAAACAAAGTTCCCCCTTCTTCTGATTCAACACCTAAAAGTCCTTGTATTTTTTATCAAATTTCATATTATTTTCAACTACAATGTGCCACCTCCCCACCACCCTCATTCCTCTGCAATATTTTCTGGAAAGCTACACTACTTTCTGCCTCATGTTAACAGCAGCTGGGTCACACTATCACTGGTTTCAGAAATCCTGTCTCCCAGTCCAAATTCATTCCCACAGTAACTGGAAAATATTGTAATAAATGTAATTTGTCAGACTTCATTGAGCAGATTTCCATTAACATGCAGCATCACTTATGTTTATATCTTCTGTTATAAATAGGAACACTGATAGTATGGTACTTTCATATGAATGAATGCCTTTTAACCTATAAAAATAGGCCAAACTTAGATGAATTTTGAGCTAACAAGCTAACTCCCAATTGCCACTATCAGCTCATCTTCAAGCACTGCTTTCTTTGTGCAAATTTGACTATCATCTCAGGAAAAATGTTTTCTAAGAATAACAAAGATTTTGGAAATGGCCTTATTAGTCTCCTGTGGAAACAACTGACGTGACCTCGAAACAACGAAACTTTGACCTCAAACATACTTTGTTTAATTGTTATGGGTTGAAAGGGACAGAACAAAAAATAGAAATCCACCAAAACACTGAAGGGTTTATCTTACAGGGAAGATCTAAGGTAAAGAGTCAGGATTTGTGTGTATGATAGCAAGCAACCTTTTATATCAACTGCCAACACTGTGCAACCAAAGCCAACAAAATATATACACACAGGATATATGTGTACCCAAATCCAAGCAAGACCTTCTTGCACATATATCCTGTACGTATATATCCTATGTAACATTAGATTCTTCCCTCCTGTTTGGCTTTAATAATTATTAGTTTTCCTCTGAGATTTCTGTTAACTGATAAATGAAATTAATCTCCATGAACAGCCAAACCACACTCATTTTTAGCATATATAGTATTTCAGAAGAAAGAGAAAGATGCCAGATGCCAGAGAAATATTTTGTTAGTTATTAACAAGTATTCATTAACCTTTGTAAAGATAAATGGTCTATGGCTTCAAATATGTCAAGAATTCTCCCCAGACATGCAAAGCAGAAACGTACATACACCATTTAGAGTATGATCCTTACAAAACCATTATTCTTTGTGTGAATAGGACTCCTGAGGTACAAGCAATTAGGTTACTATAAATAACCTACAAATTTAACGTAAATTAAAAAAACTCACATACACACATAAAAATAAGTATGTTATCAGAGATATCAATTAGCTTATGATCCAAATTGTTTCTAAATCATCCTGCATCTGACAAATAAATATAGAATATCATAAACTCCAGAAGGAAATGACTATGAGAATGTTTTACAGACAAATGTTACTTTGTTATACAATATTCTCCTTGGAGGTTTAAGCTGTCAGAAGAGAAACGGATCTAGCAAGACTGTAATGAAAATAAAAGATCTTATTTTCCCAAAGGAATTAGAGTAGCTTTGTAAATTAATAAATAGAAGACATTAATACTCCCGTACAAAAGAAAGGCTTCTCAATTTACTATGAGGTATGCATAAATGCCTTTCATTCAGACTGTTAAAAGGAAGATGAGCAAGAGTTAAGGGCAAAGGCTACACTTTCATTTCAATAAAACAAAGTGTAAATGAATGGGAATTAGATGCAGATAAAACACATTTTCTGGAGAACTTGTAATAGGATTCTAAAAAGGAGAGGTTTTGGTAACATAATGCCATGCAAGACCAATAGATGCATAATTGTTCACAGGGGCAGACCACTTTTGGTCATCGAATAAATCAGAATTCGGTGTGCCAGATTTGCAGAAGGGAATTATCAATAAAAAGGCTGCAAACATTAAGAAAGATTTGTGAGAAATAAACATTAAAGGCAGGATGCTCCTCTGATCCAGTCCTCCTTGCCACAGAAGTTTGACTTGTGGTATAATTAGAACAAGGGTTTCGATTTGCTGTCCTGCTCCATCCGCAGTGACCTGGCACAGGGCTGTCTGACAGGTGCCCTTGGCCACCATCCATCACACGAACTGCATGGCTTCTTATCCCTTCTACCACTTCTTTGCTCTCATTTTTGCCACTCTTGGGTCTCCCTTTCTCCACTCCAGCCTCCTCTCGCATACACAACCCATCCCTACGTTTTCCCCTTTGGTCCCTGTTTTGCTACGTTCATACTCAAATTTGGAACATCTGATATCATTACCTAGGTAGTTGCAACTGGGACAGTTACCTGTGTAGTGCTGGCCTCACAAGACTCTGCTCCCCCAATGGTCTTCAATGCTCTCCTCCAATTATCTGTGACATTCAGCCATTTCTCACTTAACTCCCCCTTAACTACTTAAGAAATCCAGCCAACGCTCACTTGCAATTTCTGTCAGCTTCACACACTGGCATTTGTCACAAATGCCTTTTTATCATGTCATATCCAGTAGTTTCTAACAACCTGTTTGATCATCTCAATCTCAAAAGAGGGACTAGTAGTCATTTGCCTGCAGCCCTAATGGCTCCACCTACTTCTCTCCATGGACTGAACAAGTAAAACCACTGTGTTTATACTTATAATTTACATGACTAAGAGTTGTGAGGAATGAATCTGAACAGAGGGATATGTCCACGTAGGACCATGCAGGGTGATTTGAATATGTTTTACCTACATACTGAGTCCACATATGTACAACATGAGCTGGTTTGTATCTAAAAGCTCTGCAACCACCTGTGTAGCCTCTCACCAGGGCTACCCTTCTTTGCACTCCATATTTGTCCTTATTTCGAAATTCTTCACTTCCAACTTGTTTCCTCACAAGATCCCTGGTCTATATTCTTCTCCACTGCCTCCCTGAAATGTAAAACCCATGCAGTGTTTCTTCACCTCTTTCTTCACCTACCACCTTTGCTGAAAATTCCTGGGATATGGATACCAACATCTCCTTTATAGCTCAGAGGTGCCAGAATTTGTTGTATTTTTGACGTAAAAAGTCCTGAGATTCTCTGCCTTCCTCTCTTCATCTGACATGGGACATGGAGGCCTTCCTCTGTCCTCATGCCCACTAGAAAAAAGAACGTGGGCCCCACTTTTATGCTAGTTGCTCTTCAAAGAAGTTGGAAATACTGGGAAAAAACAGGGAATTCTCCTCGTTCTCTTGGTATTGGAAAAAGACAGATGGAGTGCAAGGGCACTTCATTTCTCACATCAGGAAGGGACAATGGGAATTATTGCCCCTAACGGCAGTAAAAAGACACCGTCATCCCACCTCTCATTCACCCTGAAAGCACAAAGCTCACAACCAGTCTTCTATAAACCCATACAGTCTCCGTGTTTTCAGGAGGCTTAATGCTTCTTGGTTATAGGAAAAAATGGAGTTTATTGGACTTAGGATGATACTTTCATTTGTATGTAACTTAGCTGGGTTGGGTTTTCAACTCTCCTCCTTTGACTTTTTATTAGTATCAACTCTACATTGCATATTTTCAGGATCAGAGTATATTATCTGTACATTACAGTTACTGTTCTTTATAAGTTCTCCAAAAGCGCCACTGAGCAGTAGGTGAAAGCTTTAAGTCTTTGGGACAAAAACACCATAGGTGACACTGTTGTGGAAGAAGTGCAGTCACCCCTCATCTCACTCAGTTAATTATGAAAGGAAAAGCTGCAATACAAGATATGGTAACAAATATTGCAGGCAGGTTCAGGAAAAAGCCCAGGTATATACAAATATGTAATAATAAGAATGCAGTAGAAGTACAGAGAAAATGTAACTTCTGTATATGGCACTACTATAATTTATACTGTAAAATCATATGCAATTTGTAACATAACATTTTTTAATCTTAGAAAAAGAGATACTGAAGGAAAGAACCAGTAAAACCATTTGACAACTGGATAAGTGTTTTACAATAAGGTACTCGGAGAGTTGCTTAGCTTACTGGAACTATTACTGAGAATGATATAATTGCATTCATATGGAGAAAATGCTGGATATTAAAGGTCTTTTTAATCTACCAGAAAAGATGTTCACATGCAGTGTTATTACCTACTGGATCAAATTATCAAAGAAAGAAATGGGTTCATCTCCTCCTCCTGACAACTTCAAATTAAAATTGGGTACCTCTCTGGAAAACAGTTTTAGCTAAATTTTACTTATTAAACTCATTACAGATGTAAATACGTAATGTTTGACTAGATGATCTACTAACACATCTTATCCAAAGATTTTGTAACAGTTCAGAGGGGGCTCCGGCTGTCAAAAACTGTAAGGAATTATATGAACAGGTCTGTGGGAGAATAATATACTTTTCTCACATGCAGTTGGTGATAGTGATGGTGGCTCTCCAAAACTTACAGCTGGTCATCAAAAAGTACAAACTGGCTACACATCGCAGAGTTTTGCATTAGTACTATAGTGGAGCAATACATCCAAACAGACATGAGAAGTAGTGTCAATATGTGTCTTAAAACATCTGGATTTCTGCAGAAACAGTAATGGGCACAAAAGGAATAATTCAGCCTTGCAGGCTTGACTTCATTTAACATGCATGTCCTTTCAAATTCACAGTCCAGAAGCTGTACATAAACACTATAGCTATAAGTGAATGAACATTTGCAGTTATTACAACAGAAAATGGAAATCACCTTCCTCATTCTTATTAGATTTAATCAATCTCATAATTTGTTTTTAATGCTGTTTTTCTCATATGTTGCTATTTCATTCCCTGGGATGAAATCCACAGGATTTTAACACAATAAAAGGAGGTTCTGTATATTTTTCATTTATTCTAGGAATAATTTGTGTTTTGAAGGGCAGTTCTGAAATCAATTTCTGTGATGTGAGTGAATTTGCATACTATACAGTAAGACTAAGAAGTTTAGTATTCTAGATTCCACATTTTTAATGTGCATTACTAAAAGTCGCATATAGCTAAGTGACTAGGGGGAAAACCAACTTTAACAGAAATAAAAACCAGAATGCATCTGTTTAGGTGTGATTGTAAGGGGAAAAGGAAAGCATGTAGTAACTGCCAGAAACTGGATTATCCTGACCTAACAAAAAAGTATTTAAAGGAATACTTTAAAATATATCAGCCACAAAATGCAGCAAAGATAAAAAAACTGGGTCAGGTTCTCTCTCTATTCATACTTATCACGATAGTGTATAAGCAATTTCTAAGTCCTCACAATTTCTAGTATCTACTGCTGATCTTTTTTCTTTTGTCCTCTCTAGCACTACTCCTTTATGTTTAGCAAAACTTGCAACCTGTTTATAATTTTAAGAGCACAGAGATTGCTACGAATTGGCTATTTATTAATTTATGAGACTCCACCTATCACTGCTACAGTGTAAAGTCCCTTTGATTTGATCCACAAAGATAAAAGCAAACACCATGCAACTGTTCCCAGGTATATTGCTGTTATTTAACATCATAGTAACTGCAATTACAAGCGCAAATCCATATTATCCACAACAGATTTTTTTTTCTCTCACTGACAGCAATACTTCCAATGTGATGACAAAAAGTTATGCCCAGATGTATCATGTGTGATCCCTCTCATGTGATTTTAGATGCCTCCAGTGCAGACAACTACATTTGAGGTAGTCATTTTAGACCCTGCAGAATAAATGGAGAGAAACAGGCATCTCAGCTTCCCTCTAGCGTAGGTGACTAGAATTGAGCCTTTTTTGGGCAGGGCTTTGGGGGGGGAGTGGAGGGAATGTTGGAAATTTATGTTAAAGTCAACCTAATGTGTTAGACAAGTTTCAGCTGTCATTCTGAAAAAAATGGTATTTATGGTGAGATACTTTTTCCTCTTTAGTCGATACCTCAAGTACAGACCCCTACAGAAAACCAGAAAGCTCTTATATATAACAGAGTGAAAGTATAGACATGAAAAATGTGCCATTATAACTCGATCTTCCTCTTTCTATATACTCAGGAAGCTCTTCATAAAGCCCAGCAAGTTCAGATAGAAATAATTCAGAGTAAGCCGATCTCACATTAAATTGGGGTTGAGGTGCCTAAATGAAGACCATAGTCACTTCAGACTGCCTCTGCACCAGTGAAGGAAGAGAGGCATCCCAGAGAGCAGGTCAGCTTTCAGTGGTCTGTACCACCTCTGAAGCACAGGCTCTTCCCACCAACCAGCTGGTGAACCCTATGGCATCAGCACTTAATTTTCATTTTCTGTTCAAAAGTGTCGGAAGGTGTGTCACAGCCAGTTACAGTGCCTCTTCATAGCATATAACAGAGCGTATTGTGTTATGACAGTAATGTCTGAGGTCCACGTAGGGTGAAGACTCACCCAAATGGCCTTTATGGGTTAGTCTCTGTGATGAACATTTTTGGAGAGCACAACATGGCACAAATTAAAACATTACCAGAGAAAATACTAATGCTCAGGCAACAGGAGTAAATAATAGTTTCAATCTTCCTCCCAGGCTATGTGTTATTTATCAGTACAGATGCAGCTCAAACTAAAGCTAGGGAGGATGCATGTGAGCCTAAGATCATAGCATTTTCACCCTGGGTGAGAGTATCCAGGTGCTGAAGGCATGGCCATGGTGTGACGCCACATGTCTGTGACCACATGTAAGTGTGTGTCTGAGTTGCACCTCTCCCTTACTGAGAACTGTCAACATAAATCTACCCTTGTGCTCTCCAGATGAATTATGCTTCTTTTTGTTCGAAAGCCAGCAGATTTCTCATTTTATTCAATTGCTTCGGTTTTGTTTGCAAAGAGCTGAGAGCTGGTGCGTTTGCAAGCAGCAGAGACTTTTCTTGGTTGGGACAACAGACATCTAGAAGGACCTGCCACATCTGGATCAAAAAGGATGTTTACAACAGCAGCTAATACAAACATCTGCCTGTTTCCCTCACTTTTAAAATCTCTCTAGAAAAAGGCTTGCCTACACCGCATTTTGTGGGATACTTGCTCCCCTGGGGGAAAAAAAAAAAAAGAAAAAAAAAAAAAACCCAGACATCTTTCACACTCCTTATTTATAAGAAATACAATCTTATGAAAACAATGACACTAAAGCCAAGCAGACTCAGGGTACAACATTACTAAGGATTATTACAAATCTGCTGAGAGATAGTCACATTATGCGATATACCTTGACTAAGGACAACATATGCATGCTTATTTACTGATAAATGAAAATACAAGAACTGTTTTATACCTTGATGCAAAAAGTGAAAATACTTAACATATATCTGTCCAAAAGTTTCTGCTGTCCAAAAGTTCCCAGAACTGGACGTCTGGAGTATATGTGAACCACGAGTTGGATGGGAAAGACTTAAAAGAAAAGAAATGTATAAAACAGAAACAAAGTCAAAGCAAAGAATTGCTGGGACTTGGGCTAATTTCTAAATATATATTAACTTATAGATTAATTTCCACTTCTGAGATTTTGCTAGTCAGCTACAAGAGTAAGAAAACATTTTCCTTTTTCCTTTGATTCATAACTGTCTTCTGAATTATTATCACTTTAAATCTGGGTATTTATATTGGATAAACCAGATCTCTATTACCTTTAAGCTGAGAGAGATGCTAAACTTCAAAATTTTTTCTTCAGATGGATGCCACTTCAAAGGATGGAAGAAATATTTTAAATGAAATATTAGTCATATCTTCCATCACTGTAACTTCAGTGCACCTTAGCATTTATTCCCAGTTTAACTTCTCCTGAATTTCAGAGCTCAGTTCAGAAATTCTGTAGTAACTTATAGATCTAATTTGTGGATCACTCACGTTTTATACTAGAATTGTTGCTGTCTATTGTCTTGAGAGAAGTTTGTATATTAATTAAATACTACTATATATATTTTCAGTCTGCACTATACAGAACTCATGCAACAGATTTGCAAACAAACCCTTATGAAGTAGAATACGGTTATGATGCATTTACTTGATTATAAATATCTAATATGAATTATACTATGCTACAGACAAACTATGTCAACCTTTTAATTAAATACATTTTAGCATTAGTTATACAAAGCACTTGAAGTGGCAAGACTACCCTACTGCTTCCCCTCCCTGAACTTAAAGTAGCCCATTTGATTTACAGTAAAACAGATGTGGTTAACAACTACATCTTGGGATGAACGTGAGTGTCTATTCTAATAAGAAAGATTGTGAAAACAGAAGTTATGACAGACCTGTAATCATAGCTGCTTTTTTATTATAAGCACTAGAAGCAGCTCAAAACCACTGTGACTTAGACTATGGTTTCACAAGTCTTTGGCTGCAGTACCAGACAGACACACAACTGTTTGCGCAGCTGCTTCATGAAGCAGATCAGGGAAAGTATCCAATTTAAATATAATACAGAAGGAAAAATTATCCAGCCTTACTTTCCCACTCTAGTTCACAAAGCAGCCACAAAAGTGGTTCGGCAACTACAAAGAGTAGAGGATACAGCGCATGCTGTCAAAGTAGCAGGAGTACGAAGCAAGGAACAGGAACACCTTAAAGTTCATACTGATGCTAAAAATACATCAACAGAAAAGTAAAAAGAACTTTATGAATACCCGTGATCAAAACTGGTACTTAACTGAAAAACTGCCAGTGAAAGCTATCCCACCCCCTTTCAAAAGAATACTATTTCTCAGCATAAATGTGTCTGATACGAATCAATGAAAACGAAGCGGGGCAAGTTGAATGAAACAAAACCAGGTACTTTTGCTGAAAGACGTCTCCAATACTCAGCTGTCTCACAAGCCTGAGAATGTATTTTATCCTTCCAGTACCACAGACACTTACAAGGTAAGGAGGTATTACATGCAAGCATGGACACTGAAAATAAAAGCCACGCTCACAAAAGGATGAAACTCATACTGACTTGATGTAGGAACCTGTGCTAAATAAGTAAGTCAAGACTGTAAGGCACCCCACAAAGCCAACAGAGAGAAGCAGATTCCTAACTGAAACAGCTGAACCTCTATTTGCACAAGGAGTATGAAGATAGATGTTAAAACCCAAAATATTTAAAGATAGTAAATATGCCTCAATACCCAAATTCACAATGGCAACCCAATTCCTACTAAAATCAATGGGACTTGATACGTCGATTCATGTCATCTAACTTCAGGTACCAATTGAGGCCCTGAGGTAGGAGATGAAGAAGCAGGCAATCTTCCTCTGCAAGTACCTTTCTCTCACTGTTGACTACAAAGGAGCCCAGTAAAGCTAGGCTCCTAATTTAGGTGTCCCAGTTAAGTGGAAGGAAGACGGGTTTTGATACCTTTGTGGATTTAGTCCAGCCACTCAAATACTCCACTTGAGTACAGACAGTAAGGAGTCTCGTGGCCCTAGGCTCTTTCTGTTGTTAATGGAGAAAGGTATCTCCAGGAGTCTGACTTTGGTGCACTGCATTATCCTTTCTCTCCGCACACTACGCTGGGAGTTAAAGTGCCTAATTTAGCACAATTACTTTCAGCGAATTTTCTAAAACTTATAATTACTAAGCACGCATGGACAACAGTAAGGAATAGGTATGTTTCAATGGCAAATTCAGATGACAGGTCTCAGAAAAGCTCTTCAGCACGTCCTCAACAGATGAATTAATTATCTCAGTGGTTCCACCACTCGGCTGTCTTGAGTGACTCAATGCCAAATCACTATGCTATCAAACTAATTTCAGTGAGGTGTACCCTCTGCTTACCACCTCTCAGCTGAAAAAATATAAATCCTGGACTTCAAAGTCTTCACACATTCAATGTATGAACAGGAGCTGGGACAAATACCTATCCTTTCTATGAGAATTTATAAAAAAGAAAAAAAGATATAACCTGAACACACACAATCATGTATGTTGCAAAAAGTCCTGCTTTTTCTGTACCAGAAGAGACAACATAAATAGAAATCTGGTAGATTACTGCACTTACAGGTTCAAAGATACAGTAGGAAAAACTGTTTAGCTATAAAATGTTACTCAAACTACTTTTCCTTCAGACTGATACTGCAGGCATTCAACGCAAATAGTTTTAACTTTTGAAGCAAATGTAACCACAATGAGGTTTTTTATTCTTCTCAAAAGAGAAGCATTAGAGAAACTGTATTTATAAACCATTGCATGCAATCTTTCATGGTTATTCTTAAGAGTGCTCTAAGTGAAAAATTTATAAAGAACAGAGAACATTGGTTTTCACTTTCATGTATTTATAAGTGTGAAGGAAAGGGTCAAAGGCAACAGTAGAATTTCTCACAATACTTTCCTTGTGAATAACAGCTGAGAAGTCTGGAAAGCAAACTAATTGCTTAACTTCCACTTTATCAACAAAGCTGTCTTTTGAAAGCGCAGTTAAAATCTTGGTCATCTGTTATGTTTGATCAAGTTAGTTTTGACTGAAATGCTCTCACTGTCTAAAAAGAGAGCTCTTTATTTTCTTTGAAGACTTTCAGAGACACCTAAGAAAATGCTGTTTCTTTTGACTTCTAAACCTTTTTGGGAGAGGATGCAGGAAAAGGCAGCCATAAGTACTGCCATCAGAACAATGTAAATCATGAAACAAAATGGTGTCTAGTTAGAAAAAAAGTACATTGAAACAATGAATGTACATTTATTATGCTATTCTAAGTTTCTGATACCTTAACACTAAACATTAAGAGAATGTCATTCTATCACTACATATGGCATGTGAAACAGAATTCATGTTTCAAGCCTTGATCCACATCAAGGCATTGTCCAACACTCCCCTTGACAGGATTTGAATCTGGCTCCTAGGTATTTTAATGAGCAACAATATCTGGAAAAGGAAAATTTCCAAAAAATACCTGACTAGGTATTAGCCCATCTGTGCAATTATACCTCTGACATCAAATCTCTCTTTGCAGGAATCAATATACTTTCTAGTAATTATGCCCCTTTGGCTGCTGGCCTCTTAATGTGGCAAAGCAACTTTGTAACTTCAGCAAAGACCCTAAAAGGGTGCCACTATATCATTTATCTACTTGTTCTTACCTGGGAAACCAGATTCCCTCATGCATTCCAGTAAACTATAGACATATACTAAACTTTTCATGCCTGGCAAGTAAAGAATAGCTTATTCTCCCAGACTCATTGCATTCAGCTAATTCTTAAATAGCAGTGTTAAAAACGCTGTTGTCCATCAGTTCCACTGCCATCAACACTAATGTCAACAAAATCTGCTTAAAAGCAATTTGAATGGGATTCAGCTACCTAACCATAAACATACAGTGCCACTGGAAGAGCCCCAGAGTACCTGTGATAGCCAGGAAGATGTGGCACAGGATCCACAGGAGATCTGTACTTCTCCAGAAGAGCCTCTGAAGCCAGGTAAGAGGTGTCAGGTCACCAAATACAGTATTAGATGTTTGCACTTAGGAAAGTAAATCACAAAAACTGCTTCATTTGTCTAATGCACAGGAACAGAACAGCTTTGCTTTTAATACTACTGATTTTAATCTCAGAGTCAAATGAAAGTATTAACTAAAAATAACAGAAATAAAAATAGCTATAGAAATTTATGAGCATAAGAAGGAACACCACATAAATCAGACAGAAAATGGATATGCATGAGCAAGAGAATGAAGTATTTAACTTCAAGAAGAACAACTGATATAAAAATATGAAAGTACAAAAAGCACCAGGATTCCTCATGCTCTCTATCTGCTTATGAACTTTTGTGACTGGATATGTCTTTGTTCCTCCTCATTTTTGCTGGAAGGGCCTTATCCCTTCATGTAACTATTTTTATTACAAGATACTATGCTAATTTGCGAAAAGAAAAAGATTTGAAATCAATATCCTGGCCACTAGCTGTTATTAAACATCCCAAGATATTGTGCACAAGTAGTTTTGTGAAAACTACTTACCACATTCCTGCTGGAATACACATCCTTCTCATTAGATAATTCTCATTTTCCATTTAAATATAATGTATTTTTTATTTGAGTAGCAATTATTTTACCCAAACAGAATATTATATTTCCATAATGCACAAAATTTATTATTGTGAAAGGGTCACTGCAAAACACATGAACTCCTTAACCTGCTTTAAAGCTACCTGTGAATACTACAGGATGTCTTAAATGGCCTTCTGCCATCTTACCATGATGATATAATGTACATGAAAATAAAGGCAGCTAGCATCAGTCTTCAACATGTTTTGATGACTTAAAATGAGAAGCCTTTAACAATTTGATCCCCAGAAATGTTAAATAATCTCACCTCCAAAAATAGTAATAAGGATGGCCAATTCCTTGCTGATTGGGCTACTCTACTCAAGATCACATAGGCTACGTACATCAACAAGTTCTGTGGCGTAATAGGAATGGATCTACAGGGTGAAACAGTTGGTGCGGATGATCCAGTGTTCACACTACTTGAATTTTGGAGGACTTTATTTCAGACAAATTCTAGTTCCACAGATCCCATACCCACTAGCAGCTGGAGAAAATTAGATGTAATCCTGAAAGGTATCTTTCACTTTAGATTAATCTGTAAGGAGTCGAGCTTGTGAACTGTGCAACTGCTGAGTGATGCAAACCAAAGCAGAGTCCATGAGGACAGCTGGGAGATTCCCTTCAAAAGAGCTCTCTTAATTCAACCTAAATTGCTAATGTAAATGCACTCACACAAGACTACAGAGCAGACTTTCTGAGTTCTCCTGTCCCCTATTCTAACAACCCAGCTTTACTTCCTTTTCTTCTCTCTAAGCAGAAATACATCCAAGAACAGACATACCTACTCAGTTTAGGCACCCACATACTGAGGCAGTGTTGAAAAGTAGTTGGTCTGTATTGCTGTCCAGAATTCAGCTACACTTTTAGTTCCTTAAGTCAAAGTTTAGGTAGGCCTTACACAGACTGTATTCTCCCAGAGTGACTAAATGAAAATGACTTGTTACTTCATGTAGGAAATCTATGGTATTACTAAGGATTGAACACTGTTGCCCAGTCCAGCACTTTATTGAAAGACAATTATTGTTCTGATATGGTATAATTTTAAAAGAATAATTATCAGGTTTCCAATCAAACTACTTAAAACTTACTAAAAAAAAACCCTGGCGCTGTATTAAGCTTATAATAAATAAATAGATAGATAAATAGATGAAACCACTAATGTACATACACTGATACATCCAAATCCAAACATTAAGTTGGATTCAGTCTGGAAACACACAAATTCTCTTCTTTAAATCTGGGAAGAGCCAGATGGGGCTCCTCCTTGGGGTTATCAAGCAGTGTGGGAGAACACACGTTCCACTACTGCTGCAAAAGCTCAGCCAGCCACCCTATGGCCTGGGATGTAAGATTCTCAGGGCAGGAAGGAGAGCAGGCAGAAGAAACCTAGCTCTAGCTTAATCATCAAAAACTCAGATAAGGGAAGAAAGACCTACTGGTTGAGTCCCTGCTTCCAAGATAGAACAAGGATGCCATGTCAGTGTTGGAAGCATTCCAGTTTCTACCGTTGTTTTGAATCCACTGGCTGTTTAAAATAAAATACATAAATAGTACAGAGAACAGAGTCCAAGTCCCCCTACTGTCCATTTCTAGGTAGGCACCTTTTCCCTCCCTGAATGGGAAGGGACAAAGTCTGTGTTGGCATAAAAATAGCATAATTAAAGCCTCAGGGAAGATTTTTACCATTGTGCTCTCACCAGGTAAATACTTAGAAGCAGCTGTTATATCTAATTTTTGAAAAATTATCAAAGTGACAAGACAAAAAAGTAAATCACAAGTAAAAATGCTAGTCTTTTCACTTAACGCATTTTTCAAAGGTCCTCAGAAGCATAGCTTTACTAGGTTAATAACAATAGCCAGATTAGAACAAGCCTTGGTCTTCACAGGGCAACTAGATACCGGTGCCGGAAACAGATCTGGGAGTGGAGAACGCAAAACACTCTTTCAGAAACTCCTTAAGCAGAACTTAATTATTGAGACAGTACTGAGTACAAGAATTTTCTCTTTGGATTCATTTTCACATATCTAAAGTAGACTAATATGGTACTGTTCTTACAGCTTTGGTGACCTACTGATGTAGATAAGATCAGGATTTGTCGATAGAGGTAATATCTTTTTAAGAGCTCAAACAACATAGTTGAAAGTTTATCCACTCACTGCAGATCATAAGGGGGATGATCTCTATCTACATTTGCCTAACTTATTTTAGATAATAAAATCCAGCAAAAATTAGAATTTTAATTATACTTTATATAAAAGTCGTATTTTGTCATCCTAGCATTTGTTTACCTCCTTCAGCTAGGCATGTTCTAAATCCTATACACTTACCATAGTAACAGTCATGAATCACAAAAGATACAGTGGAAAGTGAAAACGAACATGAGCTCAAAATAATACTCACTAGAGAATCATGTATAAAAAATAACCTGGTTTCACTTAATATGTAGGTGACTTATAAGGCATGTTAAGTTTTAACCTACTAAACAAAGGAGGCAAAATATTATTTCATGCAGGGTAAAGATATCCACTGATGGATCTCAGGCTCTAAATACTACTTTCTTAAAAGCTGGAGCCAAATTCAATTAGACTGTATGAATCATGGTGAAGAGTGCAAAGAGAAATGGAAGAAATTTTGGATAATATCTGTTTTTAAGAAAAGGCTTAATGAGTAATTATACAAAAACTGACAGCACAGAGCAATAATGCCAGTGGTGTACAGGTCTGTGGTGTTGAAAGAAGTAAGTAAAAGTGACTTCAAGACTTAAATGTGTAACATGACTTGATACCCCTAAGCCTAGCAATCTAGAAAGGATTCACTAAGGAGACAAAAATGCATGGGTCCTAAGGTCCTTAAAAACATGTATAAAGCATGCAAAGAGAATTCAAAGCAAGCATAAACACTTAATGAGATATTTATACTTGAGAAGAATTTGATGATACACATACCACACTAAATCCCACTTAGACGTAAAACTGCTTGGAGAATTTGAATGACTTAGTGGTCTTCCGTTAACTCTCTGCATGAGGAATAAAACTCGGCGGGGATGTGTGGGGGGTAGACTGTGTTCAGTTTTCTGATTAAATTGACATAATTCATCTTTCGAGGAACCATTCTAGTGCCAGACCGTACTACGATGAATGCCTTCACACGTTCACACTCACCATTTTTAAGACTAGAGCAGGATTGTAGAATCTGACTGCTGTAGCACACCTTGGGCCTGCAAAATATTTCTTTACAAAATAGGGCCGTGGCTGGCATTTGATTACAGCCCATCTTCAAAAGCTGATGCTAAACCTGAACTGAAGAACTTGAGATGGGGTTGATAGTCTATCATCCCCATAGATAGCCTCTTCCAGTGGCTAATCACCTTGACTATTAAAATTTATGGCTTATTTCTCATCTGAGTCCATGTGGCTGAGCTCCCAGACACTGGCTGTTGTTATGGCTTCAGTTATTAAAGATCTCTTTAGTGTCCAAAATATTGTAGCTACTGATAAGCTATTAAAATAAAATCCCAGAACAAAATATAGATTGAAGCGACTCTGAGAAGTCATCATATCTCTCATTCTTCCCCGAAAAAGGATAAACTGGCAGATGATGTTGAGGGATTTTTCAGTTTAGAAGCCAGAGAGCTTCAATGACAAGGGATTCCAAATTCTATGTCAGTAGTCTACTGCACATGGTATTCAAAATGCAGGAAAACATGGATTTATGTAACAACATAACAATGGTTCCTGCTTTGCTACCTGTTCCTTTTCTAACAGTTCCTAATATGCTATTTACTTTTTTAACTGCTACAGAGCATCAAGCTGCATTTTTCACAGAACTACCCATCGCAATCACAAGATCTTATTACTGGTAAACTCAGAGACTAGCATTTTATAGAAGAAACAGGATTTATTTTCCCCATATATATGACTTGACGTGTAATTTTACTGCATTTCATTTGCCATTTTAATTCCTGTTCAGCCAGTCTTGTAAAGCCTTTCTGCAACTTTTTGTATTTGGCTCTCTTCCATATTACCCTGTATAACTTATGATCATGAGCATTGCTTTACTTTTTGTTCCTTCTTCCAGGTTTTTTTTTTTGCTCTGTGTTGAACAGCACACACTTGAAGAACGCTTTGGTGACCTCTCTCCACTGTAGGAATCAACCATTTCTTCCCATACCTTTATGTTAATTTGTTCTTTCCCCACCCCCCCAGTTATTCAGTCATACAAGGATCTTCTCTTTTATCTTGTTTGTCTTGTCTACTAAATACCTTTGTTGATGGACTTTGTCAGAAGTTTCCTGGAAGACTAATCAGAGTATAGCTACATATAGAAGGCCAAGCAAGTTAGCTCCCCAGTTCATTCCCATCTACCCTGATCATCTATATCATCTAAATGCCAGTTTGCTCCTAAGATTGATGTGAGCCAACTTGCACCCACTGAAACAAAACCCCACTTCACTCCAGGGACCTGGGACTGAAAAGCAGCAGAAATGAGTCTGGCTCCCTCCAGCCTATACAGTTCTCCATCACTGCTCCAGCAGCCTTTGCCACTCAAGCACCACCATTTGCCCCAACACCACACTCAAGGGCATGCAACACATACATTTGATGCCATGCTCGAAGAGCACTACTCTGGTGGGTTACCATCATTATTTCAGACATCCTCAAGCAAAAAAGAAAACCTGTGAAAATAATCACATGTTGCCGAGCATAAGGGCAGGAAATGGTACAGCTCAATGCTATGCACATGGATGTGGTTAGTCTACTGTGGAAGCACTGGCCTAGATACTGCTTATGCCTGGATATTGCATACGCACCTCAACCAAGCTGGGTACCTCCTCATGGCCAGAGATCCCCCTGCTTAGAAGATGCATTTACCAGCGCAGATTTACTTAACAGCTCACATCGACTGGATTCATATGCTGAGTCCTTCAGATAACTGAGTATTTACTCTGTGAGAGTGGATACAAAGTAACAACAAAAGTTGCATCTCTGCATTAGATAGGGATGACTTCTGAAGTTTAGGGCAAAGGAAAATCTGGATGTAGTGCTGTAGAGTAAAACAGCACGTGTTTTTCCCCAAAATTTGTACAAACTCTAAAGTTTCAAGCCAGGGTAACAACTTTTACTTTTTCCTATATTATTATGGGAACAGAAGCAGGTTAGCTTTTTTTGAGAAACTACTTTTACTTTGAATTAAACTTGACATGCTTTATATAGAATGTTGTTCTTGCTTTATTTTGCTAGAACATCAAACAGACTTTTCTTGGTGTTAAGAATTTTTATTTTAATTTTTCAGGAAAATGTTGTAACACTGTTCACACTGTATGAGATTTTACATTTTTAAATTGTAAGTAAAAAAAACTATCACTTGTTCTGAATTCTCAACATACACAGTGCGAAGATGCCATACTTATCCTTCTTTCACTGTTTCAGTAGATACTTGCATGTAAATGGACCAAGTTAGGGACCTACTCCTTACAGCTTCTAGTGGTAATGCATTTCACTGAAATTTAAAGCTAGACGATGCAGAGAGGAGAGGAATCAGATTTTCTCTTCTTCAGGTTACATAAATAGTAGTCTCCTCATTTGAAGAGTGGAAAAGGAACCTTCCAGATTCTCTACGACAACCAGCTGATTAATTGGATACACTGGTTTCTTAATACTGTCTTTGACCTCCCCCTTCCTTTCTGATACTTAAGAGTCATTTTAGGTTGCAATCTCTTCAAGAAAGGACTGTTGGTTACGGTTGTACACCGCACAGGTGAGGGAACTGAAGGTGTAAAGTTCTATAGGAAAGAAGAAATTAAGAAGACCACACCTATTTCCCCCTTTCTCTCTTCTTCTTTCTTCCTAACACCCTAATTCTGTACTTCTCTCATTACTTCTCCAAGGTTTTGCCTTTTTAGGATTTACTAATTTCTGGTTTATTTGGGTTTTTTAATCCATTCCCCAGTTGATTGTCTTGATCAGTACACAGACATAAGCTGATGCTTGGATATTTTTAAAAGATCTTTAATTGACATGGATATTTTTAATTATTTATTAATTATACACTAGTATAAGCCCTCTTGATTAGTTTTATAGGAGGAGCTAAGTGTTAAGAAAATACGCAAAAAGCTTGAGCCTGGGTGCATCTTCCCAAATCTGCTTGACAGTATGCTCCTGTTCCAGTTGCATTAGGTACCATAGCAACTGCAGGGAGGGAAGCTGAGTATCAAAGAACTATTTCAGCGAGGGAAGCAAATCTGTAGTTAGAAGCAAGAACAAACCCATGTTAATGATTTTTTTTCACCCTACTACCTTGCCTGTTTTGTATCTAATTCAAAAAGTGTGATGTTCCTGAAGAGCAGCAATTTGAATTGCCATTTTTTTTTTCCTTTTCTCCCTCAGGCTCCAGTGACTGTTCTGTAATGGTGACATTGTCTAAGGCTTTAATATAACTTAGTCCCTTACTTTTAAAATATAAATATACACTATATACAGTTTAAGTAAAAACTGTACACTGTCAATGTAGGTGTAGTCATTGGAGTTACTTAACTCCATTTAAAACAGACATATCTGAACTTATCTCCTTTGACCATTATGGGACCAGATGCCCCTACCTCACATGTAGACCCTAGATGTGGACATCTACAGTCTGAAAGAGTGAACTTGAATCTTTTGCCCAAAATATAGTGCCATTTGCTTTACGCGAGGCTATGCAGGACATTCTCCATGGGATCAGCAGATATGACATCGGACAAACAGGACTAGCACCGCTCTGCAGAGGTAGGCCTGGAGGACAGACAGGACACCCTACGACAGCTAAAACAGCACTACACAGATGCTTGCTGTGCTGCTGAATCAAGCCCTGAATCTCATCCCAATGATTTCCTGTGAACACCTTTGCCTCTGGGAGGGTCACACCACACTGTATCACTAACCATTTCTGTTCTTTATTCAGTTACCTCCTCTTCTCCTCATGGTACCCTTCTAACTTCACACTATTTCATCCTTGACGTTCTTGTCTATTTTGTCTCACAGTAACACAGTACAATGAGAGGAAGCAAAATTAAAGTTCTTTAAATCAAAGGGGTCATTAATCTGTTTCACAGTAAGGACTAAGTGTGGTCAGTGCAGGAAGGGCTATATTTAAATCTTAAATTATAATAAATACTCAAGAAAACATTATCTTTAAAAGAAAACTGCAGGTTTATGATGACCAGGTGTAAAAGAAAGAAAAAAGCCAGCTTAACAAACCATTAAATACAAAATGGAAATATTAAATGAAGAACTAAATCTTTCCCAAGGGGGTAATCACTACAAAACTTCCTTAAATATTAGCTTCTACCTAATAACACAATAAAGGAAAAGCCCTTGCATAAAAGAAATTACAGATTTTAATCCTCTACTCTGAAGGAAACCCTTAAATTAGATGGCTATTTCAATTTATTTTTAAAACAACAAGAATAATTCATGAAGAATCAAGTCCCTCATGGGACTGATCAAAATTGAATTTGCAGTTTCCTCTACTATGCTGACTATCATTTACAATAAAATCAGAATGAGAAAGGGAAACGGTCTGTGGGGACCACTGAGGCAGGTAATAGCTTCAGTGTAACACAGTCACACAGCAGAAAGCAAATTAAAATGTAAATAGAATTTTAATATGGTTGAACTAGGCCTTACTTTGCTGACAGGATTCTTGCTTGCACCTTTTAAGTAACATATCAGGAGTGACAAAACTGAATGCTCATTGGTGATAATCAGATATTTTACATTACCAGCAATTTGTTTAAAATAACATGACGTTAAAATTGTGTTAGGCAAAAGCGAGAAAATTAGCTTACAAACTACTTATGTTTAAAATTGCCATGACATAATGGGAGCACAACGCAAAGCCATGCTATAACTTAAAATTTCTAGTCCCATTCCATACATCTACAAATCTTGCAAATTATAACTACATTATCCCATCTTACAAATCACAAAGACCTTGTAGGTAGAGCATAAAGAACAAGGAATACTTCAAATATTTAATTATTTTTAGATATCTAACAATAAATGAATATTTTTATACATACATGCTGCATTTTACACAAGCACAGAACAAAGACATGTTATACTCCAGTATAAAAATAACACATTAATTTGATTTGAAAGAAATTTTCTCAGCCACGTAATAAGCCTCATCCTGCAGAACATCTACGCTATGCTTTGCACAAGTTTATCACATTCAAAACAAGCAGCCAGCCCACAGCTATCACAGTGGTGGTGGCGGAGGAGAACATCCATTGGAATTCAGATGCATCTCTTCATTCTTTAAGAGAAGTTAGTTAATTGGTTCCCATTCAGCACGTAATTCCTTCTTTTTAAAGTCCTGGTGACCATACAGGATCCATTGAAAAAGGCAACCACAAAATTGATGACATATGGAAAACTGGAAGTGTATCCAGCCCAGACTTCATAGATGCCTTGAAAAAACACTTGTTGTAAGGTGATTCAGGCCTGGCAGGTGAAACTATGCCAGTGCAGGCTATATTTATAGATTATACAAATAATTAAAAATGCTCACTGGAGCAGCAACATGCAACCTTCCTTTGTTACAGATGAGTACCCTAACCACTGAACTACAGAGCTAATTTTTCACTTTGTTTCTGTCCCAATGAATATTAAGTAGCTATACAGACCAGAACAGCTGCAACAAGGAGGTCTAAGAGTTATACACTGCAAAATAAATAACCCATAAACCAGCCAACTCTCCTTAGTAATCTGCTGTATTTTCAGACACCATCCAAAAATCCTACATAAATGGCTACTGTACATGTGCTGAATGGCTATGCAGCTGATCTACAGAAAATCTGTGTTGTGAACTGCTACGCATATGCATTTTAAATGCACTTACAGAGTGAATATAAAACGTTTTCTTCTGGAACTCCAGGATCAGCAGATCTCTATCACAGCTCTCCTCTAGTCTGCACAGACCTTAATGCAAGCTGAGATTTGCAGATTTATTGAAAAATTACAATACTTGTATCAATAGCTCTTTTAAGCCTCAAAATACAGTTACCTACACCTGCTGATGACCTGTTTAATATTAGTAAAGGTTTGTTTCATTACCACTGTTAAAATCACTATGTCACCTACTTCATGACATGAGATTGACATACCTTTCTACTTCATTCCAGAAAAAGAACAAAAATAAAAGTAGATAATCACTTCCTATTTTGCACGTGAGCAAATTGTCACATGATAAGCAAAGAGGTGAACAATAGGTTTCACATTCTGTGTACAGAGTGTACTTGCACATTTCTACCTCCCTGGCAGGAGGGAAGTAGTTGACTCTGAGCAGTAAGCCAGCTTTCATTTACTTCAGGATAAAAGCAATCACCTCCAAGTAGTCAATAGGCTGGAAACTCAAATATTAACTTATTGCTCAATAACCTGCTTGTGTTCCCAGACCTTACTCACGCCCTTGAGCTACATTAGACTGGGTGGCTGTAAGGTTTCAGAGAGTAGGGAACTTCTGAGGGCTGTTACTTTGGTGTCTGTAATATACACATCCGGGCACAGCTTCAGACACCTCAGCGTAGGTATCTAAATATTTGAAATCTGAGTGTCCGAGATTTCATTGCAGTCAAGGGTGACACTGGGCTCAGTTCAGCTGTCTAACCATAGGTTTCTAGTGACTTTTGACACGTACTAAGCTGTCTAGCAATAATGCCAGATTTTTTTCTCCACAGGAGCAAAATTCTCCTTTCAGGTTTTTGTTTGCTGTTCAGTTCTTTTTTTGCAGATTTCCTGGTTTAATTCTTGCTTTATTACTCATCATTTACTTTTTAAAGTACAGATGTAGGTATTTACAGGAAAAAGTCAGTTAAATGGTTTGTTAAATTTTGTAATAATATATTCTAATATTTATTTGTTTAATTCCAATTTGAAGCAATTCTACCCTCCCTCACTCTTCTTATTTGATGTTTTGACAAGATGGTTTTCTAATTAAAAATGTCACTTAAAATGCAATTAGAATTACCTGCTTCAGATGTAAAAGCATCTATCTTTAAAAATTTCACCTAAACCCAGAGAATTTTAGTTCACTTTTGCTGGGAAAGAAAATTGGTTTTACCTCTCACAAAGCCTTTGAAAATGCAGTAGAAGACTCCATTTCTCCTAGGCAGTATGCCATGTTCAATGAGATGCAATTTGAAAAAAATGGGGCTATAAGTAAGACTTTCTATATTATAAAAACTGCAAAATTCCTTGATTTTCCCATGTGGAATATGTAGTTCATATTACTGTAATTACTAAGTATCTATTCAAGTGACAGTGAACAGATCTAGTAGCTCTATACACAACAGTTCCACTGTAAGAATAATAAATAGGGAAATCGCATTTCATGTACAAAGTTTTGAACAAATTCATGTTCTTTTAATACTGAAATAGAGTATTCTAAATGTAAGCCCATCTCCAAGCATCTTTATGGCTGAAGCAGTCCATCCCGTTATGTTAGAGAACTGTGATCTCTTCTTGGAAAGAAATTAGTGAACCCTTTTTTGTCAGATCATAGCACCCATAGATTAAGCTGAAAATTAGTTAAAACATTCAATTCCTTTAAACTTTCTTTGTAAATCATATTTTAAGCCTGTCATAGGGCTGAGAAAAGCCTGTTGAGGAGTCTAATCTATCCCCTGGCCTCAAAGCAGAATCAGTCATTATCTACGACATATGGCAGTTGTTGTCTTGTCCAGCTTGTTTCTAAGACCTCTGGACATGGAAACCCCCCAAAAGTTTAATCAAAAGCATTTTAACGTTGTCATTGGAAAATACTTCCTCACACTGAGCCTACATTTCCTTTGCTACTGTATGAAACAATTATCTTTTACCTACTACATGACAGAGTGCAGATAACTACTTTCTTCAATGTAGTTATCACCTATGTTTTTGAAGGAATAGCATAATTCTTCCCTAGGCTTCTCATTTTAAAGGAAGTAGGGTTGTCTATCTTTTTAAGTTACAGATTTAGAATTCAGCGCATATTTTTGCTCTCTTTTTTCCAATTGGTCCATGTCTGTGTTCAGTAAACTACCCAAAACTGAACACTGGTTCTCCAGTTTACCAGTGCAAAACAGGAAAGTGTCAGCTCACAAACCTTCTCTGCCACCTTTTATTTTAAGACTCCTACAATGATAGTTGCCTTTCTCACAACAGCATGAAACTTCTAACTTCTGTCAGCTTTTGCTCCATCATTATTCCCAGAACTTTTCCTACAGAACAGATCCATTCCAAGTTACGCCCCATCCTGTTATGTCTTCCACTGTTTCTCCCCAATTAAATATAGCACCTTGCATTTGTTCCTGCTGAACAACATGTTTTTCAGACATTGTCTCCAACTTGTCAAGATTATTTTGAGTTCTGTCTTTCAACAAGACTTGACTTGCTGATGTTTTT
Source organism: Pelecanus crispus (assembly GCF_030463565.1). Taxonomy (NCBI): domain Eukaryota; kingdom Metazoa; phylum Chordata; class Aves; order Pelecaniformes; family Pelecanidae; genus Pelecanus; species Pelecanus crispus. Next base: position 170,613,488 of record NC_134643.1, read on the forward strand.
TCATTTTCTTAACAGAGAGTATAAAAATACTAAGTGAAAACTTTTCCACATGTACTTAGAAATCTTGGAAATCTAAAAGGCTACAGAAGATGCTATCTTTGAAACAACACTAAACATTCACTCTAAACTACCAACTTTATACTGCCTCCTTCTGTTGGAGTTCAGTCTTCTTCCAACTGCTACATTTTGCCAGCAAATCAGCTTCCCAAAATTCTCAGAATAAGCAGGAAGCAGGCATCCACAGTTCTGTGAAAACAAAAAATTTCTATAGCCACTGCTCCCAAGGGAATGATGCTTTAAATTTGTACTCCACAGTTTTTTTCTAATGTATGAGCACTACATAAAGTATAAAAATTCTAAATTAGCATATGTCTACACTGATTGCTGTGTTACACAGATGTAAACCAAAACAGTAGTTAGCTGGGAACTAACAAAAATATGATTACAAAAAAATCCTAATACTCACTGAGTATGTGAGTCTGAACAGTGTACCTACATCAGCTTAACTGTAACTCAAGTATTATTGCAACTAGGAGAAATAATTAAGTGATGGTAAATAAACATAGGCTGAGACAAGAATCCATGAGCATAAGTGCACATTAAATAAGTACAATTTCAGAAAAGGCTGATGTGGTGAAAACTGTTGAAGCCCATATCCCTGTGTATATATACTCCAGGAATGCCTATAGCACAGCATACATTTATGCAAATAAGTATCTAAAAGATAAGAATGAGATACAATGGAAGTAAATCCCTCTAGAATGATTACAGACTTGCTTGCAATACAGAAATAAAACTCAGGATTAATAATGAAATTTTAAGTATTAATCTAAATCTCCAGATTTCTGTACTTACAACAGCCCCTTAATGCTGTGTTTTATGTATATACAGACATACTGGGTCCAATTCTAAGTTATACTAGCATGCTGTTTATCCTGCTTTTGTATTATAAAGGAATCAAAAATACCATCTGAATAGACAAATTCTGAAGTTAATAAGGTTTGTGTAACAGCTTTGCTCCTTAGACCAACCAGTGGGTATAATCATTTTCCTGCGTTATTAAAATTCCCTACTTCCTCAATCCATAGGGGAACATGATTATAGCTGTGGGGAAGGTCTGCAGAGCAACAGAGAATGAGGAACATAACTCTGGTGAACCAGAGACATTTTTGAGACCCTCATCCCTCAGTATAACAACAGAGTGGCAATCAGGTCTCTTAGTCTGTCCACTTTTTTGACTTTTAATAGAATCATTCACTTTAATTAACAGAAGTTGGGATTCACAGGTATTTGGATTTTACCTTATTTCTATCACAGTTAAAATATAAAGGATTATGGAGCCGAGAAAGGAGAAAATGTTAGAATTTCAAAGTAGTTCTTCGCATTGCAAATGATCTAGCGGGCAATGTATCATTTGAAACCATAAGTGAGATACAGCAGCTCTTGCTGAAAGAGTATTCTGATCTTCAAATCATTCTTCAGAAAACTTCACAAATGGAAAACAATTGAATCAGTGCCAGGGCAGATTTAGTTTCACAAGGATGAACCGATATTCCATTATTTCTTATGGCTTACCATGCTACCAGAGAAAGCAGCTCAGAAGATTTCAACACATTTTCTAGTTCACACAATTTATTTTAGCTACTGACTACAACTTTATTATATTTAAATGTAGTAATTGTACTGTGACCTCAAACAATATGATGTAACAGTTTGACTTCACTTAATTCTGGCCTAGAATAAAGTGGACATTGATCCATTGTGTAGTAATAATTTCACAGAAGAACGTGAAACTGCATCAGAAAAAACTGATTCAATATACTCCAGAACCTACATCACAAAGGCAGTAGAGTTTTCCTACATAGTAGTAAATGTGTCAGGAAATGCTGTATTCAAGAATGCAGTTTATTACCTCTTTCTTACAGAAGCACATTTGTCAAGTCCACGGTTTTGGTGACAGGTTGCCACACTCATAAGCGATTTACAGTTCCATATTTTTAAATCAATTGTACAGTACTAGAGTTGCCAAATACTGTAGCACAAAGAAAAGTCCATTTGCTTTCAGACTCTACAATCTAATTATTATCTCTAAATTTCCCATTCAACCAGACAAGCTCCTATTTTGTTCTGTATCATACATTGCCACTTTTTAAAGGGTTATGAGCTGTGTGGAAAAATAGTGAAGTGACACAAGATCTGCTATTCTGTTGCACAGAGCTCCATCCCACTCCAAATCACCAGTCTTAGATGACTATTCATTTCCTTTCCAAGTTGTCAGAAACCGTAGGGATTTTTTTTTTTTTTCCCATACACAAAAACTGGCACTGCATTGTGACTACAAGGGTTGACCCTGGAAGCACTTGTTCCTCTTTTGTTTGGAGGTATAGACAAGGGTCAGTGTGAACTCTGAGTAACATCCAAGAACTGTGCAAAAGGATTGTGTGTGTGTTTGTGTATGATTATATAGGTCTACAGCGTATAAAATAAAGGTTAAAAAAGCATTCGGTTTTATGGTTACCACTAGAATGAAGATGTTATGGCAATCCCCGTACAGCATTCACAATCTTTTTCTCGGTTATTATTAAGGTAATAAATACTAAAAATGCAGAGATGTGAAAGAATATCATCCTAGCAAAACAACTGTCTTGAAACATGATTATCATACAGCTTAAGTTCTCTAGTCACCTTTCCCAAGGGAAGAATGATTTCTTGCTCTCCATAATATATCTCCCACTTACCAGATTAATATCTTATTTAAATTCACTCTCACCTATCCTTCTGTTCCTTTACCACTCCTCAAAGGTATTAAAAAGAAACAAGATTCACAGTGAAAAAGAAAATACATGTTCTGAAACACCCTGAAATGTAAGGAAAAAACTGTAACAGCACTTGCTAGGAAGCAATACACAAGTGGTGCAATCTGCACCATGTAGTTTGACATGTCCTAAAAGATATGGAATTTTTGCAACATTTGAAAATTGTCAATAGACACTTACCGTCAACAGGCAGCACTTACCACAATATAGAACCACAGGATTTTAAGAAACACTAGAACGTGACAAAGATATGTCAATATATATCTATATTTAATCTCATATAAAGATACATGCACACACATACAGTTAATAGACTGACAGGTAGACAGGCAGACAGGTGCTTCATTTCATGAATACAGTCATCCTAAAGTACTTAGTCATCCTGAAGTACTCAGTATCTCTAGCCTGTATTTAGTACAGAGAAAAAACACACCTCTGAAGACCTCCAAAGGCAGATACAGATCACTTATTTTAACTGCCTACCTCTCTCTACTGAATGTGTAAGAAACAGAGAAAACATTAGCTGTTTGTTCTGTTTGGATCCACTCTACCTCTTTTAGGCCAAGGCATCCAACCTCAACGGACTTTGAAAAGAGGCAGGTGACAACAGTGGCAAAGTCCACGATACCTGCTCCTCTCTCTACACACCCCAACAATCCCCTTCACGCTTTCTGCGAAACCGCTGAGCTATCTGTCCAGTTGCCAAAGTAGCAGAAAAGGTAATCGCACTCCTAGCTGCACAGTCCAGCCTCAGCTAAACATAAAGGGAAGGCCTAAAGATTTGGTGGTGAATGCTGTCATGCAGTAATTCAGATTGGAAAGGACCTTCAGGAGGTCTCCAGTCCAAACTCCTGCTCAAAGCAGGTCAAAACTGAATTCAGACCAGGTAAAATGTCTTACTATGTTCTTTGAGTTCAAAACCCAAAAAACATCAGCAGCATCTTTTTATGGTTTCTGAATCTGAAATCATTTAGCTTGAATTATAGTTAGCAACGGTAGCAATTCTTCAAAAATGAGTGGTATGTTCAACAGCATATTTTTCCACAAATAACTACTTCAAGGTTAAATAAGGTTTTAAATCTCAATAATATCATAATCCATAAACCATGTCCCTAAGCGCCACATCTACACGTCTTTTCAATACCTCCCCAGATGGGGTCTCAACCACTTCCCTGGGCAGCCTGTTCCAATGCTTGACCACCCTTTCCATACAGAAATTTTTCCTAATAGCCAATCTAAACTTCCCCTGATGCAGCTTGAGGCCATTTCCTCTCATCCTATCGCTTGTTACTTGGGAGAAGAGACCATCACCCACCTCCCTACAACCTCCTTTCAGGTAGCTGTAGAGAGCAATGTGGTCTCCCCTCAGCCTCCTCTTCTCCAGGCTAAACAACCCCAGTTCCCTCAGCCGCTCCTCATAAGGCCTGTGCTCCAGACCCTTCACCAGCTTCGTTGCCCTTCTCTGGACACGCTCCAGCACCTCAATGTCCTTCTTGTAGTGAGGGGCCCGAAACTGGACACAGTATTTGAGGCGCGGCCTCACCAGTGCTGAGTACAGGGGGACAATCACTTCCCTAGTTCTGCTGGCCACATTATTCCTGATACAAGCCAGGATGCTGTTGGCCTTCTTGGCCACCTGGGCACACTGCCAGCCGTGCTGAACCTCATACAGTTGGCCTCGGCCCATCAATCCAGCCTGTCCAGACCCTTCTGTAGAGTCTTCCTGTGCTCAAGCAGATCAACACTCCTGCCCAACTTGGTGTCATCTGCAAACTTACCGAGGGTGCACTCGATCCCCTCGTCCAGATCATTGATAAAGATATTAAATAGAACTGGCCCCAAGACTTCTTTACATAAAAGGAAATTAAAGACAAAAGTACTAAAGCATGTACCTCAAAAATATATGAAGTGTATAAGGTATGTAAAATATATATACTTTAAAGTATATGCTTTGAAAAATACTTATTTAAAAGCAAATGTGGAAACAAAGCCAGTAGGAGAAGTAATTAGTGTTAGGCTACATATTTGGGAAGGATGGCTTGCATTCCTGCAACAAGAACTGCCCACACGTGTTTCACCAAAAAAAGTGAAAAACTGCAATTCTCAAGCCGTCCTGAAACCATCCCTCCATAGGGAGGACATATCATCACTAGGCTACAGAGGCAGGCTCATTTCTTTGGGTCAGTGCGTCTTGAATTCCTTCCTACACTGTAAAATGGCATTACTGGGAAAGTGAAAACTGCGTGTGGCCCACACTAGCCTCTGAACTGTCATTTAGAGCATCCTCTTGGACTGGCAGGTGATACAGTTTGAATCTTTACAAGCTGAAAAGGGCCTAGAACCCTGTTATGGTTTAACCCCAGTCAGCAACTACGCACCCCACAGCTGCTTACTCACCCTCCCCCCCCACAGGAGGATGGGGGAGAGAATCGGAAAAAGAAAGTAAAACCCATGGGTTGAGATAAAGGCAGTTTAATAGGACTGCAGAGGAAGAGAAAATAATAATAATGATAAAAAAAATTATACAAAACAAGTGATGCACAATGCAATTGCTCACCACCTGCTGACCAATGCCCAGCCAGTCCCCGAGCAGTGATCGCTGCCCCCCGGTCAACTCCCTGCAGTTTATATACTGAGCATGATGTCATATGGTATAGAATACCCCTTTGGTCAGTTTGGATCAACTATTCTGGCCGTGCCCCCTCCCAGCTTCTTGTGCACCTGGCAGAGCATGGGAAGCTGAAAAGTCCTTGACTGGCATAAGCAGTACTCAGCAACAACTAAACCATCAGTGTGTTATCAACATTATTCTCATACCAAATCCAAAACACAGCACTATGCCTGCTACTAGGAAGAAAATTAACTCTATCCCAGCTGAAACCAGGACAAACCCACACCCTGAATAACTGCTCAGATTGTACCTGACAGAAGCACAACTGTTTCTCCTCAAAGGCATGCATGTATCCCTGTCTTTCAGGGAGAACTCACCTATGGAGAGATGTACACTGCACACACTCTAAAAACACCCCACTAACTGAGCCCCTCAGGACATAAAAGCAACAGAAATGTAGTTTCTGGGTCCTCATTTCACTTAACTTCACTTAAATGTCACTTAAATCCCATTCTTGTGAAGACAGAGAAATCTTGGGATTGCACAAGTATGTTATCTACATATGTAAGGGGTTTTTTGTGCATTGTTGTGTTGCGTTTTTTTCTAGGGATTGGGGAAAGGAGGAGGTGTCAAAACACTAAGGCAGAGAGTACAGCCCTCACTTAACAAAAGTACAGTTGGTTAGTGAGCTCTACAGAGTCTACAGCCCTAGGTCAGCAAAGCAATACAACATAGTATACTATTATGGTGCAAAAAAGAAAGAAGATATATATAATATACAGAAGTTGGAAGGAAGAACAAAGGCAGAAGTGAGCGAGGGAAAGATTTCTTTGCACATTTTACCAATGATCTCCTGATCATGAGACCCATTGACAGCTGTGTTAGGCCCGCTAAATGGCAATACTCCCAGAAGGTAGAGAGCAAATGCAACTTTTTTTAGCATTAGACAGCCTAAATTTCAAAAAGGGAAGGCTTTAGGACCCCAGAGTTAACTTTGCTGCCCATTTTATGACCTTAGGCAATCGTTTTCATTCTGCTAACCACTTTAGCTTCACAAGTTAAAAACAAGTGACCAGGACAGCTTCCCAAGCCTGTACGGTCACCATCTTATACTGTCCAACCAAGTGATCATTAAGGCCATAAGTACACATTAACAGACAAATGACAAGACTGTAGGGCTTTGTCCTCAACACATGTGAAATCTGTATCCCTTTCTATCACATACAACCTCATATTGGCACTATTTCTCACATCTTCCCAGCTCCTAACCAATTTCTGCACTGACTTATGCCTTATTAATTCAGAGAAAACAGAATACTATGCAAGGTAATTGCTAAAAGGCAATCCCACCACCAGCCCAAATAACTATTAAATTATCAGATAGCTTCCTATTGTGCATTGGAACAACTGTCACTCAACCTCCAATTTTTTTTTTTATTATTTTTAGAAACTCAGAAGGGGTTTTTTTTTAGAAACTCAAAAGCTTACAAAACTAGAACCCAAAAATGAACCTCAAAAACAAACTACCCAAGCATTTCTAGTAGAGCAAGACAAAGAACATGGTGGGTGGAATACTGGAATAACACCACCTCTCTTTTGTAGCACTGCAGGCAGTAATTTTGCATTTTAGTATCGTCCAAATTAAAGAAGTTCAAGAGGAATACCAAGTTACTGGTTTACAATTTGAATCAAAGCAATTTCTTACTTTTTTCTCAAATATAATTTTTTAAAAGTCAGAAATTCCAAAAGCAGTGCAGTTTCTAATCCCCTGCATGATTCAATATTCCTTCTTTGAAAGCATAAAAGCATAGGAAGAAACTAAAAATTAACAGATAACTTATTACATGCATAAACTAATCAAAGATGAAAATCAAGAAAAGCATGAACAAGTTTGGAAACAAAAAGCAAAAAGCCTTACCCTGAAAAGCAGCTGCATTACGAGATATTAAAAATTTTAACGTAGCGCTTGATGTTTGAAGCACTTGCTGTATATCTTGCTTTGCTGCAGTCTGATATCTTTCTTCCATCTTTTTGGTACAGCATGTTGGATTTTTAGAAGTACAAACCTGGAGATCAACCCCTAGAGAAAGAGATAATTACATTGATTACTATGAAACAGAAGTATGCAATACACAAATACATAGAAAACAGTTACTTTTTTTTTTTAACCTAGGTATAGACACATAAAAGAAATATTCAAAGCTTTAAAGACATCTGGTCTTGTTAAACAAAAACTAGACGGGAATACTAACTAAAATTCTGTGGGAAGAGTATGCTTATTACAGTTAATTAATGTCATATAATATAATTCCCCTGACTCTGTAATCTTATTCTAGCTGTGAATAATTGCTAACTAATGCTGGTAAAATACATTGGATATGCCTTGTACATCATCTAGAATACTGAACTGCTGGGCCAGCTCATGGCTGGCACTCTTCTTCTGTACAACTTGGACTGGAAAGAGCTGACTACTGCTAAATATTACAAACACACCAGTGGAAAGCCCATTCCTGATAGGAGCAGTCCTAAATTCCAGTCTAATCTCTCTTACTGTGTCTTTCTCTAATGTCTGCTGTTTCCATCCATCCATCGTGCCAATTCACTACTTCACTAACAGGTCTGGAAATGTTCCTAAAAAAGAATACCTTTTCAAATTTCAGGCACGCTGAAATTCAAGAGGGGCAATTCAGTACTGTTGTAACAGCTGCCTGTTTCATACTTTTTTTACAACTGGAGCATAATCAAGAATGAAAATACCTTATTCACCTTCCTTGTTATCATGTGGTATTTAAAATCTTTTTAGACTGTATCTAAACAATGCTTTCTAAAATGAGGAAACAAAAAATTCATGAAAGAAGAAAGCTGTGAGAATTTAAATTATATTAATACAAAATTTAACTGTCCAATCCAAATTCTGTTCTCAGATATGCTGTTTCACTGTCAGATGTCACAAGATTTCTAGCAAATATAGTGTGTATATGCATCATCCTTCATAATAGGTAAAAAGGGAAGATCATGATCAGACGAAAAAAAGAAACTCAAAAGTCAAAACTTAAATCCACATTGCTCTTGCCTCTGTACCCACTTCCAGCTCTTACACTACCTCTTTGTACTTAACCTTTTATTTCCCTACCACTAAACCTACAAGATTTAACATTCCTTTTAGATCTTTTTTTTTCCCCATTTTTCTCTGACAAAGCATTCTAAGGTAGTATAAATATAGTTATGAGAAAAGGGAGGCCTTACACATTTTGCACCCTAAATATTCCATTAGTTATTTTATGTAAACTAGGTGTTTTAAATAATATATTCCAGAAAGCTAAGAATGAAAAGTTAAGCTACTGAGGGCTGGATTGGAAGATTCTGGAAAAATGGCAAAGTGTTTAAATTCATTATATCAAACTTATGTCTCCTCATCCATGTGTTGGTTGAAGCAATCTTAATGAAGGGATTCCTGGCCCTGGAACTTCACTTCAGCTACAGAGTGGGAAAAAATGTTATTATTTACATACAGCAATCCCAATCCTGAAGCAGGAACCCACTGTGTCATATTTAGACAGGTAGAAAAGATCCAGAAGATTCCATAGAAATCACATTTAGAAAAGCATGAGATCAGAATGAAATAGGTAAATTATACAGACCATTAAAAAAAAAAAAAAAAGGGGAGTAAAAAGAAAGTTATCCAGTGTTCCTGGATGAACACTTGTCTCTACGATACCACACAGAAGTAATTTGATTCCCATGCCAAATAAACAAATTTCCCTTGCTAATTGCAGATAATATGGTCTCGGATGTGCTGAACATTTCCTTCTGGCATCAGTGGTTTCCACCTTCACAATTCCTGGTCCCTGCATACAAAAGGAGGCGTGGAAGGAGGATACGTTTGAACCTTCAGTATTAAATACTACAGAATTTCTCTTAATTTTTAAAGGATCTTTTCTGATTCATGCTTCAGGTCATATGATGTAAGTTTTCAGGCAAAACTAATTCATTTTAGTGAGAAGCACTGCTCAGGAATTGATGTAATTCCATATTTACGGAGGCAAAAGTTTGACTCCATATACACAAGAAGAGTTTACTGCCCATGGTAAAAATGTGTGCCTTGAAATAAATGCGTTTCACAGACATAAGCAGCAGCAAATATCATTATGTTAATGGAAAAGCAGTAGATACTTTAAGAAATCCTGCTACCATACAGAATTCACAAATTGGAGATTGCCTTCATGGTAGCATACAAAAAAGAACGAACGTAACCTCTAGATGTGCAAATGAACTAGGGCAAGTGATATCTCTGTAAATCTCTTTGAAGTGGTTTCCAGCAGCAGTTTAACACACAGTGATCGGTACACCTACAAGCCACAGTCCAGGAAGCTGAACACCTTCACTATCACAACAGAAAGTTAAAACTATTCTAATGCAGGTATGAATCACTGCACTTCCACGAGTACTAAAAAATTTTATTTCTTAAGTATTACACTACTGCTACAAGACAACTTTTTCTTCATAGAGCTTGATGCTTTTGAAGGCTATTTATCCTCATCATTTATTTAAAAATAGAGTGTCCGTGTTCTTCAGTATGTACATTTTTACAATTTACAAGCTAAGTAGTTTCTCCTGGACGGCTGCCTTTACAAATCTCTTGCCATGTGAAAACTTACATATTCCATCCTCCAACATTCCAATTCAGCCAAAGAATAAAAATAAATCTGCAAAATTAAGGTGGTCTATTAAGTTATCTATTTATTAGCTACTCTAGTATTTATGTTATGCATGCCAAAGAAAATGCTTAGTGTCAGAGCCAGCCTTAAACAAAGTTGCTTGCCTCCAAGCAACATTAATGAGCATCTTAAAATAATTCTTATTATAAGTATTAAAAATACAGTTCACCAGTGCTCTACAACCTCAGAATCCATGTAACTCTACACAGCCTCCCTCTCCTCCATCTCCTACTGCACGCCCCATGCTTCCCCAAGCTAGATTTCAATCCTTTGACCCCACTGACTCCAACCTACCAGTCCATACCAGCTCTCCAAACTGAGGCCCCTGCACTGCTGACCGTCCCTACCTTCCTGCAGCATTCCCACATTCCCAGTCCCAGACACCATGATCCCACCCCCAAAATACTGAAGACTCCTCTCCTCATCCCACTTTTTCCTCACAAAATAATGGCATGCCCTGCAATAGTCCAAAGTGCAGCCCAGGATAAAACAAAGCAGATGTAGAAACTGCTACATCACATAAGAGCATTATAATACATATGTATACACATCCCATGAGAGCAGATTAGCTGCTCTGGGCACAGGCTCCTCTGCAGAGGGCAATTGCTGCAGTGCAGCTAAAACCCAGTAAAAAGTGGGGACAGAGCAGCAGCGGGAATGGGCCAAGTCACAGGACCCGAAGCAACCACTTCAGATGCTTGCGCTTAAGGCTGGCCACACCTAGGTTTGTAAACAGGCAAAGCTGGCACCTGAACTATGTGAAAGTTTGTTTTTCTGCAACCTATAGCTGCAGCTCTTACAACACTTGTTTAAAAGTTAAATCTTTTTTATCAGGATAGTGGTGATGGCTTCAGCAAACTTTGGTTCTGGAAAGAGACAGCTGGTTATTCAAGGGAATGGGCCAAGAGAACAATTAGTGGTGCATGACTCGAATCAAGAAATGTAAGGATTAAAGCTATGTTAATACTACCTGTTCCAGGGGTAAATTATGTCGTGTGTATATAAAACACATACAACTTCAGGTGCAATAACTCTAATGCAAAATACATCTAAGTTGACATTGTTTAAGGAAATAAAACACTGCAAGTTTCTATTAAACCTTTTAAATCCTCTTGCTTATGATTAGATACATTTGCTGTCATACTGAATACTAGTTTAAATATTAGCTACAGCAAATGAGAATTTTAAAATAACATGCTGTTAAAACAGCAAGCAGTAAACTGGACTAATATACCACCCACCTACAAACAAAATAAAGGAATGATAAATAAGCCTGCAGCAATATTTACTCATCATACCAGAAAGGTCTATCCATAGGTATGACATGCAGTTCTCTCTCTCCCATTTTATTTTTTTTATTCTCAAAGAGTTTCTCACACAAAGAATATCACAGTACGAGACAAGCCAAGGTATCATCAGTAGTATGCCAGCAGCAATACACCTGACAAACATGAAGAGAAAAAATGTTTATACCGATAACAATATTCACAGTATTCCATTACAACAGCCGTTTTTCCTTTTTGGTTACTGAATATTATCATCAGCTTGTAACAAAACCCAACTCACTACTGTCAAAAAATGGCAGGCAGCTACCTAGTCATGTAACAGACACTGTAAAAGAGAGGAACCGCGTTATTAAGTTGTTCGGACACATTTCAATGCCATACCAATTTCAGACTTACTGTATTCTTTATTCCCCTATATATGTTCTTTAGGTTCTTTTCTGAAAAGGAAAGGATTTATTTATGTTTGCTTACTGAAAAACAGATTCTCTATTTAATTTTTTTAATTATTTGTACATAAGATTTCTCTACTAACCTTCAAACAAATGAGCAGAGAGCTCCGAAAGAAAGAATTAGTCATATAACCTGATCTATTAGTGTTTGTCTATTGGTCTCACATTGATAAACCAAGCAATTTTACAATTCTTTGCAGTACTTGTTTTTTCTTAAAACTGCAATTCTGCTGTTCCAGGAAAGTCTTTTATCTTCATAAAGAAGTTTCTAGCCAGCATGATTTATGAAGAAAGAGTGCAGGGGGGACGGAGGTCACTTGTGATACTACAAATTTAAGACAGAGAGATTTTTTTAACACAGATGCGTGAATTTTGAGGTGTCTGGTACATCATTATTAACACTGCTGCTCAAACTTAGATTTGGTAACTAATATACCCATTAATTTAAGTACAGCTGAATTGGGACTCTACAATGGAAATGGCCTATTAAGAGAGTATTTTTGTCCCATAAGATGGCTTCAAGAAATAGAAGCTGAACAGTTAGGCGCAAATTCATCATTTCATCAATTCATCTAATCAGACTAACATCTGGATCAAATTATGAACTCCTATGTTGCTGATACCTCTAGGGCTATTAGAAATTTTACTATGTGATGATACGTGTTAAATTCATGTCCGACCTTGCCCAAAACCTGTCTTTGCAAGAAACATGCTCAACACCTACTTAAGAGACTGATACAGAAGCTAACTCGGAACAGCCCTGAACTTGGCTTTCCCTCAAAGCTGCATCAGTTTTATGGGGACAAAAACATGAAACAAATTATTTCATTTCTAGATATCCAGAAGACAACCCACTGCTCCTATATTATTCTAAAAAAGGTCTCTCCACTCTTCCTGCAACATGCTCCTTCAGTTTGCCATTAGTGCTGAGATCCCTCATGATAGCTTTGACTTCCGAACCCTTTTATTCTACCAGACACTGGAAGCAATCATTCTCAACATGCTCCTCTCGCTTCCAATTTCACAAAGCATCCTGAGAACCCCAATCCACTCATCTCATGCACCTCTCTTTCATAAGTATTTAATATAATTATATATTTATATAAACCCCCAAATATTTATTTTCTAGCACAATTCTCAGTAATTTTCATATTTCTTGATTTCATACTTTTTTAAGATGCCTAATTATCCTTATTTTATTCTTAACCTCAGAATATTTTAAGTATGATTATAAAAGCCCAATAAATCTGTCAGAATAAGAAACACAGCAGTAGTCTGAACTAGAATTAAACAACAAAGAGGAGGATAAATTAATCTAGATTAATTTTACTAAGCATTGTCTACATTAGGACTTTCTTGTGTTCTTCTTCATGAGCTGAAAACATGATTACAAAGAAAAGAGAACTATGCAGTGCCACCCAGAAGACTCATGCACTGTGCTACGCTTCTCACAACTTGCTTCTCTGCAGTGATGGAGTGTCCAATATACACATTTTCCAGAGATGAACTTAAACAAAAAAGTTAGCATATCAATAGGAAATAAATTTTCAAGGCCGCAAACAGAATTAATGAATTAATAAAGCATAGAAAGTCTTAAAAGCAGAAAAACATTGAAGGTTTGACTGTTAATTTGCAGGTGGAGCATAACGAATACACTCAAGTCTGGTTTTCGGGGCTAGTTTAGCTATTTCAGTACAGTTGAAGTGAAAAGCACTAAGAATCAAAGGAAAATTTAAAAAATTAAAATTAGACACTTTTGTATTAATGTCATCAACAAGAATTTAAATTTTCTAGCTGTTCTCCGGGAGCACATATGCAGAGATCGATCACGGTCTTTATTGACTACAGTTTTGAACTAGGTCTATGATCTTAATACTAGTCTGAAATATCAAGTATATCTTTTTTAGAGCATCACAGAAGTGTTTCCATGGTATTCAGAGTATTACAAAAAACTATTCTGACTTTCTCTATGACATATGCTATTGGTTTATTAAATGAAGAAGCAAGGTTTGTAAGTGGTTGGAGTAAGTGTGATCCAAATGGAGCATGGACAATGCGTTTTCTTTTCTTTTCTGACATCTGTAAACATCCTCTGGGTTTTTTTTTCTGTCTGTGGGGTTTTTTTCTGTGTGTGTATGTGCGGGTGTGGGGGGAATCAGCCATATGAGATCAGCAGTTAGCTAAATTGCTTCAGCTATTGCTGAAGAGCCAGAGTTAAATTTTTGGCTTGCTGCCACTTAGGGATAAGGATGGCAGCAGCCACAAGGCAAGAAAGACAACACAACAAAAACCCAACTAATGAAGCAACCCTTCAAAGTATGCAGAGTGCTCACTTGAAGCTGATAATTCATAACTTGTGATGTTCCCGCTGCTTTTTTTTTTCTGCTTTGAGTTGCGTGCATAGGGGCAGTGCACAGTAATCAGAGCACACCAGCAGAGAAAAGGGGCTCCTGAATTTTAACCTCATCAGCACCACAGTGGTGGGATCTCATGAGAATTTCATTTGTGATTTCTTCAGGAAGTACAAATTGTGTTCCGTAATTATTGGTCTGGGCCCTGCCTGGCCCTGGGCACATCTTAGCTGTGGGATGCAGCAGCTCTCCCCAGATACGGAGTCCTCGCATGCGTGCTGGCCGTGTTTCAGCTCCATGCCGAGCTCCAGGTATTTGACGGCCCCCTCCAGCACAGGGGTAGGAAGATTTCCCCACACAGCCTACAAGGGAGCTGGGCAGACACCAGCCAGTGGATGAACAGAACTACAGGGTGCTGCCACGCAATTTTGATACAGCCTCTCTATTTCTCCGTCTCTCCTTGTGTAATTTCAGGACTAGTACACACTTTGGTTCAGTTGTTACTGTAGCGAAGATTAATTCACTGATGTTAAAAAGGGGAAAGTGCTATACTAGTTTAGCTTCTAGCATTGATTAAAGTCAGTGACATTAAATACACACAGAGATATCATGCTTCTTCCCTGAACTCCTTCCCTGAAAATGTAAAATGTTAAATGGTACCGTATATCCTCCTGATGGGCTTTAGGCTCTATATTTCCTGATCAGAACTAATTTTTGTTCTTTTTGACCTTCGAGAACACATTTACCACAGCAAGGTCATTACATTTAACTCAATTCTATTCCTAGTGTAGAATAAAAAGAGAAAAAAAAGAATGCCATGTTCTCTTGTTGCTATCCTCAGTTGTAACATACACCAATTTTACTAGCAACATACAAGCATTCACATTTTACAGGACTGAATGAGATTAGTTACTAAACTTTTAGAGGCTTTTTCCTTTTAATTAAAAGGTACAGATTTCTTGAAACCACAATTTTTCTCAAATTTTACCTGAAAGAGAACAAGTAAAGCACAATTTAGGCATGTGGGACATGTTCTAATTTAAGTTAATGCTTTTTATGTTTATTTAAAACTAATTTAATTTATTCTTTTTCACGCAGCCTATTTATTAACTTAAATATGCAATAATCCATTCACTACCCTTGGCAAAGCAGCCACTTCAGAAAAAAAAAAATTCACCATGAGGATGGTCAAACACTAGAACAGGTTGCCCTGAGAGGTTACAGAGTCTCCGTCCTTGGAGACTGTACACAGTCCTGAGCAACCTGTTGTAGCCGATCCTGCTTTGAGCAGTGGGCTCCCCTGAAGGATCTCCAGAGGTGCCTTCCCCCCTCAGCTGTTCTGTCATCTGTGACAACAGCGGTTGTTAATACCAGGAAGATGCACCAAAACCGCAGAACTGCCTGAGAGTCATTTGCCCAAAACGCATCATGCTGAAGAAGATGATGACCATTAGCTGTATCAAACATTAAATGGGGAATTACAAGGTTTTTGAAATGGAGTGACCTGAGCAAGACGCACAAATATTTGTGAGAGCAAGGAGAGATGGTGGAGAGAAAGCAGCAGCTGTCACAGGGGGGCTGTCCCTGCAGGCAGTGTCCGCGGGGCACCCCAACCCCTGCCCAGGCCGGGCAGCGCAGCCTCCCCAGGGGGCTCCGGGAGCAGCCTGCACCCAGCAGTGGGCTGGCAGAGCAGGGACAGCACACAGGGACCCCACCTGGGGGTGCAGCAATCCCCCTCACCTTGGGGTGCATCACTGGGGCGCTGGGAGCAGCAGGGGTGCACACAAAGCTGAGGCAACCATGTCTCCCGCAGGAGGGGTGTGCACCCAGGGATGCTGCACAGCTGGTGTGGGGGTTGCATATAACCATGGTAGGGACAGGGGACTAGAAAGTTTTGGAATTAGTTAAAGAAAGGTGCTTAGAAATTTACAGGTGTTTATTAACATTTTGTGTCTAGCACTGTGTTTATGTCTTGTATTACTGATATTGATCCTGAATGTATAACTAACTGGTTGTCAGGTGTCTTTAACAAACCAGTAAACCACTTTTCATCCCGATTTGTCTTAGACTATTTGTACGGAGCAGTTTTCCCTGTAAGTACCACACACAGTGCTTTGGCTTTTATGACCATGGGTCCCTCTTTAAAGAAGGCTTGTTAGTGAAAGATGGGATCTGTTTGACAAAGTGGAGTAAAAGCAACTTTGTCAAGAGGCTGGCCAACCTGGCAAGGAGGGCTTTGAAATAGGCACGTCAGGAAGATGCTGGTAACAGTTTGAAAGTAAGCTTGGGAAGGGAGGTCAGCGGTGGTAAGTGCACGTGACCCAGAGATTGGTGCGAGAGCATGCTCTGTAAGGATAAAGCAGGTTGAAAGGGGGCCCACCTCCAGTGCAGGTACACAAATGCACACAGCCCACGTGAAGCTACATCAAATGTAATGGTATCTGGCCCATTAAGTTGCCTGGTTATGGACTATTCAGTATAAAAGAAAGGGCAAGCAACAAGAAAAATGACAAATTAAACAGAGACACACAAACACTAAAAAGCAGGTGATAACAGGGATGGGTAACAAAGACCAGAACTTGTCAGCTACTGACTGATGGGCTACAAAGGAACTCGGAGCCTGTAAGAGAGGGTCAGCCTGAACATTGTAGCTGATGAGGAAGGGGAAACAAGACTCACCTGAGTACTGTTGGATACTTGGGACTGTGGGCAACTTACTATGTGGTAACATAAGGGGCTTGTGGGACTGTACAAAATTTCTTATGGGATGTTTAGGGTAAGAGCCAAAGGTGGGGAGAAGGTGGGATGAGAGGAGAAAGCAGCATGCAAAAATAGAGGGGAAAGGGGGATAAAAGGGGTTGGTCACGTGTACTACACTTGCTTCACGGAGCACTGCATCTAAGCACCATGGTCTAGCCTATATTCTTAATAAGCTTTTTTCTCATAAGTAACTTTTATGTGTAATTTCACTCTCTGCCCTATTCATGAGCGCTGTAAGATCTGTATACCAGCAACTGGAGAGACCAGGGACTATGCGCATGCTTAGGTGTGAGAGGTCTAAATGCCAGAAACAGCAAATACCTCAATGTGTTTGTATTTCCCTGTGTGTTTATGTGTAATTTACTAGCAAATTTCAAAATGGAATAGCCATTGAGTAGGAGGAGTCCTACCTCTGCAAAGACTCGGTGTGTGAGCCAGTGGTGGGTAAGGAGGCCCAGAATCCGGGTATGGGTACTGGAGAGACAGAGAGCCCATGCCAATATTCATCTGCAGCTGTGGAGGAGCTTGTGAGACAAATGTGCGAGTGCATACATCTGTTCACTAGCAAACATCAAGCTGGACTAACGATGGAGAGGAGAGCAGGAGGAGATTGGTATAGCAGTTCAGGGGAATCAGTCATGGATATTAGACTGGGAGGCTGCAATGCTGACATTCAAGGGATCTATGAATGTGCACGTGCTTGTGATTTGGAGAGGGAGGGCGTGTTTTCATTAGTGAACTCTCACAGTGTGCCCAGCAGGGCTTCAGCAACCATGAGGAATTTCCAGAAGCATCTGCTGGATTTGACAGTTTCTATAACATCCTTCACACTGGGAAACAAACAGGCAAAGCTAGAGCTCTGCACATGCCCAAAAGAACCAAACACAGTTAGAATAACCGGGACATGATGGAACAGCTTGAGTGACCACAGCAATGGACAGATACAGGCTTGTCAGCAAAGATGAGCAGGGAAGAAGGGAAGTTGCTCTTCATGCAGAGGAGCAGGTTGAAGGTTGATGGCATGTGGTGACCCAGGACAAAAGAAGAGTCCAGTGAGGATGACATAGTGGTATGAACTTGATACAGGGCAAGGTCAGGATAAGGTAATGGACTGAGTCTTCTTTAAAGCAAGATCCTGGTTCTCATGAGAGACTTTAAACCTCACAACAATTTCTGGAAGTAGAACATGGAGAGATGCAAGCAAACCTGGAGATTTCTGGAGGTAACTGGGGACAAGTTCTTATCACAGGAGCTAGGTGGGTCACCTAGGTATGGCACTCTTCTGGATTGATACTAACAGAGAAGGACCACCTAGTCATGGGGAAGGTAATAGCAGCCTTGGCTGTAGTGCCCATGAAACAGTGCAGATCACAATCCCAAGGGGTGCGAGGAAGGAGAGTAGCAGAGTACGGATCCTGGACTTCAGGCGAGCAGACCTGCTTATTCAGCGAACTGGCAAATGGGATCCCCTGGGATCCAGCACTGAAGGGTGAGGTTGCTCAGAAGAGTTGGCAGGTCTTTAAGGACCATCCTTTGTCCAAGCAGACAGTCCATCCTGACACTCCAGTGGGTAGACTTATCAAGGGACAGGCTTGGGTAAACAGGGAACTCATTACTCAGCTTCACTGCAAAAAGAATGTAAGTGAGAGGTGGAGACATGGGCAGATTATAAGGGACAATATAGAAACATTGCCCAGGTGTGAAGGAATGGTGCCAGGAAAGCCAGACTCGACTGAAGTTGAAAATGGCAAGATGTATCAAAGGCAAGAGCTTTTACCACTATGTGAACAACCGAAGAATAAACCAGGAACAGTGGGACGGCTACTGAAAGGGGTGGGTGATTTAGTGCCCATGGATGCAGATAAGGCTGAGGTGCTCACTCCCTTCCTTGCCTCAGCATTCACCAACAAGCCCAGGCCTCTGAGCCTAGAGACAAGGGTTGAGTAGGATAGGAACCAGCAGCTGTGGAAGAGGATTGAGTGGGGGATCTCTTGTGAAATCTCAGCCTATACAAGCGCATGGGACCAGGTGAGAGGTATCCAAAGGTGTTGACAGAGCTGTTTGAAGTCATTGCGAGGCCACTCCCTATTATTTTTAAAAGGCTGTTGACCCAGTGCAAGTCCCCAGTGAGTGAGGATAGAGTAAATGTTGCACCTATCTTCAAAAGAGCAAGAATGTAACTGAGGGAATTGCAGGCCAGTTGGTCTTACTTTGTTACCTGTATAGCAGGTCTGATAATTCAGTCTTAGACTTCTGCATGTCCAGAATTATTTCTAGGTTTGAAAACAAGGTTTAGAAAACTTAGCTTCCACAACATGACATAATCTTTACAATTCACACTACTCCAGACAACACTGGATGAGTACTAAACTCTTCAATAAACTTATTACACAGTCTAGATACCAAATAATTTAAGAAACAAAAATTACTCTGAAAAGGCTAAAAAAGGAAACCTCCCACCTAGATGTATTTTGCTTCTCTTACATCACTACAGTCTTACAGTTTTCTGATAAATGACTTATTAGAAAGACATTATACAAATTTGTGCATTACAGAAGTCTCCCCAATACAACTGCTCAATCTTCAAACTTCAACACAGCTTGTATATGGGCACAAATGCCAGCAGGAGACTTACAACTATTCCCAATGAAAAATATAGCTGTACTGAGTTTGGAGAGGGTTTGGTTTTGTTTTACAAAGTATTTAAAAACCATAAAAAACCCACCTCACTAGCATGTATATAAGATGACCTATCTTACCCTCCAAATCTTAGCAGATAGTAACTGCATATAAATGTCCTCTTTCTGCTTGGAACTGAAGATTTAAGAGAGAACACTTGGCGAAGTGTTATTATCAAGTTGGCTCAAACACAAATAACATTGTGTTGCATATATCATCATTTTAGTCAATGGCATTGTTGTATAATAAACCATAATTTCACAATCAGAAGTGTGCAGCTAAGCTGTCATACCAAGCAAAAATTAGAACTTGTGAATACTATTCCTCATTCTCCTGCTGACTTGATATTTGTCTCTTTCACAAGTAAACAGCAGCTTTATTTCTTAGAAGCAATGATCTCCTTTTTCCTACGAGGTTCAGAAAAGCAGATCTTGCACAAAACCTTTGTGTCATTTTTCCAATGTGTACAACCTTTCAAGTACTACATTTTAGTTATTAACAAATAATATACACAGCATCTGCTCACATGCAGTTCCATATGTATACACGCACAAACACGCATAATACTTATTTAGTATTAAAATTAAATAACCTAAAGATTAGCTCTATTACCCAAACTGTGCTTAATATTTTAAACAAATGTTAGGCACTACTTAGCTTTCAAACCTTCTGCACTTAGCTTCTTGTAAAGCAGGAGCTAATATGAAATTTTATCTAGGCTTATTATGGGTTTTAGAATAGCTTCAAGAAGACATTTAGACTTTTAGCAAAACTCTAAAATAGTAATAAATATTTGTTTATGGTGTCAGCTGACTCTTCAATATTCTTTTATTGCCTTGATTTTATGGTAAAATTTTTTTTAAGCAGCATCTTTTTAACATGGATATCACTCCCAACCCTAAGGGAACTTTGTTTTATACTTTAAGACTGCTAATCACGTACATATAAAGTACATTTTATTGACCCACTTCTGTTCCAGCTCATTAAACACAGCTGTTTTCAATGGTCAGGAAGAAGTAACCAAATACAACATGCAAAAGAACCCAACTGACTAAAAATGGAGCGGTTGCTCAAAACGCACAGGGTGGCTTTGTGATTGTTTCTTTATAGAGCTACAGAACAATCAACAGCTTTCAGATAATGTTTCAGAAGAGGTTATGTAAACCAGCAGGTGAAACAGGTCGTTCCATTTCAGTACAACCAATGTTAAAAAGCCACACACTTATTTTCTGTGTTTTCACATCTAAAAACTTCCTATCTTCCACAAGAATTGTTTTGTCAATAACCAATTATTTTGAAATACAGTGAGAAAACATCTTCTGCTCCAATAAGGAATATTGGCTCTTTTCAGTACCATGTTCTGAAGGCTCTACACTGCAATCTATTTTTAGACAAGATCACAAGACAGCAAGAAGTGAAATAACTTTGCCTGTAATAAATATATATTAACATAAACAGTTATAGTATAGGAAAGGTTTTACAACTGCAAACAATCTAGCTGGGTGCAGAAAAGACAGTTCAGCAACAATAAAATGTAATTATTCTGAGGTATAGATTTACCTATTTCCAGCAGATCTGGAACTGATTTCAAACTTTCATTCATGGTCACCGCTGTACAAATCCATATTTTCAGTACTTTGAGATAAATAAGTGCTGACAGCATAAGGACGTTAATTGCCAGGAAGAGAAAATACCCGATGTGTAGTAAATTTCTGCCTGTCTACTTAGACAAATACTTCCATGAGATCAAATCCAGAGTCTGAAAAATCCCCAAACAGACCTAGGATTATCATGATAAACAGTCTTTTGAAAGCCAGCGCTGAAATACCGTAGGGTCTGGAAGCTGTTGTTCAAACCAGTGGTTTATTGCAAAATGGATTTGCAACCTGTATCAGACATGAGTCCTTCTCATGCTTGCCCTTTAATATCTGTTAACTCATTTTTGTTACAAGTGCCACTCCAGACTTAGCATTAATCGCCACCGTTATGATTGCTGTAAAGTACTTCAGCATTGCTAAATAAAACAGGCAGGGATCAGCCTCAAGCACCTGGCCCTGACGGTCCACACTGTTGAACTATCACCTCACCTCTTTCTGTGGCTCTGTTCAGATGGCGCCAGGATTTCCCTCAATGCAGTGCCCAGCTGCACTTCTAGAGGTAGTGCATTCTACATACTGCTTTCAGAGGACACCGTAGGCAACGCTGTAGTACAGGTTTGGCTCCTTCATAACACCCTCTCAGATCATCCTCTTACGAGCAGGCATCCTAGCAAGATATAGGCATCCTTCCATATACCCGCGCTACAGCTCACGGCACAGAACATGCATTCGCGTTACACTACACTCGCTGCCTGCGAAAAGCCTTCCTTTTTTGAGGCTGCTTGAATTGCGGTGGAAGGGAACCCTAAAAATCCACAGTGCCCTGGCATTACAAGAGCATCATACTGGATCTAGAGAAGACTCAAGGGCAAACCCCATCTAGTGAGGGCAGTCAGTCCCTTCTACAGGATACCAGTCTTAAGCAACACAGACATCAGCCAATCTATTCCACTTGGCACAAGAACCAGGAGTTGGTCCCCTGTCCTCTATTTAGCAGTATGGACACCGCCTTTCAGATCATGCCAGCCAGATCAAGTCCTAAGGCTACTGAGCACTGCTGACTTCCTAGAGAAGTTGAAATATGGGAGATAGAAATGGATAAGCTGCTACATAGTTAGGCCCATTTTTTTGTTGGTTTTAATCTCAAAATCTTTTAAGAATTTTTTCCACAGTGATCATTTTGTGGATCCAGAGGTGAAATGCTACTTGCATTCAGGAACCAACAGTGTACGTTCACACACACACACAAAAAATTATGTTGTAGGCAAGAGTCTTTAAAAAAAAAAGATGTGATATAATGAACATCAATAACTGAGGTGACAAAGCAACTCACTTTCCATCTCTGCCTAAATTTCCAGCAATCTGAACATCAGACAAATAGCATAACTAGAAGTGCCCCTGCCTGCACACACCAAAAAGAAAAAAAAAAATCTTGATTTGACTTCTGATAGAACCAAAATCCAAATTACCTGAATGTAAATCATACTAGAAACCCAAATGAAAATTCAAAGATGATCTTGGAGTTGCATCTGGATCTGGAGTTGATCTTGGATCTGGATTTTAAACTGACTTGAACAACCAACAACCAAAAAAACCTGCTGAGAACTTGGAAAAATATCTCCAGCACTTTTTTCTACTTCATCAGGAACATACAGTTCCAGCAAACATAACATTTTTCAATAAGCCATGGAATTCAGCTTTGTGACGCGAACAGAAGCCTGACGGTTTGTTTATTGATGTACCTACTGGAAGCCCTTTATCAAGAAGGCAAGGGTGACTGGTTTACTGTCCATCCTATTCTCCTGTTCTACAGATTCTGACAGAAGAAAAATCAAAGACGAAATCTTATTTGCAACCAAGAGAACAAGGAGAGTTGAGAGCTCCCATTTAATCTGTCTGAAAAATGAGCAACTGAAATCAGCTAAAAGTTCTAGCTTTACAAGCACATATGGGGTAAAAGAGTGGAATTTTTCAAGAAAATTGTTTAGGTTACAATACCAGAAACTGAGCACAGGAAATTAAAAAAAAAAAAAAAAAAAAAAAAAAAAAGAATATTTTGCAGACAACAATTATTTTTTTAAATGTTCCAAGTCATATATATATATACACAAAATTAAAATTAAAACCCCCAAACCTTTGAGGCCTTTTTATATTAAATTCATGCTTTGCATATTGTTTGATTCTCCATAAAATGAAAAAGGTCTTTTAGGATTTTTAATTATTGAGGTTTTTCTGTCCAGTCCCAACAACACCACACTTGTTGTACAGAACCAGACAGGAAAAAACAAAGTATTTTTGCAACTAGCATTTAAAATCAGTAGGAAAGTGGCAAATGTTTCAATATAGCCTGTGATGGGGCTTAGCGTAAGTCTATACTATAGTTCACAAATCACTGCTACAAAAGATCGAGCACAGTTAGTCAAGTTTCTTCATTGCTGGGGGGTAGCAATAAAAATCTTGGTTTTGTTAAAAATACTAATTAATCTTTAATATCAGTTGCCAATTTCAACAACATGATATCCTGTATTATATGAATGATAACACAAACTCAAATTTGTGGTTCCCCTATCCCTCAAGATCACCTTCATGCATATATCCAGCATTTTTGCATACGATGACAGAGGTATTTTTGCTCCTTTAAACATGCATGAACTAGATACAATCGCTGCAAAACTAAATTATATAAAATAATGCATAGGTTTTTTGAGCCAACATATATTGAAAATATAGACATATGGCAGTCCCCAGATGAAATAGCATTACAATTTTCATGATTTACTGATGTAAGGCTGCTTAGTTTTTACGGCCACTAAGAAGAGGAAAAAATAGTTATGAATGCTACATTCTTTTATTTTAATATATGCAATGAAAATAAGGCCGATACAAGCCAACTTCTTCCCTATAATTTTACTGACTGTAGAGGTAGCCTTCCATTGTACACAAATCCATACAACAACTAGCATTCCCACTCCTTTTCAGCTAGTGTTCCTTCACCATGTAAAGGCATGGTGCAGCTTAAGACACTTAAATGAAGGTGTCCTTATACAAGCTAGGTCTAAGGTACCACTAAAAATAAAGAAACGTAGGCAATACAATACAGGCAAAGGACCTATGCAGCTTGCTCTGAAGTCTACACCTAACGTTTGGTAACTGAGTAGCTCCTGGATGCCACCGGCTGCACTGACCACGCAGCGCAGTTGCCCACAGGGAGCATCCGAGATGCCAAAGCTATCCCACCAGCCACCCACTGCAGCTCCAGAGAGACACGAGTCTCCCAGAGGTATCGCATCTGCCGGCCCCACGGGGATATTCCAGAGACTCTAGGGAAACTCAAATGGTGCCAGATGCCTGCATTTAAGCAAGCAAATTAAGCCTTATCAAGGCAGCTTTGACACGTATTTTCACAAGTGGACACCTACAGAAAGTGTTTATATATATATGTGTGTGTGTATTACACACAAACACATTTCTAAGTGCCATCAGAAAAGGTTTTAAAATATTTTTCACTTCTTGCCTCAAAAGAAGGCTTAATATAGAAGATCAGTAGCAAAAGCGACAGTTCTTTCCACTTCACATCACGTTTCCAGCCTACGAATACCTTAAATCACACCTAAACCTTTAAAATACTCATTTAATCCCCATTTTCTTGTCATCTCCAATTCAGAATAGACTTTACTGTTTGCAATTATTTGTTTCGTGTGTATCTGAGATCAAAGCTACTCAGAGCGAGGACTCTGACGTTTGTACTCGGCTCGAGGGCTGGTGTTTTCCGGGCTGCCCACAGCAATGTAATTCCTTCAAAGAGTGAAAGGCTGCTGACCATGCAGCTGGATCGCACCTCCTGCTGACCACTGCTTGCACGGGCAGCAGCGGAGAAAGGAATTCTTTTATTACTCTTATAATTCAAAACTGGCTCTTGCTTCAGGAACAGGAAATACAGAAAAGTCAAAAGCAGAAAATGAGAGTGGTGTTATAAAAATATTATAAAGGAAGGGAGGAAATCAGAGAGGAGGGCAGAAGAAACATACAGAAGGTACCACAGTTCTTCCCTCAATGCAACGTCTCCCCTCCATCCCCAGTACACAAGTGAATGTATGGTATCAAAATAAATGACAATGGCAGAGAAAGTGTAATAGTTATGCTAGACTACAGAGTGAGAAGAACATAGATAAACTGATACCATATCATTCATACTGATGCTATTCACACAAATAATCAACACAAAATATTTAAATCACTGACAGGGCTTTGACTCAGATTTCACTTCCCATACATCTTCATTTGCACAGTATCTACTCAGTTTTTCCAATTAAAGTGTTTATTTTCTTTTTAGTGAAGAAAATAATAAAATCTTTAACTAAGGACAATGTAAGAAGACAACACATGTTGTCAAATGTACTAGTAACCAAAATACAGTACTTTAATTTGTAAACTGCACACTGCAATATTAACTGTGTTAAGGTTAGGATAATCTGTTATGTTTAACATTAGAGTCATAAAAAAGCTGTATTTTGAAGTGATTCCTTTAGGAATAAACATAGTATGCCTCACCTCAACTTGCAGAGTTAATAAAAACTACACAGATTATCTTAAAAAAAAAAAAAAGGAAGAGACTATTGATATTTAAAAGTGAGGGAGGGATGTTAATTCAGCTTTTGTACTATTGAGAGTAATTTTCTGTCAGGAAAGCATTGACTCACATTTGCTAGTTAACTTGTCATCTACACATGAACACACTTTACAGATATGTGTATTAAAAAAAAAAGTATTTTCCAACGCTATATCCCTGACGATGAAAATATCTGCATTTTTATTTTGTGATTAGCACTACTGAAATCAACCGATGTTCTCACAGGGCTGGAAACAACCCCCAAACCTAACAAGTCTTATTACATACATGCTTTGTCACGTCATTTGATATCCGCTCAAAAAAAAGTTTCGTTGATGTAAGTGCTAGGATGTACTGAAATTGCCACTACTTGAGACATTACTTTCCCGGGAATTTTACTCAGTTACAGCTATAGGCAGACATCCTGTAGACGGAACGTGCAGATCCACCCCTTGCAGTGGTGTAAATCATTCTCATTTCACACAAGGGTAACTCCACCGGTCCAAGACGCGGTTCGGTGGCTCTCCCCTTCCTTCAGGGTTGGCACCGGCGCCCGTGTATCCGTGCGGGCCCACGGACGGCCCAAAGCAGGGTGACCCCCCCCAGCTCAAGCTGGCTCGCTCGCTCTCCCCTCTCGACAGGGCGGTGGACGTGGGCGCAAGGGGATTTTAGGCAGGTGTCGGGGTGCTCCAGTTTTTTGCAGAGCCCGCACCCCGAGAAGAGCATTTACTCTCTTGAGCAAGGGGCCAGGCACCCCCCCGCCGGGAGAAGGGCCCCACCACTCCCCGATGCAGCCCGGAGCCAGCTCCGCCCGCACGCTCCCCGGCCGCAAGGACGCGGGCAGGGGGTGGCAGGGGGAGCACCGGCGGGACCCCCCGCCGCCGGCACCACCCGCTAATCACCGACAGCGGCACCAAATTCAAACCCGCCCTCCCCGCACCCAGGCAGGGAAGCCCCGGGCGAGGCGAGCAGCCCCCCGGCGCCCCGCCGCTCCTTGCGCCTTCTGCCCCCCGCAAGTTCTCCCTTACCTGCCCGGGGGGACTCCGGGACGCCTCTGAGGGGGCCGAGCTGCCGCAGCTGGAAAACTTTCCGGGCGCCCTCGCAGCTGGGCGGCGGCTCCGCGCCCCCGGAGGCGGCGGCCAGGAGCAGGACGCCGAGGCCGAGGCCGCCGAGGCTGAGGCTCTGCCCCGCCATGGCCCGCCGCCCAAGCGCCCCCGAGCCGCCGCCGCCGACCGCCGCCGCCGCCGCGGGGGGAGGCTGCCAGCGCCGCCCGCCGCCCCCGCCGGGACCCTCCCCCGGCCCGGCCCCCGCCCGCTGCCCACCCTCGCACAAGGAGGGGCACCCGGCGCCGGGGGTCGCGGTGCCTGCGCGCAGCCCCGTCGGGGCTCGGAGGTGGGCACGGCACGTTTGGGGGTGGGGGAGACCCCCCCCCCAGGTACGCCCGCGGCGGTGGGGGTGCGGGGTGGGGAGGGGAGACCTGCAGGGAAAAGAAGCGATGCATTGGCACGTAAGCAATAACCCCCAAAACGCATCCAAAAAAAGAGCGATTTGAAATCATTTGTAGTGCTCTTAGGAACTATTCGCGATAGGCTTACAAACCGGCAGCCAGCGCACACAGTTCAGTTTGGCTTCAAACGCCAAACTGTTGCTTTTCTGACAAAAGTGTCCAAGAACTATCTTCAAGATGTCTTCAAATATTTCAGTTTTCTTCGGCAAAAGTGACAAAGGACCCGCTTACAAAACCCTCTCGGGTCTACAAGCCAGAGTCCAACGGTATCCGTCAGAGCAGCCAAGGAAGCAGCTGGGACTCACCAGGTTATCTTTTAAATAGCTTCCTTGATGCCAGAGCTAAGAATCCTCTCCATGCACAAATTTAAAGAGCACACCTTACCCCTCATAGCTGCAAATTGTTCTTAGTCCGTTTTGAAGCCGCTGGTGGCCATTCAGCACTCTACAGCATTAGTCTACCCCAGCTTTCAACTTAAATCTTTTATCTGTAGCAGCAATTCCAACACGAGACTGTAAAAACAGTTCTAAGAGTGAATTATTCTATGCATCCATTTGAATATGGGTAACAAATTGACACATAAGTTATTAAAACTTGCACTACAGATCAACCATGCCTTTGCTGAGCAAAGCAAGAAAAGAATGGCATTACATTAATATTAACCAGTCTGAGTGACAACTTAGTTCATAAGAAGCGGAGAGGACTAGTATTTCTCTTTTTTGAATCATCTATACTCCTGGACCTGGCATCTTCCTTCTGTCAGCAAGTTCCAACATACATCATATGAAATTTTCTTTAATAGAATTTGTTCTACTGTTCTTATACTGTTGATTTATAAAGAGTCAACATAGATGACAGGTTATAATCTTCCTGATAAAGCAAACTACAGCAAAAGACATTTTAGGCCCTTCATGAGGAAAAAGAAGGGGAAAAAAGATTTGGTTTAGATGAAAAATAGAAATAATAAAAAATGCAATACCTTGTACGGAAGCTGATACTAGGCAGCAAACCCCTTGTCAGCCAGTAAAACACTCTTAAACAGAACACTTGTTTTTAAATATTGAAAAATATCGCTGGGGAAAACAACCCAAATACAGGAGCCAGAAAATGTAGGATCTTATTGAGCAGCTTGAAGATGGTAGAGGAAGTTCTGGGAAACATGAAATGCCAACCTCAACACCTACAAGGCACGCAGCACTCACAATAAACATATGAACATAAAGTATTAGGAGACAGGGAAAAATTCTTGCAGGCTAAGAAATACAAAGTATTCCTGCTTTAAAAAAAAAAATAAAAATTGTCTTGTTTACTTCACAACTGCACAGAAGTTTGCCAACAGCAACAGATGATGTTAGAAAAACTCTAGAACTCTATGGCTGTAAATTGAATTGGTGCTTCCTCCCATCTTCCACTAGCAGCAGTTCAGAGAAACCTCTATCCTCCAGTTCTACAGGCTAAGGGAAAAGGGAGCTTTTCGGTAAGAAATTGCATATACATGTTTTGACTAGCTCTTTCAAGATGAGGAAGATTCCAGGTTAGTCCAAAAGATGGGGTGGGGGGTTGGTTGTTTGGGGTTTTAGGGGGGTTGCTTTTGGTTTGTTGTTTTTTTTTTTTTTTTTTTTAAATAACTTTAGCACAGGGACTGTAAAGGAAATATTTTACTTTGGCTTAATTATGAGACTGAATTTCATTTTCTTGCAGGTTTTATGCTTCAAAGCTTCCCTGATTTTAGTGTTAAAATGTATATTTTAGCTAACAAGTTTCATGAATCAAATGTTCTGGAGAAGTTGTCTGTATATTTGCAACCATATGTGGAAGAAAGGGACTTTCTCTCATTTTAACACCAGGAAAAAAAAAAAAATATGTGAACTTGATGAGAGAACATTAACATCGGCTACAGACTTGTCTCTTCTCTTGATCAGAGCCTTGACATGTGCCCTTGGTGGCTCCTCATGGATATCTAGCTGTCAGCTCAAGATGACTAAAGAATACCATTTCCACAAATTCTCCCTTTGCCTCCTTAATTATCATGAACAATACCACTGTATTACCGGAAACTCTGGCACAATGCCAGAGGAGGTTACATCTTCAACTCACCCCTCTGAATCACATCAAGCTCAAATGAAACTTTCCATTACCTGAAAGGAGGTTGTAGTGAGGTGGGTGTTGGTCTCTTCTCCCAAGTAGATAACGACAGGACAAGAGGAAATGGGCTCAAATTGTGTCAGGGGAGGTTTAGGTTGGATATTAGGAAAAATTTCTTCATGGAAAGGGTGGTCAAGCATTGGAACAGGCTGCCCAGAGAGGTGGTGGAGTCACTGTCCCTGGAAGAGTTCAAAAAACAGGTAGACGTGGCACTTTGGGACATGGTTTAGTGGGCATGGTGGTGTTGGGTTGATGGTTGGACTGATGATCTTAGAGATCCTTTCCAATCTTAATGATTCCTGGTTTTTACTTTCATTATAAATGATCCAGCCACCAAGCCAGGAGGCGTGGGGTTGCTACTCTACCCTTAACTGGTTTAGTGGTGGACTTGGTAGTGTTAGGTTAATGGTTGGACTTGATGATCTGAAAGGTCTCTTCCAACCTAAACGATTCTACAATTCTATGATTCTTTTTGACACGCCGACCTAAGTTTCCTGCTCATCTACATAGATGTTCTCCTTTGGGCTGTCATCTTTGTAACTGCTGAAAACACTTTATTTGGCTGTGCCATCTTCCCTGTTTGTAACCCTTCAGAGAGCTACTATGAAAATAACCTTTCTGACCTGTCACTTCGACCACATCCACTTTTCTCACATTCTTTGTTGTGTCAAACACAAGTCACTCAGCTTCAGTTGCATATCCCTTTTTTGTTCCCATCTCAGGATGCAAAAGGGAGTTTCCACTTCCAGAGGACTACAGCACCTGCCTCCACCTCCAGTGTCTGAAATGATCAAATACTTTCATGCTATCTCCTATTGTCCCATATAACTGACAGTAGTTCAACCATCCATTAAGCTGCCTCATTCTTTTAAACCATTCTTCAAAGCTTTCTTTACTATGAGTATTTTATTTTTATACATATAGCAGCAATTAAGGAAGTTTTTCATTAAGAACATGGACTGTTGTGTTGACTAGTATGGTCACATCATGTCCCAGTAGCAAATTCTTCCCATCTGTTTCTGGTCTAACACATGCTCTCTGTAAGCTCTCGGTTCAGATACTATCCTGTTGCTTTTTATACAGCTTTGAATAGAGCAGGGATCCTAGCATTTAAATGGAGCATCTTGAAGTTACAGCAACAGCACAGGGAAGAAAGGGGAAAAAAAAAAAAAAACCAAACCAACCCACCAAACCACCACAAACACGAGCTTTTTCTTCAGATACGCAGAACCATTCCATAGTTACTATGGTAAGTAAAAAGTCCTCTTATTTTCGGTTGAGATAATTAAGCTAGTAAACTAGGACTAAAAGCTACGCAGCATTTGGATTCATAACACTACCACACTCTGTTATCAATGACCCCATAAACTTACAGCAAGGCCAGTAAAACTTCACACACAATTCTAAGTGTAACTCATCTAAGGGTTCCTTAACCGTGGCACTGAAAGAGTTGATACTAATATTACAAAAGTTTGACCTGTATTTGGAGATAAATTCTCAAAGAGTGTTTTTTTTAATTCTTTTAAAAACATGAATTACAAATTTTAACTGAAGATCTTTATGAAATCTTAATAAGAAAACAGCATTTTGTTTCACACTTGCAATTACAAAGAATTGTCAGCTGAGACCTCAGGTAGGGACAGATGAGAGAGAGAGAACGCTGGGGAAGCAGTTTCAGCCCAGAAGAATATCATAGCCCGCCCATCAGCATTGCCTATTCCTGCCCCCAAGTGCATAACAAATGCTACTCTGCTATTACTCTATATTCCAATCTAAACTTCAATTGCTGCTTCCCCCAGTGCATTATGGCTCTAGCATCACTTGCGTCCCAATTCCCTGCCTCTGTGTAACTCCTCGCATCACCTTCATCTTCCCAGTGAAATGAGCAAATTACTGTCTGCCAAAAAAACACTGGCAGAGCTGAGAAGTGTTACTGCTCATGCCACTATCTGCTAACCACGTCTGTTACGCTGCTCAACTGGGTTTGTTCCCGCTGGTTATCAGCAACAGCCGCCCTCCTCTAAGCTGCCCCCAGCTCGAAGCCACCCGGGGACTGACCATGGGAGAGGCCCCACCATGCAGGGGAAGGGTCCCCTCCCTGTCCCCTTCTCTCCCCGAGAGTTATATTGCTCAAAGCTCTGCAATACTGCCTTTTCCCTTAAAGGGAAAAGGTTTTAAAAATGCAGATGTTGCACCCCGCCCGTATAGAAAGAGCTTTGGTTCTTTACAGTAATTCTAAGTTCAAGCATTCACTTTGGAGTACTGTACCCAGAATGTAATTGCTCCTAAATTTTCAAAGGTTTAATTTATTTAATAATTTATACTTCAAGCATAGCTCAGCAGTGAGCCATTTACTTTGAAGAGTACTTCTTGCTGATAGGTACGCTGTTTCCTTGGAGACTTCCTCAGATAGTCTAGTGTGAACATTCTTAATCTCTTGTTGTCTTTTCATTAATATCACTTGTCTTCCTTTCAGGATAGTTAACTCAGGCCTGTACAATTAAGACATTATCAGAAGGAACACCTAAGAGGGAATGCCCAGTAGAGGAGACTGCAGCAAAGAAAAGCAGCAACTTCTACAAAATACTAGCATGTAACACAGAAGAAGGATCTGTTGTATAACTGGAAGAAGTACAGTTCTGCAAACTGATCCTAGTATGAAAGAAATCTACATTTGATATCAGTTTCAGTTTAGCACCATCAGTATTAAAAAAAGCCAGACTTGTGCGGATGTTTAAATACTCTTCTTTGAAGCATCAGCAAAAGGTCAACACAATTTTGGTCATCTCTAAACACAGAATACGCAGGGGAGCACCTCTTCTTTTCCCTACATGCCACAAAGGGGCAGTTGTTCACATTTTATAAACTCAAATTCAAGTTTCATCATGCCTAGAGATGTGAATTGATTTCCCTTAGTCCACATCTGATGTTCACAATATTTTTACTTACACAGAACAATGATGCCCCAGGAGAACCTGCAATCATAAACTGTTTGTTCAACAAGAGGACCAGGCACCACCTTAATAAGTTAGCAGATAAGTCAATACGCACAAGTATAGACACTCCTACTGTAAATGGAATCACTCACAATTTCTGTTACTATTCTTCATGTACCTGCAACTTGGGAAGCATTTACTCTAACTTTGTAGTTGATACTCAGCATCTCAGTTTTTGTTGGTGGGTAAAACACATTAAAAACTATTCCTAAGAGGTATAAACCACATGACTTGCACCTGAACAGAATTTACTTGATGCTTCAGCTTCTGCAACTGCACTAACGAAATGTTTATAGTGTACCAAGTTTTAGCTGTCTTTTTTCCCCAAGCAGGTGGGGGGACACAGAAACATCCAAAAAGATGCAGTCCAACAAAACAAAAAAAAGAAGTCTTTATTGTTTCACTAAGATCTGAACAACTGTAAATCTCAGAAATGTCTGAGTTTTGCCTTGCAATTATATGCGTAAATCTTACCTATACAACCTCCATGGAAAGTAACAAGCTGGAGTCACATTTATTCTACTTAGAACAACAGTAAAAAAAGTGGAAAAAAAAATATGCCTCTCAGGACATTCCACTAAGACAATAAAACCCAAGTTATAGCATCCTTCAGAATTCCAGACCCTACCTTACAGTAGTGTGCCACTTCTACTAGTCATATACAGTCTTACAAACTGATATTCAAACATAAAAGGTGTCTATGTTCTTTCCTCCTTTGTGCCCCTGCAACCCTTAACATACAGCTACCCTGAACAGCAAAGTTTGAAGACACTGTGTTTGCCCATAATGTTATCTCAGTCCTCACAGAAAAACTTTACCCACAGAGGTACAACCCTTGCTGGTGTTTTTCCCTTCAGCTCTGGTGTTTTCCAAGTGGTTTATTGTCCATAGAACAGAACTGAAAATGATCCTGCCACAGCTCCCAAATTTAATTCTGCACTGAGTTTTGCCCTTAGGGATCAACTTTTTATTTCTTCCCAACTTCTCTCCACAGAGTCCTAGTTCACAATTCATGCAATATAATCCAGGCAGTTATAGGTGCGTGCTTCACTGGCACTAAATCCAGAAGTTAATAATTTAAAAATCAGGGCAAACCTAGGCACTCCTGAAAGTCAGTAAGGACTTAAGTTTCCACCAGTAATGACTCCCAGGCACTTATTTTCAGATCATTAGTAGCTACATGCTGCCAGTGTTGAGCAGGTGACCTACCTCACCGTTAGGTCCCACCTGAACTAAGTGAAAGAATGCCTACCAAATCTTGAGGTCAGACCAAAAGGCAGTAATCTGGTCACATCTTATGTAAATAAGTATCAAAGAAAATGAATGCAGACACCCTCATTTTCTTTAATACCATTCACACATTCAAGATGCAAGTGACTGGCTGCCTGTCTGCTTGACACAGACCCAAACTTTCCACACCTCTCCCAGGTAAACATGTGAGATATTAATGCATTTTTAAAGTGATAGGGCTATGCAATAAAGCCTCTGAGGTTATCCCAACATGCACTGTAATAGTTGTAGCAACTGCTCTGGGGGAGAGCAGAACCTCAGTTTACCAAGTTGGGGTACTGGAAGGAAGGAGTACTGGGCTCCAATCTTTTTCTACAGATAATCAAGTATTTCATCTTTAAGTGCTAGCCCTGATCTCTTTCTGCATTATAAATCACAGAACCACAGAATCCTTTAGGTTGAAAAAGACCTTTTGAGATCGTCAAGTCCAACTGTAAACCTAACACTGCCAAGTCCACCACTAAACCATGTCCTAAGCACCACATCTACGTGTCTTTTCAGTATTTCCAGCGATGGGGACTCAACCACCCCCCTGGGCAGCCTGTTCCAATGCTTGATAACCCTTTTGGTGAAGAAATTTTTCCTAACATCAAATTTAAACCTCCTCTGGCACAACTTGAGGCAAAATACAGCCACAACTTTCTATTGAAAGGCTGTTGAACCTCCCTAAGTACATCACATGCTGTTTTTATAGATCACACTGCATTTAGCAAGATGCAATTGCCATCAGTACACAAAACCTTTATGAACTTGGGAATGAAATTCACAACACAAGAAGTAAATTTCCAACCTTACATTTCATTAAAAAAAAAAATAAAATCACACTGTGTAATGTTATGCAGATGTTAATGCCTATCTGCCCTTAATAACTTGTTAATGGGTATTTCTCTGGTGTTATAGGTATAAGATATCATAAATGACTCGGTTACAGAAAAAGCTTCAAATGGAAATTAGATTACTTCGGATACCAAAGCCAACCACCACACAACAAGGTTTCATGAATTCTGCTGCCCTGAACTACTTGTGAAGCTGTACTTCAAGTTTACATCCCACTTTGTTTCCACACACTAGTTTCATTTATCTGTTTAATACAGTTAGCCCCAAGTCCTCATTTAAAAAAAAAAAAAAGTGCTTAAGGAGTTACTTAGACACCACCAATTTTCATACCACATCTTACTGCTCCCAAAGAAACTACATTTGCTCTAACATAGGAACAAAAGCTTTTACCAACTGGAAGCAAACTACTCTCTGTTAATGAGCTGAATAGTCTTAGCTCAAGGCATATACTGGATGAGGATCTCCAAATTGTGCTTTTTTTCCTGTCTCACCAATAGCATTAACACACATTTCATGGAAACTATATATTACATGCAAGTGACTTAGAAGTCCACTGTAGGAACAAGAATTAAGACATTGCAGCATGTAAATACTTTGAGAGGTTAGCCTGCTGTTATCTACTGACTGTTCCAGAGCATTGTAAGGAAAATACAAGCATGTAAGTTCAATGTTAGTACTTAGTACTACATTGTTTCAGTAGAATTTATGAAAACTTAACACCTTAAAATAACAGAAGTATTAGGAATAACTAGGCAAAAAAATGAACAAAGAACGTATTTGGAAAGTGTTTTATAGGCTTAGAGGAAAAGCTAAGGCAGTTCTCTGGTAAATACTGTACCTCTAACTACATTCCAGCCTTATCTTCAAGTGCAACTCTTACAACTTTAGTATAAGAAATTAGTTCAAAAATCTTAATTTTAAAAGCAAAAGAAAAAATTATGTGAGGGTCGGTGTTGGAGTGATACTTCTTTTTGGCTTCATTTTACTAGAATATATTGTTCGATGAAACATTGCTAAGATAGTATGATGCTATACAGTGATCAAAACTGACATACAAAATTCTGAGCAGCAGGGCTATTTTTATTCTTTTGTCTCCTCCAGGAGACAGAAGAAAACAAAAATTAAGGGTGTTAGTACGGGATTTTGTTTGCACATTGCAGCGGCTCCTCACACTCACCACACCCCCCTTTTTTCACCCCCAAACAGAACTTCATCAGCACATAACAGTCAACTCTGCACAATTAAAATGCTACACACAGACTGCACTCACATGTAGCTTTGGTCACTACATGATTTCACTGGCCTGTGTCTTCTCAAGCTGCTCTCTATCTCACTCTAATTTGGAGGGATAAGCTGCACCTGCAAGGCTGCATTCCCCATGATTTTGTCCCGCAGCACTGGTCCCACCATAAGCTACAGAAGTTTCAAGAATGAAGCGTGGTGATACAATCCAGATGAGAAACAAGGCACAAAGGAAAACAGGAACACAGAGTACCTGCAGTAGTTCAGAATGACATAATACAAACATACAAATAAAATAGACAAACTAATTTTCCAACAGTGTGTGTGGGGGGGAGGAAGTCTACATTTTCCTCTTCCCTGGAACATGGAAAACCTAGGGAAGAATGGTCCATCTCTCCAATCATATTTTCTGGGGCCAAAAAGTTGGAAAAAGTCATCACTGGAAGTTTCTAGTCTCATTTCTACACATTTATCCAAGGCTTTGTCCAGAATTCTAGGACTAACACTTTCTACAAAGTTGTCCATCCTATTCAAGTCTTGTGTTTATTAATGTTCCTGCAATGACTGAAATGACAGCTTATCAGCACCTGCTCTTCTGTTAAGAAGTTACCATCTCGCTCTAAACTCTACTGCCTACTAAATCCTTTATTTCAAAGTCTGAACAAAAGCACTTCCCTTTTTAAGTACATAAGCAGTTGTGTGAGTCAGTTTAAAGATTGCCTACATGGTATTTGCTCATCTCTACCTCTTTTCCAGCAATGGATTCTTTGACTATTCCTCCTCCTCTTTTTGGTCAGGAGAGCTGTCATCTGTCTTGCCTGTATAATCCTGCAATATGGAGCAGGAATGCTGTCAGCTATGCTGGTTTTAAGAATATTGCTACCGATTCTGAACTGGCATTTTGCAACGGAGCCCTTATGTTTTATCTTAAGCTAGACAGGAATATTGGAGTTCACACTTACTAAAGAACTAAGAAGGGTATTCACATAGCGGCTTAAAATGCGAGTTGGAAGTGTTTGGCTATTTACTAAGTTCCTGATTCTGATTTTCTTTTTAAATTTCTGACTAGTTTGATACAGCTAGAACTGAATTAAGTTGTTTTGGCACTATGTATAGTGACAGCTGCAAAGCATTGGAGCCACCAACTGTTCAAACATGGCAACAACTACCTAACTTCGATTCCAGAGTAGTTTATACAAAACACAATATGCAAAGTAAGTTCTGTCACCACTGAGTTTCCTTCATTACTTAAGACACAATATTATCATATTTATCCTATTAAAATTCTGAAAACTTTTTGATAAAAAAATTATGTTTATCTCAAATTATTATCTCGCTACCTCTAAAGACACGACGCATACTTAGTACCCTAGAAGCTCTTCCAGTTTTTCCTTCAATTAAACACTCAAAGACAGTTACTGATAGAGGTATACAGAAGATACAGTTCCCTGTACACAAGTTCATAAAAACAAGATTATACAAGCCTTTTATACAGAATTTTATATATTTACCACTGCAAACAATTATATCCATAATTTTCAAATACTTAATAGAAGTTAGTTAATAAATTACTCAGCAAAATGGAAACAGTCAATTCAGACCATACTGGTAAAAAACCCCTACATGTTCTGCTCAAACTGTACCTTCACGCAATTGCCAATAATTTTTCTTGATTTTTAAAAGTTATCTTGAACTTTTATCTTCAAATCCAGGTATGTATTCATTCCCCCCATTTTATTTCCTCACAGCGCCTACTTTAACCATAAATTTCTGTCATTGAGCTGTACCAACTCAGTTGAGGCAGCCCAATGTCCCAGCTGTTCCAAGCTCTGCCATTCTGTGGAGTTTAATGCACCACTAGCAAGGTTGCTGACGATATCAAACTGGGAGGTGCTGTTGACTCTCACTTTCTCGAGGGACAAGAGGCCTTGCAGATGGATCTGGATAGAGTGGAGCACTGGGCAATCATCAGTGGGATGAAATTTAACAAGTCCAAACACCGGATTCTGTATCTGGTATAAATTGGCAGAGGAGTGGCTGGAGAGCAGCCCTGCAGAAAGCAATCTGCGGGTGCTGGTTGACCGCAGGCTCAATATGAGTCAGCAGTGTGCCCTGGCAGCCAAGAGGGCAGGCCACATGTGCGTCAAACACAGCATAACCAGCCGGTCAAAAGAGGCGATTATCCCGCTGTATTTAGCATTGGTGCAGCCTCACCTGGAGCACTGTGTGCAGTTCTGGGCCCCACAATTTAAGAACGATGCAAAGGTACTCAAATGCGTCCAGAGGAGGGCAACAAAGCTGGTGAAAGGGCTGGAAGGCATGTCCTGTGAGGAGCAGCTGAGGACTTTAGGTTTGTCTAGTTTGGAGAAAAGGCGGCTGAGGGGCGACCTCATTGCTCTCTACAGCTTCCTGAGGAGGGGAAGCGGAGAGGCAGGTGCTCAGCTCTCCTCCCTGGTATCCAATGATAGGACACGTGGGAATGGTTCAAAGCTGTGTCAGGGGAGGTTTAGACTGGACACTAGGAAGCATTTCTTTACCAAGAGGGTGGTCAAACACTGAAACAGGCTTCCTAGAGAGGTGGTCGATACCCCAAGGCCGTCAGTGTTTAAGAGGCATTTGGACAATGCCCCTAACAACATGCTTTAACTTGGTCAGCCCTGAACTGGTCAGGCAGTTGGACTAGGTGATCATTGTAGGTCCCTTCCAACTGGACTATTCTATTTTCACCTGAATTCAAACAGCACACATGAAGGAACACCTGGACAATGCAAGCTTTTAAGTTTACTGAGAATTTTAACCAGTGTACAACATTAGCACTAATTTCTGTTTGCAAAACATCTTGGAACAACCTGAGTTTATGTTACAGCACTGCAGTCCTGAAGTAGCAGACAAGACAACAAATAAACTACAGAATCAAGCTACTAGGCTAGTCAACCATACAGCTCAACTAGGAAAAGCCCGGAACTTCTTACAAACCAGATCAGTGTTACTTCATCTTAACACAACGTTGCACTCAGTACTACATCAAAGTAATGTAATAGGTCAAGCATCTAAGAAAATTATTATAAATACAACTGAGGCAGACTCTACAGCAAGAAGAAATGTCTTATTAGATCAACTATGAGAAGTTTCATGACAAACCTTTCTTCGGATATTTAAGCCATCTATGACCACCTAATTCCCTAACAGAGAAACAAGACTCCCCCATGAGCATATAAGAAGGGCTATGGCAAGGTCATACTACAACTCTGTTCACTGAGTATCCCAACTATAATAGGAGATCCCTAGGGAAGAATGTAACTTCTCCCCTCCACATCCTTCTAACCATCTGTGCCTTCAGAACTACTTGAATTACCGGTCACGCCTTCTTTAAACATCCCTTAAGGGATTCCCCCCAACCCCTAATTTTGTCCAATTGCACCCCTCACCACTCCCACCACACTTTCCATGTTTGCAGCCCAGCTAAGGCAAAAAAGCTCACCCTGCCAATATTTCAGGATTTCAAAAAGAGGAGAAAACTTTATGTGCTTCCAGGTTCAGCACCTGCACTGTCCACAGCTGACTTCAGTCATGAGAAAATGCATTCAAGCAAAATCCAGTTTCTCCCAAACACATTTTCCTGGAAGAATTTAGTTTCATAGACACCACCAATGAGAATGAGGGAATAAACATACAATGCTGATGTTTTGTGAGGCTACAGTGATTCCTTCTCTTTCCTGATCATTTGTAGCAGATATTACACAGGAAGTCATTGTACTAACCAATGTGTTCTTTGCCCTACATTGTGTGGACATAAATATATACTAGCTTTTGTGTATTAGCAGCATTCCCCATATGCATAATATTTACGCACACAATAGGTATATGTACCTATGCAGAGCCACATATACATATTGCAAGAGAGAAAAAAAATGTAGACTAGGGAGACCAGAAGCAGCTGTGAAGAACAAACATTTCCTGAAGTCTGAAGAAACTATGAAAGCTCCTGGTTTGTTTATAACACATTTCTCAGGCCCCTCAAGGACAAAGATGCAATGTCATTTGTGAGCAATTAGCTTTTGACCTTGTATGCTCAGGGAAAAGCTACCCCTGAAAAAGTCAAGAGAAATCAGAGAAACTTAAAAATCAGAGAAATTGCAAATATCTGTAGCTTTATTAGCTGCCTCCCCAAAATGTTCTTTGGAATCCACAGTATTTATTAAAATTCTGACTCACATGCAGCAAGTTTAAACTAACATTTTAATATTACTAAGCAATGCTATAAAAGGTTATTAATTATCCATACACAAACAGTGGGATGGATAGCTATAGGTAAGGGGAACAATATTAGTGCTTCTTGCAATAACAAACTGTAACTCTGGAGAAGCATGGTTGTCATCTAAGAACAAAAATGCGGTATGAAATGTTAGCAGTGCCTAGGTCCAGTAATTTACTTCATTTGAAGCTAACTGAAGGCAAACTTCCAAAGTTGTATTCAAATTTAAGAACAGAATTCCCAGCATCTTAAAAACAAAGAAAACCCCAAAAACAGCAGTGAGCCAGAAAGAAGATTCTCTATACACACTCTTCAACCTCAATCCCAGAATCCTAGTGTCACAACCTATGAGGAAGAGATACATATTTTTACCAAAAAATGTAAACAGTCCACACCTCCATACAGTGGATAAAGGACCTTCCAATCAACAACCTTGACTCCTGTTACTCATATTATTGTGCAGGTTTTATGTATGAACACAAAACCACCTGCTCAAAGTACTGGACCACCTGTGATTGAAATGTGACAATTTGGCAGCTGTAAAGTAAAAGCTATCTATCAAACGTTTCATCAAAAGGATTGATCAGCTTAGAAGTAACTGAGTTTCATTAAATAAAAGTAGGTCTATTACAATGAATGCTATTCACATCTTTTTAAGTTCATGAATCAGAGCGTGGTTTTGGAACGACATTATCAAAAAAGCCTCTGTTTTGTCAAAGTCCAAGAATTTAATCTGTGAGATCATAGCTAAGTAACTCTGAATTCATTTCTGGTATCACTGGACATATTAGTTGGGAATATTAGAAGCTCCAAAGGCACTCAGGTTGGAAGCAATATACTGGATAGACATCAGTCAGTTGTGATTTTAGCTACTTATTAGGCTGCCTAAACAAAGGAATCTGAGCATCACATCTAGGTCTGAAGACCTAATGTACATTTTGCTAGGGGCTGTTCAGCAAAATATGAAATGCAACAGGAAGTCCTCTTTATCAATGTTCCCCTGCTTAACACGTTCCCTCCAAGTTCCCTTTTTTTTTTTTTAAATTCCCCTGTAACTCACTTTTATTGTTAAGACAGTGCTACAACATTCCATTGCACTTACACACAAAACCAAGTACTGGTCCTTAGTACTCCCTCCACATTTGCCCAAGAAGTATGCTTAATATTCTGCTATCTGTCTCCTTTTCTGTTAGCTTCACGGTGGACTAGAAACTTTTAAACATAACAAAGTGGAGGAAGACTGCTACAAATGCTGCCATTTCAGACTTGTTAACAGATCTGAGAAAAGGAGTCCAAGAACTCTTCACAAAAGGCAAACATAACCCCGATACTAGAACAGACCAACCAGCTCAATCAGGATTATCAATGTCTATGTCCTTACTATTTGCGATACTCTCAGAATAAGGTGTACACAAACTTCCCAACTATAAATCGGGAGCACACCAGAAACCCAGACACCAGGGAAGTTCTGATTTTGCTGGGGCCATAAAAAGCCAATAGATGAGGATGTTCCCAGTCTGAGTAAAATAAAGATCTCATTAGTGAGCAGAAGAGTGGAGCAGCTAGCTGCGGCTCTGACAGGGTGTTCAAATCGGGAGATTCCACTACTGATTAATGCACCAGTTCTACAGGTTACAGCTACCACATGAAAGAACACTGCACATGCCCTGCCTTGCCAGTCAAACACATGGTACTGCTGCCTTATGGAAGTGGCACTCCGGTATCTTGAGCACACTGCACACTAGCTCAAGTTCTGGTGTACTGAAGCATTGCCTTTATTTCTCTGAATACCAGTGAACTTGTACGTCAGGCCAAAAATGGACACCCACAAACAAGAAATTCAAGGCAACCTGGGTGAGCAGGAGACTTTGAAAGGTCATGCTTCCAAGCACAGGGCTGGTCTCATCACAATGGCAAGGACAACTTAATCCCAAGGACTGCTTCTGCCATACCAGCACCTTGTCCCAATCCAGAATCGTGGTCTGGGAGTACCACCTGGTGGAAGCCATACAAAAGCTGTCACAACAGTGGTTGTAAGTGTGATTGATCTGGAGTCTTCTGTTACGGGCACAAAGCAAAACTTAACAGGTTGCTCACTGCCTAAGGCCAATATAAAATAAAATCCAACCAACTGACCACAAGCCTGAGAAGGGACAAAGGAACAGGTATTTTAATTTCCAGCTTAATATCACTTAACTTTTATAGCTTCTTCTCCTTTCAGCATGTTAAGGTGACTTGCTATAACCAAACAAAATCTAGTCTTTACCAAGAAGGGACCTTTCCTATCCCCCCTGCTTCCTCCTCCTCCCCCAAAAAGTGGCTCTGCATGCAGTCTCTGGCTGAGAGACTACTCAAGTACCCTTAACACTACTTTGGTAGCCCCCTACAGCATCTAGCTCTCAGTTTACAGATGCACATTTTTATACAACTTCGATCTAAGTTTTGTGCTTTATCAGAACTCTCCAGAAGATCACTAGCAAAGAGCCTTTATACCCACTTGTTGTTTAGATTCTTTGGCAAAGGTTCCCTTGCAGTTAACTTTTTATAAAGGAGAGGGAAGGGGCCGACTTTCCAAGCTCCTTCAGACTATAGAGAGAAGACTTTATCATTAACAGAACTCAGATATATAGTCCATGTTTTATGAATAAAGCATGTCCCTTAAATTCTTCTTGAATGCTAGACAGTTCTTTTGTTTCTGCAATGCCTGTAAGAATATGCTTGCGTTCTTGTTGGCTCCCCAGGCATCTATAAGGTGGAATGTAACCCAATTTAGATGTCCTAGAAATCTGCACATTTCCAGAAGTAGGTGATCCCCAACATACTACAGCTTCCCTATCCCCAAAGGGGAACAGGCCTACAAATCAACACATTTTAGACTTTGAACTCTGAATCAGTACTAGAGAAGCACGTATCAAATGGAACTACAAATAATGCATAGATGGAGCAAATAATTTTCAAGTGTAACTCCACGTGGTTGCAGATACCTGAATGTGGCTCTGAGATACAGGCACCATTTACCCAGCTGTCAATACTGAATGCCTCAGTACATACAGTGCTGTTCACAGCTCCCACAAACTATTTCCCCAGGTAACCACACACATCTCAGAGCACGAAGTATGTCTGTCAAAGCCAGCGACGCTGCTTGAGTTTCGGTGGGAATTGTACCAGTAGATGAAGGGTAGAGCTCGGATTCCAGGTTGTGTCCAGACATGCTATTTTGACAATTACTACATAAAAGTAACCCAGAGAAGCATCCAATCAGCGTAAGAAGGCTTACTTTTTGATATACTAGGCTACGCTGCCTACAACTTTACAATTTGGGGAGAAAATAGTGTTAATACAAGAGTACAGTCATCTTCAGTTGGAATCCAGGACAGTCTTAGAACACACAATCACAAAATACCGCAGAATGGATTCTCCAAGGCTTTGATTCCTTTTTAACCACTACTCTCCATTCTCACATTGAAAAATTATGAAGACAAAAGTTTTTGACTTCTGTGAAAAAAATTTTGAAAACCACCAACGTGCAGTAGCGGCCTATAAGAATTCTCAGTATCCAAGAAACTATAACCAACTCATGTCACAAAGAAGGCGAACTCTTCACCTACCACCTTCTTGCAATAGTTCAAAACTAGAACACTCATGCATTTCCTCCTTTAAATGCCAAAACCCACAAAACCTCCCCCAAACCAAACAAAATGATAAAAATACCCCACTAAGCCTCTCTATGTGTAGCACATCACCAGAGCAGAATGGGATACCTTAGAAAAGTCAACACTCTTGGGCACACTCAATAGCCATGTTAGGATACAACAATGAGTAATAACTGAGAACAGCCCACTGGTCCACAGACAAACCTCTGCAGGCTTTTTTCACCTCTGTCACTTCTCTGGGGGGGGGGGGGGGAAAAAACAAAAAACCACACCAAACCAAAAAACAACGAACAGAGAAATGGATTTCACTCTCTTTTAATGAAACAAGGTTTGCAATATATACAACTGTTACAGTATTTTAAATCCAGAGCAGCACAACACTGCTTATCACTCCAAGCACAGTTTACCTCGACACTTTCTTGGAGAAAGAGTAGTTCTAGCCTCCACAACATACAGGGTTCTCTTCAATATTAATTTTTCTCCCCCTTCCTCCCCTACTCTAGCCTAAGTTTTAACCTCCATCCATCTCACCTCCTTTCATGTTTACAAGTTCTGTAGTCACACAAATATGGCATGAATAAACGTATTTTTCTCCTCCAAATTCCAAGTGCAGTACATATTTGGATCCATGTATAACTGCATCTTTCTACTGACTGGGTATTTCATTATTGGCTGAATTTAATAAGCAAACCTTAAAAAGGGACAAAAATAACTCGAATAGTAGATACCAACAAATGAACATCTGTTGTCAAAGTGATCAGTACAATCCTTAGACATGAGTTGCTAGGAAATAAAGGTAAAAAGAAACATCCTAATTCAGAATACAGCTTCAAACAGGAGCTGACTCAGACCTGGCCAGACAAAGAACATGCTCACTTTTGTCTGCACTGATCTCCGTGGATAACTCATATTACAGATTGCTCATA
Organism: Pelecanus crispus; assembly: GCF_030463565.1. NCBI lineage: Eukaryota > Metazoa > Chordata > Aves > Pelecaniformes > Pelecanidae > Pelecanus > Pelecanus crispus. The sequence goes on from NC_134643.1 coordinate 170,658,216, forward strand.
CAGTCTCCCTGAGCAAAACCTGCTTTTACTACCCTGCTAAAGCAGCCTCTCAGTGCTGCCTACTAGGATTTATTCATAATTCAACCATTTGATTTCACCTGGGATCACTGAGTTTTCTGCAAATGGAGACATGTGAATAGGAAAGAACTACTTCCCTGACTGCCTCCCCAGGCACCCAGATATTAAAGCACACAGACCAAGGCTGAATTAAGAGCCAAAAATTTTTTAGCATCTCTAGTCCCAGTTTGCCAAAGTCAGAGGTGTTCCAAGCTTACAGGCCAACCACTGAAAATACTCCAAGGTCCTCTGGTATGTTTGTTCATCATGACAACGCCAAAATACTCTCTATATTCATTCTTGCAATTATGTCAGTAAACATATTTGGGCTTTCTAACACCTAACCAGTTCTTACAGCATACCTGCACAGAAATCCAGTCCAACAGTTTTAGAAACAGTAGCTGTCACTGCAAGATCAGTGCTAAATCCCTACTACAAGATGCTGACAAATACAAGGAGCACGTATGTAATGACATACAGAAGAATGTTAAGAAACAGCTTTATGACCTTCAGACTGGAACCAAATTATGAACTGAGCAGTTCAGAGAGCAAAACTTGCACATGAAAGTTAACCACCCTTTGCAATATCATACTGTAACATGGGTTTGCAAAATTTCTATGTGATGGCTGAAAGGGGGCACATCTTAACACAAAATGCTAAGAAAGATTATTTCCTGCCACAGACCTTGAGAACATAAGCATAACGTAATTTCAAAGAGATTCATGACTTGCAGGGGAACACTTGTTTTGATAGACACACAGATACACTCATGACTTGCTTTTACACTTTGTCTGATAATATTGATGCAAATGAAAGAAACTACATCCCAGAACTGCAGCATCTTGCTCGTTATATGTCATATCAAGAACTGTTTAACATAATGTAACCACACAGCTCCACTGCACATACAGTAACTTCCAATCATAAAAATCTAGGTATCAATTACTGTTCAATCAGCATGTTTTTCAAAAGCTTTTGCTAGATAAGAATTAAGGTTTTACCCAAATTAAAAACCCGTTAGCAGAGCTTATCACACACACTGACACTCTTACGCTGTTAAGAAAGTTGTTCCTGAGCCTTTCTTCTTTCATTATGAAACCTTTCATTTCCATGTTTTTACTGAATAGTAAGAAAAATATGATCAGCCACCTAGTAGCGTCAATTTCTACAATTTGACTGTAGAGAATGAAATACTTAAAAGAAGCCTCTCTAAGACACAGCACTTTTTTTGTCTTTGGAAAACAACTAGGAAAGCAAAATCCCTTAAGGCTACAGAGGTTTACAGGGTTTAACACACAAAAATTTTCTATTGCAAAGTACTTATAAGCTTTCCAAGTATTACAGTAATATTCAGAAGCTACAGAGTTAAGGCTGATTTCCTACATAAAACGTAGGCCTTTGCCAAAGTAGTGTGGGGTGGGGGGAAAAAAAAAAGATACACACATATAAAAACAACTAACTGGTGACTCAATACTTCTTAGGTGCTCATATTTTACATCTCTGCAGAGAGTACAATTAAAGAACTAGAAATGACTAGAGAAGTGCTAGTCCTGTACAACAGTAGAAGCAGCTTTCCTTCAGCATCAAGTACACTAAGCAAGAACTAGTTAATTTGTTCTATAGCAGGAAAAAGCACTGCCATAAACACATTTAAAAGATGTGGGTATCTGGAATCTTTTAAAGATTCTATAACATGTCACCCAAAGGATTTTTTTATTGTTGTACAATGCCTTATCCATTGTTAAAATCATTGAAATCCAGACCATTTCTATCCAAACTGCTGACATGCCCCACAGCAGGACAGTTGCTCTAACATTCTTGTCAGTCACAGCAGTGTACAAGGCATAGAAAATACAGATTAAGTAACCCAAGTCATACTAGTCTCCTGCCTTAACTGAGCTTTCCACTTTTTTTTTTTCCCCTCCATCCATTCCTGTTTTCATCTTCCCTACCTATAACTGCATCCTTGATTGCCTCCCATCTCCCAGGGAATATCACACTTTTTCCAGCAGGAAACAGGCCCACATATTTCTACTGTAAGTGGGACATGACCAGCTACCACTTATCTACAGGTCAGATTCCCCAAAACACACATCTCTTCAACCAAACTCACAAGGGCAGATGTATCTTCCAGTGACTACAATATACAAAGACTAGCACTCAAGCATTTGTCACAGACTACTTTTTGTCGTTTCAAACATTGCTCCATTAGGAGATCAGACTATACATTAGTAGCTAGCATTAGTCAGCTAGCCCAGCTGACAGTATCAAAACCACAGTCCAGATCCCAGACATGCACAAGACACCCACCACCAAAATAAGCATTTCTTTAGCAAGTCGCAGCTAGCTCTGTTCACCAAACTTGTGTAATAATCCTGTTCCACATAAAGCATGTTGGCCACACATAAAAGCCATTAAGTTTTTTTGTTGTTTTTTTTTTTTTGTTTTGTTTTTAATAAACTGGGGAGATTACTCCCTCAGCCACAGTGGGTGCCTAGACCTGGTACAATTTGTGATGCTTAAAGGAATCAGTCCTTCTATTGATGAGCAGAAGTGCTAATCTCTTGAAGTCACAAAAAAACATTTAAGGCTACACAAGTTACAGCTGTTTGCATTTACAGCTTCTGTCTGTACAGTTTACTACCCATTTAAAGAACCTGATCCAGTTCCTAAGGAGCTGTAAGTCAGCTTTTAACCAAGTGTTCTGTACTTGGACACTTAGATTTGAATTACCCATGGTGTCATGTCACCCTAGTGAGTTAAGTGTGAGGAAAAAACCCACAACACCCCACCCCAAGAAACAAAAACAAACAAAAACACAAAGAAAAAACCCCAAACCAACACATGAACCCAAAATGAGACTAAATTCATAGAACTGTTCATTCATTAAATCACTTAGGGGAAACTACGCAAAATTAAGATTTATTTAACAGTAAGAATGAAACGCGATGTTTTGGGGTTTTTTTCTTAGAAAGGTGGAAAGTCTGTAGTAACTGAGAGAAGATCCATTTTACAACTGTCAGTCTGTACTCATCTGGCCCTTCGTCAGTTGCCCTCCAGCCACAAATCCTACTGGCTGTAGTAATTAACAACCCCGTATTAAATCCTCTGTTAAAAAACTAACTTCGCTCAAGGTATGCAACATTTTTTGTTTGTCCCCAGTGTTTTAAACTACCTTCCAAAATGGGAAGCTTCAGAACTGGTAGCATGCAACACCACCAGGATGGGAATGCGTGTCCAGCCTCACCAATTCCCCACTGACAGCTCCCATGCACCATGTTAACAGGTATCAGTCTCAACTCTTCTGCTGACCATATGAGCTGACGGAATACAGATGCTTAGCACCGCTACACAGACGTAGAAGACACAAGCACAGCAGATAATCCATCAGGAAGAGTAGTATGTAGTAAATGGAGTAGAGAAGAATCCTAATGGCACATTTTTATTCCCGCCCCCCAGTATCTTCTCATTTAGGCATCATCCAAAAAAGCAAACAGGAAAGCAAATGACCAGAAATTAAGACTCTCTGAGAACAGAACTGTAGATTTCATAGCAAGACTCATATGAAGAATCACAACTTGATGCAGTCCACTGCTTTATGATCAGTTGCTTTATCTCCTGTATCCATGGTATTTGTGTTTTATATACTGAATGCTATTTGCCTATTTGTCTGAAGCTACTAAAACTAAACATTTAGAGAGAAGTCTTCAGGGAATGAATTCTAGTCTAGTGATAAGGGAGTAGGGAGGAGAAAGATGGTGTGGAATCAAACTCTGTAAGCCAAGTCCCAGATTTGAAGAAAGCTGTGGGTCTTTTTAAATAAGACTTTGTAAACCAGACCACTTATGAACTACACAAATATAAGTGATGTATTTTAAAGACAAGAATTAGTGAAAAGCAGAACATTCGGGAGCGTTGCATTCGTTTTCCTCATGATAGCGTGTCAGCTATGCAAGAGTGATACAACTCTACACCACCACAGCAGGCGACATCCCCTTCTAGTCCTATGTTCATTTAACACCTATGAACTAGCTATTACTCAAAATGTCTGCTCCCAACAGTCATCTCACTAGTTGCTTTGATATTCTGAAGTCAACACAGGAAAGTCAATTCTAAAGAACTGAGCTGGTTTTTCAGCATCATCCAGTGACAAATTAGTGAAAAACAACTGCTTAATTTCCCAGCATGCTTTCAGATACCAAGAGTGTACAGAGAGAAGTTTTCTATGGTTAACAGACAAGGTTTTCCTTATAAGGCTAACTGTGCTATACTAGAACTTCAGTCAAGTATTAACACTGCTTGGAATTTCTTGCTTTTTGTTTAGGAAGACTGAGTTATGCTCCTCCTGCATAATACACATTAAATTTTTTTTTTTCATTTTAGACAATTCCTAAAAATCCATGCAGGCTTATCTTCATTAGTGCTAAGCTCACCAAAGTTCATATGGCTCAGACTAACTCATAGCAGTTCACTTGAAAAATTATTACCTGTATCAAAGCCAGTAGAAAGAAATAAGCTTCTCACTCACATGACAGTGTTTTAATAGACTCGGCTGAACACATCTGCAGAAAATGCTTCTTGGTATTTCTGCGGCATTTTTAAACTGGCACTTGTTTTAGCTACCTAACCACTCCAACCTTCTACAGAAACATCGGTGACAAGGCTCTGCTTATTTCAGTAGAACCAGCTGAACTTAGCAGCATTACCTCTCCCTACCGTCTTCTGTCAACTAGAGTTCAATGTCTCAGCCACACTGCAACTAACTTACACAGTATTAACAATCATTTCTTAGGAGATGCTCAAGTGACTATAAAAAGATGTACAAGGCAAGACTATATATTCACTTATTACATACCCATGAGAAAGCTACCAATACATTAGAATGAGTTGAAACAGAGTATAAAAGTATTACAGATATTTTCAGAAAGTGTGCGTGATTAACTTGAAACTTCTGATAAGTTACATAATAAGCCAAAGCTGTACTGAAAGCATGCAAGGAAGACTGATATTACAGTTTACACAGGCATTGCTTAGCATAGCTTACCATGTCTTTAAAATGCTGTATGACAGTTACAAAATTATTACTTACAGACTTGCACCATGTACAAGTAGTTTTTGGAGTCTGGGCAATTAAAAGATTAAATGATGGAAACACTAACAAATGTCACAGTTTGTTTTCACACAAAGGTATTAAAACTAGTTACACTCCAACATATCTGATGGATAATTTAAGGCTACATGGGCATAAAAACTGCTTCTGCAAGCACTCGGTTTTAACTAGCTTCATTGTCTAACTGTAATATACATCTTCAGGCATTTCGAAATGCGATGCTTACATGGCAGTATAAACGTGATCACATATTAAAACGCTTCCTGCACTTCAACTTTTAAGAATATTGCTTTTACACTCAAAAAGGAGTCAAACCTGCCATCACCAGGTTATTGCAGAAACTTGTCCTGATTTCTCTACGGTAAGATACGCATCTTCATCTGCTGACTCCACTGACACAAGCTTCCTCTAATCAGCAAGACTAAAAAGAAAATTTTAAGCTTGGGAAAATAATATTTTGGATAAGAAACCTATCCGAGCATAAATTCTGAAAAAATAGGAGTAGGAAAAAAAGGACAGAAATTAAATAGCACATAGTAAAAGACAAAGTTGGCTTGGCTACTCCAGAAAGAAACTTAAGAGAAATTTATAGAGATACCAAACCAAAAACAAAATTTTCAATGTCTTGCTAGAGGACAGAGTAATATTCCGAGGCAGCACTGCGATATACATTGACTGATTATGAAAAACAGTGTTCAGCACTCTTAGGAACAACGACCCATTTAGCTTACTATTCCATTTTAATTTGAAGTAAGAACAGCAAGGGCAGCATTGACCCAAATATTCTTAATTTTCCTACCACAAAGGTACTTTAGAGTACTATATAGTCTGGCAGCTGTAAGCAACAAATTGAATACTTTGAATTTACAGCATTAGTCCTCTGGAAGCCTGTTTCAAGAAATAAAACCATCAATGTTTGAGCTACAAGCGTAGTTTACTAACACACAGCTCACTCAAAACCAAGATGCATCGAACGCTCTCCACTTGCAGATTTTACACTGACACTTCCTTATGGATCCGGTTACCACGTCTTCCCCAACCAACCTCATCTTCTTTGAAGCAGTCATACGGATGAGTTTTCCATCAGCTAAGTTCTTCAGGTAGCTCAAGAGATGTTTTATTTCATTGCTACGTATCACGTGCTAAGTGATTCACTCCGAAGGTTGTTAAGTTGACCGCTGTTCCACTCACCACGAATGTAGACACCCCGCAAGAAATGGACACCTGACTAGTATTAAAGATTCTATAGCTGAGGAATGATTAAGGCCCTGCCTGTAACCCCATTTATTACTCTTGAATTTGACAAATTCTGGATGGAAGAACGAAGGCTGAAAAGGCGCTCTGCTACCAATTAGAGTTTCAATATAATAAAAAGCATTACAAAAGAAAGCTGCCGAATCCTTCATGTAACTTCAATTTGAGAAGCAAGCTTACGCTGAACAAGTTAGAACTTTCATCCAGATTTTCCGATACCTAAGATCCACTTCTTCCCAAAAAATTCATGAAGAAACTGTAAACAAGTATCCACCTCAGTTTAATAGAAAGCTTATAATAGCCTTAAAAAAAAAAAAATCCACACTCAAGGATTTCAGTAAATACATATTGTCAGCAACAAATCCAGTACATACAAACAAGCGGCCAGATACAGAAAATGAAAAGTCTGGTTACACAGAAAATTACATAACATTTTTTCCAAGAAGAAACTTAAAAACCTTAAGTTTCCTGGATCAGTGAAGGAGAAATTCCTTAAAGCTATGAAGGTGTTTCAGCCTCTATCCCCACCAACCTCAACAGGCCGGGACAAGTGCAATACCACAGACACACACAGCATTGCAACTGATCCCAACCTGTGTAGAAAGGGGTACAATTTTTCCATACTCACTGACTGACTTGTCACTGCCACAGTCAGTTTTGCATGGATTTGCACAGCAGAGTATCATACAGCTGGATGCAAACCTGCAAAACTAACCAGAGAACAGTGTTCAATTAAACAACAAATAAAATTTTAAGACATGCTGAATATGTAGTTCTACAGCTAGCAGTACTTTAAGTGCTTATAATGCAGTAGATTAGTGAACACTACCTGCACTATAAGCACTTTAGTGCTACAAGAGCTGTCATTCACTAGACTGCTGTTAAAATAAGGAAGGCCACAAAATATCCCATAACCAGCAGAAAGCATTCAAACTCCTTGATGTAGATTATAACAGGCCACCATCAGTTTTGCATAGATTTGCACAACTACACTCTTCTTGTAGTGCAACTATGCAAAACTAACAGAAGACTGCAAAGCAGAAAACTACTGGAACATCTACAGTCTTAACCTGAGTGACTGGATGAAGACATAACTTCTTATGCCAGAAGGAGCACTTAGGGCAGTAGATGCTAATCTACTTCACTATCTGCACTAGATGCACCTTAGTACAAAAAGCACTTGACACCACCACACTGTACCTTTCCAATCTCTGAAGTCCTGCAAGATCTCCTGAGGCAGTTGTCAACATAATGCTACAAGTGCCTTCACTGCAGTAGGTTCTATATATCACTACCTGCACTGTAAGCACTTTGACATTACTCTGACGCAACCAGCGTTTTTAGTAATTCAAGATATGTTGTCTACCTTGTACCTGCTGAAAGAAAAGAACAAAGTGAGTATTTGATCAGGTTTCGATTTGCACACTTTTGACAATCAAGCTTTGGAACAAACATTCACACTTTGTTTCTGGGCTGAAGACCTCCTTCAGAGTAAACCAAAGCAGCGCATTAGCCCAATCCAGGACCCTCACACGCAATACCAGGAGTATCAAAATCTATGCTGATTGACAGCAGAAGAGCCCAATTGTGAAAATGAGTCAACTGCTTCTCCCATACCATTCTCAGAAAGCCATCACAGCATCCGGAGGTAAAAGTAACTATTAGCTTTCAAAGACCAGGCTGAAATAGGGTAAGAACTCCCACTGCCTCTCCTCAAGAAAAAAAAAGGATAAGGGCAGTAAGCATTACAACAAATACAAACAAAGTTTATGCCCAATTTTAGGTAATCGGGAATTTAAAAATTGTGTTGAACAGAGAGGCCATCAGCTTTCTGAAATCAGAACGCATCTTATGGCATGCCAGGTGCTCTCAAGTTTTCCAATGACTTGGTTTGCTGGCAGGTTAGAACATTTGCTGTTACTGCCACAACCACCCTGCCTCAAAATACAATTCCTACCATTGTATTTAGGTTGGTCTATCCAGCAACAAAAAGCAGTTTCTAATGATGGCTATAAAATATACTACCACAACCAAATTACAGCTACTCATTACAAACCCGAGGTTCAATGAAGCAGGACAGCACTATCTTCGAAATTTGAAAGCACGTTTTATTCCTTCTTAAATAGGAATATGAACTGAAAGGATCATGTAAGCACGAAGTCTCTCTTTACTTGATACTTATAGCAAGCTTAATATAATACTTTGAAACTACGAGAAAACTAACTTTTGTTAGACAGAAAAAGGAACTTTGCTCAAAGAAAAAAAAATCCCAGATATCCAATTTAAACATTTTTAAGACTCTCACTGTCCAGCTACTTTAGATGGATGAGTGTTTGAAAAACTTGTATTATTTTCCACTGAATGAGTGAAATTGTGCACTGCTCCACAATCCCAAGGAACTCTTTAGAATTTAGTGCTCCTAAACGAAGTCTCAGGCTCGGCCTCGAATGCACTGGTTCTGCCTCTACATTTTAAAAAATAAATTATTAAAAAAATAAAACTTACCATTTTCTGTAAAAAGGAGCTTCCTCCACAAATACACCACTGCAACATCCACAGAAAGCTTCATTATTTCCTGCTGCACGTGTCGATACTGCGAAAAAAACACCAAGTTATTTTGCTTTTTGTGGCTGAGGAGAGAACAAAGTCACCGAGCAAGTTCCCGAACGCCAGGGCTCCCCATCCCCACTCCACCCCCCCGGGGAAGGCGCGAAAGGCTCCGGTACCCCCCTGAGGCGGCCAGAAACCGCCCCGTGCGACACCCCACACGCGGGCTCCCTGAAAACACCGCCCCGCTGCCCCAACCCCCGGCGGGGAACACCCCCCCCCCCCACACACACACACACGCAGTCCGTCCTCTGCCGCTTCGGCGGCTCGGCGGGGCCCGGGGAGGCCGGGGCGGGGCAGGGGGCGCCGGGGCCGGGGCCGCAGGCCCTGCCCGGGCCGGGCCCGCTCCCCTCAGCGCGCAGCACGTGCTCCGGCCAGAACACAGGGGCGGCCGCGCGCACCGCGCCCGCCAGGGGGCGCCGCCGCCGGCAGCGCGGAGGTCACAGCCCGGCTACGGCGTGACGCCCCCCCCCCCCCCCCCCGCCCCAACCGCCCGGCCCGGGCCCGCCGAGCCCCGCAGCCCGGGCGGAGGGGAAGGGACCGGGCCCGCCCGCTCCCGGGGGCCGCCCGGACCGGGAAGAGGCCGCGGCGGGGGGAGGGGAAGCGGCTACCCTGGCCGCCGCTGCCCACACGCGGCTCCGGGCCTAACAGGGAACAATCGGCCCCAGCACGCAGCCGCCGCCATGTCCCCCGCCTCCCCCCCCCCCCCCCCCCCCGCTCCCCAGCAACATGGCGCCGCCGAGGCCCCGCAGCTGCCGCCGCGCCGATTTCGTAATGAAGCCCGCGGCTCCCGAGCGGCGGCGGCGCGGGGCCCGCCCGCTCCCCCCGCCCGCCTGCCCGGGAGAGGCGGGGAGCCCGCGGCCGGCCGCCCGCGCCCCGGCGGGGAAAGGGGGGGAGCGGGGAGGGGGGGAAGAGGAGGGCCCGCCGCCCCCGCCCCTCCTGCGAACAAAAGCCCATGCGGAGGGGCCCGGGACGCGCTCGCAGCCCGCGGCGCTGCCCCCTCCCCGGGGCCCCGCGCCCCCTCCCCCGGGGGCGGCGGAGCACAAAGCGCCTCCGCCGGGAACTCCCCGAGAGCCCCCCCCCCCCCCCACCGCCACCACCGCGCCCTCCCCGCCCGCCGCCGCCTCTTTTACCGCCGCTGCCGTTCCCCGAGCTGGGCGTGGGCGGCGAGCGGAGCCCCCGCGCCGCCGCGGCCTCTGCCCCATGTGCGGCTTTGTTCTGGTGCCGCCAACTCCCCCCCCCCCCCCCCCCCCCCCCACGCCGCCCCGCACAGCCGCGGCGGGCACGGCGCAAACTTTCCCGGACGGGCCTTCCCCCGCGGGGGCCGCAACCCCCGCCCGCTCCCACCCCCGGCCGCCGGCAGCTGCCATTGTGCCGCGCGCGCCGCCCTGCCCGCCCCGGGGGCTCGGCCGCTCCCCGGCGGGCGGCCCCGGGCCCGGAGCGCGGCGGGGGTGGGAGGGGGGGGGGGGGGCGGGAAGGGGGCGGCGGGACTCACTGCAGCAGCGAGCGGCGCGCACGCTTTTTCAAATCTCCCTCATTCCGGCCCCTCCCGCCCCGTGTGCGAGCTCGGGAGGCGCCGCCGCCGCGGCGGCCGCTGCCATGCGCCTTTGCTCCCGCTCCCCCTTCACCACCCCCCCCCCACCACCACCCGCCGCCCGCCGCCCACCCACACCCCCCTCCCGCCGCCCCGGCCACTCACAGCGGCCCGCCAGCACCCCCCGCGCCGCTGCCGCTGCCCCCCGCGCCGCGCTCCGCCGCCCCCCCCCCCCCCGGCCGCGCTGCCCCCCCCCCCCCCCGGGCTCGCCCCCCGCCCGCCGCCGCCTCACAACAGGTTTCCTGTCAGCGACACGCGCGCGGCAGCGACACTCACCCGCCAGCGGCGGCCGCCGCCACCATCTTCCCTCCTGCCGCCGCCCCCGGCGCGGCGGGGCGAGCCCGGGCCAGGGGAGCCGCGCCGCTCCCCGGCGGGGCGGATGGGGGGAGGGGGGGGGCGGGAAGTGGCGCGAAGGCAGGTCCCGGCGGCAGCGGCGGCCGGGCTCGGGGACCATGTGGGTGAATGAAGGGCGGCGGCTCCCGCCTCAACGTAAATATCCACAAGCCCCGCTCCGCCCTCATTAGAATAGAAAACAAAGTGCTTCCGAGCGCCGCGCCGCCCAATCGCCGGCCGCGGCCCCCCGCCCCCGCCCGCCGCCGCCGCCTGCTGCGATTCATCCACACAGCAGGCATGCACCGAGCCCGCCCGCACGGCCTGCGCCGCCCGGCCGCCGCCGCCGCAAACTTTGTCTCCGCCGTTCCCGGGGGCCGGGCCGCGGCGGGGGAGCGCGGTGGCGGCCGCGCCGCGCCGCGCCGCGCAGGGCTCCCGCTGCGGGATGGCGGCGCTGCGCGCATCCTGCCTGCGCAGGCGGTGGGGACGGCGAGGGGAGGGGAGGGCAGGAGGTGCACATGGTGGCCCCCGCGCTCACGGGAGGGCCGGGGGAGGCCCGGCCGCGGGGGGCGGGATGGGCAGGGCCGGGCCCGCCCGCTGCCGCCCCGCGAAGTTACGCGCGCGGGGGCGGGGGGGGAGGGAGGTGCCGCGCCCGTGTCCCCCCCCCCCGCGTCCCCGGCCCCACGCGGAGTGGCGGGGGTGGTCCCGCGTGTGGCTGCACTTGTCCGAGGGAAACTCCTGGCCGAAATGGGGGAAGAGGAAACCCAAACGGGCAAGGATGCGAGCGGCGAGCTGGCGGCGAGGGGCAGCGGCCGCATCCCGCGCCGCCGCCGCTTTCAGGCGGGGGGACACCCCCCCCCCCCACCACCACCACCCCCCCCCAGGTGGGACCCCCAGGGCAGCCGGGCGGCGCCAGGCGTGGCGGTCCGCAGCCGGCGGGCGGGAGCAGCGCGCCGTGCCCGAGCAGCCCAGCCCTTCCTGGAGCCACCCTGAGCCGCCGCGCCCCGGGCCGCGGGCGGGGAGCCCAGGCCGGCGGCAGCAGGAGCGCGGCGCTGCCGGAGCCGAAAGTGCCGGCGGCTGCGGGGTGCCCTTGGTGGCGAAAGCGGCGTTAAAACGGGGGGGAGGGGTGTGAAACGGCACGTGCGTGGGGAGCTACGAGGTTCCGCCGTGGCCCTGCGTCCTTACTGCTTTCACCGCGGTTTTCTGCACTCGAGACAGAGAGAGAGAAGGTGATGGTTAGAGGTCAGCGTACTCTTCCGTGACACAGATGCTTATTTTATAAAGACGCGTTCAATTTTCTATTTTAAAACGTGAGGCCGCCTTTAGTTCTGTGTGTTCTACACAACATTTTGTAGACCAACATTTCTACAGTTCCTCGCGTTGTTATAAATGGAGAAATCACTTCGTCTTCCGAATAAAAAGACCAGAAGAAGTGTGGTCTGAATTTGCCATTTCCAAAAAACTTTGAGTTTTTATTTGTTGTCGTATCATTCCAGTGACTTCTGCAGACAACAAATTTTTTTTTTTTTTTACCAGTTATTCTAGTTACCTTCACTATATAGCAGGAAAAGCATGCTTAGAGTTCTCAGTGCGTCTTCTTTTGCAGTTGTTCGGAATAGGATGCTAGTCGTTCCCAAGCTAGTAACTACATTTCATTAACGCTACAACATTATCTTTTTAGGTAGTTTTGCTGTGTTTGAGCCTTCAGAAAGTAATAAACATTCAGAGACTTTTTTTTTTTTTAGCATTTATATGTGATGTTGAATGTCACAGAAGTCGACTCCACACTCTTTAGGTTTTGGTGGTTTTAGCTGAGAGATATATTTACTTATATGCACAAAAAAAAATATTTTACAATACTATATTTGATAAAGGACCATTTCAACTGAAAACCAGGGTTGCTTTTTAAAACCGCAGTAATACAAAATGTAGTTGGTTTTGTATTGTATTTTAGTTACACTGAAGTTGTTCTCCCTTGCAGCTGAGGTTCCTTTCCCACTCCTTAACCCTATACCCCTGCTCCACCTCCATTTCTTTATTTTTCCTCTTTTTTTCTCAGTTTTTTTTTTTTTTCTGCTCTCCTGTTACTTTTGGCAAAAAAGGCCATCAAAAGGTAATCAGTAAGATGCAAATGTAAGCATATTTTTGTTCTCACTGCTTCGGATGAACTCGAGGCCTTACCAAAGTTGGTGGCGATAGTCCTGCTGATTGAACAGGTAAGATTTCAGTCCTTGTCTTATATCCGAAGATTTCAAATTGCTTCCACAAAGCTGGGCAAGTACCGTCTCCTCAGAATCTAGAGTAAATGAAGTGATAGGGAAAGTAACGTCACATTATACCAAACTGTCCACTGGCTGAAAAGAGCCAACAAAAGCGTAAATGAGAAAGAATACAAGACTGATGATTTTTTTTTTTTTTTCCAGTTACTTTAGTCATTTGCAACAGAAGGGAAATACTGGATTCAGGACCTGTCTGTGTTCCTCTCACCACACCTGGAAGAAACATGCCATTGATGAAAAAAATTAAATGTATTATTTCACTGATCCAGACAGTTATGCCCATAGGATCCAATCTGGCTTCCTCTGTAACCAGTGGAATGGTCTTCATAAAGCCCCTGGGCACATAGGTCGTCCATGAGCACACGTGTCGCTGTGTTTTGTAGCTCCAGTGGATTCTCCTACAGATAACTTTCTTTGAATGTAGCTTTGGAGTAGAATCCACTGAAGGAGTAGGGGTTTCCTAAGAGGAAAACTGACACAACTGCGAATTCCCTTAAAGTGGAAATCTGTTAAACAGTAAATACTGTTCCACATCTTGCAGAAAATACTCGGAACTGAAGGCCCTCGGGTCACTCTTCCTTAACATGTACTAACTCATCTGTTTGCTCTTTATGGACCGCTGCCCATCTTATTTTTCTTTACTACAGTAGCTGAGCACATCACATTTATCATGATATTTACCTTCACAGCACAGTGTGACATCACAATTGCTATTCCCATGTCACAGGTGAACAATCTGACATAATAAGGAACAGAAGTTACCTCTTTCAAAACCAAGGCTGACACCTGAACTATGGCCAGTTTTCTCTGGTTTTGTCGCTATAAAGAATATGGAATAAATCGGTATTCTTTATACATCACTCAAGATCACAGGTAATGTGTATGTTATGCAATACATGCTACTAAGAAATCTTAGGAAATAGCCAATTTAGCAAGCTACCCCTAAAAAGAAAAGGAAAAAAAATATTATCCAAAGTAAAATTAAAACTTTTATAAGTTTGTTAAACAAACGTCATTATCTAACGAGGTGTACAGTAGTGATGCCAGCTTCTTTTCTTTGCAGTTCCTAAACTAAAGAGAGGGAGGGTTATTAAAAAAAGGAGTTTGCAACATTCTGCTTTGGTGATTTTAGGGTCATTTGTTTCTAAAAAAAATAACAGTAGTGACAAACAAACAGAAGTTGCTCTAGTTTGGTGTTTTACTCCCAACTTTAAATATTCTCCTTTTTTTATATTTGTATTATTATTTCAAAACTTTACAAACTGTTTATCTGTAGCAGAAGTGACAGATTTAGTAGATTTCAGGCAGAAAGAAGAAAACAGGATGAAAAATCCCCCAAGTACTTTTTTATATTTACCTATCTTTGATAATGCCTGAGCCAGTTAAAATTTTAAAAAATTAACTTGTCTGGGGTAAAGCATTTTGGAATTACTGATTTTTCAGAGCTAATTCTTACTATCCCACTTATAGTTTCAAGAACACTAAGTAAAATTGACAAAACAGCAAACAAAAATGGTGTAAAGAGGCTTCTCTGGTTTTAGGATTAAAATTGCTTTCCAGTCATACCATTTTTTTAGAATCAAGCCTTCGATTCCAGCACATTTTATCATACTCAAGTACACATTAATCATAATTTCAAATATTTATATTTAGAAGGAGGCATGTACTCTGTAGGGAGGTGAGTTATAACAAGATATAGGAGTCCTCAGTCACAGGCAGTTAAACATCTATATCTGATTATTATTCTTGGGAGTTTAGTACTGTTATCATTCAACCATTAATTTTATTTCCCAGTGTTTATGTTGTTATCCTATCTGGAGATCAGTGTTTGCACAGACTCTGCCTATTCATTTCACGTGTAAAAATGTTTGCCTTCAGATGTTCGTTTCATTTGAGGTATAGAAGTCTCTAATTTGTGCGGAGAGATGAAAATTTAACAGCTGAAGCAGCGTCGAAACAAAGAGCGTTTATAACCGGAGAGTGTTCAATTTGCCGCGGTGTTTCCCTTACCTCTGTCCTCCTCTACCGCTGAGGCTTTGCACCCTCTGAGGCTGGAGCAGCTGAGTACAGGCAGGAGGGCTCTTGCCCCCTCTCTCTCAGGCTGGCCAAAATCGTCTGCTTCTGTGATTTTTATGGAGCCAGGTTTTGCTGCAAGGTGTGCCTTAGGTTTCTTGAGAATGCTAATAAGAAAATGGAAATCCTCCTTCTTGTTAGGCTGCTGGGCTATTCTGAAATAATTTGGAGGGATCTTGCTGTTAGCGCGATCCAAATTCACCAATAGGAAGCAAACGTGTGGCTGGGGAAAGGGCTGAAGAGAAGGTGCTTCATCTTCAACTATTCTGCCCTCTGTCTCACAATTTTACTTTCTTGGCTGTTGAAACTCTCTCACTGCTTACTGTTTCAGGCTGTTCACTGCCTTTCCTTTTCGCAGTTCCTAAGTATCTTCCCTGTGCTCTCTTAAATATGCAGTCTAGATGGAGGTAGCATGAAAAGCACTGAACAGCTGGAAAGTAGGAGAAGCCACAGGATTTACTTCTGAGCAAAGCAGGTATAAACACATGGGGGGCGGGGGAAAGCACAGGTGTAAGAGTGGCCTTTAAAAAGAAGGGATTTGGAAGGCAAGAAGATGGTGATGCTATAGAAGAGGCTCTGAAAAAAGGGAAAGAAAAACTTGAGAGTGATAGGGACACACTGTGAGTGATAGGGAAGTTATGCTCTGACACTTTTTACAAATGTCTAATAAATCTGTCCGTACTTTAGCCTTCCTAGGTACTGGTAGGTGTAGTTCTTGCCTTCTGTTCCCTTTGCATCCATGCAAAAAGCGTGTACTTTTTTTCTGCTTTGTGAACATTCAAAATGACTACGAGCACGGTTTCAAGCCTTGCAGTGCTTTATTGAGGCTAAATAAAAGAACATGCCAGGACAGATAAAGCAAAATGGCTGTTGTACCCTTCCCCAAAATCCCCTCTCCAGACTCCATGGGATAGTTTTTCCACTGTTGTATAGGAATCAATCCTGGTGCATTAACACGTATAATTGTGTCATACGCCTTCACAGATGTGTAAGAACAATTACTGAAGTAGATGCAGTTGTACAGACATGGTTATCTTTTAGGAATTCCTGTACCTGGGTTAGCTAACCCAAATGCTTCATACAGCTACCCATCTCCTGGATTAATTAGAGAATGGACATGAACAGTGGAGGAGTGGAAAAGGTTGAAAACAGAGGATGGAAGGACTGAGACAACACATGCACTGTAGGGATTTGGGAATCTGATGATTAATAGACTAAGGGAGAGGGAGAACTAGTGTATAAGAGGGAATTTGTGTAACAAAAGTTATGAGCGGTGAAAAAATGGGAATTTGAGAGACTTTATATATTCATGTGAGAGCAATAACTGAACGGCAAGGGACAGTAGGACTTTTTGAATATTACAATAACACCTGTAGATATTATTAAAGATATTCTTCAGAATAATACCTACAAACTCTTGACATTTGTATTTAAGAATTTTACACCTCTGGCTGTCCCCTGAATCTGCAGGACTAATGTTAAATTGTACTTCAGGTCATCTTCTGAGATCCCTGCTCTCTTGGTAGCCTTTGGCCCTCAAATTAGTCAATGTGTAAAGCCACCAGCATGGCGCCAGGACTAAAGTAATGCCTCAGAGGAGCCAATGGTAATGTTTTTTGAAGCATTTGACGATTTCATTGGCCAAACATAACCCTGCTGTCCAACCAGAGGCCCGAATATTTGGGCTGCACGTTGGACTGAGATGACTTAAATATCTGTTCATGGACAATGTGCAGTAATAAATGTTATACTTGCACTTACTGCCTGCATCTCTACAGGCAATGGCTATTATGCATCTACGACATCCTTTGATAGCCCCTCCTTAGTGGTGCATCTGGAGCTGGGCAGAGCCAGGGTGTCCTCATCCCAAGGGAGAACGAAGGTGTCCAGCCTCTGCGGGCTGCATGCTCTCCGTTATGTCACCCCATGCCCTTATTTTGCACTTCTGCAAACACTCAGTCCTTCTTGTCCTCTCCAGTGCCATCCTCAGCTCCTGCAAGGCCCTGTGACGCAACCATCCCTTCTTCTGAGGTGGGGAACAATAAGAAGGATATAGATGAATAGGATATACATAAAATTGTATTTTCTTCTCATTTTGAATCATTTGGAAATTAATAGCATTAGTCAAAGTAGGAACAAATTTCAGGTATTTATTTCCTCCCCTTTTAAAGTAGCTTTAGCGCAACCATCTTACTCTATCTATCACAAGAAGATATAACCATTTCATCATTTTCAGCATTGCCTGGGCAGCTGGGCTAGCTGTGTGCAGACTCTCTTAAGTGAGAAAAGTCACTCAGTAAATTCAAGTGGATGGCTGTTCAAATGCGTATATTGAAGACCACAGTGACTCTACCCTTCATTGAGGCACTGTGCTTAAAATACTGTACTAAAATAAACATATGTGTGGATGCACATATACACCAATAAAAATGGTAGTGATGCCATAAGCATTCAGCCTGCCCTAGTCTACTGTAGAATATTTGGCCAAGATTTTAGATTTCTCAGTAGCTTTGTGTCAGTGAGACTAATGGTTCTTGGTGACATCAGTGCACATGTAGAATATCCTTTGTTGGGTCAGCAACTTGTGAGAATTTACGACTGTTACAAGCTGGGTTGAATACACTGGTTCTAGAAGAGAAGGATGATAGGACCTTTCATAGGAGGAAATTCTTCTGAATTGCTTAACCACCATTTTAGATGGCTTCAGGCATTGAACTAAAAATATTTTCATTATTTTAATGGTGATTTTCACTACATGTTACTCACAACAAGTTGTCTGTATCAGTCAGTTCAGCTGACTTGAGTTGATAAGCGCTCCTTGAAAGGTATTCTTGACTAGCCAACAGTCCTCAGTAAGCGTAGATACCTTTATGCCTAATTCTATGACTGTTCCTTGCCTCCTCTTCTTTCTTCCTACTCAAAGTGGTATGGAGACCCCTGAGAGATTTAGAAGTGAGATACTGGACTAGATGCTGTCACTGCACTGGCAATACACAACTCTCCATTCCCCGTGTCTCCTTTTCTATGATTCATATTGCTTCAGTAGAAAAGATAATTCAATGTCTGCCAGAGACTGAGGCTTGGAGAAGAGCTATCTGGTCAGCTAACATTGCAGTAGCAGACTGGGGAAAAAGGAGAAAAAAAAAAATGGTTCTGTGTCAGCACCTTTGATTAATGAGTTTGACCACTATTTGCAACACATATTTTAGACATGCAGGCTACTTCTGCAGATAGGTATGTATATAGCAGAAGCAAATAAAGAGGTGTTTTCACTACATTTAGGCAAATTATATCACCTTTTTGTCAGCAAACCTTTCTCCAGTTGTGCACATCACTGTTGTATCTCAGTTACATTTTTGCAGTACAATCTGCAGTCAGCTACTCTGAAACTAGTCCAGATTCTTTCTTGAACAGAGATTCATCTTAACTGAATATAGTACGTGTGTTCAAGAGCTGTGCCAAATTGTAGCATGGAACTTAAAATATTGAACTACAGCAAAACAAATGTCACGTTCCGTGAGCTTTCAGATACTACAAGTCACTTTCACGCCCTAGACATATGGTGTTTATTAGCAGAGTAAATTTGAAAAAAAATGAATCTGGATATTACTGGTTTTTCAGAACAAAATAAATCTCCATTTTTTAATAATATCATAAATTTATCTGAAAATAGCAAAGTATAGGAACAATTATAAATATGAATGTACTGAGTGAATGAAAACACAGCTGTAATAATGTCATAAAGAAATGCTGTTTTGAAGGATCTAACAAATATCATTATTTGAAAATAAAATTCAGAAATCACAGCTTCCATATTTGGAGGACCGTTATCTTTTTATTAGATGCTATAATAGGATTTAAATAATTTCAAAAAATAATTTCATTTATAAAAACATACTGTTAACTGTTTTGCTTTAAGAGACTCCTTCAAATTCTATGGCAAATAATTAATCTTTTTAACATAGGCTTAAAATTTTGCTTTTTAATATGTTATGCATGTCTTCAGAGACAATGAGGGAGCCCATAGTTTGTTTTAGTGGAAGAAAGCAAAACTCCACTGACACTTAGGGGGTTCTTCTTGTGAGAAGAGGATTGAATTTGACCAAGCTATTTTATAGTGTGAAGTATGACTATGGAAATAGACTCTGCTTATTCAGTGGAACTGCTCCTTGCATATAATCCGCATCATATCTACTCTATTGATTAACAAGAACTATTTGGTACAATCCTTATTCATTAAACCTGAAGAAAAAAAAGAGTGTCCATGAGAGATTGTGGTATATTTTTCCTAATTTTATTTTCATCATCAACAGAGCTGTTAATTGAGTTTAATTTGTAAAAGCTGCTTACTTTTTCAGAGACATAAGCCAACAGCATAGTTTCATATATTTCAACATTCAGAAGCCACTACCTTAAGATGAAAAAAACCCCAAACTTTTATGCAACCAATGACATTTCCTATCTTGATCTTTTTATTTAGGAAAATTTAACTAAATATATTTCAAGTGATGGATTTCCTTAAATGAAAGAAAGCACATGAATAAAGTTAGAGACTTGCACAAGAACGTGTTATAACTGTTAATCTTAACTGGCAAGTAAAAAATTGAAGGCAATAATGATGAATCGTCAGCATTATACATGTATGTATGTTAAAAGAAAGATTGAGCAGCTTTGAAAATGAATGAGCTGTTGCAGTTTCAGTTAGTTGTTCGGTCATTTTTACAATGAAAAACAATCTGGCAATAGTGTTAAGTTCAATAAGTAGAACATAATCACTCAGAATTATTAAAATGAAAAAAACTATAGACATTAGACAGTGAAGAAATCTGGCATCTTTCTTTTTGTCATGGAATGATACACTAAAAATTAAAAACGTGCTAAATAACTTGGCTGATGTGCCAAATAATTTGAAATACTTTAACATAACATTATGATTTAAATGGAACAAATACAAGACAAATGCAGAGGTAAAAATAGAATTTTTATGAAGAGAAATAAAAATATCTCATCCTTCTCTAAGAAATTAATGTAGTCATTAGGACATATACTCATTATGACTGTTAGATATACCTTTAAAAAATGTTTTGTAGAATTATACATTAATTAAGCTTAGTCATGTTCCTTTTGGAGCAATGGTAAAGCTATTTTGACCTCAGCGGCACTATTTCCGTACATGAGCAAACAATATTATATTCTATATTTTCAGCTCTGATAAAATGCTAATTATCCAAACATGAGCAAATCTTGTTCCACCTTGTAAGATAAAATGTGTTTCAATGAAAATGTTTTCAAGAAAAGTCTCAAATATATACTTTCTCTACTTATCCTCAAAATATTATCTCATTTTATTTTATTCCATCATCTTCTCTACTTCTATCTGCATCACACTCTCTAGGTTTTTCCCTCAAAAAGACTTTTCAGTCCTATAATCAGCCCAATGATAATCAACGTGGTAATACTGTTTCTGGTACACAAACTAAGCTCGCTAACAGCTACTTTAGGTATCGCAGCATCACGCTGCATCGTACTACCCTGTGGACACACTTGCAAAGCGCTTTTTTTTTTTTTCCAGAAGTGCTGAGCACCAGTAACTTGCAAGATGCTAAGCACTCTGCTCCTGATGGCTCACGTTGAGGTGTAAATACACTCATTGCCTCCCTGTGTGCCCAAATAAGAATATAGCTGAATTCTGAGCACAATATTTTGACCATGGCATCTTACTTCATTATTACCAAGTTCAGAAGTGTACTTAGAATATTTATCATATAGTTGTATTTGCACAGTGATGCAATCAGCATATCTTATTTTGTCTTTCAGCCTTGAAGACTGAAAAGGATGTTTTGATGTAATGTCAAAATTAAAAATATACAAATTTATTTTCACAATACACGTATGCATATGCTATTGATAAAATGATATTGATGACAAGAAATCTGCAGTGATAATTCTGGTTAGAAAGTTGAATATTTCTTTAGACGTGGTCTCATTTTTCTCTGATGAATGCAGCATAGAAAATTATCCATGCCTTTTATTTTAACAAAACAATTTCAGCTTTGGTCAGTTACACCAGTCAACTTCCTCCAGTAAGTTTATCTGGCGAGCAGACAAGTGACAGTAACAGCTTAAAAGTAATCTGAACTTAAACTCTTGCATTTTGTATAGGCTGAACTGGATACGTTTGGGTTTTGAAATGTACCTATATGCCATTGTGGCAGCTGCAAAAAAGTTTACTTTTTATTATAATGAGGAAGAAGTTTTTTAAGACCTCTGAACTGAGAACTTCAGGCTCATACTCTTGTGAATAAGTATAAGCAATATGAAATAATGAGTTTGTACAATATGTACAAATGATCGATTTTATTTTTTCATTTTGTAATCTAAACCTTTTTAAGTTGCACCACTCTATCTTTTTCCACAGTCCAGTATCTAAGCAAAGTATTTGATCTAACATTGACTCTTCTCAATAGCTTTTTCTGGCCAGGAACCGTGGGACAGATTTATCAATAGCATAAATTTAGTAGACTTTTGACACCTTATGGTAGCTAGCAACTTGATCCAACTGAAGACAAAAACAAATTCCTTGCAGAATGTAGAAAAGGGTGTAGTCAAACTGATATTGACAATATAAAGTGAATTACAACCCAAGTCCTTATGCTCTATCAAACTGAGGAATCAACTTCATAGACAACAGAAGAGAATAAGAATGTTGTAGATGTAATCACAATAATGAGAGACAACTAGAGAGAACAATGGGAGAAATGTGATTATATTTAACTATCCTTTCAAAAGATATAAAGATGTTCAGTTAGTTCATCGTTAATATCTTTGTCTTTATTCTGATTTAGAAGATCATGGTTAATGTGAGATGTGAGTTCTCCCATTTCTTTCCATATGTTCCTAGGCCAAAAATAGTTTCCTCTCTTCATATGGATTCCTCCAAATAAGGAGTGAAGAAACTGTAAATTAACTTCTCATTACTACAGAACAAATGCATACTTCCAATATGCTGATTTGGGGGGAGAGGAGGCATGAGGACACAGGTCTTTGGAAAACTGTTGAAATCTGTCTTCTAGAAATTTCCCACTTAATTACAGATTTTTTTTTTTTTAAAAAACCCAGCATTTAATTATTTGTCTTCATACATATGAAAGAAAAAAAAAAAAAACAACCAGCCAACCAAAAAACCCAACCCAAAACTTCTGACCTCAGCAGGAGGTCAATAAATTAATTAAACAAGATTTTCCAGTGAGTTTCATTACATTTGTAAATCCTTGATTTTGGTTAGAATGTGGTAAAACAATGAGATACAACGATCCTATCAAAAATCCCACACTATGGGGGATACATAACTAAAACAGCAGAGGTGACCAGATAGGAAACCAAGATGAGAATGTCAGGCCAGAATTGAGCAATGGAGTCTGTTGTAAAGAGATCCACAACAGAAAGCTAAATAGTTTTCTTGGCGTGTGCTGTTATCCAGACCTGTGGATCTCAAAAAATGATCTTTGGGAATCGCAGATTCTACCTTCTGTCTGCTTTGATGATTTCTTCAGCACTTCTTGTACTTTAATGTACAGGAAATACAACATCTGTTACAAGATGTAAGAGCATCTGTTGGCAGCTATTGAAGGCAAACAGACTGGGCTAGATGCACCAAATGATCCAGAATGACACCAGTTATGGGTCTCTAACAAAATATATACAATTAAAATTAACAACAAATGTAGACTTTTACATACACTAGGACATTAATTCTCTACTGTTCTTCTCTGAAAAAAAGATGATACATGGATGGAATTTTTTCCAAAGGCCATGCTGTAGCTTTATGGAAACCAAATCCCAAAGTATAGTCTATTCAGGAAATTATGTATGTGCATATGCACGTGTAAGTTTAGATTTAAGGACACCAGACATGATATTATGATAGTGTTGGCTTTAATGTCATTATACTCTAGAAAGTACTAATGGTGATTTTTTTTCCTTCCAAATTTATAAATCAATATACATTTCTGTAAATGAAGTTAATATTCAAATAGTTAAATGTATTTTTGGCTTGTTAATTCAAATGTTTTGACCTTTACAAACAGCCTATTTTCCTGACACTCTGGCTTGCTCTTCTACTTGAGTTCAAAACCAGCATCTGCTTCCCCATTGTTTTATAACAAATCTTCTGCAAAACAAATAAGTGCTACATTCATTGCAAGCATGGAGGTTAAAAACAAGTTCCTGACCTTAAAAGTCAGTAAACAGAATTATCTACTATAGTCCTGTTATTATTGCCATCTTTCTTTCCATCAACAAAAAGCATCTACTGTCTCAACACCTTTAGCTCTTTTTGTTGATGCCACTACCTTTCCTGGTATCTTAATCTTGTTTATTTTGAAATACTTGAATTTTTTAGTATGAATAATTCTGTACTTTTCAAGGTTTTCAACACTAAATTTTCAAATATGTGTTTTAGTTTCCTACATGTAAGATTTCCTTTCCTTGTTCCTGCATCTTCTTTTACATAATAATCTCTGTTTTACCTGCTTGCTCGGAATGTGTGGAAGTTGCTGTATGAACTTACTTAATGGCTTTTCTCTGAATTCACCATGTTCTCAGTCCATGTTTTTGAGAATTAATTGTTCTTCAATTATGAATTGCTGCTAAGTAGAACTGAATTTGAAATTTGTATAGTGTGCTATCTCATTATTTGACTACATGTCTTACCAAATGCAGATAATTTTTGTGGGAGTTTTTTTAGATGCCTCTTCAATCATATCATAGTTCAACTTTGATTTTTAAAAGTTTTAACCTTCCTGGATGCAGAAGAAAACTTGAAGCCCTCTATGCTGTAAGATGGAATATAAAGAAGAAAATAATATTACTTCTTATTACTTTGCATCAGTGTTTCAGTTTGGTTTTATGGGACTGCATTTTGATTTTGTGTTTTTAACCAATTTAAGCTTTCAGTATGATTTCAGGTTTTGACTGATCTTTCATCTTTGCAGTTCTGTGAATTTGTATGGTTTTTTTGGTATTGATGTCTCATCTCTTACAAATGATTATTTAATTGATAGCAAAGGTAGATATGCATATTTAATTTGATAATAGCTCAAAACTTAGAAACCCTGCAAATGGAAAAATAGGAAAAGGCTGCTGATTATGATACTGGAGATTGTGATTAAGGACTGAGCTTCCCAGACATGCTAAACAGCCTGTTTGAATACTCTGTCCTTATACATACCTTGCTGGAAATGGACAGAGAATAAAAAATAACTCTTAAGCACTTCAAGCATTGTATACCATCAGATACTGGATGCTAC
Organism: Pelecanus crispus; assembly: GCF_030463565.1. Taxonomy (NCBI): domain Eukaryota; kingdom Metazoa; phylum Chordata; class Aves; order Pelecaniformes; family Pelecanidae; genus Pelecanus; species Pelecanus crispus. The sequence continues at coordinate 170,682,829 of NC_134643.1, forward strand.
ATAGAAATCCATGTTAACCTATGCAGCAAAATTAGTTATATTAATATAAGTATCCTGACTGGCAACCAGATCTTGCTTCTGTGCAAAGACATCTAATGAAAACGAAAGCCAAATAGCAAGATTCACATCTTCAGCTATGAAAAGCTGTTTGAGAAACTTGAAGGTCATAACGTAGGTGCCCAAGTGCTGATAATAATATGAAAATGTATGCAGTTCTCTAAGTTGCTCTTGGATGACTCCAAGAATGTTTAGTAACCATCCCCTTTTTGTATGGATGATATAGAACAAATGGCTTATGCATCAATATTAACAATACCTGACTATCAGCAAGCTCAAATCGAGAGGAAATTTTGTTTTTATTTCATGCATGTAACTCTTTCTATTTCTTTATTCATGGAAGGGCGTGTGGTCTTAACTGACATTAATCAGAAAACAATTACCACTATTAACCAAAGAAGATCTAGCAAATACTTTGCTGTACCCTGAGATTACGGAGATTATATATTCATAGCTATAAATACAGAATGTAAAGGCCACATATAAGTGAAATGAGGTGAAATAATCCAGGTGGATGACAGAGGAAAAATGCTCTCAAACCATATATATTTCTACATCTTTTTTTTTTTTAATAGAATAAAAGCCTGATTATTTCACTTGTTCTAGATTTCTCATTTTCAAGCAGTAGCTCAACTAGAAACTAAATAGGTGATTGCATGTCTGATCTATTTTTATAGATGCTTGAGAGTGTTTGATTGTGACTTAATGATCATTAATTTTCTTTCTTTGATTTGAAATATAAGTTCAGATGTGCAAGCATGAGTCCACATTTACCTTATCTAATGCAATGTGATTATTATTAAAGTACTTGGTAAAAACTGATGGCAAAACAGATTCAGTTCATATTTAGCATTTAAGTTGTGGAATGGCACTCACAAAGCAGGTATTGTTGTCTCTTGATGTTTGTTCAACAGAAACTGAAAATAAAAGTGCCTGAGTCATCTCTACTTGTGGATAAATAAGTGGACAAATGAAATAAATTAACCCTTAAAGCTTCAGAACATGTGGGCCTGCATAGCCTTAGTACACCAGGGCTTATTATCTCTAGGCTACAGCAGTTCTGGAGGGCTCTTAACAATTACTACTTTCCTGCATTGTTAGCATGGTTAGTGTCGAGTTGGTTATAAATATCTGTATCATGTATTATGTTAATGTTAGCTTTGTGCATATTACATTTTTGTTTGGTGCAAAAGACAATGTGGAGCCCCTCAGGTCCAAGCTTCACAGAAAGGAATCTGGATGTCCAGCATGAAGATCCTATCTTTATCAGCTTGGAACAAGACATGATAAAATAAGGTTCTTGCAAGCACCATCAGAGATAAAGGTGAGGTCCAAAAATGCATCTTCATTTTGTTGCCAGAGGTGCTCCTTTAGCTGAAGTTCTGAAGCCTGAAAACGCTGAAGTTCAGAGTAAATAATTTAGTCACCTATCTTGTCTACAGCCATTTAAGACTCATAAACAAAGTGTCTCCACAGCTACATGCCAGAAGTATACTTACATGGATGACATTACATTTAACAGAAATCATTGCAAGCATGATTTCTATCATTCAGTATGGTTGCTAGTTCCTGCCTTTTGCTAATGCTAAGTTGTTATACCACTAGTCAGTAGTGGGAGACTAGACAGTGAGAGACTTCTGTTCTTAAGTCTAATAAGGATCTAATCCTCAGCTTTCTGGAGAGAAAAGAAAAAAAAAAAGAAGATAAAAGAACTATCACGTAACTGAACAGTGCTAGTATGAGATATCTCCACTTCTGTTGTCAAAATGTCCCCTCAGTGTACAAGAAGTTTAGCTCATTCATAGGAGTGTAGGTTCTTCCAATCAACAGCAAGGGAGCCTAACTTACTACATTCAATACCATTTCACACATTTAGTAGTTAGATAGGAAGACGTTCAGTTTTGCCATGTAAAGTTACTTTTTGGATGTGGATCTTGAATACTCAATGAATTCTATACTGTCCATTTTTTTTCTTGGTGCACAAATTGGAAAGTACTATAGTCTGTGGTTTTTACAGAATGGTTCCTTTTGTCACTATTAATACATACTGAATTTCTGGTAAATTCCAGTATTTTTTGTCTTGATGTTTTTCCACCCTGTGCAGAATTCATCTTAAGTTTTCTCTAAAATCTATAGGGTTTATCTCTACTTTCTAATATTCTTGTGAAGTTAATTTGCTGTATACATGCTGGATTTTTTGGTTTTTAATAAGGACTATCTACCCATGTTCATACTGCAAAGTAGTAGGAAAAAAAAAACCAAAACAAAACAAACCATTAAATGTTCTCTGCACCAAAAAATAACCAGAGTAATGTGAAATCCAACCCACTTCCTCATCAGTCACTAACTGAGAAAAAATTCCAGTGTTTAGTTACTATCAGGTGGTCAGCCAATATATGATACGTCAAGACCTTTGTTGGCTACAGGTGAAGTCAGCTCCAACACTGTTGCGGGGATTCCTTATTAAATACATATATGTAAGCTATAGGTGTCTACACTTGTTCTAAGTCATCTAGGCTGCCTTTTTACACAGTAGAGAAGAACAGTTTCTTCTAGAGTGGACTTTTTACATACTAAAGTCCATAAAAAATTCCTTAAAGTGCCTTTTCCTTTTAAGTATAAAGTCTACCCTGACTAGCTCAAAGTTTAGGTATTGTAGATACCTAAAACTACATGAGATGTATTTACTACATACTGACAAGAATATTTCATTCTCTTTTTTACTCAAAATAGCATGTTTTCATATATCTGCATATCAGCCACCAAGATCTAATCTAAAAAAAGTAGCTTTCAGCCCTGCAAACCACAAGTACTTTTGATCACACTTCATTCCCAGAAGGTTAACACTGCATGTAGACTTTCACAATAACTAATTTATCATGGATCTTCAAACTCCTCCCAGACACCTGTTGAACAGCACTCTTTTATGCTTTGGCATATAATATACTATATTTGATCTGAACTCTGACTACATATGATACAACTTCCAAGTTCCTTAGTGTGTACAGTCCCATTTCACTTGATTTTTCTTCAGGTTTTATGTCTCTAGAGTTTGAAACAACAGGACTATTACTGTTATTTACTGTTATTTGCTGTTATTACTGTTATTTACTGTTAGTTACATCAGTGGACTTACTGTCTGAATATAGAATTTCAAAAAGCTTCAAACTGAAGTGAAAAAACTGTGCAACTTTAAAAGTTTGAAGAGGAATATTGAATTGTGTCAAAGTATACCTCTGCAGTTTCAGTCTAGGACTATACAGACAGGATTTTTCTGTAGAAAGAAGATAAAGAGGCTCAAGATATGTTACCAGAAATGAGCAGAGGCAGAAATAATGATCTTCCGGTGCCCTGCCATTGTTAGTTTTATGATCAGTTGTGGAGAACGTTGATGTGGGCAGGTAGCTCCACTTAAAGCAAGGAAATAGATAGTTTTGAAAGTTGAATGATTGTGAAGATGTGATATGACATAACTTGGTAGAAATTGTTCAGACTGAAAAAAAAGCCAGGGGCTTGGAACCTCATTTTCATAAAAAGAAGATATTTTCTTTATAATTATCATGGACAGTATTACGAAAAATTTGGCATGTTGCTAACCTGCGATCTTAATGTCGGATGAGGGTATCTGTGGCACCGACAAGCTTGTCCTCTTGCCCCCACTTCTACTTCCTTTCATTTCTTTCTTTCAGCTATGCTGTTCAGACTAGAGAAAGAAAAATGTATTTCGAGATTATTTTGAAACTGAAGAGAACCATAGTGCTTTAATGCAAAGAACAATATTTATATAAATGCTTAAGAGTATACAGCTATGTCCTCAGCAAACAATAAATTACAAGAAGTGTGGTTAATTACACTCAATATTATCTCAAGCCCCTTGAATAATGCAACAGCCTCTTGTCAGCATAGCAGTTGTTCTGTCATTATTCTCACTCTAACCAGTCTCTGGACAGTGATGAAATATGCTTTCTTAACTCAGTAACAGATCTATGAGTTCTGAAATTATTTAATAAAGCAAGCTTCTTTTTGCTGTCATTGTAACTTGAACTCCCTTCCCATTACTTTTTTTCCAAAAACTTATACAAGATGTCTGGAATAATTAGCCTTTCCACTGGTTCTTGAAGCAGAACATTGTTTTAAGATTGCAGATGCAACTAGAATTACAAGCTAGTTCCCTCTATAGTCAGTGATGCATAGTCTTTCAAGTGGATGACTCCTGTCTTCTAAAATAGCTTTTTAGGATAACTGGCATGCAGCGCCCTTAGGTGTTCCCATTTCTCTAGACTGACAAGCCTGGATGACTAGTATAGGCCAGCTACAGATTTAGACTGCTATAGTTGGATCATGTTAATTCCATCCTCAGGAATTAGACTCCCGTTAGTTATCCTTCCCAAACCCCTTTCCCTCCAGAAATAGTTTGATTAGATGGAAGGCAAGAACAAATTTCATATGTCTTCATATTGTATTTTTGGCGAATGACAACAAAACTTTTTTGTTCCAAAGTATCTACCATTGGTATGACTGTGCCACTGGGGACTAGTTTGACATTGTGAGGAACGTTAAGCCAAGGCTTGGCCACTGGATGATCACTCCAGTGATTGTATAATGAATCTGAAGCACAGCAGCAGAAGAGAATGGATGACTTGACAGTGCTGCCAGCAGTCAGACGTGCCAATGAAATAGAATGAGACATGAAGAAAAGAAAGAAATGAAGAATGGAAGGCAAAGAGATTGAGGAGAATCACAAAAAGACCATAAAATGCTGCTTCCAGAAGGTCTCTAATATGATTATGAAATGAATGGGCAAGACATGGATTTTTCACAGGATGTGCTTAAGAGAGTATGCAGTTAGAAGAGGGAAACCTCAGTAATATAAACATCTGTGGTTTTGTTTCTGCATAATCATGGACTACAAAATATGCAAGCAATATTTTGGAAAGGGAGAACTAGCAAATGAGCCACAAACCATCAAACCATTAGCAACACAGACTTCACTCTATCTTTATTCAAGGCTCTGAAATAAGAGCAGATGCAGTATAATAATGCTTACGAGAGTCCCTAGTTACAAGGGTTTATCCTATATCTGATGCTTGCACATAACTGTCAAGAGTTCAGTGCAACTGTATACCCGCTTTTCTAGGTGAACTGAATTTAAATGCAGGTGAAGAGAAAGGAGATTTTATTTCCTTAGTAAGTAAAAAATATTAGAGTTGAATACAAAGACAGTGGACTCAATGCACCAAACAACGGTCCAAATTTGCCACGCCACCTGATTATTCAACCTGATTATAGTCTCTTGCACATGTGACTTAAAATAGCATCTCTAATGTCTTTGTAGTAATAGACCATGTCAGGAAGAAAGTCAGTTGGTTGTTTGTATGTAAACGACACTTTTGTAGCCTATAATTTACAACATCCTAAATTTAGGAAGGTGATCCACCCTCCCTAAAGATCATAAGCATCATGATGTACTCACCATGACCCAATCAAATGAAAGACAGCAATAATGCTACAGTTCACATGAGTCAATTAGAAATGCCATCTTGCTAGAGGGCACCTTTCACCACAATCTGCACTGCTCGGAAAGCAGTTCAATTAGACAGATAACACAGTCCAAACAGAAAATTTCCCAGCTGTCCAATTTAAAGACCAAGTTTAAAATTGGTGCGCATCTTACTTTAAACTTGATTATAACATGGATTTCTGCTGAAAGGCGTAAAAGTTTGTT